>NC_058096.1:91302500-91927500 GCF_020171115.1 Neogale vison | reverse complement strand
TCTTGACTATACCTTTTATTAGCTATGTGATCTTTAGAAAATGGCCTAATTCCTCTGTATTTTTGTTTTCTAATTTGTTACATTGGCATAATACATGTAGTATAGTCTATACCTCAGAGTTACTGAGAATAATGGTTAATGCATATGAAGTAGTTAGCATTGTGCCTGGCACATTGAGAGGAGACAGTAAATTGTGTGTTTTGTTGTTGGCACATTTTCATATCTCCTGATGCATTCACATACATTGATGGTAAAAATAAAATCCCAAACCTCCAGATTCCTTATTTTTATAAGAAATTCCAGTAGCTTTAGGCTGTTTGTACATGGCAAAAGTGAAATGGATCGTTAAAAATTACATATTAATTTGGCAAATGTAGATAATTTAATTAAACTCAAAGGGATTCTAAAGGCTTAGCACAACTGATCTAGGCTTGATCAAATTAAAAAGATATTTGCTAAAACTGCACTTGGGTATTCCATCATTGAAGAAGCATCTGTGGCGGAATGGGGTCCTTATCTACATTTTTAGTATGTTTCTGCCAGTTATACAAACTGCCTAAAAAGATTTTCCAGTTGGCGGTCATTTTAACCCAATTTAAATCCAAATATGCTTGTATAACAAAATATATAAGCTTACTCTGCAATTCCAGCTTTGATCTTCTAGTCTACAACATCCGTTCGGCTACTTTCATTAAAAATCTGTTGTTAACAAATACTTGGCTTAGAATTCAATGTTAAAACTGATTTTCAGTATTCTATATTACAGTGTAAAGACAGTTCCAATATGTCTAAAAAATTTATTAAAATATTAGCAGATATGTTAAAATTATGCAGCATACATTTGGAAATATGCATCAATACAATAGTACTGCCATGTGTATATGTGAAATTACAGCTTTATATTTGGTTGTGCACTTAAAAATTATGGATCCAGATAATGTTTTAATCATCATTTCTGTAAGAGACTGTTGTTCTTCAAACATTAGTTGAAAGGGTGGGACTAGTTCTGCTATTAGGGATAGTGTTTATTTTTCCTTCACTTAAATAAAACATTCAGTTCTGTATAGCTAATCACATTTGAAAAAGATGCAATTGGATTATGATAAATACCTCCCAAGCAGTCATTTGTCACATTGGGTTTTATTTTATTGCAGATTTTATCAAGGTTTTTCAATAAATGATTAGTGCTATGATTAATGGTCAATGTGATTTTTAATAATTTGGGTCATGGGCAAGCTTGAGTTTTCAGCCAGACTGTGGGATTAAAATCCTGGCTCCATTAGCTGTGTGACTGGGCACATTCCCAAGCATTATGTTCCTTTGTTACTTCCTCTTCACAACGGAGATACAATGATCATGTTAATTTTCTAGGGTTGTGGGGAGGATTCAGTGATGAAACATATGAAACCGTTAGAACAGTGAGTTAGTGTTCTGTAAATGTTGTGGATACTGTTATTGTTATGGGATTCTGGCCTTCCTTTTCAGTTTCTTTAGTTTTATAAAATGTCTTACTCTTTTTACCTCTGGTGGTGGTTGTTGGTGTTGTCCTAATCATCTTATATTTAATAAATCTGGTCACATTATTGCAGCAACTGTCATCATATGGAGACTTTGTAATACATTTTTTTTTTTTAAAGTAATGGTCTCCTGTTGGGTTTTTAGTAAGTGTTTACTTTTCTACACCCTATACATTCTGGTGCCTGTTACTTGGTGTGTGGTCTGCACACCAGCAGCTGCATGGACATTACCTGGGATCTTGTTAGAATGCGGGATCTAGGTCCCAATCTGGACTTCCTGAATCAGTCTTCACTGCAACAGAATCCCAGGTGATTCATATGCACGAGAGGGGTCACTGTATTGCACATTTCAGTCAGTCACTCCCTAGTCTAGGGTAGAAGAGCGTGGTCAACCTTTCCCCAATCTGCCCTAGCTGCTTTCTGCGTAAGATCCCTTGACAGGATAAGAGAGGGTGGAGGGGAAGAATGGCGGTGGGCATGCAAAGTGGAGGGAGAGGAAATGAAAAAGAATCAAAGGGAATGTGGGCTTTGTGACATAGACTTTCTGACATTATCTCTCTAGACCCTGCGCTTTCTTACTTACTTGTGCTTCTGGCATTCTTTACATGGCTCAAACTCAAGAAAATTAGAGGTCTTAGCCATTTGGGCTGCTTTTTCTTATGTTGTACAGGCTCACGTTGAAGTGGCTGTACAACTGCCTATAGTACTTTCAGTCGCAGTAAAAATTCCATTTTTTTTTTCTTTTTACTTTCAGTCTTGCTCAACACCGTCATAGGTACAGGTATATCCCATCAATTTATTCATAAATTTAAAAAAAATTACATTTTAACACCATAGGGAATTTGAAAGATAAATATAAACTTGTCCATAATCATTTTGCCAGTCATAAGAATTGCTGACATATCGATGTGGTTCCATCCTGTTCTTTTTCTTATACTTACTTTCCTTTGAGGAATCTTCTAAGCATACTTCTCAAACCATGTTTTGAGAATCACCAGTGAATTAGTACCATTGAAAGAAGTGTGTGGGGATTTTTGGAGACAAACAGTATATGCATTGTGCCATGTAAATCAATAGAGGAAAATTAAAGAACTCATAAAAATGAAGTAGTTTTGACCCAGAGAGAATGCCTGCTTAGTTCTTACCAGGTCAAGAAGTTTGGTCCCAGGTTGCTGGTGTTTTATGACTTACTTGGAATTGTATATACATATATACATCTAACACATATATCTAAAAGTTACTTGCAGCTATTATATTTATTTTCATACGACAGTAATTAGAGTTTACATATTAGTTTTTTGGGTCAAATTGTTCTAGTTTCCTTGGGCTTCTCGATTCTGATGACATCTAGGCATGTAATCGGAGAAATAAAGATAAGAATAATGACTTCTTTATGCAAATGTTTTCTCAAGGTCATTAATATAAGATTGTGTGATATTTTAATGTCTTTTAAGGTATGCCTTGAATGTGGAGAAGATTATTGTTTGGGTTGCTTTGCTAAAATTCACCAAAAGGGGGCACTGAAGCTCCATAGAACAACTCTTTTGCAGGTATGACTTTTAAAAATGCTTTACTTGCACTGTATTTATTAAATGTTTCAACCGAAAGACATTTAAAACATGTTTAATTATCTAGAATTTAGGATGACTTATATTAATTTATAAAATTCTATTATGTACAGTTTTTTACTTATATCTCAAAATTATTTTACTGAGTGTTAATCTAGGTTCAATTTTGCTATTTAAACTGGGTTTTAATATAGTTCCTGAGACATGAGCTTGATTAGAGTTTTTATTTTATTTTATTTTATTTTTTTTATTTTAAGATTTTTTATTTTATTTATTTGAGAGGGAGAGACAGTGAGAGAGAGCATGAGCGAGGAGAAGGTCAGAGGGAGAAGCAGACTCCCCATGGAGCTGGGAGCCTGATGTGGGACTCGATCCCGGGACTCCAGGATCACGCCCTGAGCCAGAGGCAGTCGTTTAACCAACTGCGCCACCCAGGCGTCCCTTGATTAGAGTTTTTAGATCATGCATTTTATCTGTGAACTTGACATTTAAAAATTAGACAGTATTTTTATCTATTGTGGTTTCAGATGAACACATGGTTTGCTTTAAGTATTATTTCTATATAGTTTATAAATAGAAATCTCTACTGTTTTCTTTTCATTTTTTTTAATTAGTCTTGTATTTGTCCTCACCCATTATCATTTAAATAAGCTTATCTCTCAGGTTTCTACTTTTCCTCCTACATAATAGAAGCTTTTATTTTTCCTCATATAGGCATTGTTCTGTGAAATGCTCAAGTTCAAACCCTGTCAGATGGTTTAAAAATTCTAATACTTAACAAGAAATATGGTTAAATATAGATAGGACATATTATACTGGTTACATTTCACAGTGCACTGATTTGTCATAGATTTTATTCATTATGCAGCAATTTATTCAACAAATATTTATTGACTACCTTTTAGAAAGCAAGGTCTGTGCTAGGCAGTACCTTACACAGATGAATAAGACTAGGATTCTGCTTTTAAGGACCTAAGTGAGAACCAGGGACCTTGTGTAATGGGTTAAAGATTTTACTATCTTGTAGGCAAAAGGAAGGAGATGATCAGATCAATATTT
The DNA here is from genome assembly GCF_020171115.1 of Neogale vison. NCBI lineage: Eukaryota > Metazoa > Chordata > Mammalia > Carnivora > Mustelidae > Neogale > Neogale vison. Next base: position 91,923,356 of record NC_058096.1, on the reverse strand, counting down.
AGAAAGATACTGGTAGGTTTCAACTTTTACATGACACCTCACCATAAATATTGATAACTCTCAAGGATGCTGATGACTCAAGTCATAATAATCACAAAACATAAAACAGACCTTATTTGTATCAGTATTTACCAAAGTGACTTACTTTTTTTTTTTAAAGATTTTATTTATTTATTTGACAGAGAGAGAGAGAGAGTTTGCAAGCAGGCAGACAGGCAAGCAGAGAGAGAGAGAGGGGGAAGCAGGCTCCCTGCTGAGCAGAAAGCCCAATGTGGGGCTGGATCCCAGGAACCTGAGATCATGACCTGGGCCAAAGGCAGAGGCTTAACCCACTGAGCCACCCAGGTGCCCCCAAAATGACTTACTTTTGAGTGACTACACAATATTTAGAGCTTCTTAGCAGAAATCATGAGAGAAAAACAAAACAAAAATAACCAACCACCGGTTACTCTCCTGTCTCAGGAAGGTTTGTACAATTGGACAATTATAGAATTGAAAATTAATGTCTATAAAAGTGAATGTAATTGTTAATATAGAACTAATGTAGAATTTAAAGACACTCCACTTTAAGGGTAGGGTCTAATTCCCTCGCCCACCAAGCTCATATTAGTAATATTTGCTGGTGTGGAAGATACAAAGAAGAATGAGACATGGATCCGAGGTCTGGTTCTCTCCTCTCCCTCCCTCTGACCCCATCTCTATTCCTCTCTTTCATGTCTCTCTCCCTCTCTTTCTTCCATACACATCACACACACACATATACACAATTTCAAAAGACAGACTGTGCTGTGATATGGCTTTTTGTTATCCAGAGACAGATATAATATGGATCAAGTCATGCTTACTAAAAGCAATGCAATATAGTGTATGCTTTATAAACATTATGTCATTAAAATCTATGTCTTTTATGTCTTAAAAAGAAGAATGTCATCTTTCTAGATGGGATTCTCATGTAATTCTAGTGTGGAATTGATAGGGAAGAGAGAATTAATACTTATGAATATATACTTTGTATCATACACTGTTGTTATATCCTACCAGCATCACATTTTCTAGCTTTGATTGCAGGGGAAGAAAGGTTGGTGAGCCAGAAATAGTAAAATGGAATTTAAGTTCCTAGTGAATCTCAAGTTGTGGAAGACACATTCATCTCTAAAAGTTAACAGGAGTGAATTTTATAACAGGTGTGGGTCAAAGAGCATAGCAAGCGACAACAAATCCTTGAGACGTCTCTTTAAACACAGGGGTTTCTTTATGTATATATTTTAAAGTTAAATACCATAGAGAACTATGTATTTTCCATATTCATGTTAGTCCTCTGTGTTGCCCTACAGTCTGGGAAGACAAAAGTTGCTACTTGATGCTATTTCGAGGATAGTTCTGGGAAGTTCATTCCTACTGGGGAAATCAAATTAGGAGGCTAAACTTAGAGAAAAGTATGGGGAGACTGTGCATGTTGGGAGCTGAACATATATTGTTCCTCTTTTTCTATAACAACATTTCACTTACCCAAATTACTATGTAGTGAAATACCTTGAAGATTTTTTTCCAAATCAGGTAAATTTGACCTTTATTCATTGAACAAAAATTTAAATTAAAAAGGGATTTTTGTTTTAAGGAAACTTTAAAAATGTATAACATACTCCCTCCCATCTTAGCAAAGATTACGGTGAATACAGTCTCACTGTATTTTGGTGACTCCTGCTCATTGTTTTGCCCACTAGCTGTTACAATAGTTTATTAGTTAATAAGAGGCCTTGGCCAGCAGATGTAGTAGGTGGAGCTATACCTTCCTTCTAAGAGGTTTTCTCTGATTAGTATTTCATTTTTCTTCTTTTTCATGGTCTCACTAATTCTCTGCCATCACTTCTTGATTTTAATGAATTGTCCCGTTAGCTAGCTATCTGGCATTTTCTTCCTCGTTCTGTTCTCTGTTTAGCCCTTTAATTTTTTTTTTTTTTTTTTTTTAGTCATCTTGTTTTTTTTTCCTTGTTTTCATCATTCTCCCTGGTCTTTTCCCATCAGTAAAGATTCTTGTTGCTGTTGTTCCCTGGCCTGAGGACCCCTGGTCAGCAGTGAATGGTGTCTCTCTCTGTTTAGCTCTCATTAACCAGTGATATAGTATTTTTACCTTTCCACTAATTTGGCAACTGTTAAAGCCATGAGATTTTTTTTGTTGAGTGCTGAATTCATGCCAAATTTGAGAAGTTAGAGCCGACATTTGATACTTGACTTTTAAGCATTACTATATAAAAAGCAAGCTTTCTAAGCTAATGGCTACTCTACTTTTATATTCTTTAACCTATGCTGACATTTCCGGTTATTTTAGAGCACAGCCAAATTTGATTGCTGTAAACGGTTTCAGCCCCCATCCTATAGCCCAGTGAGTCTTTATATAGTTCACAATCAACAGGGACCATTTTGTACTGTATATCTTCTTTTACTTAAGAGATAAATCCTTGAAAAAATTGAAGGCAAACTATTACCATTTCCATGTTGACTGACATTATAATTTCAAAGGGTCTTTCTTTTGATTTATGATTGATTTATACTTGGCAATGATTCTAACACAAGTTTTTTCTTTTTTTCGCCTCTCCAATCTCTGTTAAATAGTTAATTATCTGCAAAATAAAGTGCAAATGCATGAGGAGAATTACTAAGGATGAAAATCCTATTTCTACATTTAGAATGATTTGCAACACTTTAAGGATTGAAACAAATTTTTTTCAGTGGGTAAGCCTCAGATTGATGAAAAATAAGGTCTTAATCTATCAGGCATTTCTATTTCCTTTTACCAACATACGATCAAACGTAAGAGACAAGGTTAATCAGAGATAATAGAAGATAGGAGGGAAAGCAAACAAAAAGTATTCCATTATGAAATACTACATGCACAAAGGGAGGTTGGATTAGGTACATCACTAATAGATTCTGGTATGTGTGTTTTCTTAATTGGAATGGAGATTTTTCTTAGCTGGGAGGGAGAGATCTTGGGAAGGGGGATGGTTATTAATGAGTGAAGAGATGATTGAGGTAGTATTTCCATGTTTTCTGGTATAAAGCATTTATATGCAGCCTCTTTACCTTTTTTAATCCCAAAGAAAGGTATGTCTATGTAGATATAATAGAGTTATATGTTTGCTTGAACATACTTGTAGGAAAGTAATCACCAGGTAGAACTTCAGTTATCATCAGAATACTATTTATGATAGTTTTTTCTTTTAGTTGACAATGACCAATATCAGCTTACAGGCTCACAATGTCATTGTTATGTTAATGTTAGGAATAATACAGTATTTTAAAATCATAACTAGTCATTTGGATAATATCATTATTACTAAGATGATCTTAATGGACCCATTTTAAATGCTGTGTGTACACAGTATTTATAGATGCCATGGTGTGCTACTGAGATCTCATCTTCAGGATTGAGATACTCACTTCCTTAGCTACCTGGAGTATTTGCCTATAGGTGGATCATATTTGGGTCTCTCCTTGGGAACCGCTCTTGGCCAAAGAGAAGTGCACTTCCAAGCTTACACTCCATTCCTTGAGGCAGTCATTTTCTGGTCCAATTTCTGGTCTACATGAGGGTACAATTTCCCAGCAGTAGACCCTTGCCTCAGTTGAGAAATCTAAATATAAATTTTATTATTGCTACAATTAAAATTACTGATTGCCACAGTCAGCTTCCCAATTCTTCCTGGAATTGAACATTTTTTTACCCCCCCCAAGTGGTAGACATTTCCTTTTGCCAGGGCAGGATCTACCCAGTAAAACTTCTTATCTGTTATCTAGATTGCAGTGTATCCTTCTCTGGACAGGCAGAGCTCAGAGAGAAAACCCAGAAGGGACAGCAGTGAACATGCTCCTTTCCTTCTCCAAAGTCTCAGCAATAAGATAGATATGTAGGGATGAAGAGTAAATATTCCCATAAAAAAGAATAATCACAAATTCCTATGATTTTAAAGTTTAGGTAATGTAAATGTCTTTGTATAAATTTGCTATTTATAAATATTAGTTAATATTGCACTTAAGAAAAAACAAAATACCTAAAATATATATAAACAACTGAGCCATGGCATGTTTTTCTTATTTTCTTAAATATGAATAGTGTTATTAACAAAGATTCCTTATGCTACAAGTTTGCATTTATTACCCTTCTATATGATTATCACTTTGTACTTCCTCTATCAAAGGGTTTTCTAAAATTATATTCTTATCAACTATACACTCTTTTATATCTTCTGATGAATTTCAAATCCTGTGAGGAAAGAGACTATTTCTATTTTGTTCATCACTGGATTCTCAGTGCTTAACATTACACCTGGTCCACATAAATTAAGTTTTTGAATAAATGGCAACACGAATGAGTCCCCAATGATACGATCAAGCTCCTGAAATAATTTGAAACTGTATTTTAAGTAGGAAAATTTTAATATTCTCTGAATTTTTGAAAACCAAAGATTGGGTAATTAAAGGAATTTATGGTATATTAATGTGTTCTGTGGGTGAAGGGCCAGCAAAAGCCTCTTAAGTCTGAGAGTTTGAACTTTAATTTCCTAGCTGTTTCCCTGGGAAGGAGATAAAGGCAGTGATGTCAGCTGTGTTCCTAGACAACATTTTTATGGTAAACATAACCCCTGATTGGCAGATGCCTCCAAATGGGAGAACTATAAATACTTCAAGTAAGCCACAGCTCCCTGCGTATGGTGAGCTTTGTATCTATGCCTTTTGCTGGGGGTTGTTCTTCATTTATCTTTTAGGCATTCCACCATTTTGTTTTTTGAAACTGTAATGCTCACCAAGGAGTCTGCCTGAGTTAACCAAACTTTCAGACTCACAAGGCTGTCATCTGACCAGTTTTGGCATCGGTCTGCTGAGAAGGGTAAGAACAGGGACAGCACTTTACTAATAGGACAGCACCAGTAGTTCTTGGGTGGGAGTCTTGCAGAAATTCATGCACAAGTACAGCTTGAATAGGTGAGGATGATGCCTGCTTAGGAGCTTTATTTTCCACCAGGGTCAATCCCCATCTGCAGATGTACTTGAAGAACACTTGTGCAGCATTGTCGACAAGAATATTTTAAAAACAGCTTCCTTGAGATACAACTTGTATCTCAAGGATGATGTTGTATCTCAGGGATTGATGAATTTATGAATTCATCAACTCAATTCAGTAGATTTTAATATATTCACAGATAATGTAGAACCATCAGCACAATTAATTGTAGAACATTTTCATCACTTCAAAAAGAAACCCCATACCCTTTTGCTACTACTCCCGTCTCCCAATACCCTCCTTCCTCCAATCTCCTGGGAACCGCTAATCTACTTTCTGCCTCTGTAGATTAGCCTATATTTCATATAAATTGAGTTGTATAATATGTGATCTTTAATGACTGGCTTCTTTTTCTCAGTAAAAATAAAAAGTTTTCAAGGTGCATCCACATTATAGCATGTGTCAGTACTTCATTTATATTTAAGGCTAAATAACATTCCATTGTATACATTGATATACCACATTTTGTTTACTCATTGTTTGATGGACATTTTGTTGGTTACAACTTTTGGCTATTATGAATAATGCTGTTATGGACATTTACGTACAGGTTTTTTTTTTAAAGATTTTATTTATTTATTTGACACAGAGAGAGATCACAAGTAGGCAGAGAGACAGGCAGAGAGAGAGAGTGGGAAGCAGGCTGCTGGCAGAGCAGGAAGCCCAATGTGGGGCTCGATCCCAGGACCCTGAGATCATGACCTGAGCCGAAGGCAGAGGCTTAACCCACTGAGCCACCCAGGCGCCCCTACGTACAGGTTTTTATATGGACATATGTTTTTATTTCTCTTAGCTATTTCTCTACCAGTGAAATTGTTAGGCCACAGGGTAACTCTGTCTTTAATTATTTGAGCAGCTCCCAGAGGGGTTCCGAAGTGGCTGCTCCATTCGACATTCCAGTGAACGGAATTTGAGAGTTCTGATTTCACTGTGTCCTAGCCAACATTTGTTTATGTCTCACTTCTTTTTTTTTTTCCTAGAATACAGTGTCATATTGCAGGTGTACAATCTAGTACTTCAACAGTTCCATACATCACCCTGGGCTCATCACGACAAGTGCACTCCCTAGTCCCCATCATGTATTTCCCCCGTCCTCCTATCCCTCTCACCTCTGGTAACCCTCAGATAGTTCTTTGTAATTAAGAGGCTGTTTCTTGGTTTATCTTTTTTTTCCCTCTCTTATGTTTTCCCTTTGCTTGTTTTGTTTCTTAAATTCTACATATGAGTGAAATAAGGTATTTGTCTTTCTCCGACAGTTCTCTTAGCATTATACTTTCAAGCTCCATCTTTGTCTTTGCAAATGGCAGTATTTCATCCCCTATTTTTTCCAAGTTCTTACATTAATTCCAGTAAGCTAATTCAGTGTAATATTAGTTTAGGTGTCAAATTTAGTGATTCACCACTTCCATACAACACCTGGTGCTCATCAGGACCAGTGCACTCCTTAAGGCCCATCACCTATTTCACCCATCCCCCTACCCCCTTCCCTTCTGGTAATCATGAGTTTGTTTTCTATAGTTAAGAGTCTTTTTCTGGGTTTTCTTCCCCCTCCTTATGTTTGTTTGTTTTAGTTCTTAAATTCCGCATATGAGTGAGATCATATGGTATTTGTCTTTCTCTGATTGACTTTACTTAGCATAGCTGCACCTATGTTGTTGCAAATGGCAAGACCTCGTTCTTTTTATGGCTGAGTAATATTCCATTGTATATATATACCACATCTTCTTTATCCATTCATCAGTCAGTAGACACTTGGGTTCTTTCCTTATCTTGGCTATTGTAGATAATGCTGCTGTAAACATAGGGATGCATGTATCCCTTTGAATTGGTGTTCTTATATTTTGTGTATAAATAATCAGCAGTTTCACTGTTGGATCATAAGGTAGTTCTATTTTTAACTTTTGTTCTTTGGAGAAACACTGATAAGTTTTCTCTTCATTTCTTAAAGATTTATTTATTTATTTGAGAGAGAGAGAGAGAGAGAGCACACACAAGGGACTGGAGGGCCAGGGGGAGAGAGAGTTTTGAGGAGAATTTGTGCCAGTGCAGAGCCCGGTGTGGGGCTTGATCTCACAACCCTGAGCTCCCACCCTGAGATCACCCCTGAGCCGAAACCAAGAGCTGGAAGCTTAACCAACTGTGTCACCCAGGTGCCCCTACAAGTTTTGAGAGGACCTAGGTATGGGACAGTTAATAGGCAACACTTCAGTGAAACCACATCTATGATGACTTGTTCAATGCTAGTATCAAGAAAGGCTAAAAAAAAGAAAAAGATGATATTTGAAAGGGGTATGGTAAAGGGAGAGTAGGGCTTCTATTACTATCAGGGTGGAGTTGGAAGAACATAAGTGGTTTAGGGAGTATGTTACAAAATCAAATGACAGATGGAGTAACAGATACGGTGGAGAAGGATACAGTGCAAAGGTTTCATACAGATGTGGTTCAAACTAATATCAAAGGGAAGGAAGAGTGTTTCTGTAATATTTATACTAAGGGACTCTAAGATAAAACTCATATATGCAAGCTCAGAAACTTGCAGGGTTGTTGTGAGGAACAAATTAAATGACAACAAATATTAAAGTATTCTGCTTATAGCAGGTGCTCCATATATTAGGTTTTATTAGACAGAATATAGTACTTGGAGAAATTCAGCACAATTCCTACATTCTAAATTTAGAACCTGGAAAACAGATTATATTCATGGTAATGAATCTAAAGAATTAATGAAAAGGTTACCTTTGGTTTTAGGGTTATTTTTAAAATCATTATAGTAATATATATTTTGGGAGGCTCATGAACAACCAGTGAAGTAAAGTTTTAGAGAAAAACGGACTTTCTCATTATCCAAATAGAGAATAATAGAATCTCAATTTTGGAGGGGACCATAAAAATTATTATTCTAACCACATGTCTGAACCTTTAATCAATCACATTGTTATTGAATATTTGAGGAGCCTTTATAATTTGCAGGTGCTAGTAATGTTCTTAAAATTTTTTTCATGGAATCTGACAAGTTTTACAGTATTTTATGTTCATTGGTCTTTATAGGACAAAAATGTTCAGTTGTGATGTAATAGCACTGCTATATATAAAAACCAAATATGACAAATTGTTGATTGTTATTTGTTAGGAAGCTTATTCTGCTATGATAAAAAATCTGTTATTCAGAGCACTGCATATAAAATCATTTCTTTCTCATATAGCTCAATATGAGTAATTACTGAAAGCAGCTAACTCATCTGGATGCATTATACATGTAATATTAGTTGAAAACAATAGTAAGTACTTGCCAAGGTAATTAATATAGTGCATAATTATACGGCATCAAAACTGCAAATAGAAAGATTGCAGGTGTGAATTTCCTGTGTTATTTTTTTTGTTGCTATTCTGGCTCACTTTTAAGATTGCTATCTAAGTAGAATTTTTAAATGTTAATAAAACTTGAAAATCACAGTTATTTAGATCAAGATCCCATTTTATTATTTTTCTGGATATCAAGTGGTTTAACAGTTTTTGACAATATGTTTTCTTTTATATACATATGCTTTATTGTCTTATTTTAAAATATTTTCCTGCATGAATTGTTTTATTTAATGATTTTCACATCACTTTTTGACACTATTAAATATTGAGTCTGGATTAGTTTTATTTGACATTTACTATCCCTTGAATAGTAAACCACATTTTTAATTTTTTTAATTGAAATAAAATTGGTGTATAACATCATATTAGTTTCGGGTGTTCAAAATAATTCCATTTTTGTATACATTACAAAGTGATCACCTCAATAAGTTATCATCTGTCACTGTGCACTTAACCACCCTCATCCATTTTATCCAACCCCCTTCCCTCTGATAGCCATGTATTCTCTTCTCTGTATTTATGGGTTTTGTTTTGTTTGTCCATTTGTTTTGTTTTTTTTAGATTCTGCATGTGAATGAAATCATGCAGTGTCTGTCTGTCTGACTTATTTTGCTTTGCATAAAACCCTCAAGGTCCATCCATATTTTCACAAGTGGCCTCCTTCTTTGTGGCTGAGTAGTATTCCATTGTGTGTGTGTATAATATTATAAATACATATATACACATGTACATATATGTATATATATACCACTTCTTCTTTATCCATTCATCTATTAGTAGACACTTAGGTTTCCATATCTTGGCTATTGTATATACTGCTACAGTCAATGAAAGAGTGCGTATATCTTTACAAATTAGTGTTTTTGTTTTCTGTAGGTAAATACCACAAAGTGAAATAGCTGGATCCTATGATAGTTCTCCTTTGTAATTTTTAAGGAAACCTCCATACGGTTTTCCATGCTGGCTATACCAATTTACATTTCCAGCAACAGTATATGAGGATTCCCTTTCTTCTATACCCTCATCCACACTTGTTTCTTGTCTTTTTGGTAACAGCCATTGTAACAGATGTGAGGCCATACCTCATTGTGGTTTTGGTTTGCATTTTCCTGGTAGTGAATTTGAATATCTTTTCATGTGCCTGTTAGCCATCTGTATGTCTTTGGAAAAATTTCTGTTTAGATCCTCTGTCCATTTCTTAATCAGATTCTTTAGGTTTTTGTTTTGCTTTTTGTTTGGTTTTGTTTTTTGTTCTTGAGTTGTTTGAATTCTTCATATATTTTAAATATTAATCCCTTATTGGTTATATGATTTGCAAATGTTCTCTTCCATTGAGAAGGTTGCTGTTTCATTTTGCTGATAGTCTCTTTTGCTATGCAGAAGGTTTTTAGTTGGATGTAGTCCCACTTATATATTTTTGCTTTTGTTGCCTTTGCTTTTGGAGTCATATCCAAAAATTGAAAACCAAGCCTGATGTCTGGGAGTTTACTGTCTACTAGCAGTTTTATGGTTTCATGTCTGACATTCAAGTCCTTAATTTATGTTGAGTTAGTTTTTGTGTGTAGTGTAAAATAATAGTCTAGTTTCATTCTTTTGCATATGTCTGTCCAGTTTTCCTAACACCATTTATTAAAGAGACTGTCCTTACTCTCTCTGTTGTATATTCTTGACTCTGTGTTATAAATTATTGACCATATATGTGTGGGTTTATTTCTGGGATCTCTCTTCTGTTTTATTTTGATCTACAGGCCTGGTTTTATGCCAATACTATACCAGTTTGATTACTTTAGCTTTGTAGTATAGTTTGAAGTCAGAGAGCCTGATATCTCCAACTTTGTTCTTTCTCAAGATTGGTTTGATAAATCTCAAATCTTTGTTATTCAAGGTCTTTTGTTGTTCCATATGAAGTTTAGAATTATTTGTTCAATTCTGTGAAAAATATCATTGGTATTTTGATGGGGATTGCATTTAATCTGTAGATTGCTTTGGGTTGTATGGACATTTTGACAATATTAATTCTTTTAATACATGAGCACATAATATCTTTCCATTTATTTATGTCTTCAAATTCTTTCATCAGTGTTTTATAGTTTTCAGTGTACAGTTCTTTTACTTCCTGGTTAAATTTATTGGTTAAATTTATTTCTAAGTTTTCTATTCATTTTCATGTAATTCTAAAAGGGATTGCTTTCTTGATTTCTCTTTCTGATAGTTTGCTATTAGTGTATAGAAAACAGATTTCTGTATATTGATTTTGTATCTTACTACTTTACTAATTTCATTTATTAATTCTGATAGATTTTTTAGTGGAGTCATTAGGGTTTCCTATATATAGTATTATGTCATCTATAAATAATGACCATTTTATTTCTTCCTTTCCAATTTGATTGCTTGTTTCTTTTTCTATTCTGTGTCTAGGATTTCCAATGATCTGTGAAACAAAAGTGGTGAGAATGGGCAAGTTTGTCTTGTTCCCAATCTTAGAAGAAAAGTTTTCAGCTTTTTACCATTAAATATGATGTTAGTTTTGGGTTTGTCATATATGACCTTTATTGTTTTGAGATTCTTTCTTTCTTTCTTGATAGTTTTTATTATAAATTTTCTTACTTGTCTTTCTTGTTGATAGTTTTTATTATGAATGGGTGCTGAATTTGGTCAAGTGCTTTTTTTGGCATCTGTTAAGAAGACTGTGATTTTTATCCATTTTGTTAATGCAGTGAATCAGGTTGATTGATTTGCAGATGTTGAACCATTCTTGCATCGTTGGAATAAATCTCACTTGATCAGAGCACATGATCCTTTTAATGTGTTGTTGAATTTGGTTTGTTAACATTTCGTTGAGAATTTTTAATCTATGTGCATTAGGGATATTAGATTGTAATTTTCCTTTTTTGTGGTATCCTTGTCTGGTTTTGGTATCAGCGTAATGCTGACCTCATAAAATGAGTCTGGAGTATTCCTTCCTTTTCAGTAATTTATCAGAGTTTGAGAAGTATTAAGTCTTTTTTTTTTAATATTTGGTACAGTTTATCAGTGAATCCATCTGGTCATAGACTTTTGTTTGTTGGGAGTTTTTTGATTACTGATTCAATCTCCTTATTCTAGTAATCTATTTAGGTCTTCTATTTCTTCATGATTAATTTTAGAAGATTATATGTTTCTAGGAATTTATCCATTTCTTCTGGGTTGTCCAATTTGTTCGAGTAAATTGTTCCTAGTATTCTCTTATGATCTTTTATATTTCTGTGGATTATTTTATATTTCTGTGGATTCTTCTCTTTCATTTTTTATTTCATTTATTTGAGTCCTTTCTTTTTCCTTGATGATTTTAACTAAAGGTTTGCCATTTTGTTTATCTTTCGAAGAACCAGCTTTTAGTTTCATTGATCTTTTCAATTTTTCCCTCTATTCATTTGTTTCTGTTCTCATCTTTATTATTTTCTCCATTCTACTAATTTGAGGATACTTTTGTTATTTTTCTAGTTCCTTTGGGTGTAAAAGTTTGTTTATTTGTAATTTTTGTTTTTCTTGAGGTACTCCTGCATCAATATGAACTTCCCTCTTTGGATATATTTGTGATTTTTTTCATGTAATTGATTTCTAATTTTATACCACTTAGTTGGGAAAAAATGCTTGTTATGATTTCAGTGATCTTAAATTTATTGAGACTTATTTTGTAGTCTAACGTGATCTATCCTAGAGAAAGGTCCATGTGTACTTGAGAAAAATGTTTATTCTGTTGCTGTTGGATGGAATGTTCTGTGTATATCTATTTAGTATATCTAGTCTAATGTTTCATATAAGACTGATGTTTCCTTATTGATTTTCTATCTAGATGACCTATCCACTGGTGTAAGTCGGACATTAGATTCCCCTACTATTATTTTATCACTGTCAATTTCTTCCTTTAGGTCTGTTAATACTTATTTTATATATTTAGTTGCTTCTATGTTGGGTTTATAAATACTTACAAATATTATCTTGTTGGATTTTCCTCTTTATTATTATATAATGCCTTTCGTTTTACTACAGTTTATGTTTTAAAGTTTGTTTTGTCTGATGTAAGTATAGCTACACCAGCTTTTTTTTTTTTTTCCACTTCCATTTGCATGGAATATCTTTTTCTGTCCCTTCACTTTTAGTCTGTTTATGTTGTTACTTGTAAAGTGAGTCTCTTGTAGGCAACATATAGATGGGTCTCTTCTTAACACATTAAAATCATTTTATGTCTTTTGGCTGAAGGATTTAGTTCATTTACATTAAAGTGATTATTGATAAGTATGTGCTTATTGACATTTGGTAGTTCTTTGGCTGTTTTTGTGGTTTTTCTCTTTTCCTTTCTTCTTCTCTTATACCCTTCCTTCTCTTGTGTCTTGATTATGTGTTATGTTTGGATTCCTTTATCATTATCTTTTGTATATCTACTATAGTTTTTTGCTTTGTGCTTACCATGAGGTTCACATATAAGATTATATATGTATATATGTGTGCATGTATATCTACATATATGCATGCATATATATTTCATAGTATTTTTAAGTTGATAACAACTTGAAATTAAAAGCATTCTAAAAACTCTAAATTTTTATTCTCCTCCCATACCATTTTATATTTTTGATGCTATATTTTACATCTTTTTATTTTCTGTATTTCTAACTAATTATTATAGTTATAGTTAACTTTACTACATTTGTCTTTTAACCTCTATGCTATCTTTATAAGTGGCTAGTTTGCTAATTTTATTATATATTTGCTTTCTCCTGTAAGATTTTGACTTTCATATGTTTTCTTATTATTTAGTTAGTATCTTTTATTTTCAGCTTAAAGAAGTCTCTTTAGCATTTCTTGTAAGGCCGGTTTAGTAATGATGGACTCCTTTGGCTTTTGCTTGCCTGGAAAACTTTCTCTCTCCTTCAATTCTGAATGATAGTCTTGCCGGTTAGAGTATTCTTGGTTGGAGTTTTTTCCTTCAAGCACTTGGAATCTATCACGATGCTATCTTCTGGTCTATAAAACTTCTGATAAAATGTAGTTGATAGTCTTTTGGGGGTTCCTTTGTACATAACAAGCTGTTTTTCTCTTGCTTCTTTTAAGATTCTCTCTTTAACTTTTGACATTTTAATTATAGTATGTCTGGTGTGGGTTTTTTGATTTATATTTTTTGGAACTCTCTGTACTTCCTGGACCTAGATGTCTGTTTTCTTCACAGGTTAGGGAAGTTTTGAGATATTCTTTCTTCAAATAAGATTTCTGTCATTTTGTTTTCTTTCTCTTCTCCTTCAGAGACTCTATCATGTGACTGTTATTCTGCTTGGTGCGAATGTCCCATAAGTTATATTTACTTCTCTAATTTGTTATTGTTGCTCTGTTTGGGAGATTTCCACTGCTCTGTCTTTCAGATTTCTGATCCATTCTTCTCTATCTAATCTGCTATTGAAATTTTCTATTGTATTTTTCATTTCAGTTATTGTATTTTTCAGTTCTTCAGTTCTATTTGGTACTTTCTCATTTTTTAAAAAAAACTTTTGTTGAATTTTCCCTGTGTTCATCCATTCTTCTTCTGAATTTAGTGAGCATCTTTATGACTATTACTTTGAACTCTTTATCAGGTAAATTACATACTTATGTTCCATTGGGAGTTTTACTGTGGCTTTATCTTGTTCTTTTTGTTTGGAACATATTCCTCTATTTCCTTGACTTGCTTCTTTCTCTGTGTTTGTTTCTGTGTATTAGGTGAAGCAACTACCTCTCCCAGTCTTGCGTGACCTTGTGTAGACGAGGAACATTATTGTTCAATCTTGCTTTAGTTCTTGGTTCTTTTGAACCATCATGATTATTTAAGCAATCTGATTTGTTCCTGATAAAACCCAGTTGTTGAGGTTGTTCCCAGACCTGCCAGTGTTCCAAAAGGAGGCATCTCAGCCAGTGAGTTTCAAGCCTACATAAACCCATACCCTCAGGCAGCAGTTTTTAAGTATGCAAATATATACAGTCCTTTGGAACCACAGTTGCAATCCTGCCAGCCTCCAGACCAGGCAATTCAGAGCCAGCCCCTTTATGGCAGTTGTAAAAATCAAGGCTTTAGATGAGTATATAAGCTTCCTTCTAAGAGATACTAGGTGAGCTGTAGTAAGGTCCAGGAGAGTGCAAAGCTGGATCCCCCTGATACATCCCCTGAGAGCCCCTCCATAGTCTCTATATATGTATGGTAAACTGATGCCTAGCCTTCAGGCTAAAGCTCCAGAACAAGTAAATAGGCCTTTTTTCATAAAAAGACCATTTCAGTCTGCTTTCTGTGCTATGCCATCCAGTTGATAGCCTTCCAAGAACTTTCTCTTTGATTGTTTTAGTCCTTTGAGGCCCTGTAGCACAGATCCAAGCCACCAGAGCCAGGTGTTCAGGGGGCAGCCCTGTGTGGACTGTGCATACCAACCCACTGGCTTCAGTGGGGCCATAGGAGAACTTGGCACTAAGGCAAGCTCACTGACTTCACTGGGGCCACAGGGAGCATGGAGCTAGGTCAAGTCCCCCAGCTCTAGCTGGGAAAGCTTGTGGGTGGAGCCTGCCTGCAGGATGAAGAGAGACCACAGGAGTGTAGGGGGGCAGGGAAAGCCTGCCAGCTTTAGGGCAGAGGTCAGGAGAGGAGGAAGCCTGCTTGTTTTAGCAGGGCTATGGTGAGGGGGTGGAGCAAGCCCACCAGGGCCAACAAGATAGAAGCAGGTAGAGCACAGCAATGGTGCCTGCCGTTACTTCCTTCTCCACAGAAAGTCCTACCAGATTACTGTGTCTTTAAGAGAAACTTGAAGATTAGCTAATAGATCTTCACATATGGTCTAGGTGCTTTTCAAACTGTTGCTTTTACTTCTCACGGTGAGTCTGCATGCAAACCCTTTGACAGTAGAGTTTCTGTTCCCTTAATCTTTTGGATCTCCTGGATATAAACCCCATTGTTTTTCAGAGCCAGACATTTTGGCGGGGGTGGGGGGGCAGCTCTCATCTTTCTGGTATAGATCCCAAGGGCTGAGATGCCTGATGTAGGTATAATGCCTTACTTCTTAGGGAAAAACTCCATAGTTGTGAGATCCTTCCCAATTGTGGGTCAGCATCCCAGAGATGAGGATTTTGGCAACACTCCATCTCTGTCTCTCCTACCTGTCTTAACATGGTCCTTTTATCATTTGTTCAGCTAGTTTCCAGTTCTTCAGGTCTTTTGTAGAGGGAATTGGTCTCTATGTAGCTATAGATTTGGTGTGTCCATGGGAAGTGGTGACATCATGATCTTCCCGCATGGCTGTCCTGAATTGCTCTCTCAGTAAACTGCATTTATAATCAGGAGCATGTGTCCAGGTCCTCATTTATTTTTATTATCTCTTTATGTGTAAAGGGAGAATACCAATACATAAATCTTTGATTAATAAAATCTGTGGTTTTCATTAAACTTTCAGAGGAAAGGTAAATCCAAGGGTCCTTTAAGTTCTACTTAAAGTTATACTTAAATGATGCTAGAATAAGCAATAAATTTTAGCCACATGAATTTTACACTTCCAGAATTTGATTTTTATTTAGCTTGCAGTAAGCAGGGTTTTTTTATACCATTGATATTTTTGTACCCTTCATGCAAATACTCATGTCTGTTTTTAGAAAGATGATGAACAGAACTGTATTTAAAACATGATTCTGTTGTGAGTTGCCTCATTGCAACATTCTTTCATCCTGTAAATATTTAGTTTTCTCCTGTTTCTTCATGTATTTATATGGGAACTTTTACCCAAATTGTTTTTCTTTTCCAGTTTCTACTATATGGCAATTCCCATCTTTGCTTCTCTGCCTTTCTAGTTGCTCTAAAGTTAACTCTTTTTCTCTTTCTTTTGATCCCAATACTAGATGAAACCTCTGATAAAATCATTTATGGATATTTCCTTTTTCAACTTTCATAGAAAATGCACAGTTGACTCTATGGTAAAACCCATTTTTAGGTAACAAATTTGAACTAAGATAATCTGTAAAAATGGTTTCATCAGACAAGCAGGACAACACTTTTCTGTAGAAATAAAAGACATTTCCTTTATATATAAAGATATATATATCTTTTATTATATATATTATTATAATACTTATATAAATATATAATTATATGTATGTGTGTGTGTGTGTATGTGTGTGTGTGTGTGTGTGTGTATATATATATATATATATATATATATATTCCCCTGGGCAACCCACGTGCCCCAATGGACTTATTGCATTTTATCCTAGATCTATGATAATTTGAGGAGTTTATCTGCTTGTTGTAATTACTAGTCCTTCTTTTCTACATATCTCCAAACTCAGATTTAATCTCATTTGTTAATTATTGACGGTAGTTAGCAGGATCCTTATACCGTCATCACGAATGTGTTCAATGCAATGTATAAAGAGAAAATATGCTGGCAAAATAATCTGTGGAAGTTTCTTTAGATAAATAAATCTTTTTTTTTAAGATTTTATTTATTATTTGACACAGAGAGAGAGAGATCACAAGTAGGCAGGGAGGCAGGCAGAGAGAAAGGGGGAAGCAGGCTCCCCCTTTCTGAGCAGAGAGCCTGACGTGGGGCTCGATTCCAGGACCCTGGGATCATGACCGAAACTGAAGGCAGAGGCTTTAATTCACTGAGCCACCCAGGCACCCCTGGATAAATAAATCTTAAGCTAATGTTTATATGATATTTCATGAAAAGGTTTATTTTACTGTAAATATATTTTTTAGTGTACATGTGTTTCTACCATAACATGATATATGATTTCTGAAAAATTTCCAGTTTGGAAAATAGTAACCCTTTTAATACTTCAGGAAAAATTAGGGGAAGAACACTCAAATCCTATAGCACTTTGTAACCAGAGCCCTAACAAAAACAGTCAACAATCCTGCAATACCATTAATATACACACCTTGAGGACTTGTGCTTTCATCTCTTTCTTCTCTGTGATATAGATCCTGGATAGAATTTACTGCTAACAGATAATTTTAATCAAAATGAAAAATTGGAATCAAACTGTTACTTCCTTTATGAATCCATTGTTTTAAATCAGCTTCTTTATCTACACTCACATTTTTTTCCAGATAACTTAGTGGAATGCAAGGTTGTTAAAACCATTAAAATAGTTCTGCACAAAGGGGAAGATTTAATACAGATTTTCAGCTTTTTACTTAAGTTCTTCCTATATTGCTAAAGTTTGGGTTTTAATGGTGAGATAGCTTGCCAATGTTGTCTCAAAACAGTAATGTGTTGGAAAAGAGAAACTTAATAAAGCTCCATGTTTCTACTGACATCATTCCCCTATTTACCATTTGCATTTGAGGTAATTCACATCAAAGAAACCAGAAGAAGCTTTCTGTGGGAAAATATTTCCAATATGGGAGGAAAGTGTTTTCTCAAAATCCAGGCCAAAAAAATTATATATAAATATATATATGAAATATAGCTCATAACATATGTAATTTTTAAATTCCCCTTGGTGTGTAATTTGGTCTTTCGAAATAATTTTATAGTTAACAGCTATCCAAGTTCTACTTATATTCAACAGTCAGTGCAACCTATAAATTCATAATGGTTCTTAAGTTCTGCTTAACACAGTTTTTCTTGTATTTATATGTGTGTATCTATATCTATTTGCCTAGCAATACAAATGAAATAGCAGGTTTTATTAAAAGCCTGTGGTTACAGTAAATTTCTTCTAAAATCTTGCAACTGGAAAATCAATGGAAATTAACACCATGAAAAGAGACATTTCAGCATTTTTTTTTCTTCCGAATTTAGGAAATAATATAGGTTTAAATTATGTGTGATCTTCTTTGTGCTGAAACTTCTAGAGGCATGGCTATGTCAACAGGATTATTAATACTTACTGCTGGATAGCCAGGGTTTGGGATAATGATGGTACTTAGAGTTCTGAAGCACTGACACTACCATAAAGTATATCGTTTTTCTAACTTAACTAAAACTTTTACTCTTGGACCTAAACTTCTACAAGGTGCCATCTACTCCAAAGTGCTATAAAATATCAACCCTCTTTACTTTTGATTAATGATACATTGTCAGAGTGATGAATTCTTCTAGAGTGTAATTTGAAAGATAATATCATTCTAGGGAGAAAAAAGTTCAGGTAAGAATTTAGAACAGTTACCAGATGAAATCCTACCATCACACAGTATAGTGAAGGATTGGGGGGGGGGATCTGGAAATGCTGACAGTAAATCACATTCTTTGGCTTTAGTTTAAGCTTCTATCCCACAGTGAGATATATGATTTACTATCTGCCCTGAAGGCTCTTTTGGTTTGATTTTTAAACATTTTTAACATGTAGAAAAGTTGCACAAGTAATTTTATTCATTTTCGGTCCCCCCATTTTCTCTTGCTACCATTTAGTACTGTTATGTTTAAATTTTCATATTTAGCAGATGGAAGTATAATTATCTTTGAGTTTTTAATTTTGATAATACCTTAATAGATAAGGTACAGTGTTTGATAATTAATATGCATAGTTAACTATTTCATTTTGTAACAACCTTAACATTCTTGTTCATTGGTTACTTACTACTTGAGATGATAGTTTGTATACTATTAAGTGAAAGATAATGTATTTTGTGTTGCGAATCTATGTGTGTCCATCTAAGCGAAGACATAAGATGAAAGACTGCAGGTGGTTACACCTGTGGAGTACCACTCATTAATTGGAAGGAATGTCTATTTGTTACTTTTTAATATGGTGGCATTACGATTTATTTTTCGTGGGTTTCTGTAATTAAAAAAAATGTTGCTAATTAAAGGCTAGGTCTATGTTAAGTGTTTCTGGATGAGGATGCTCTTGAGTATTTTGGGCAGGAATGTTTTTCTTGAGCTGCACCATTCCTCAGATTTCAGAATACTCATTAAACCTGGTTGTCACCCATTAAATATCAGTAATGCTCTACAATGAGTGTGAAAACCCAAAACACCTTCCCACACTTTTTTTTTTTAAATATTTTATTTTTTTGATGGAAATCACGAGTAGGCAGAGGCAGGCAGAGAGAGAGGAGGAAGCAGGTTCCTTGCTGGGCAGAGAGCCCGACGTGGGGCTTGATTCCAGGACCCTGGTATCACGACCTGAGCAGAAGGCAGAGGCTTTAACGCACTGAGCCACCCAGGCGCCCCCCTTCCCACACTTTGAAATTTCCTTGCCGTGGTTAGGAAGTACTGATCCTTATATTAATTAGGTCTCTTTGCAGTAGTTTGGGACCAAGACTTGTTTCTTAATTGCTAAAAGCCTCATAGATGTCTCTCATTGTATGGGGCTATGGATGATGCAGCTGAGTCATATTCAGAACCAGGACTGGAATTTGCAAAGCTATTGAGATACTGGTCAGATTTCTTTTTCCACTTTCAACTTTATTTTTTCCTTTGTATATCTACTTTATTCTTTTCTTTTAATGAATAAATTATGAATTAGATTATAGAACATCAGTGACAGAGAGAATATATATTGTTTTCTTGATTCCAAATCTAAGTTCTCATGAATTCAATGAAGACTAGGTGCTTACTTCTTGTCCAATGAGTCATAGCCCAGAGGACAGAAATATGTTGAGTGATTG
Source organism: Neogale vison (assembly GCF_020171115.1). Classification (NCBI taxonomy): domain Eukaryota; kingdom Metazoa; phylum Chordata; class Mammalia; order Carnivora; family Mustelidae; genus Neogale; species Neogale vison. The sequence continues at coordinate 91,903,323 of NC_058096.1, read as the reverse complement.
CGCCTCACATGGTGGGGCTGGTGCAGAGGAGTACTGCTGTGGATCAGGGAGAAATCACAAAGAATGGGACATTTCTGGAAACTGAGTATTCACCTTAATACAAGGCTCCGCTGCAGTTAGACCCAGTGATTCAGGAAGCTACTTGTCTATTGATTTATTTTTTAGTCCAAACTCTTTTTATTGAGTTTTAATTTATACACTCTGAAATTCACATTGTAAGTGTACAATTCAATGATTTTTTTAACGTAAATTTACAAACCTGTGCAATAATCTCGCAGTTGAGTTTTAGAATATTTCCATCACAATAAAAAACTTCCTGGTACATTTGTGCAGTCAACCCTTGCTCCTGCTTCTAGTTGCTCCAGGCAGCTACTGGTCTGCTTCTGTTGGTATAGATTTATCTTTTCTAGAAATTTCATATAAATAGAATCATTCCTATGTGATCCTTTGTGTCTGACTTCTTTCACTTATCATAACATTCTTCCACATGTTCGTTGTAGGAGTTTATTCATAACATATTTGTTAGCTTTTCAAGGAGATACCAAACTGTTTTCTAATATATCTTTAACATTTTACATTTCCCATCAACAATATATGAGGGTTTCATTTTTCTCCATATCCTTGCCAAAACTTAGTATTCTCAAATGTGTTTTGCATTATAGCTATTCTGTATGCGTGATGATATCTCATTGGAGTTCTAATTGCATTTCTTTAATGACTAATGATGTTGAACATCTTTTCATTTGCTTATTAGCCATCTGTATGTCGTTGTTGAAATGTTGATTTAATTTTTTTGGCCATTTTTAAAATCGCATGGTTTGTGTTTGTTTGTGTTAGTGAGGTTTAAGGGTATTTTTTACATTCTGGATGTAGGTTTTTATCAGATATATGATTTTCAAATATTTTCTCCTAATCTAGATATCTTGACTTTTAAAATGAAAGTTAAAAAAAATACTAATTCTGGATTTTTTGCATTTCTGTATACATTTTAGAATAAGGCTGTAAATTTTAGGATAAGATTGTCCATTACTATAGAAACCCCAAACAAATGCAAAACCTGATGGAATTTTGGTATAGAACATATGGCATCCACAGATCGTTTGTTTTTACAAAGCCTTAATTTATCAATTGATTCTTTTATGGGTCATGTTTATGATCATTTTGTTTGTGTATTCATACATTGATGGATGCTTGGGTTACTTCTACCTCTTGGCTATTGTGAATAGTTCTTCTATGAGTATGGGTATGTAGACACTTCTTTGAGACCCCACTTTCAATTATTTTGAATATGTATGTAGAAAGGGAATTGGTAGATCACGTTAAGTCCATTTTTATTTTTTGAAGATTTTTTTTTTTTTTAACTGCAGCTGAACTATTTTACAGTCCCATTAATAGGGCACAAGAGTCACGCACCTGGGTGGCTCAGTTACGAGCCTGCCTTCGGCTCATGTCACGACCACAGAGTTCCAAGATAGAGTCCCACATAGGGCTCCCTGCTCAGCTGAGAGTCTGCTTCTTCCTTTCCCCTTTACCTTTCTTGTACTCTCTCTAGTTCTCTGTCTCTGAAATAAATAAATCTTAAAAAAAAAAAAAAAACAGTGCACAAGGGTTCTAACTTCTCCCCCTGCTCACCAACACTTGTTATCCTTTGTTTTTTTGATAGTAGTCATCCTAATGGGTGTGAGATAACATCTCATTGTTCCTTATACATAATAGGGTAAGCTTGTCAATTGTTAGAAAGCAATATCCTGATGGGATTTTGATAAAGATTTTGTCTAGTACACAGATTGATTTGGGGGAAAATAACCTTCTTAACAATATTGAGTCTTTCAGTCTCTGACATGATTTTGTTCCATTTATTTATCTATTTAAAAAATTTCTAAAAAGATTTTATTTATTTGACACAGAGAGAGAGATCACAAGTAGGCAGAGAGGCAGGCGGGGGTGGGGGCAAGCAGGTCCCCACTGAGCAGAGAGCCTGATGCGGGGCTCGATCCCAGGACACTGAGATCATGACCTGAGCTGAAGGCAGAGGCTTAACACACTGAGCCACCCAGGCACCCCTTATTCCGTTTATTTAGATCTTATATAATTTCTTTCATCAATGTTTTATACTTTCTAGTGTTAAATCCATGTACTTTTTTGTTAAACGTTTTTGTAAGTATTTTGTTCTTTTTGATGTTACTGTGGATACTTCTTAATTTTATTTTCAGGTTGTTTATTACATATATATATATAATTGATTTTTGAGTATTGATCTTGAGTCTTGTGAGCTTGGTAAATTCACTTATTATAGTAGCTGGCTTTGTTTGTTTGTTTTAGATACCTTAGGATTTTCTACATGCAGGATCATATCCTGTACAAGTAAAAAATAGTTTTACTTCTTCCTTTTTAATCTAGATGGTTTTAATTTTTTTTCTCATTTTGTGTTAACTAGAGCCATCAGTAAAATGTTACATACAAGTGGCAAGTGTTTACATTCTGACATTGTTCCTGATTAAGGGCTTAACATTTTGTCTTTTTTACCAATAGTTGTGATGTTTGCTATAGGTTTTTCATAGGTGCTTTTACCATGAGGAAATCTGTTTGTATTTCCTGCTTCTTGTTCTGTGTTTTTATAGAAATGCTCAAGTTGTTTGGTCTTCTATTAATAAGCTTTTTTTCTTTTTTTTTTTTTTACAATACTTGATTTTTAGATGTCCAGTTAAGGAGGCATTACTGGATATAAATTCCACTTGGTCATGAATCATAATTTATGTATTGGTGGAACAGATTTGCTAATATTTTGTGAAGGAATTTTGCTTGTAAGTTCATGTGGGATATTAGTCTGTAGTTTTATTTTCCTGGAATGTGCTTGTCTACTTTGGTATTAGAGTTGTATTGGCCTCATAAAATGAATTTAGAAATATTTCTTTCTCTTTTTCCTGAAAGTACTTATGTTAGATTGGTATAATTCCTTACTTAAATATTGGGTAGATTTTACTGGTGAAACAATCTGAGTCTGGGATTTTTTCATGGAAAGATTTTGAATTATTAGTTCAGTTTCTTTACTGTATTGTACTATTCTAATTTTCTATTAGTTATGAGTAAGTTTTGGTGATTTGTGTTTTTTGTTTTAATTTATCCATTCAATCTAAGTTGTCTGATTTATTGGCATAAGTTTTTTTTTTAATATTTTATTTATTTATTTGACAGAGATCACAGGTAGAGAGGTGGGCAGAAAGAAGTGGGGAAGCAGGGTCCCCGCTGAGCAGAAAGCCTGATGTGGGGCTCGATCCCAGGACCCTGAGATCATGACCCGAGCTGAAGGCAGAGGTTAAACCCACCGAGCTACCCAGGCACCCCACCTGGCATAAGTTTTTCAATTCCTTTATAATCTTCTAATATCTGTAAGTCTATATTGATGTTCTTTCATCACTGATTTTGTTAATTTGTATTTTACTAATTTTGGGGCAGTTTAGCTAAATGTTTATAAATTTTCAAGTCTTTTTAAAAATATGATTTTAGTTTTATTGATTTTTAAAAATGTTTGTTTTATCTCATTGATTCTGATCTTTATTTTCTGGTTCTGACCAGCTTTTGGACTTTTTTCATTGATTTTTTCCCCCCTACTTTTTTGAGTGAGGCTCAGGTTACGTTATTGGTTTTAGATATTCTTCCTTTCCAAAGCAACCATTTAAAACTATAAATTTCAGTCTAACCACTGCTTTAACTGCATCTTATGTATTTTGATTTGTTATGCTTCCTTTCTAATCAATTCAAGATTATTTACTAACATACCTTGTGATTTTTTTTTATCCAAAGGTTATTTAGAAACAAGTTGTTCAATTTCTAAATACCTTGTGATTTCCCAAAATTATTTGTTGCCGATTTCTAATTTTTTGTTGTTGTTGAGGTCAGAGAACATATTTTCTATGATTTCAAACCTTACAAATTTATTAATACTTTTTTTATGTGGAGCATATGGTCTAGCTAAAGAATGTTCCATATAAGCTTTAGAAGAATTCATATTCTAGATCTAGGGTTTCTGGGGATTTATCTTTCTTTCGGTAGAATTTAATTAATTAATTAATTAATTTATAAGATTTTATTCATTTATTTGACAGAGAACACAAGCAGGAGGGACCGCAGGCAGAGAGAGAGGGGAGAAGCAAGGCTACTTATCAGGCTGGGAGCTGGTGGGAAATTCAATCCTGGAATCATAACCCAAACAGGAGGAGACGCTTAACAGACTGAGCCACCCAGGCGCCCCCTTCTGGTGGATTTAATAACTTTCGTCTTTACCACCTTTTCTTTTAGTGTTTCTTGTTAGGGTGGATCTGCTAGTAATGAATTATCTATTAATTAGTCTATTTGAGAGTAATCTTTATGTTTGCTTTCACTTTTGAAGGACAGTTTTCCTAGTGTAGAATTATTTTTGGCAGCTTTTCCTTTAAGCACTTTGTGTTATTCTATGGCCTTTGGTCTCCATTTTTTTTTTTTTCCCCAGATACAAAATCACTTTGTTATTCATATTTATGTGCTCTTATATGTGATAAGTAATTTTTCTCATTTATTTCAAGATTTTCTGTTTATCTTTGACTTTTAGTAGTTTGGTTATGAGTTATCTTGGTATGGATCTCATATTTATCTTTCTTGGGGCTTGTTGAGCTTCTTGAATTTTTAAAGTAACAATTTTTAAGTTTGGGACCATCATTTTTTCACATATATTTTTCTCATTTCTCTCTGATACTCTCACTTAATGTATGTGGGATGCTTGATGTGGTCTTGTAGGTCTGTAAGGCTGTTTTCATTTTCTTTAAACTTTTACTTTTTACTCTTCATATTAGATAATTTATCTCTAACTTTAAATACACTGAATTTTTTTTCCTTTTAAAATATTTCATACTCTAGGTCATAATCAAGAATTTCCATTTGGTTCTTTTTTATGATTTCCATTTTTAAGTAGCTCCTCTATAACTCTCTCAGAGATTTTCAGAATCATCCCATTAAATGTTTGAGTAGTCCACTGCTCACCTTAATTGGGACCAAAGCCTCGGGCTGTCAGAGCTGTGGGTTTTCCCCATTTGTTTATAATCAAATTTGCTAGTTCACTGATAATGCCACTATAATTTTAAGATTCTGCCCTCTGCCAGGAATCAAGCACACTCCTTGTTCAGTCTTTCCCTCGTAACATTGACCAAGTTAGGAAGGGAGATATAAGAAACAGCCATAGATTTTTGCTGAGTTATATTATAGTAGTTTTTCTTAAGTAAATACTTCTCAACTTTTTGTTAGCTTTTGGTTGATTTCAGAGTCCTGAAATAGTTTTAAAAAATTTATCCAGTGTAACATTTGTTTTATGGGGATAGAATTATTTGCTGACCTCTTCATTATGCCATAGTCAGATGTTCTATCTCTCTCTATTGAGTTGAATAAGAATTCTATTTTGGGGGTATTTGAACTATTTTTCTTACTTACAGGGAAGTATTATATTGTGATCTAGATAAAATGATAACAATCATTTGGATGCACTATTTTGTGTCATCACTCTGGTAGGTGATTTTCATACAGGATGTATACTTTTCACAACAGCTTTGTAAGGTACATAATGTCTTCATATTATTCGTTTAGAAAGATAAGTGATTTCCCCCTTTATGCTGTTATTAACAATGCCTTTGATTGTGTCTGTGTTGACACTGACTTAGATAGCTTCAGTAGAGAGGAGGAATGTTCAAATAGAATATTTACTCATTTTTACCTCAGTAAGTCAGTGAAATTTGATTCAACCAACATTTCTCAAGTACTTAACCAGTGTCAAGCAATGTTCTAGTTGCAAAGTGTAAAGGATGAAGCTGCAGGGAGGAGAAGCAAAAGAAGTTGATATAAAGCATGGATAAGTTAGAATAAGACATGGTCTCCTCTCTCAAGGAATTCATAATCATGAAAGAGAAGACAGATGTATTCAACCAATTGTAACTCAACCGAATGGTACAACACATGATTCTTAAACCATAGTGAACGTTCAAATTACATGGTAAGGCACAGATTCTGTTGCAGTGGTTCTGAGTGGGACCTGAGATTTTGTATTTTTAGCAAGTTTCCAGTTGGTGATGATGCTGCTGGTACATATATGGCACACTAAGGAACAAAGCTCTAGTACTGATGTGAGCAAGGATTTATAAGGGCACTTAGAAAATACATAAATTTTGCTGCAGTTAGTTGAAGAAGAAAACTCATTTTAGAGAAATTAAATAATTTGCCCTTCTGAACTATTTTTTATAATGCCATTAAGATACATTGGAACTGGATAATACTTGATCTGGGCCTAAAATGATAAACAGAATTATAATAGGAAAGCTAGCCATTAGAGAGGAAAACTTTGGCAAGACATAGAAGTAATATGTTCATGTGTGTTTTTAATAGGAAACACATTTAAAGCATTCCCCCTGTCCCAGTGAAACAGAATACCCAGTTAGGAGTAGTTCCAAATATGAGGCTATATACTGGTGGAATCCTTGCTGAAGTAGAAGAACCTCCAAATCTCAGTAGCTTAAAGCAGTAAAAGTTTTAATTTTTACTTACCTAAATTTCAACATGGATGTTCCTAAGACATCTCATTTTAAGCATCTCCCTCCCTCTTGATTTGGAGACTTTAATGTGTAGCACCACCATCTTAGATATGTTATTTCCAAGGTAACTATATATCCATCTAGCTGGCTTGTTGAACAGGAAAAGGGGTAGTTTCTTACCACCTTGCCAGTAGAAGTAATATTCATTATACCTTTCAGGTTCTGTTAACTATCATAAACTCCACCTAGATTATATATTCTTCTCTGGAATAAGTGTGGAAGATTGGATTTGGAGAACAGGAAGTTGCAAATCATTAACACATAAATGATATATTTTTCACATACCTAGGAACTTAAAAGTTATGTAAAATAGTATGTTATAGTAGTGTGGTAAATTTCTAATCTTAATAATTTTCTTAAATCTTATACCTCTTAATTAAGAGATAGATATTTTAAGTGTGTTCTATAATTCTACTCTTAAGACACGTCTAATTTTGTTTTTCGGAAATTTTGTTTTTGCAAAGTTCATATGCCTCCCCAACCCGACATTGCAGATAGTAGATGAGACAAGTAAAAGAATCTGTTTCTCCCTTCAATTTGCTAGTGCTTAGTCAAACATGAAAATAAGCAGAATAAATTAGAAACAGAAACTAAACAATGTAATCCCCACATCAGCAATTATATACATAATTACAATTTTTTTGTAAAGGAAGGAAAAATGTTCATATCTATGGAGATAAAATCTAATATATTTCAATTCTAAGGAAATAAAAAAATAAAACACATTATCTGTAATAGTGTAATTCAGTAGGGTAAAGGAATTAGGCTGAGAGAAGGAAGATCTTGGTTCTAACTCAAGCTGCAATATTTTGTATTCGTTTGGCTTTGACGTAAGCTTTATGAGTTTGAATTTCCTTGTCTATGTAATGGGGATCATAATATCTGTCCCTTCCTTTGCATGCTTATTTTAAGAGTAAGAAAAATGTATTTACATTTACAACTGAAAAAAGTAGTATTTATTTTTTAAATTAAAAACATTTTTAAGAAAAATAATATTTAAATATAAGATGTTCTAAGAAAGAAAATCCCTGTAAAATTAATAGTTGTTTTTACTACTTTTAAGCATGTGTAAAATGACAAGTAGACCTTCTAATCACCTTTTAAATTAATAGATCTCTACTCCAGGGAATTTAAAATCAGGCTTATATTGGATTACTCTGTTTAAAAAATACTTGTTTTGGTAAAGCATTACCATTGGCTTGAATTTCTTTTAAAAATGATTATAGAAGTCTATATAGGCTTTTTGATGATGACTGGGAAAATTTAGATCAAATATCACTGATATCTGTGCATTAAATATATATATATAAATGTGCATATATCACATTAGTCATTTTTCGTAGATAATCCATTAATTCAACATGAAATAACACTAAATAATTTGATCTTCATTGGTTTATTCTAGAATGAGTTTGCAGTGAATCTTAACAGATCTGTAAAAGGTCATAACTGGAAAGATTCAGTATAATCTTAGTCATTTAAATAGGTAACTAGATAAAAATTTAAAAATAGGAATATTTCCATGAGAAAGTACAAAATAATTATTTCTAATCCCTGCTGAAGTTACTCTCTGTCTTGAGGACATTTGCTAAAGGAGTACGACCTATCGTTTGTCTTTCTAATACAGGTTTTCAGAGAGTTTCACCCTGTAGTTTGTTTGGTTCAAGGTCACATGCAACCTAGAATCTGCAGAGTCCTAGGGCAGATCAGAGTAGTTGCTGACAGGAGACCTCTCAGAGAACAGGAACTTTCCAGGAGTTGCCTATTCCTTTTTAGCTACACTGAAGGCATGGGGAGAGGTTTTTGAAGTCTTTTTCTCAGTCATTTATTTTAATTCTGCAGTTCTTATCCCCCCCCCTCCTTATTTTTACCATATGTTATATGCCAGGCAATGTGGTAGCCATAGAAAGATTTAAGAAGACAAGATTTTTTCTTCTTTGAACTTATATGGTATGATGGAATAGATAGACAACAAAAGGGAATGTACAGTCAATATTGTATGGGTTACTAGAGATCTACTTTGGGTCTGAAGAAGGTACAGAGGATGAGCACCTCACACAGCCAGAGTGAGGAGGACAAAGAAAGGTTCCTAGACCTGTGGGAGTCATTTGGGATGAATCTAGAGGGAAGAGTAGGAGTCTGCCAGGCAAAGAAGATGGTAAAGGAGGGAAATCCTTTCTGGTTAGTGAAGCTCATGGGCGAAGATACTAATTGAGGAGCAACTTGGAATTTACTAGGAACCTTCAGGCAGAGCCACTTTCTGATGTGCACTTTTGAATAGTTAATACTTTCCAAAGATGTTTTATCACCAAGGGATACTCACTACTGCTTATTCAGGCTCCTACTAGATTAGCTATATTTAGTTCTTTAGCTATGTTGTACAAAAATAACACATCTATCTATTTGCGGTTGACATAGTAGAAAGGCTGTGAGTCAGAATTAAACACACCTGGGGTCATTTCCCAGCTCTGCCACCCACTCGCCATGTGACCAGGCCTAAGTTATTTAAACTATCAGAGCTTTCATATCTTTATTCTTAAAACAGAGACAAAAATAGTAATGCTGTGGAGTTGACTTGAGGATTAAATGATATGTTTTCAAGATACTTGGGATAGTATCTCCTCAGTAGATGGCAGCTGTCACTATTATATTGGTTGATATAAATGTCAATTTGTATTCTGAAATATTAAATAAAATGTGTTGGATTTTAGTAATCATAGAATAATAAAAATGTAATTTAATGTATCTAATTTACTTCAACTGACATATTAGTCTTTTTAGTCCTATTTCGTTTCTTTTTTAACAGGCGAAATCTCAAATGTTATCCAATGTGTTGGATGCTGCCCATCGTTTTATCAAGGAAGTTAATCCAGATGAACCCAAAGGGAATAATCATTCTGCAGAAGAAATTAATAAAAGTGAGAACAAGCCCAAATCTCTTCTACAGGGGAGCCACTCTGGGGTAAGCTAAGGAAAACAGAGTAGACATTTTCTGTTATACATGATCATGGAGACTGTCACTCATAGACTTAACTAGAGGCAAACAGTTTCATAGGTTATTCTATCACATTTAATATTTGAATTTTTTTAAGACTCAAAAACATCTTGACCGTTAAAATCCTTTCTTTAAGGAGACTTCTTTGATTCCACTGAAGACTTTTTTTTTTTTTTAATGAATGATTGTTTGACATGTTGCTTTCTGGTCATTGGGGCCATTTAAGGAAATGAATGAGTATTTGGGAGAAACATGAAAAAAAAAACCACAATGCACTATAACAATTTTATTTTAGTTAGGATTTCAGAGAGGCTAAAAATACAAAAACTTGCCAAGTTTGTTTTGTTTTGTTTTTGTTTTTGTTTTTAGGTGATGGGCAATTTTACAGTTATTTAAAATTGGACTTACACCAAATTCTGGTCATTATTCAGATTGACTACTGATCCCATGTTGTTCTAGATAAGCTTTCATCAGTTCATGTCTATATTTTGTAATGGACGTGTTGTAATGATTCCTTAGCAAGAAACAAGCTTCCTTGATTTTTGATCTATATTTTAATCCTCATCCTTTTAGATGCCACTCACCTTTCCACTATAGTTCAGAAATAGTAACAAACATGGCCAGTCACCAAACTTCTTACTTGGTGACAGGGTCAAGCTTGAACTTCAGTCTCTTGAGTTCTTAACCCATGCTTATGGAACAAAGAAGAAAACATGCTTTATGCGTATAGGACCTCTTTCCAGCAAAGAAACTGTGCTTGAATTGTCCAGGAAAGTCAATGTTTTTACATGGATTTCACTTTCTAATAGAGCTGTCAATGGTGATTGTGAAGAATCCCTGAATGAGTTATGGTCTCGTTATCATAATAGTGATGTGTTGAAAATGGACTCTGTGCCAGACATGGTCTTACATATTTTACATGTATTATCTCTTTCTGTCCTCTCTTAATTTTTCCCTACTTTTTCCAGATGAGAAACTAGTGACAAAGATCAGTTTTTATAAATTGCCCGAGGTATAAATTAAACTTAGATATAAACCTAGACTTTATGACTCCAAATTATTTGCTTTTAGCTGCTACACAGAGGCTGTGGCATTAAGGGTTTCTCCTTCCTGCCTGCCTTTTTATGTAATTTACCTAATCATTAAAAATAGTGATAGATCAATAGCTAACATTTGTTAAACACCTAACACTAAGCATTGTGCTTACTCCTTTCATTGCCTTATCTTATCCAACAATCACAACAACCATGTAAGTTTTGCATTGTTTATTACTCTATTTAACAGATGACAAAGGCAGAGAGGAACTTAGTAACTAGCCCTACTAGAATGCTTATGCCTTTGCCTCTGCTTTTAATCCCTACAATAAATGCTGCCTCTTGTCCGCATAGGTGACTGTTGATGCTAGATAGACCCTCTCTACTTCTCCTCCTAACTTAAAAACTACTAATTCAGTGGTTTCATCCAGGAGTGCACATCAGAACCAACTGGAAAACCATTAAAGGAACACACACGGTCAAATTCTGCCTCTCTTTGGGTGGGTCCACAGGTGTGATTTTAACAACTGCTCTGTCATGGTGGTGTAAGTATTCTGGTTGGACATCACTGCTATCAACCCTTAGGTGAGCACCTGTACTCAGTGCCAAAGAGCAGTGGCTCTCTAGCTGTAATACATAAACATCAGAAGCACTGAGTGAGTTTGTTAAAATGTGACCTTTCTTCTAGAAAGTGGGGATATTAAACCATATCTTGCAAGGATACCATGTGGCTTAGAAGGATAATGAATATTATCCACTGAATTCCATATGCTCTTTCAAATTTCCTATTCCCTTCAGAATTGGGTAAAGTCATGTTAGGTTTTGAGTTTGAAGTGGCATATGAGAGAGTTCCGGGCTCAAACATTTGAAAGCTGATGTCTAGTCCTCTGATTTTTCCTATCCTGCCATTGCTGTGAGGAAGCCAAGTATTCCAAAAAACAGAGCTATAAAAAGCAGATCTCTTATATCTCTGACTCATTGGTTGGAAAGGAGCTGCTCTGGACACCTGCTGGAATCACTGCATGCTTAAACCATTTTGTATTAAGCACTGAGTTTCCAGTGCTTCTTCATTTGTGCAGCATACATACATATGTGCACTCACATTGTTTACTGGATACCTATAAATACCTTCCACAAACTCGGCACTTCTTTTCTTTCTCTTTTCCCTCCCTTCAACCCTCCCTCCCTTTCCTCCGTCCCTCCTTTCCTTCCTTCCTCCCTTTTTCAAGAGATAGAGAGTGTGAGTGGAGGGGGGGGAAGGACAAAGGGAGAGGGAGAAAGAAAATCTTAAGCAGACTCCATGCCCAGTGTAGAGCCCAACATAGGGTTTGATTCCATGACCCTGAGATCATGACCTGAGCCCAAATCAAGAGTTGGCCACTTACCAACTGAGCCTCACAGGTGACCCTAAAACTCAGTACTTTCGAACCAAATTTACCTCTCTCCCAAAACCTATCACTGTCACTGTTGATGACAGCCTATCTTCTTGCTTTTCAGGTGAGCCAAGAACCATCATGTTCTGTAGTCCTTTGTCTTCTTCCTCTGCACATCCAGTTGGTTACCATGTCTCATGCAGCTACTGTCTAAAAACTCACTTGAATACTTGGGTCCTTCTGTCCTTATTGGTCTTCCAAATATGGAAATTAGCTTTTGCTTGAAGTACAAAATGTTCATTACATGGAACCTGGATTTCATTCTCTCCCTTTCTAGAAGTCAATAATAATTCCAGTTTTATATGTATGTATTTCTTTATACAACTAATAATATGTTCAACGCTGCTCTGCAAATATGCTTTTTATAAAATGTTTTGATATTCACATAAGTACATTCTATAGCCTTCTCATTCTATATAGTGGTTATAAAACACCCTATTTATTAGACAAAAATGACTTTAAAATATAAGTTTAAATTTTAAAATTTCCACTGACCAGCATTTACATTATTTTGATCTTTTGTCAATTCAAAGTAGAATATAAAGAGTGATTTTGAAAAATATTTTTGCATATATATATGCAATATTCTTTGTGTATGTATATATATATATATATATATATATATATATACATGTTTGTGTATATATACATGTCATGTGTTTATAATGTTGATAGATATTACCAATTAGCTGTAGTATTTTAACTCGTTTCTTTGCATCCAAACTCACTATTCCTTAATTTCTCTTTCTCCCACACTACTATGTAGAAGTCTACAGTGACTTTGATTTTCCATTATGTGCAAGTTTAACTTCCTCTCTATGCAGCACGATCCTTCATGATCGGACACAAATTATATTTTCTCTTATCCTACTTTTTACCACTTCAGTGTAAACTACTAATGGCTCCATGCCACTGTGCTGTTTGACACTATGTTTTGGCATATATACCGTTCCCTCTCTCTGGAATACCATCCCTACCACTTTTTACCTGTAGAACTCCTGCTTATCTGAGTTAAATAACCTGTTTCTTGCACTTGTTTCTGTTGTGGACTTTTAAACCCATGTTTCTGCGGCCAGCAGCTGGCACAGTGACTTAAGATTCCCAAATGCCTTTGTTTATATTCAAAAATTTGGACACATATTTAATGCTCTTTTCTCAATTATACTCTAATGGTCTGCCTGTTTATTTTGTAATCAAGGGGTGAACACAGAGAACTCTACTTTTGTATCTAGAATATACACAATGGAGATTTAGCAATTTGATCAGTGTAGGTAAATCCACAATGCTAATTCAGCATTGGTGTGGACTTTATTTTGCCTTATTTTCCTAATTTGGCCATTTTCTCTGATCCTGTATATAACTACCAAATCCTACCTTTATTTTCTTCTGTGCATTCACAGTGAGCTTATATTTTGTGCTGAATTCATCCTTTCCTCTTATCATTATGCCAAGAAGCATGCGATGCCTCATATGCATTAATTAATTTGTTCATTCTTTCAACTAACTTTTAATGAGCACCTACTTTGTGCCAGGCAGTGCTCTTGGCACTGAGAAAAAGAAAAAATCCCTGATCTCATTACATTCTAATGGGGAGAGACAGGCAATAAACAAACAAACATGTAGACTAAATTAACACAGAGATGTTTTTCAGAGAAAAAGAGAGCAGGTAAGGGAATGGAAGGTGGGGGTAAAGGGGCTATATTTGTAGGGTCATCATTTGAACACAGACCAACTGTAATGAGTGGAACGGCTATGTGAAAATATGGAGGGAGGGTCACTCCAGGTACTGGATGCGGCTAGTGCAGGGCCCTTGAGTGAGAATGTGTTTTGTGGGCTCAGCACTAAGAATGTGAACATTCTTGATGAATGAAGAGGGGAATGAAGAGGGGAATTGAAGGAAGTGGAGTAAAAAGTCAGGGAAGTACATGGTCTGCAGAGCCTTGTAGGTCCTATTAGGAACTGGGGGTTTCAAAGAATCATTGGAAAGTTTTGAATATAGGAATGACATGATCAGATTCACATATTAAAAAAAAAAAAAACCTGCTCCCTCTGCCATGGGAAGTTTGCTGATAGCAGGTTGAAGTAGGAGGATTAGGTTCATGGCTATTGCCACTCCCCATGGGGAACACTGGTGAATAACATGATGATAAATCCTCAGTCATGCAGGCTCTAGTTTTAATAATTTTTGAAGGGACCATTTCTAATTGTCCATACTATTTTAAAGAAATCAGTAAAGCATATGCTTAAGTACAACTTAAAAAATTCCATTTTAAAGTTAAAAAGTAGTGTATGATTCAAAATGCCTAATAATTAATGCTACTTATATTTTAAGATAGGGAAATTTTAACAAAGCACACTTAGATGCACTTTTAATTGGTTTAGGTAGAAGTTCCAACCACAAAAAGAGCAGAGTGTTCACATTCAAAAGATAGGCTCCTCTGGGAAGGGTCATTTGATGAAGAAACTTCTGCCCAGTCCTTTCCGGAAACTTTAAATCAATGGAGAACTGGACATCAAGATGACAACGAGAAACAGAATTCACCTGCAGCAAAAGCAGGTACAGTTACTTTTATCAAATGAATGTTATAAAATAAAGCTGAATTTATCTTATTTATCTCCATTCTCTGTGAATAAAAATGCAGTGTTTAAAAACTGTTAGCATTAGGATAACAGTTTAATGTAACTCCTCAAAGGAGCATTCACTGTACAACCAAGGGTAAGTGGTTTAATATTTATAGAACCCTGACTTGAGCACTGGGGAGATTTGTGTTTGTTTCCTATGTAAATTCAGACTGTCAAATGAATGCAGAATTGGATGCTTTCAGCTCCCCCACTCCTGGCAGAACATTTTTCTCAGGACAACTGTTCCTTTATTGAACTGTATTTATATATAAAACAAGAGGATCTGTGAGATAGAGAAGTAAAGAATTTTTTGTATGTGTCTTGAAAAAATATAGTTCAAGGACCACTATGAACTTAAGGGGGAGAATTGATTTATCTTTTTTCCCCTCCTGCCCAAAGGAATATTTTTTATTTTTATTTTTCCTTGATAATTTTTGCACCCATATTCTAGACATTGAAGATTGGGTGACTGAGGCACATTCTGTTTCTGTTTTACGTTTCCCAGAATCTTTTGAGAGATATCATACTTCTTAAACTGTTTGATTAATTAATTTTATTTCTCAGAATCTTATAGAGACATCCAGTTGTTTTTCACTGAAAATAAAATGTGAGACAATGAATTTCAATCATGTATCTTTATTGACAAGATCCAATTTATTATTTTTACTTCATTTTTTTCCAGTGCAGGAATTCTCCTGATTATTCATTTTTTATATTTTTATTCTTTTTTTTATTCATTTTTAAACATTTTTTATAATTCCTGATGTCAAGGTGTCACATACCATTTTCCAATTAGAACTGGAATTTTTTCTAAATAATTTTCTCTTTGAAATATTTCCCTACCCTTGTTCATGCTGCATCAGTTTCATTATACTTCCAAGATTTAATTTATATACTCTCTTTGTAGCATGTATCTTAATATAATTCTCATTGACTATGTTATTTTGTGTGTTTTTTATTTGAAATTTCAAATTTTGATGTATTTTTTATTTTTTAGCTCTGAACGGGAAAAGTCTTCTATACAAATACCTTTTGATTGTCTACTTTAAAAGACTTTAATAAAGGGACAGATATGATAAATCAGATGAGATCAGAGAAGAAAAAAACTGGTTTTCATAGTGGTGATAACTATATTATTAGAATAACATAATGATTATTTTGCATGATTTTATTATTACAAAAATTTAACCAAGAAGAAAATGAGAATAACCTAATTCAACCATCTAATCAATGTTAACATGTAGTACGTTTTTCAATAGACACAGTTGCACCATCATGCACAGGTATAAATGGGGTGTCACTATGAATGCTATTTGCGACTTTTTTGCTTAGATTCTATCATGGACAACGTTACATATAAATACAGTTATATGTCATCATTTATAACTGTTGCATAATACTCTGTATGCCAAGATTTACTTAATCAGGATTTTATTGATGGATATTTTGCTTCTAATTCTCACTATGGTAAAAATAAGTTATAATGACCATCTTAGCTCTTTGTGTACTGGTACAATTACCTTAAAATAATTTTTAAATGTAGAAATACTGTGTCAGTGATTGCTGTAGAGAAATCATTAAGATGAGGATTTCTGTTGATATGATATGTGATTTTTCTTGCCCCAGAGTATTGTATATATGACTGTGGGTGTACCATATGTATATGTTTGTCAATATTTTTCTTTTCCTGACATATTAAGTAGATAGAAAAGAACATTTACAAAATTTGTGTAGATTCTGGAGAAAAACAAAGCAGTAAGCACCTGTTCTCTCTCTTCTTTCCTCCTCTCTAAGAGATTGTCACTAACTTAGATTCTGTATTTTTCATTTAAAAAAGATTTCCTTATAGTTTACTGTATTTTGTGTATCTCTAAATAATATGTTAAATTTGCATTATTTGAATATTATGTAAGTGGAAAGCTAGCATATATATTCTTTTGCAGCCTGTTTCACTCACTATTATTTACTAAACTTTACCCACGAAGATGTGCATAGTTGTATTTTATTCATTTTTACTGCTTAATATTCTTCTGTTATAGGAAATTACCACCATTTACCTGTTTAAATGTTGATGGGTTTGGGGTTGATTCCTATTTTGCCATTATAAACAATGCTGGTATGAATATCTTTGTATAGGTCTCCTGGTACACATGCACACGTTTCTAGGATGTCTTTTCCTGGGAGTGGAATAATTGGATCATAGGCTGCATATGTCTTTGACTATACTAGATAAAACTGAATTATTTACCAAAGTATTTGTATCAGTTTATACTCCCACCAGTAGATAAGCAGTTTGGTTACCTCCCATTATCACCAATGTTTTATCAGATTTTAAAATTTTTGCTGCTCTGATAGACATGAAATGACATATTTACATTGTGTAACTCATTACAAGTGATACTGAGTATTTTTTATATGCTTCTTGGCCATTTAACTTAGTAACATGCTTTGAATTTTCAAGTTTTCTAGTTATTTGTTATTGACTTTAAAAAAATATATTTATTTTTTATTTGACAGAGAGTATGAGCCGGGGGAGGGGCAAAGGGAGAGGTAGAGGGAGAAGCAGACTCCCCACTGAAGATGGAGCATGACTTGTGGGACTAGTTCCCAGGACCCTGGAATCATGACCTGAGCTGAAGGCAGATGTTTAACCAGCTGAGCCACCTTGGTTCCCCTCTGTTATTGATTTCTAACTTCATTTCATTTTAAGTGAACTCCAAAGTCTCGTCTCCTTCAGTGTGAAAGGCACATACTTACAGTGGCCTAGAAGTTTCAGTGTAATTTCAAGTCTATCATCTCTGTGATCTCACCTCCTGTTATTCTCCTTTTGGATTGTTCTGTTTCAGCTACACTGGCTGGCTGACTGTTCCTCCAACACCTACTCCAACACATCAAAACATACGTTTACCTTAAGAATTTGGCACTGTCTATTGAGAAAAACACCCACCATCCCATCAGTATGAATACTGGGGCATCTCACACAAATTCTCTCACAAAAGGTAGCCAGAGACCCATGAAAAAATGCCATCAAACTAAAACCCAAGTTATGAGGCTTATGTGGCACTTTTCAGAGAGACATGTTTCATAGAACCATGTGTCCTAGAATTGTTTTCTATAAGCAATTCTAAACAAGGGCTACCCTTTTAAATGCATTAAACAGGTAAGAGTCTGCTTCCATTAATATCACTAATCTATTTGCCAGTAGGTTCAGTTATTAACATATTCACAAGCAGATTAACTCAGGTTACCCACTGACTTTATTTCCAGGGGATGTACCCTTGGTAATGGGAGAAGAGTGAATCACAGGCCAGATGCTTTATCCCCTTCCTCCTCATCAGCTGATAGATCTGGGAGTTATCTCTCAAGCAGAGTGGCTCCTCTTTATGCCTAGTCAGAGAAAAAAGTGAGTCTTCATTTTTAGTTTCAGATTTCCTATCAAGACATATTTTGTTTGGCACTGCAAAGGAGGACCCGTAGTGGAGGGATCTCCTTTTGCTCACAGGTTAGTGCATTCTGGAGTGTTTCTCAGAGCTTCCTCCAATCGCTTTCTTCGACAAAGCTCCACTTTTAGGGGAAGAATATGGGTAGTGTGACTTGAATTCTTTTGGTTCTTTCTATTGCTGGCATTTGGCTGTTCTGGAAGCTAATCTTTAAAGGCTGTGGGGTATGAAGTTGGAACTAGTTGGAACTAGTTCTCTAGTTTCAGCCTTCAAAACTAATTTTTCTCTTCCTTACTGCTTCCCTTTCTTCTTCAGAAGTTTTTCTCCTCCTCTTATGGTCAGTTTGGAGAGAGGGATAGTATCCAAGAAGGTGGAGATACTGGTAATTCTGGATTTACACTGCTTTCTTTCCCAGAAATCTCCATCAGTTTTAAATATCTCTGAATAGTGGTTTTAATTTAGTAGTACTTCAGAAATATCTTAAGCATCTGGAAGTGAATTGCCATGTAGATATAAATTCATGAAGACAGTTGTCTCCTCCAGATGCCATTCTGAGTTATTTATTTTCTGTTTCCCATAATGTGTAAATATTATTGTCAGTGGCTATGATACATACCTTTATGTGTCTTCGCATTTATAGAATATATAATGAATCTGTTCGTATTTATCATTGAAAAGAATTGGTTCCTTTTAAAAACCTTATGAATCATAAGATTCTTTCATTTCAAGGGATTATTGAAGAAAACTGTAGTCATTTAATAAATCACTAATAGTTAACATTTTTCATTAATTAAGCCTAGAACTATTGACTACAAAGCATATTTGCTTCAAAAATGGTGAGTTTTGTATCTTGAGAGATTTAATTTATAAATTAGTTTACATTAATTTTGTACATTATATTTATTTTTATAGACTCATTGGAAGAAAGTGAAGTACAAACTAATCTGAAAATTTGGAGAGAACCACTCAATATTGAATTTAAAGAAGACAGTCTATCCTATATGGAAAAGTTATGGCTTAAAAAACACAGGAGGTATTTTATGAAGCTTTGCATTATTAATAAGAAATATAAATGCTATTTATGTTCCTGACTTGTGTGACATGCTTTTTTGTAGCAATTATATATGTGTGCTTCACATTTGCGTAAATAATTTTAAAACAATATTAAATCCCTGTGAAGCTTCTTCTATTCTAATAAGAATTTAAATTTTATTTATGTATGTTATATACCATTAATTTAGAGTTTGCTAGGAGAAATGCAAATATGTATGTGAAAAAAAGGTACAAATATGGTATAGAATTTAAGAACGATAGCAAAAATGTGTAATGAACCATTATTTTGAAAAGGTATTACTCTTATTTTTTTACATTAGCATAAACTTTTGAGGCTCTACTTTTTAGAATCTACTTTTAAGTTAATTAGACTTTTAATAGTATAGCTTTATTAATAATATTCAGTTATTTTACTCAAAGGCTATGTCATTAGATGTGCCATTTCATCAATTGTTCAACAGTTAAATTGTTAAATCTCAGACCAGAATTATGATTGAGTACATGCTAGAGTCATTCACATTTTTATGATCAAATAAGATCCATATTGGGAGGTACCTTTAAAGTCTCACTTTTTCGTATAGCAGGGCTGCTCACACTTTATTGTGCCTGTGAATCACTGGCAGACTGGTAAAGTACAGATTCTTC
Source organism: Neogale vison (assembly GCF_020171115.1). NCBI lineage: Eukaryota > Metazoa > Chordata > Mammalia > Carnivora > Mustelidae > Neogale > Neogale vison. The sequence continues at coordinate 91,883,490 of NC_058096.1, read as the reverse complement.
TTCAGTAGGTCTGGGTGGGACCTGACACTCTGCATTTCTGAATTTCTAACAGCTCCCAGGTGGTACTAGTGTGGGTAATTCTGGTCTCTGAACTGCATTTTGAGGACCAATGTGTTGGAGTACCAATATGTTGAAGGTACCTGAGGAATGGTCATCAAGCTCTTGCTTCACCTTCAATCATATGAAACTCTCCCCTGAGATGGCACATTCCATCTTTGGAACTTTCTGCCTGCTGTCGTATCTTCTAGTGAGCTGTAATTTGTGTCTGACTGGTTTCCAAACATGGTCTCAACCCTACCAGTTAAGCCAGTATAGAGCAAGTTGAATTCTTCCTTTCCATGGCATTCCTTTGGATTTTTGAAGTCAACCCTCATATCTTCCTGGAGGCTTTTGTTTGATGATAGGTTACTATCTACTTCCATGCCCCTTTAATTGTTTTTCATGTGACATATTTAATTTTTTTTTTAGATTTTGAAATAAGGCATACCAAGGAGTTGTAAAACAATATTAACATTTCCCACATATCATTCCTTCAGCTTTCCATAATGGCGACATCTTACATAACCATAGTGCATGTGTCAAAACCAAGAAATTAACTTTGATACAATATTATTAATCAAACTACAGACTTTATTTGGATTTCACCAGTTTTTCCATTGTTATCCTTATTCCACTTCAGGAACCACATTGCCTTTTTTTTTTTTTATTATTCTTTCTTAATAATAGCTCCTTATCCATTACACTTCCTTAGTCTTTCCTTCTTTTTCCAGACCCTGACATTTTCCAAGAGTACTTTCCAGGTGTTTCATAGGATATACTCAATTTGGATATGTCTGGTTTTTGTTTTTTTTTCATAATTAGATTGAGGTTGTACATTTTGAGGAAGGATAACACAGAGAGGATGTGCCCTTCTTAGTGTGTGGTATCACATAATTATAGTGTCAGTATATCTTAATACCAGCATGTTAACTTTGAGCCCATGGTTAATGCGGTGCTCACCGAGTTCCTCCACTGCATACTCACTCTTTTCACTTTGTAAATAAAGTTTTGGGCTGTTACACAGAGTAACAGGTAGCTTCTGAACACAAACATTCGCATTTCAGTTTTTAATGATGGAAAGTCCAAGAAAAAGTTGCCTGCAGATTCGGTGTCTGGAGGGAGCCAGCTTTTTGATTCACGGATGGCAGCCTTCTCTGTGTCCTTCCGCGACAGAATGGCTAGGGGGCGCTCTCAGGTCTCTTTTGTAAGGGCATTAATCCATTAATGAGAGCTCTGTTCTCATGAAGCCATCACCCCTAAAGGGTCCACATCCTAATATTATCACTTTGGGGTTAAGATTGCAACATATGAACCATTCTGAACATAGCTCAGCCTTGCTCCCTACAAGGTTCATCAGTCCTCTCACATGCAAAATATATTCATTGCATCCTAAAAGCTCCTAAATTTTCACTTCTTCTAGTATCAACTTAAGTCCAAAGTCTCATCTAAATACATCTAAATCAGATATGGATAAGATTCAATGTGTGATTCATTCTGAGGCAAATTTCTAACTGTGCACCTATGAAATCAAACACATTATGTGCTTCTAAAATATAATGGTGGGACAGGCATGGGATAAATATTTCCATTCCAAAAAAGAGAAATAGGGTATAAGAAAGGAGTAGCAGGTTCTAAGCAAGTCTGAAATCCAACAGGGCAAATTCTATAAAACCTTAAGTCTTGAGAATTATCCTCTTCATTGGTGTTATGTACTCCAAGGCCCATTGGGGTGAAGGTTCCACCTTCCAGACACACTAGAATGGGGGTCCTGCCTTCCAGACACACTAAGGAGTGCCCCCATAGCTATGCTGTGCTGGGGCTGGGGCTCCCAAGGCATTGGGTGTCTCTACCTCCATGGTTTTGGGTGGTCCCATTCCTATGATGGCCCTGTGTGGGGTCACATCTTGTGGCTCCCTTGGGCTAAAATCATGTGGCATTTCTAGGTTGGGGTTATAGGGGATTCCTTACCCTCATAGTTTCACCGGGCATTGCCCCAACAGGTGTTCTTGGCTGTGTGGCCTGGAGCTTTCTGTGCCTGCAATTGGGGGGATAGCCCTGATGATTTTTGAATTGCCTTTGGAGGTCATTTTTCCATTGTTTCTGATAAAAGCCACAACTTCTATCTGGGTGATCCTGATTAATCTCCATTTCAGATGGCCCTTTGGCCATTTACTTCTTGTTCTCGCCTGAATAGGCCCTCTCATTCTTTTTCAATATATATATTTTGAGAATATTCCAAATATTTAAGTTTGCTTATATTTTGGTTAATAATTCTGTCTTTAAGTCATTTCTTCCTTCTTACTTTTTACTATGAGCAGTCAAGAGAAACCAAGCCTCCTCTTCAACACTTTGTTTAGAAATCGCCTCAGCCACAGAACTAATTTCATCACTCATAAGTTCTACTTTAAATAAAACACCAGGACAAAGACACAGTTTTGCCAAGTTCTTTGCTACTTTATTAATGAAAATTGCCTTTCCTTTAGTATCCAATAATATGTTCCTTATTTCCATTTGGTATCTCAGTAAAATGGCACTTAACCATCCATATTTCTACTGACACTTTGTTCAGGATTCCTTAGGTATTCCTTAGGGAGACTGAGGCTTTTCCTCTGTTCTCCTCTTTTTGAGTCCTCACCAAAATTGTCTTTAAAGTGCTTTCATAACACTATAGTTTTTTTTTTTTTCCAGTATGAACTTTAAACCTCTTTCAGCCTCTACCCATCAATGAGTTCCAAGGCTGCTTCTACATTTTTAGCAGCATCCAACTTCTGGTACCAATTTCTGTCTTTGTGCATTTGGGATGTTGAAACAGAATATCATAAACTGAGGTGCCTTATAAACAACCATTATTTCTCAGAGTTCTGGAGGTTGGAAGTCCAAGATCAAGATACTGGCAGACTCAGGGACACCTTGGTGGTTGTTGGCTAGGTATTGGCCTTTGGTTCAGGTCATGATCCCAGGGTCCTGGGATTCAGTCCCACATGGGGCTCCCTGCTCAGTAGGGAGCTTGCTTCTCCCTCTGCATGCCACTCTCTCTCTTTTTCTCTCACAAATAAATAAACCCAATTAAAAAAAAAAGATACTGGCAGAATCAGAGTCTAGTGATAGCTTGCCTTGTGGCTCATAGGCTCTTTTTGCTGTGTTCCTACATTGCTCTTTTGGACCTCTTCTATAAGGGCATCAGTCCCACGTGGGGGCTGTACTTTCATAACTTACCTCCCAAAGAACCACCTCTTAGTGCCATCATATTGATGTTAGTATGTCAGCATATGAATTTTGGGAGGGGGCATAGTCACATCATAATAACTAATACAGGTTTTAGGGGAGATACCGTGAGATGATATAAAATGCTGTTTTTCCTTAAACTTTCCACTACTAATATTAGTATATCAGTGGATTTTGCCAGAAGCAGAATATCTGGGGATTTTCTATTTCCTTCATTTCTTCTATATTTACTAATTAGAATCCTTCAAGGAAGAATATTCCTTCCCCCTTCCATTTATTTATTCTGTTTATTTGTGTAGTCTCCTGGATATGTGTTTTATTTTTTGGATTAATATCCCATACTATTGTTATTTATTTTGTGACTCAAATGGTTCTTATCTTGACCACTGAGAGCTGATTTAGTTTGACTCCTCTCTGTTTTCAATGTGGTCTCATCTCTTTTTGTTTGTTGGTTGACTTGCTTGTAACATCTCTTTATTTTTCTGACACTCAAGATACATTTCTGTGCCCTAGGCCAGAAATAATTTTTCCAAATAATCTTGATTCCTTTTTTTTTTTTAAATTGATTCAGAAACCAAGATCTGGATTATAGGTATGCTCATGGTTACAAAGGTACCACAGAGCCTAGGTCTTCTCAGAGAACATGTAGGAAATATATGTAGGTATACTTACCTACTATAAACATACAGCCAAATTTATTTTTGTATCTATCTACCTGAGTATTTGTTAAAGTAAACGTGAGTGTACTCATATCTCTGACTCAAAACCAGCATCACATTCTCCCTTTGCTTATTTGTAGTTTCTTTCACCTACAGTAAGAATCCTGGCTTTCATTATCTATTATATATTTATTCCTTTATCATCCTGTGTGTATGTATATAAATATGTATATAGTATACCACTATATATGTGTGTGTGTATGTATATATATATATATTACACTACTTCACACTTTTGTGTGCAGTGCTTTTTATCTTTAGCCCACAGTATACAGTCCAAATCTTTTCCTTCAAAGTTGCTGAGGCCATGGCCCTCATTTCTTTCCCACCTCCTTTAGAGTAGTTCTGCCATTCATTTGGTTATGTCCAAATGCTGAGTACTTTTTAAAATTTGAAGAGCATAAACTCGTATATGATTCTGTGGGTTTTTACAAATGCCTGGAGTCAAGTGTTCACCATAGTACCAAACAGCACATGTTCCATTGCCCCAAATTTCCTTTTGCTTCCCCTTTGTATTTAACCCTTCTTCCCCAACACGTGGCAACTTGCCTTTTTCTGAATGTCATGTAAATGAGAGCACACAATATGTAGCCTTTTGTGTCCTTTACTTAGCAAAATGCATTTAAGAGTCATCTGTGTTCTTCAGTGAATCAAAATACTCCCCGTAATTGGGGGAGAATTTCATCATCCTGATGTACGGTTTATCCATTAATCTGTTGAAGAACATTTCTAGTTTTTTGGCAATTATGACCCAATCTGTTAGAAACATTTACAAATAAGCTTTTGTTTGAATGTAAGTTTTTAATTCCCTGGGTAAATACCTGAGACTGGGATGGCGAGATCATATGGTAAGTGCATGTTTACCTTTATAAGAAACTGTCAGACCATTTCTGCAAAGCACCTGCACAATTTGGGTCCTTTCTCACAATGTGTAAATTCTGGCCACTCTCCATCTTTGCCAGTGCCTGGTAATTTCAGGGTTGTTTGCTTGTTTTTTCGTGTGTTTGGTGGTGGTCATTTTCATAGGTCTATAGTTGTATCCCCTTGTGGTTTACGTGGCAGGGTATTTAAGTTCATTCATATACTCTTCTGATTATTCCTGTACAACTGCTGTCCAAGCTGTCTATATTTCTTATAAAGTGTAATTCCCATAATAGTTTTTTTCGTATGAAACTCAGTAGTGTGTACCTGTCATTTCGTCAGTCTTCGATAAATATCTGTTCAAATTTTGAGGAAAATCTGGTGAGGTAGTCTTATTTTATTTTATTTTATTTTATTTATTTATTTTTTGAGGTAGTCTTATTTTAAAAGATGTTTACCCTTGGGGCGCCTGGGTGGCTCAGTGGGTTAAAGCCTCTGCCTTCAGCTCAGGTCATGATCCTAGTATCCTTGCTTGGATCGAGTCCTGCTTCGGGCTCTCTGCTCAGCAGGGAGCCTGCTTTCCTCTCTCTCTCTGCCTGCTTCTCGGCCTACTTGTGATCTCTGTCTGTCAAATAAATAATAAATAAAATCTTTAAAAAAAAAAGATGCTTACCCTTTATTTATGTGGCATGATCTTTCAAATAAGAATTGGTGCTAGGGTCCCAGTATCCAGAGTACAGACCTAGGTCACTGACTACCTAGTTGTTTATTCATGGGCAAATCCCATAAAATATTTGATCCACATTTTTTATCCTCAAAATTTTGAGTCTAGAATAAAGAATCAATAGTTCCAATATTCCGTTGTCTAGAGTCTATAAGCATTTGGTTCAGGGCTTTGCTCATTAAATAAGGTAAATTTTTACTTTAAAAGGAGTCCTGGATAATTGTACATTCATGTGCATTTGTGATTGAGGTTTTTTTTTTTTATAGTATATTTGTGTCAGACTGGAAAGAGGTTTCTGGTGGCCAGGTGCCAGTTTGTTTTGACCTTTACTCTTTAAAATTTTCCATCACTTAATTAAATTATAGATGTAAGATGTCATGCCCATCAAATTTGTTAAGACACAAAGCTGAATAATATAAATATTTAAATAATATAAATATTTTGGAGTGTTCTGATATGTACATTACATATATTAGGAAAATGCACTTAGCCATAGACTGCCAGATTATCAAATTTTATTGCCTTTGCAAATTAGGAGAAAGGTTATATAAAGTTAGTGGTTAAGAACATTGATTTGGGGAGGTGGACTCCTTGGGTTCAAATTCCTCTTCTGCTTTTACTACTTGAATGACTTTGAATACTTTGATTTACTTCTTTGTGCCTCAGTTTTCTCATCTGCAAAATTAAGATAATACTGGTACCTATTTAATATTACCTATTAATATTTAATACCCCAACTTAGTTTTTTTTTCCAATTTATTTATTTTCAGAAAAACAGTATTCATTATTTTTTCACCACACCCATGCAAGCCGTGCCCTCTATAATACCCACCACCTGGTACCCCAACCTCCCACCCCCCCGCCACTTCAAACCCCTCAGACTGTTTTTCAGAGTCCACAGTCTCTCATGGCCCAACTTAGTTTGAATAGAGCCTGGTTGGTACATTTTAAGCTTTGTATCAGTGCTACACAGAATTATCATTTAGAGGGCCCTGACTTTTACATGAGGACTCCATGAATTGGCATGGTCTGGAAGGGCTGTAGCTACTTATATTCTTGATTGAAAAGTACCACTTTCCTGACAATTTGGGAATATCCTCTGGAATCAGATACATAATCTTGACCTCTGAGAATTCCTGTGTTTTGTTGCCTTCTAGATGAGTTGGGCCATATCAGACCTCATTAACTGGGTGATAAATGTGACAGCCAGAACATACTGCATTCACATTGTGGGAGCAAATTTTATCATCCTACTGGCTTGATGAAAGTATAGAAGTGGGTTAAAGCCTCTGTCTTCAGCTCAGGTCATGATCCCAGGGTCCTGGGATCAAGCCCCGCATCGCACTCTCTGCTCAGGTTCCCTTAGTACCTATCAACATGTTACGTAGGCTGTGATACAACACATATTTGTAAATTAGGGTGTTTTTTTATTTTAAGATTTTTATTTATTTATTTGACAGACAGAGATCACAAGTAGGCAGAGAGGCAGGCAGAGAGAGGAGGTAGCAGGCTCCCTGCTGAGTAGAGAGCCCGATGCAGGACTCGATCCCAGGACCCTGAGATCATGACCCGAGCTGAAGGCAGAGGCTTTAACCCACTGAGCCACCCAGGTGCCCAAATTAGGGGTTTTTTGAAAAGATTTATTTGAGAGAGAGAGAGAGAGAAACATGAGAGGGCAAGGGATAAAGCAGATTTCCCACTAAGCATGGAGCCTGATGGAGGGTTTGATCCCAGAACCCTGAGATCATGATCTAAGCTGAAACCAAGAGCTGGCCACTTAACCAAGTGAGTCACCCAGGGGCCCCCATAAATTAGCTTTTTTTAAAAAAAAAATATTTTAATTATTTATTTTTTATTTTTATTTTTATTTTTTTTTACTTTATTTTTTTTTTTCACTTTATTTATTTTCAGAAAAACATTATTCATTATTTTTTCACCACACCCAGTGCTCCATGCAAGCCGTGCCCTCTATAATACCCACCACCTGGTACCCCAACCTCCCACCCCCCCGCCACTTCAAACCCCTCAGATTGTTTTTCAGAGTCCATAGTCTCTCATGGTTCACCTCCCCTTCCAATTTACCCAAATTCCCTACTCCTCTCTAACGCCCCTTGTCCTCCATGCTATTTGTTATGCTCCACAAATAAGTGAAACCATATGATAATTGACTTTCTCTGCTTGACTTATTTCACTCAGCATAATCTCTTCCAGTCCCGTCCATGTTGCTACAAAAGTTGGGTATTCATCCTTTCTGATGGAGGCATAATACTCCATAGTGTATATGGACCACATCTTCCTTATCCATTCTTCCGTTGAAGGGCATCTTGGTTCTTTCCATAGTTTGGCGACTGTGGCCATTGCTGCTATAAACATTGGGGTACAGATGGCCCTTCTTTTCACGACATCTGTATCTTTGGGGTAAATACCCAGGAGTGCAATTGCAGGGTCATAGGGAAGCTCTATTTTTAATTTCTTGAGGAATCTCCACACTGTTCTCCAAAGAGGCTGCACCAACTTTCATTCCCACCAACAGTGTAAGAGGGTTCCCCTTTCTCCACATCCTCTCCAACACATGTTGTTTCCTGTTTTGTTAATTTTGGCCATTCTAACTGGTGTAAGGTGATATCTCAATGTGGTTTTAATTTGAATCTCCCTGAGGGCTAATGATGATGAACATTTTTTCATGTGTCTGATAGCCATTTGTATGTCTTGATTGGAGAAGTGTCTGTTCATATCTTCTGCCCATTTTTTGATGTGTTTGCCTGTTTCGTGTGGGTTGAGTTTTTTATTTTTTTAAAAAGATTTTATTTATTGGGACGCCTGGGTGGCGCAGTTGGTTGAACGACTGCCTCCGGCTCAGGGCGTGATCCTGGAGTCCCGGAATCGAGTCCCACATCAGGCTCCCAGCTCCACGGGGAGTCTGCTTCACTCTCTGACCTTCTCCTCGCTCATTCTCTCTCTCACTGTCTCTCTCTCTCAAATAAATAAAATAAAATCTTAAAAAAAAAAAAGATTTTATTTATTTATTTGACACTCAGAGATCACAAGTAGGCAGAGAGGCAGGCAGAGAGAGAGGAGGAAGCAAGCTCCCCACTGAGCAGAGAGTGCGATGCGGGGCTTGATCCCAGGACCCTGGGATCATGACCTGAGCTGAAGACAGAGGCTTTAACCCACTGAGTCACTCAGGTGCCCTATAAATTAGCTTTTTATATAGTGTAATACGTTTCATGGGCTCCATGTGACTTCTGCAAGAATGCTGACTTCTATCATAACTTTGATTTTCATTCTAAATGAATAATAGTAGGACATGCAATTGAGAAATCCTGTGTGGGGGTTCCTGGGTAGCTCAGTTGGTTAAGTATCTGCCTTTGGGTTAGGTCCTGGTCGAGCCCCATATCCATTTGCCTGCTCAGCAAGGAGTCTGCTTCTCCTTCTCCCTGTGTCCCTTCCCCTGCTTGTGCTCTCTCTTTCTCTCTCTCTCAAAAAATAAATACATTTTGAAAAAAAAAAAGAAAAATCTTGTGTGATGGTAATTTAATTTATAAAATTATTTTAGTAGATTAAGATTCTCTTATACAATCATACTTCTGTGAATTAGAGGCATAGCTTTGCTTTCATCATTAATTTTGTATACTCACTTGTTTGTGAAATAAATCAAGATCTCATCTGGGAAAATTTTACATAATAGATTTTAGTCTTATAATTGCTTCTTTCTTGTTTTGTAGAACTCCACAGGAGCAACTTCGAAACATGCTACCCGATACATTCATACCTCAATGTAAAACAGCGAGTGAGGCACAGTGTTCCCGGAATGAAAGTGATGAAGATAGTGATGGTTAGTTCAGACTTATTTGATATTCTCTAATTTATCATTTCAAATTTTACACACTAAGCATTAGTCAGCATCGGCATTTATTTATTTATTTATTTATTACTGTATTATCTTCAGTTGGACTATGCACCCTTTGTCTCTAGATCAGAATCAAGCACACTCCTCTTCCCATTCCATAGATTTACTTTGCCTTAATTATATCATTTTATTTATTTAAACATTGAATGTTAAGAAAATGTGTATTTTAACTTGAGGTGGGGAAATTGATAACATTTACATATTAGTGTAGATGCACAAGTGAACACTATTCTTTTATTGTTGACTGTATAACATAGTCAAGTATTTGAAGATGGGGAATTATCAGGTGAAGTATATTCTTAAGATATTATTTCCTAATCTTATATCCTAGTTGAGGAGACCAAAGTACAATACCCAGCGCCTTTTCTGCCAGTAGAAGAACTAAACATAGAGAGACCTGAGCCATCTCTAAAAATAGTTGAACTGGATGATGTAAGTGCATAATGACTACTCTGTTACCTAACAAGAAATTTCAAAACACGTAATTACAACTATGTATTATATTCAAGAAGACTTTTCTCATAATTCAACATTGTTTGGAAGGAAATTTATAAGAGTTTGAATTAAATATGTTGAAAGGAGTAAAACAGTATTATTTTTAGTGTAGGCAGTACATTTCTGAGCTGTACTGATACTGTGCCATTTTTGGAAGTGTGTAGTGTGGGAAATGTACTACTTTTAACTTATATAAATGTAGTTTAGTGTTTGTTTTGCTTAGGTCTTTCTGTTATCAGTCTTTTTAAACAAAAATTAGTCTCCTAATATCATATCTATTTAATATAATTTGTATACATGTTGTTTCTTGAACGCCACCTAATATTATTTTCTATTTAAAGGAAAAATAGTACTAAGATTTAAGAGATTTAGTATAATAATAACTTGGATACAAACCTCTAGAAGACACAAAGTAAAATCAACAGGAGCTCTTGCCAATCAGGGGTAGAGTTTTTGTGGAAGGTTTAAGTTTTGACAAAATTTAATGTGTCAGCACATTTCTGACTTTCTAGTTATCTGGTAGCTGAATGTACAACTTGTCCTCAATATTTCTCTCCCTGTGGTTCTCATAGAAAAAGACTAGAAGATAAGAAGTATCTATTTAAGGACCACTTTCTTCTTTAGGTTAATAACTTCTGCTCTTTTTGCATGTATGCCTAGAAACATTTTAATTCTTTTCTGGGTAAATTTAAGATATAGAATAAATAAACACATGTGCTTGCATATATGTGTGTGTGCTTGTCATTATTTTGTTGAAGCACAGAGTAAGCTTAATAACATGCTGTTCAGAGGACTAAAAACACTTCAGTCACTAGCCTACTTGGCACTTAGTAGTTACGTAATAAAACAGCTGTTAGTGTTATTTCTAGGTGTGATAGTAGGGATAAAATGGCTGACACAGCAAATGCCCTCAACAAATAGTTGTATTTGTTTAGTTCTTCTAGAACTCATGTTCTATGGCATATAGCCAGAAAGCTAATGACATTATTTGTAGGAAGAAAATTCTCTAAATACTACATACTAGTTAGCTGGTTAATGTATAATGCATTTATTGAATATACTGATATTATACTACGTGTATTTAATAAGACTTATGAAGAGGAATTTGAAGAACCAGGAGACCCAGTGCCCTACAAAGTTGAGTTAGCAGATGCGGATAGTCAACAAAGGTAAGATGTTGCTAACTCACTTTTGATGCTTATTAAAAACCTATTCTCAAAATCAACTATCTCTTTAAATGAGAAATTCATGATGTAAAACACATGTGACTTCAATGTTAGAATATATTTTACTAAAGCCATGTTTAAATTTGTGTACAATATTGCTAATATTTGCCAACATTCAATAGTAAGCAACATGGCTATAATGGTATGTTTATATTATTATCTAGTATCTGGATTATTTAATAAATACTTCTGATTTTAGCATCATTATTTGAAGTAACTTACCAAGGGTGATGTGTGTCATATGAGCTTTCTTCTTTTCTCCAAAGATACTCTTTGAATTGTTCTTATTTTAGTTTGCTATGAACCCTAAATAAAAAGTTATATTAATGATTAGTTTGAGAGACAAAAGAGCTCCCAAACTATAGATTAGTTACTAGGTAGATTTTACTATGTGATAAATAAGTATAGTATAGTATAGTATAGTATAATAGCTCACTTTGTAACTTTTTTTTAGAATTTTGTCATTTCCAAGTGAAAAATAATAGCTGTATCTGTTAGTAATGATAAAAGGACTCTGGGTCTTCTTTGCTTTTAAAACTTTAGCCAGGGTTTCATGTGTTTTGATTACAAAGTATTAAGTTGGGTAAAGAGCAGAGTGAAATTTCTGTTAAGTAGCTCCTATGCCAATTTTTTGCTTATACGTTCAGATCAACTTAAGCCCTATCAGTATTTTGGAATAGCAGTGGGCCTAAGGGATTTCCTTGGACCTGTCCCTTTCCTAAGGGAAAAGACCCATGTTTGGACACATAGACCCAGATGTCTAGCAGCCAATGTGCTTTTGGCAGGAGATAACCTTTTAGTCAGTAGATAAAAGATTTGTATGAACTACTGTATTCCTAAGAAAATGAATGACGTATCTGCTCTCTAATTTGGTCCTTTTATATGTCTTATTGCAAGTACTGCTTTGACTTCCACGTAGGGTATTAAAGAAGGCAGAGAAAGTTACTGATCATGGTTTGGCAATCGTTTTGTCTCTTGGGTATAGAGGTGCCTGTAGAGTTTCTTCCCTTTTTTTAAAAAAAAGATTTTATTTGTCAAAGAGAGAAAGAAAAGGGGAGCACAAACAGGGGAGTGGCAAGCAGAGCAAGCAGAGGGAGAAGCAGGCTCTTTACTGAGCAAGGAGCCAGACGAGGGACTTGATCCCAGGACTGAGTCTGAGGTGGGAGTCGATCCCAGAGCCCTGGGATCATGACCTGAGTGGAAGGCAGACGCTTAACCCACTGAGCCACCCAGGCATCCCAAGTTTCTTTCTTTCTAAGGAGAACCATAAAGAATCATAAGTGACACAGTAGCATAATCCAGTTTTAATGGTAGTACTATGTAAAGCTTGCATATTGGATATTATTAAATATTAGATATTTTTAAATATATTATTCAATTCATAGAAAGTGTTGTTTGAATTGTACATATGAGAGTATATAGTAACCATCATTAAAAATTGAAAATAAATATCATGTATTGCTTTTTAACCCACTGAGCCACCCAGGCACCCCCCCCCCCTTTTTTTTTTTAAAGATTTAATTTATTTATTTGATAGATAGAGATTACAAGTAGTCAGAGAGGCAGGCAGAGAGAGAGGAGGGAGCAGGCTCCCCGCTGAGCAGAGAGCCCAATGCCGTGCTCTATTCCAATACCCTGAGATCACAACCTGAGCCGAAGTCAGAGGCTTTAACCCACCACATATTGCTTTTTGACTCTGATAGTTCATTGATAAACAAATAAAAAGTTTATTTAAGTAACAAAACCCTGAGTTTACCAGATTTCAATATACTAGTAGATAACTCTCCATTTTTAGAAGAAATAATATAAAGAACAAACTTATTTCAGAATATTTTTTAAAAGAGGTTTTCAATTGACATTGTTCATCAAATCAGATCTGACCAGTTACCTCTTTCTTTAAAATCCATAATACTATTTAGTTACTTGTGGTTTAGAATGTGTCCACAGTAAGGTTAAAAAAATATTAAATTAATGTTAATAACCCTATTCCCTGAAGGTTTTACTGTAATTTTAATAAGATGGGCCTTTTTACTTTCTTTTCTATATCATTTCTTTCAATTCTTCTCTTTTGCTTACCCTGAAACATAAAAGTTGCACATTTCATGATTATCAGAATACTTTTCTATATGAAACTGACATCCATCAACGTCACGTTTCCACCAAGGGAAAAACAGAACTCTTACATCTTCATCTGAACAACAGCTCTTCTTACTGTAAAAATAACTCAAAAGGTAACTTTTTTCCTTGTAGATTAATATTATTAACAATAAATGTTGGCAAGTTAATAAAACCAGTAGGTATTGCAGTGTGTAAAAACTTTTCTTATTATGCTGTTTATTTTAAGCCCCCAAAATTTAGTACTTAGAAACACTTGGTTGAAAATATAGTTTTCTAGCAAATACTCTCTTCAGTCAATGGGGAACGGTGTCTGTAATCAGAAGAAAAGCAGGCAATGTTGGCTGGTCTGTCTAAAAGTTATTGTGGACTGAGCTAGCATTTAAAAGGTTACATGGGCGGGCTTTTAGTGAAGAAAATCTAATTGACACCTTGTTGCCTGCCTTGCATTAAATCTCCCAAAATATTCAAATTTGATGTAAAGTTTCACATAATTGATAAAACCAAACAAAACCAATCATCATGTTTATATATCTACATCGTTATTACTAATAAGTTCCTTAGAATTTATAGATTAGAATGCTGGGTGTAAATGTCTGGCTTCAATTTCCAGATGGTGAGAGCACCATTTAAAGACAGTCACAATAAATTATCTTAGTCCGGAAGTCAAATTTCATTTCCATTTCTGTCTTAAACCATTGTGTGACCTTGAACATGTCACTTGCTTTCTTAGATTGCATTTTCCTAAACTAAAACATAGGAACTAGATTATTTCTAATATGCCTTTCTAATATAATTTTATTCTATTTAGAATTTTCAGAAAAACTAATAATATGTCTTATATGAAAGATTTGAGAGATACTGAGAGCATTATTTAAAACAACTAGTTATAAAACTGATGATTACTTTTGATTGGGTAATAGATGGTAGAGCCATGATTTGTGATAATCCTGCTCGTCTTGACATCTTCAACTAATAAGCCTCTAAATTATTATGACCAACTATGAACTATATCCACATGGGAATTTAGGACTTCACAGGGCTCCAAAAAGATATTTTCTTACCTACCTGGAGCATGGTGTTCCAGTTGTCTTTGAGGAAATGCTGAATATAAATATCCATTAAGTGTTACTTTACAAGATACTTGATTTATGTAAATAGACTTGACTTTTTAAAGCAGTTTTATGTTCACAGCAAAACTGAGAAGGATATACAGATCGTTCCCTTACACAATCTGCATTCACAGACTTATAGCTTCTGCAGACTTATAGCTTCTGCTACCATCAACATCCCAAACCAGAGTAGTACATTTTTTACAATCAACAAACATATATTGACACACTATTATCACCCAACATCCATAGTTCACATTAGGGTTCACTCTTGGTATTGTACATTCTGTGGGTTTGGACAAATTTATAATGACATGTATCCACCATTATAGTTTCATAAAAAAATCATTATAGTGCCCTGCCTTTTTATGTTACCTCCCTGCCTCCTAACTCCTGGCAACCACTGATCTTTTCACTTTATAGTTTAGCCTTTTCCAGAATGTCATGAATGTATGTCAAGCTGGAATGATATGATGTGCAATCTTTTCATATTGGCTTTTTTCACCTAGTAATATGCACTTAAAGGTGCCTCCATGTCTTTTTATGGCTTGATAGCTCTTTTTTTTTGGTACTGAATAGTATTACATTATCTGGATGTATCACAATTTATTTATACATTCACTTATTGAAGGACAACGTGTTGATTCTGGATTTTGGCAGTTATGAATAAAGCTGTTATAAACATCCATGTATATTTGAAGATAACTTTTCATCCCACTTAGGTAAATACCAAGGATTGCAATTGTTAGATCACATAGTAACAATATGTTTAGTTTTGTAAAAAATCACCAAACTGTCTTCCAAAGTAGCTGTACCATTTGCATTCCCAAATCAATAAATGAGACTTCTTGTTCTCTATACATCCTTGCCAGCATTTGGTATTGTCAGTGTTTTGGACTTTTGTCATTTTCCAAAAATGACATTGTTCATTGTTGTTTTAACTTGCAATTCCCTAATAGCATATGATGTTGAGCACCTTTTCATATGCTTATTTGCCATCTATGTATCTTCTTTGATGAAGGTCTATTAAGGTGTTTGGCCCATTTTTAAATTGAGCTCTCCATTTTCTTACTGTTGAGATTTTAGATTTTTTAATATTTTGGAGATATAATATTCATGAGATATGTGTTTTGCAGACATTTTCCCTAAGTCTATGGCTTGTCTTCTCATTCTCTTGACAGTGTCTTTTACAGAACAGATTTTTAATTTTAATGAGGCTCAGCTTATCAATTATTTGTTTCATGGATCCTGGTCTTGGTGTGTGTCTTAAAATGTCATCACCATACCCAAAATTATCTAGATTTTTAGGTTCTAAGGGTTTTATAGTTTTGCATTTCATATTTAGTATATCATTCTTTTGAGTTAATTTTTGCGAAGTGTGGAAGGTCTGTGTTCAGATTATTTTGGAGGCATGTGGATGTCCAACTCTAGTACCACTTGTTGTAAAGAGTGTCTTTTTTCCATTATTTTGTCTTTGCGGTTTGACAAAGATCAATTGACTATATTATGGGAGACTATCTATAGATTTTCTGTTATGTTTCATTGATGTATTTTTCTATACTTTTACCAATACCACATTGTCTTTGTTACTATAATTGTTTAGTAATTTTTGAAGTTGTGTAGTGTCAGTCCTGTGACATTGTTGTTCTCCTTCCATATTGTGTTGGCTTTTCTGGGTCTTTTGCCTCTCTATATAAACTTTAGAATCATTTTATCAATATCCACAAAATAACTTGCTGGGATTTTAATTGTGATTGAATGAATCTATAGATTAAGTTGGGAAGAAGTGATATTTTGGCAATATCGAGTCTTCCTATCTGTGAACATGGACTATCTCTCCATTTATTTAGTTCCTTGATTTCTTTCATCAGAGATTTTTGTTTTCCTCATATAAATCTTTTACAT
This sequence comes from Neogale vison, assembly GCF_020171115.1. NCBI lineage: Eukaryota > Metazoa > Chordata > Mammalia > Carnivora > Mustelidae > Neogale > Neogale vison. The sequence continues at coordinate 91,867,159 of NC_058096.1, read as the reverse complement.
ATTTTAAGTTCATTCTTAAGTATTTCATTTTTTGAGTACTAATGGCATTGTGTTGTTAATTTCAAATTCTACTTACTCATGTTGTTGTATGGGCAAGTGATTGAATTTTGTATCTTGATCTCGTATCCTGCAACCTTGCAATCATCACTTATCAGTTCCAGGAGTTTTTTGGTTGATACTTTCAGATTTTGTACATAAATAATCATGCCATCTGTGAACAAAATTAGATTTATTTCTTCCTTCTTAATCTGTATAGTTATTTCCTTTTCTTGTTGTATTGCATTAACTAGGACTTGTACAGTGTTGGAAAGGTCTTGTGAGAGGAGACATCCTTGATTCGTTTTTGATGGTAGGGTTAAATCATCTAGTTTATTGTTAAGTATGATGTTAACTCTAGGGCTTTTTATAGATAGTCTTTATCAAGTTGAGGAAGTTCCTTTTTGTTTCTGGTTTGCATCTATTGATATGATCTTGTGATTTTTCTTCTTTAACCTCTTGATGTGACATATTCAATTAATTGGTTTTCAAATGTTGAACCAAGACATCTGATTTTTATGGCTTAATGGGGCCTTCCACTGAATAGACTAAATTAAATCATACCTATACTTTCTTCATCATATTTTTAAAGATCATTAAAAGGCAGCTTTGTCACCTCTTCAGCAACATTTGATCCTAATAATAGAATTTTGCAATCTTGCAAAAATATTGCAGAGGTTAGTTGTAGACATTTACATAGAGGAAATAGCATCTTTTTGTACCAAAAAATCAATTAATTTCTATTGAAGTTTAGGAGGAAAATGCAGCATTATTATGGAAGTTTCCTTAAGTTGAATAGTTTTTATAAATTTATGCTTGTAAAAATATTTCTCTGATATACAAGTTACTGTATTTCTCATAGTACTTGTGGTAAGAGGTGGTAGTTGTTGGAAATGGAGGTTCTAAATACTATGTGTAATTGCTAAGCTATACAAACATTTGATTGCAACAAGTAAGTCCTTTGGGCAGCAAGGCAGAATTTACATCACTGGAGAGTATTTTAGTCATAGCCTTTACTATTTTATATCATCTATTTATAGAGATAAGATATTTATATAAGAAGCATAGGGATAATCAGATGAAGCTATATTCCATCTGGATAATGATAAACATACTGTTAGTTAAAATGAATGCAGTATGGTATAAAAATTGTTAAAGAATTTTTATTCTTCTTAAAATTAAGACCAATGTTTCACAACCCTGGTTGCACATTATAATCACCTGGAGAACTTTGTGGAGGGAGGTGGAAGAAGCTGCACTTGAATCCCACTCCCAGTGTCTGATTTAATTGGTTTGGGGTCAGGCTTATACACTGACAATTTTAAAGAGTACTTTCAGGTGATTCCATTGTGCACCCAGGTTGAAAACCAATGATCTAAAGCAACTCATTTATTTAAAGCAGACATAATGAGGTGGTGACTAATATAATCTTGCTCATTTTGTAGCTTTCCAGAGGCAGGTGTCCCAGCTGAAACATTTTCTGTGCCCCTAACTGGTACTGCTCTTTCATCTGCAGATTTCCCCTTGCCCTCACCTCATCACTAGGCATGTTAAAGACGCAAAATGTGGAAATAGGGTTCTCTCTGCATTATTTTTCATAAATTGCCAATATAAAACTGGAGTGGGAGAAGATGTAGGAAAGTGGGAATTGAACCACAGGCTGAAGTAAAAATGTGCATCAATTTTGACATTTCATTACAAAATAAAATCTTGCCTCCTTCCTTTAGTCTGGTCCATTAAGGTTTGAATATATCAGTAAATTATGATTATCATTTATAAACATTAACAGAGTAAATGTATTTTAACACTGAGATCTCAGTAAAGAAATGTTGATAAAATAGTGCTTATTGATAAAGGTTTACACCACAAAAGTTTTGGTTTATTAAAGTTTAGTTAATTTATTTAAGTTTTGTAAATAATTGTTTTCAACAGCAGGAACTTCAAATACTGAATTTGAAATGATTGTGGATCCTGATGTTTATTCTCCTGCCATTGAGAAAATAGGGGAAAGCAGCATTTCTGAAAGAAATTTCAAAGATAAAATGATAGATACAGAGAGTAATCAAAAGTCTGGTGATTCCTGCGTATCACTTGAGAGCAAGGCTTCTTTGCCAAGCGTAGATTTAAAAAAACCTTCCAGTAAGGAGCAGTTACCTCAGGACATCAAAGAATCCTTGGAATTTAGCAATCTGCATGAGAGGCCAAACTTTGAAGACTTTGAAGATTCTAAAGCTACAGAGTCGCCACTGGTAAATCTCTATTATGTTTATTACATTAAAAATTTTATATGAAATGTCATAAGAAAATTTTATATTGACATCTTATATTCTTAAACATTACTACCTATTGAAGTTAAAATGTGCTACCTTATATTATCATGAGCCAGTTGAAGAATGACTCATATGGGAAAGAATGTTAATGACCTATAGGACAAATTCTAATATGCTAAATGCCATTATAACAAACGGTTTTATGTGACAATACTTTAAGGCCCACCTCATGCACCATAGTAAGAGAGCTGTTACTTTTCTAAATGAAATTTATTATTAGGAATAATTTAGCGTAATAAATCCTTTCTAGCTTTTTACCGTATATAGTCACTATTAAAATGAAATAAATGCAGATATGTAGATAGAACTAATCTTTGTGGCTTAATGTAAGTACAAGGTTTTAAAAGTACTTCCTTTAGAAAAATGGCTAATAAATAAATAGGGGTATAGTTTCATTTCATCTTAAAGGAAAAAGTAAAGTAGCTCGTCATTGCATTAATGCCAAGTTTTGAAACTATATTTGAATCTCTGTTCTATATATTAAAAATCTTAGGTGATCATGATTACCTAATACAAGTTTTGGAAATTAGGCAAGTCAAATGTTTTAACAACCCTTCAAAGTTATAGGAAATGAATCTTCATGATGCCTAAAGTGAAGGTGGGACCAAAACCATAGAAGAATGACTATGGAGTTGCTGCCCCTTCTGCTTGAGGCATTGGCTTTGGGGCCCACCTTGTGATGGGTCTTCTTCCTTTTTGAAATGCAAAATTGGAACTGAGACCTTTGCAAAAGGTTTTGATCCGTAGAAGTCTTCTCAGTCACTGGAAGAATACCCTGGGAGACATGCTCACAGATGCAACAAGATGAAGAGAAACCGATTTCTGCAGAGGAACTGGGACAGATCAATAAAATACCTTACCTGAAAAATGGAAATCTTGGGCTTTCATTTAACATAGGTTTACAGTTTAAATATATATTTCTTGTTCAGGAGCTCCAAGCCAACAAATTCACATTAATTTTAATCCATTTCTGTTGATACCTTAATGTGTCTGCCAGAAGAAATCCAATTCCTTCTAGAAGACATTCTCACAATTTAGCTGATAATAGATCTCAAAAACAAAGCCTCATTGCAGAGGAGCCTTTCTTCCTCCTCCCCCAGTGAAGAAAGCAGTCAGACTGAATTTCTGCAAACAGAACTCTAATTTTCCAATTTCCACATGGCCTCATGAAGAGGACTAAGTGACAACCTACACATACATTGTCCTGTGTTACGGGAGAGAAATCCTAGAGCATAAGGACCCCAATTCTTTTATAACTGGGTGCAAGCCTGCCTGACCTGTGCCCTAGGGGGAGACATTCTCTGCTGTAACCTAATAAAAGGCGGTTGGCCAAAGCTCACAGATATGTAATCTGTGGTAATTTGTATAATGGAAAGCAATCTAGCAGTTAAAATGAATGGCATAGGACTATTTCTATTTATATGGATCCATCTAAAAAAATATGGCATTAAAATTTAAATGTAAAAGGACACGTAGAGATAAGTCAGTATTTTTGGAAACATTTAAGATAATTATAACTTTTTATGGATACATTCAGATGTAGTAATAGTCAAAAACATGCATTGGAATTAAGTATGTCTACTTCAATGCAATAATACAATTAGCTCTAAAGACTAATTTTTGGCATGGATATCTGAAGCAAATATATATTTTTTTAAGATTTTAAAATCTTTATATGTATTTGAGAGGGTGGAGGAGAGGCAGAAAATCTGAAGAGGACTCCATGCTGAGCGTGGAGCCTGATACAGGGCTTGATCCTACTAATGTGAGATCATGACCTGAGCCAAACCAAGAGTCAGACATTCAACTGACAGAGCCACCCAGGCACCCGTGAAATGAATATTTTAAATTACTGATATTAAATTGTGTGATCAAGTCATGTTATATATAATACATATCTACATACTTCAAGTATTTCATAATTAGAATTGAAGCGTTACAGAGCTACTAACCATATTTTGATTACTTATACTACTATTGTAAAAAAAAAAGTGGTAGATGATTATGTCACAGAAAACAGTGCTTTATATATAGTGATAGAATCTACTTTGTTTTCATCTGTGATGACTAGACATGAATTGTTTTTATTCTCTTCCTGCTATAGTAGAAGCTATTCCTTGAGCAGAGACTACTTAAAAATCTATGTTGCTGCAGTAGAAAATTTAAGATTGAGCAGTAGGGGCAGTTTTTAGCAGTAGTATTATTTGACTTGCACTGGAGTGCACGATCATTCATTTTGCACTTCAGTTTTCAGAAACTGAGTCCTTCGTGAAGGTGGAAACTATGGAATTCAGTACCAAATTGTAGAGCAGCAGCAGTGCAATAGGACCGGGTGCCAGGAAGAACAGGGACTAGTTAGGGGCTCTTCGTTCTGGTTTTGACACCCATCAGTAGTAGTCTGGGAAACAAACCAATCCACTTTCTTTATTCTTATCTCTCAACTGATGCTTTACAAAAACGTTCCAGATTTGCAGTTGTCTAATACAAATAAGAGCTGCACTAGAGCTGAAGGGTTGCTATAAATTGAAAATCAGTGTCCTGGACACCAGAAAGATGCCATGAATAGAGCCAACTTAGATTTGTCTTTGAAGGAGGTGCTTTCTTGGTCACTAGCTTTGTTTTGTAATGTTTTATCATTTATATGACTTATAAATTTGAATCGAGTTATCATAATTTTTTGTGTTATTTACTACCTGGAAACAGACTGCATTTGGGCATTAATTAGATCCATTAGGGAACTGTTAAATACTGAAGGAACTATGATTATGTTTTAAGCCCATCTAGAGCTCTCACGTCTGAATCTCTAATCTGTTACTTACTAGAATCATGTATGTTTTAATCCCATTAATATTCTTCCCTAGGATGAAACATATCACAAAATGAATTCATAGGGCGGGAAAATAAGCCTATGCTTCACATCAGCCAAACCTAGGTCTGCTAGTTTCTAATTGTATGACCTTCTCAAATAACTTAGCTCTCTCTTGCCTCGGTTTACTACATAGATGTTTGTTTCATAATGAATATTTTGTTAACTTGGATTTTGTCCATGACAAGTTTTATTCCCTTTGGTATTCTACTTTCATCTTTGAAATTAGTTTATATATAGACAAAGATACTAATTCAAAAAGCACAGCATATGAGGAAGAATCTGTTTTCCGGAGTAACTTAGGCACGAAGACACTAAGGGGAGAAAATAAAAGGAGGGAGAAAGGTGACCTTTTCTTTTGTGATCTTCTGTCCTTCTTGGATTGATGACAACAACTTTCAAATAATTAAGATAATTGTGGTTTATATATTTTTCAGGACTTACTATATATAAATGTTGTGTTGTTTTCTATGTCTTCACTATAAGAATGTAAATCTGATGAGGGGAGAATTTGTGCCAAGAACATAGTAGGTGCTCAATGAATGAATGCTGATTTGCGTTGATGAGATAAAATGAACTTAATTTTGTTGAATATTTTGTTTCCTAGTTGTTACAAGAAATAGCCCTCAGAAGTAAGCCTATAACTGAACAATATCAAGGACTTGAAAGATTCTTTGTTTTTGATAAAAATGAAAGACTCAACTTACTTCCTTCTCATAGCTTAGAATGCAGCTATTCCAGTACTAGGATTACAACTGCAGGTAAATTCAGACATGAAATCAGATGGCCTGTGGACCAACCTAACAATTTCCTGACATTTTTTTTTTTTAAACAGCTCATCCTCATTTTCAGAAATACTGGGCAATTCTGTTCAATGAATAAAGTCATTTTCTTCTTCTCCAGCTGAAATTATTAACCCTCTGTGAGTTGCCACATATTTATATTTGAGGCTACTCTCAGAATGTGAAAGAACACAAGTATAATGAGACTGAGGAGAGATTATTTTTAGAATTTAGAAATGTAGCCTTTACTAAATTGTGAAATAGAAATTCTTTGCATCAGTTAATTAGCTGCTAAGTATTGTATGATGATTCTTAAATACCATCCTAAAAGCAAATATAAAAATCTCAGGATTTGTAGGAATTTTTGAAACATAGCTGGAATTTCCTTCTGCAAGTTCTGGTATCACCTATATTCTAGGTTTCCCATGTATTAAGATATGTTTATTCATGTACTATTATGCTTTATGTTAAATTGTTATATACCTAAAGTATTTGTTTTTATTATATATTAAGTATATTGTTATATACTTAAGTATTTGTTTTTATTTAAATGTGTATGTGATATCTTTGCAATTTACAGTTTATTTCTTTTTATTATGCTATGTGAATCTAATGTTTTTATTATATATTTATGAGATTTCTGTCTTTTATAATATATCCCTCACTCTTAGCAATGTTCCTTATTTAGATTATCCAGTAAGATGATAAATAAAATAAAGCCATAATATGGATTTCTCTGCTTTTTAAGATTTAAATTAGCTTACAGTTTTTCCATTTCAGGAGACAGAGAGTGGATTCCAGACCATAGCATAAGTACATATGCTGATAATGGAGTCACCTTGGGTGTTCTGCAGAGTGCCCAGAACCCGTCAACGAGTAGAACACAACGAAAAATGGGTAAGATCAGCTGGAAGGCCACAGTGCCATACTGATGACTCACTGTGTTTTTTAGTTTCTCTGAGCAGTTTACTAGGTACCTGAAAATTAGTTTTTGCAGTTTCATAATGTGAACTTATTCATTTTACTGGCTGCCTTACATTTTTTTTCCAAAACCGAATAAGCAAGACTTGTCATATTCTTCTCAACAACATGAGTTCAGTCTTAGTTATTTTTGTTACAATGTATTAGTAAATAGTATTTTTTAAATGTAGCTCAGGGTATGGTGTGTATTTTAAACAATCCTTATAAGATACATACTCAGTTTTATTACACTCTCGGACACAGTGTATTTGTTCTAGATTTTGCATATCATACACTTGGTTCACATTGTGATCAGACATAGCCATTTGTGAAAGGAATGGTTTATGTTAAGATTGCTTTCTGTAGCCATGGTTGAGACACCTCTGTTCTACATCTCATGCTGTATATGTTAACCCTGAAATTTTGATTTAAGTTCATTGACTCCATTCACTAACCAAAATAGTTTTAAGATTGTCTATACGATAACTCTTTTGATTGTTGAATCTCACTGTAATATTTTCCTAGAGAATGTATGCAGAGAATTTTGACATCATTAAAATCAGTAGTTTTATTATGTCATTATTATTATTATCCAAGAACACCTGTTGCAGTAAATTTGCTTTATACTGAATTTCATGTGAAGTTGCTGTAGATGACTGATGAATTAAGGCAATTCAACAGACATGTGTTGAGTATGTTGGCCTGATGCTGGGCCCTGAGGATAAAGGGATGTGTAAGTCATGTTTCCTGATCTCCAGGAGCTCACAGGTTTAGGAAGAACGCTTGACAAGGGGGTTATTTGCCTTCATCTGAATGCCATCTTCAAGCCAGAGATTTAATTACAGATGATTTGTCCAAATATTAAAATTTATATGTCTCTCTTGCCCTAAATCCTATGATTCAAACTCTGGCTAGCTTAGATCCCTTTCATATGTATTTATGTTGATAATCTGCCAGATTTAAAACATTTTTTTTTCATGGAATAACCATCCATTTATTATAAATGTTTTTTGGCTCTATAATTAGGTACCTGTTCTCACATCAAAGTCTCAAGCAGCTTCAAAACTTCTGGTAGCTTCATTTGGAGGCAGCCAAAGGAACTGTTTTAAGTTACCACATATTGCTGAAAACAAATTCATATGCATGCTATGAGAAATTTGTTATCAGGACAAATCTTTATAGATAAGATGCCAAATGCCTTTAAGTCTCGATTTGGAGTGATCAGTTGAAATCAGTAATTTACTATAAGAGACATTTGTGGAAGCACTTACTGTAAGCCAGGCACTGCAGACATGGTGAGACAAAATCTGCCCTCATCCCTGAGCTTAGGCTAAGGCAGAAGGTCTAGAATGTTAGTGTGAGCATAACCACCTGGGAAGCCTGTTGTAGTGTGGATTTCACCACCTCATTCTTTTTTTTTTTAATATTTTATTTATTTATTTGACAGACAGAGATCACAAGTAGGCAGAGAGGTAGGCAGAGAGAGAGAGAGGAGGAAGCAGGCTTCCCGCTGAGCAGAGAGCCCGATGCGGGGCTCGATCCCAGGACCATGGGATCATGACCTGAGCCGAAAGCAGAGGCTTTAACCCTCTGAGCCACCCAGGCGCCCCACCACCTCATTCTTAATATTCTGATTTATTAAAGTTGAGATAGGAGCTAGAAATTTGCACTTATTTTATCAATAATTCCATGTTATGCTGATGTAGGCAGTCCAAAAATCATACTTAGGGAAAACTGCTATATAGATACATAAACACATAAATTACCCCATATAAAATACACATTTTGTAAGAGGATTTTGAATAACATACTTTTGGAGACTGACAGGTAATTGATAATCATAGTACATGTGATCCGTTATAGTAAAGGTAGGTACATGAGGAATGGAGACGGTAAAATGATTGCTATTAAAAGATCACCAAGGTCGGCGGGGGGGTGGGAGGTTGGGGTACCAGGTGGTGGGTATTATTGAGGGCACGGCTTGCATGGAGCACTGGGTGTGGTGAAAAAATAATGAATACTGTTTTTTGAAAATAAATAAATTGGGGAAAAAAAAAAAAAAGATCACCAAGGTGTTAGAGACCAGGTGACATTTCATCTAAGTTTTAAGGAATTAATAAGATGTACCAGTTAGGGGCAGAGGGAAAGGACTTTCTGAACAGAAGCAGTATCCTGAAATAAAAATTAAATTTTTCTGGCTAAGCCACAAGTTATCAATATCTTGTGTTCTGAACTGATGCTAGTGTATAAAGGAATTCTTCTGTAAGATTTTTAAGTCTGTGAATGTAGAAACACAATAACTATGAAATACAGCAGCGAGCCCATTGATCTCCCCAACTCCTGCCAAAACCTCCTGCTCACCCACCCCACTTTTCTGTCTCTGTCTACAAAACCATATAAGCGTTGGTAAGATGGTCAGGAGCTTTCTTGTCTCTCTCTTACCCTCTACAGCCAAGTCATCCCTAGACTCTGTTGATTTCAGCTCTAATACTGATCCCAAATCTGACCACTTCTACCTTTATTCCAGATGAGCCCAAGCCAGTGTCCATTATCTCTCAGTTTCACTTTTTGCCTTTCTTGAAAACAAGTTTCAGTAAGTAATTTCTATCAAATTGTACTGTTTATAGTCAGTGAGTGAATTGTTTATAGCCATAAAATTGTTTATAGTTTATAGGGAGCTAATCTCATTTTCTGTAAACTTAAAGCATAAATTGTATCTTGTCATTCTCCTGCTTAAAAGCATTTTTTTTTCTCATTTTTATGTCTTTTTTTTTCAATTTATTTATCTTCAGAAAAACAGTATTCATTATTTTTTCACCACACCCAGTGCTCCATGCAAGCTGTGCCTTCTATAATACCCACCACCTGGTACCCCAACCTCCCACCCCGCCGCCACTTCAAACCCCTCAGATTGTTTTTCAGAGTCCATAGTCTCTCATGGTTCACCTCCCCTTCCAATTTACCCAAACTCCCTTCTCCTCTCTAACACCCCTTGTCCTCCATGCTATTTGTTATGCTCCACAAATAAGTGAAACCATATGATAATTGACTTTCTCTGCTTGACTTATTTCACTCAGCATAATCTCTTCCAGTCCCGTCCATGTTGCTACAAAAGTTGGGTATTCATCCTTTCTGATGGAGGCATAATACTCCATAGTGTATATGGACCACATCTTCCTTATCCATTCGTCCGTTGAAGGGCATCTTTGTTCTTTCCATAGTTTGGCGACTGTGGCCATTGCTGCTATAAACATTGGGGTACAGATGGCCCTTCTTTTCACGACATCTGTATCCTTGGGGTAAATACCCAGGAGTGCAATTGCAGGGTCATAGGGAAGCTCTATTTTTAATTTCTTGAGGAATCTCCACACTGTTCTCCAAAGAGGCTGCACCAACTTTCATTCCCACCAACAGTGTAAGAGGGTTCCCCTTTCTCCACATCCTCTCCAACACATGTTGTTTCCTGTTTTGTTAATTTTGGCCATTCTAACTGGTGTAAGGTGATATCTCAATGTGGTTTTAATTTGAATCTCTCTGAGGGCTAATGATGATGAACATTTTTTCATGTGTCTGATAGCCATTTGTATGTCTTGATTGGAGAAGTGTCTGTTCATATCTTCTGCCCATTTTTTGATATGTTTGCCTGTTTTGTGTGTGTTGAGTTTGAGGAGTTCATTATAGATCCTGGATATCAACCTTTTGTCTGTACTGTCATTTGCAAATATCTTCTCCCATTCCATGGGTTGCCTCTTTGTTTTTTTGACTGTTTCCTTTGCTGTGCAGAAGCTTTTGATTTTGATGAAGTCCCAAAAGTTCATCTTCGTTTTTGTTTCCTTTGCCTTTGGAGACATATCTTGAAAGAAGTTGCTGTGGCTGATATCGAAGAGATTACTGCCTATGTTCTCCTCTAAGATTCTGATGGATTCCTGTCTCACGTTGAGGTCTTTTGTCCATTTTGAGTTGATCTTTGTGTACGGTGTAAGAGAATGGTCGAGTTTCATTCTTCTACATATAGCTGTCCAGTTTTCCCAGCACCATTTATTGAAGAGACTGTCTTTTTTCCACTGTATATTTTTTCGTGTTTTGTCGAAGATTAATTGACCATAGAGTTGAGGGTCCATATCTGGGCTCTCTACTCTGTTCCACTGGTCTATGTGTCTGTTTTTATGCCAGTACCATGCTGTCTTGGTGATCACAGCTTTGTAATAAAGCTTGAAATCAGGTAACGTGATGTCCCCAACTTTATTTTTGTTTTTCAACATTTCCTTAGCGATTCGGGGTCTCTTCTGATTCCATACAAATTTTAGGATTATTTGCTCTAGCTCTTTGAAGAATGCTGGTGGAATTTTGATCAGAATGGCATTAAAAGTATAGATTGTTCTAGGAAGTATAGACATTTTAACAATGTTTATTCTTCTGATCCAAGAGCATGGAATGGTCTTCCATCTATTTGTGTCTTCTCTATTTCTTTCATGAGTGTTCTGTAGTTCCTCGAGTACAGATCCTTTACCTCTTTGGTTAGGTTTATTCCCAGGTATCTTATGGTTCTTGGTGCTATAGTAAATAGAATCGATTCTCTAATTTCCCTTTCTGTATTTTCATTGTTAGTGTATAAGAAAGCCACTGATTTCTGCACTTTGACTTTGTATCCTGCCACGTTGCTGAATTGCTGTATGAGTTCTAGTAGTTTGGGGGTGGAGTCTTTTGGCCTTTTCATATAAAGAATCATGTCATCTGCGAAGAGAGAGAGTTTGATTTCTTCATTACCAATTTGGATACCTTTTATTTCTCTTTGTTGTCTGATTGCTGTTGCTAGGACTTCTAATACTATGTTGAACAAGAGTGGTGAAAGTGGGCATCCTTGTCTTGTTCCTGATCTCAACGGGAAGGCTGCAAGCTTTTTCCCATTGAGGATGATATTTGCTGTGGGTCTTTCATAGATAGATTTGATGAGGTTCAGGAATGTTCCCTCTATCCCTATACTTTGAAGCGTTTTAATCAGGAATGGATGCTGGATTTTGTCAAATGCTTTTTCTGCATCAATTGAGAGGACCATGTGGTTCTTCTCTCTTCTCATATTAATTTGTTGTATCACACTGATTGATTTGCGAATGTTGAACCATCCTTGTAGCCCAGGGATGAATCCCACCTGATCATGGTGGGGTGGATAATCTTTTTAATGTGCTGTTGGATCCTGTTGGCTAGGATCTTGTTGAGAATCTTAGCATCCATATTCATCAGTGATATTGGTCTAAAATTCTCCTTTTTGGTAGGGTCTTTACCTGGTTTGGGGATCAGGGTAATACTGGCTTCATAGAAAGAGTCTGGAAGTTTCCCTTCTGCTTCAATTTTTTGAAACAGCTTCAGGAGAATAGGTGTTATTTCTTCTTTGAAGGTTTGGTAGAATTCCCCAGGGAATCCGTCAGGTCCTGGGCTCTTGTGTTTTGGGAGGTTTTGATCACTGCTTCAATCTTGTTATTAGATATTGGTCTATTCAGGTTGTCAATTTCTTCCTCATTCAATTTTGGTAGTTTATATTTTTCCAGTAATGCATACATTTCATCTAGGTTGCTAAGCTTATTGGCATATAACTGTTGATAATAACTTCTGATGATTGTTTCTATTTCCTTGGTGTTAGTTGTGATCTCTCCCTTTTCATTCATAATTTTATGAATTTGGGCTTTCTCTCTTTTCTTTTGGATTAGTGTGGCCAATGGCTTATCGATCTTATTAATTCTTCCAAAAAACCAGCTTCTAGTTTCATTGATATGTTCTACTGTATCTCTGGTTTCTACCTCATTGATCTCAGCTCTAATCTTGATGATATCCCCTTCTTATGTGTGGAGTTGGTTTGATTTGTTGTTGATTCTCCAGTTCTTTAAGGTGTAGAGACAGCTGTTGTGTTCTAGATTTTTCAGTTTTTTTGAGGGAGGCTTGGATGGCTATGTATTTTCCCCTTAGGACCCCCTTTGCTGTATTCCATAGGTTTTGGACCAGAGTGTTTTCATTCTCATTGGTTTCCATGAATTGTTTCAGTTCTTCTTTGATCTCCTGGTTGATCCAAGCATTCTTAAGCAAGGTGGTCTTTAGCTTCCAGGTGTTTGAGTTCCTTCGGAACTTTTCCTTGTGATTGAGCTCCAGTTTCAAAGCATTGTGATCTGAGAATATGCAGGGAATAATCTCAGTCTTTTGGTATCGGTTGAGTCCTGATTTGTGAACCAGTATGTGGTCTATTTGGAGAAGGTTCCATGTGCACTTGAGAAGAATGAGTATTCTGTTGTTTTAGGGTGGAATGTTCTGTATATATCTATGAGGTCCATCTGGTCCAATGTGTCATTCAATGCTCTTGTTTCTTTATTGATTTTCTGCTTCGATGATCTGTCTAATTCTGAAAGAGGCGTGTTAAGATCTCCTACGATTAGTGTATTCATATCAATATGACTCTTTATCTTGATTAACAGTTTTCTTAAGTAATTGGCTGCTCCCATATTGGGAGCATAGATATTTACAATTGTTAGATCATCTTCGTGGATAGTCCCTTTAAGAATTATGTAGTGTCCTTCTGTGTCTCTGACTACAGTCTTTAGTTTGAAGTCCAATTTATCTGATATGAGAATCGCTACCCCAGCTTTCTTTTGAGGCCCATTGGCATGAAAGATGCTGCTCCATCCCTTCACTTTCAGTCTGCGTGTATCTTTAGGTTCAAAATGGGTCTCTTGTAGACAACATATGGATGGGTCCTGTCGTTTTATCCAATCTGCAACCCTGTGCCATTTTATGGGTGCATTTAGGCCATTCACATTGAGAGTGATTATTGATAGATAATTATTGATAGATAGTGATTATTGACATTGAGTTACCTTTGAAGTCTTTCTTTCTGTAGACTGTCTCTATATTTCTGTTCAGTGCTATTCTTGGGATTTTTCCTCTTTTATAGAACCCCCCTTAATATTTCCTGCAGTGTCGGCTTGGTGGTTGCATAGTCTTTTAAGCCTTGCCGGTCTTGAAAACTCTTTATCTCTCCATCCATTTTGAATGTCAGTCTTGCTGGATAAAGTATTCTTGGCTGCATGTTCTTCTCATTTAGTGCCCTGAATATACCTTGCCAGCCTCTTCTGGCTTGCCAGGTCTCTGTGGACAGGTCTGATGTTATTCTGATGGGCTTCCCTCTGTAAGTAAGGAGCCTCTTTGCCCTGGCGGCTTTCAAGAGATTATACCTACAATTATAATTCCTCAATTTGACTATCAGGTGTCGTGATGTTTTTTTGGAATGTATAATCTTGGATGGAGACCGTTCAGCCTCTACTACATGAACACTGGTTCCATTCGTGAGATTGGGAAAATTTTCATGAAGGACTTGTTCCACTATATCTTCTAGACTTCTTTCTTTCTCCTCCCCTTCAGGGATTCCAATAATTCTGATGTTGGAGCGCTTCATGGCATCAGTTATTTCCCTGATTCTGTTTTCATGGTTTCTAAGCTGTTTGTTCCAGGCTTCCTCCTGATCCTTTCTCTCTGTTTGTCTTCCAGATCACTAATTCTATCTTCTGTCTCAATTGCCATAGCTTTGAGAGAGTTTAGATTAGATTGGAACTCATTGAGAGCATTGTGAACCTCCTCCCTGGTAGCTTTAAGCTCCGCCCTAACATTGTGAACATCCTGTCTGGTCGCTTTCAGTTCAGCCCTAATCAATTCTGTTTGGTCATCCATGGCTTTCTCCAACCTAGCTATTGCCTGGATAATTGTTAGCCTGAATTCTCTTTCTGACATATTGTCTATGTTGATAGTCGTTAGCTCTGTTGCAGAAGGTCCATCCTCTGTATTGTTCTTCTGTTGGGCATTCCTCCTCCTAGTCATTTTGGTGGGAGATGACTGAACAGATGTAGCTGGATGTATCAACTCTGGTGCAGTCAGGGTGCACCCTGGAACACTTCTGAGCAATCAGGATTCCCCACCCAAACGAGAGACAAAAGAAAAGAAAAAGAAAAAGTAAAAAAAAGAAAAGAAGGAAAAAAAGAGAGAGAGAGAGACAGGAAAGAAAGGGAAGATGAAAAAGAAGGTTCATCCCAGATGGGCCCCAAGGTAAGATTTATGAAGTAGACAAACAAAAAGAGATAAAAAGACTGATACAAGTATATAACAAGAGAAAAAAAAATATATATGCAAATAAAGAAAGAACCTCATCAAAAAGAACCACAAGTGTAAAATTTATATGCTATCAGGACAAACACAAAAAACACAGAAACACTGGTGGAAGAAGATGGGAAAGTTCTTATAAATTCTCAGTGTGTGCGAGTAAGGTTGTTTTGATTCTTCCTGGATGTATCTTGAGATCTTTGTTAAAGGACTCAACTTTCCTAAGATAAAGGGGATTAAAAATTGGTTTACCTATAGGGGTAGTATTGATTGGGGAAAGGGGATTACTTTGAAGTTTAACTCTATATGAATATTAGAGGATAAAAATAAAAAGGAATAAACTAGACTAAACTAAACTAAAATTTTAAAAAAGGAATTCAAAAAATAAAAATGCAAAAGAAAAACATAGGTGTATGTATCAAAAAGTTCAGGTTAGAAAGGTATTATGGAATTTGATGTACTGTACAACTCGCTGTGATGGTAAATAGGTTAAAAAAATTACCTATGTGTAAAAAAAAAAAATGAACTGGAATAGTGGGAATGAGTGAACAATACAAGTTTTCCTATGAAGTAGTGGTTGTTCTCTAGTAGTCCTTTTTTTTTTTTTTTTTCTTTCTCGGTTTGTTTTCTGGGGGAGGGGCCTGCCACGTGGGTTGTCAGTCAATGATGTTTCCTGAGTTGAGTCCTCCCGCCCCCCTCAAGGGGGTGGGCTCTGAGGAAACTGGTTTTTTTCAGGCTTTTGTTCTCTGGCGGGTTTTATGCTTGTTCACTTTTTTTTTTCTCTCACCTTGACCACCTTTGATGGTTTTTGTAGTTTTAGAGGAAAACAAATTGCACCCTGATCTCCCTCTCAGAGAGAAGCCTCAGTCTGGGTGCAGAGCCTGAATAAGTTCCCCCTTGGCCGCTGGCAGAGCAGGTTCCAAGTTGCAGACCCTGGGGGTGCAGGATCTTTTGCTTGTACCCAAAGCCAAGGCAGTGGCGGCTGTCTGGGAGCTCCCAACCGCCAGAGAGGTTCCAAGCAGCGATCGCACACTGAGATTTTGCCGCCGGCCCGGGCTGGGAGTGCCCGGCTTGCGCGCACCTCTTTTCAGAGGCGGCTTTGGGTCGGGCGCGCCTCTCGGGCACTGAGAACGGGGCGCTGGTCCATAAGCCGCAGGCTGGGCTTTTGCGCACCTCTGTCAGGGGAAGAGTTTTGGGCGCGCAGCTTAGGCTTTGAAACAATGGCGCGGGTCAAAGAGCGCTGGCCGGGCCTTTGTAACTCAGGGGAGCATGAGGGATGTGCGCGCATATCTCAAGCTTTGTGGTAGGGCTAGCGTGCGTTCTGCCGACCGGCGCAGCTCCCATCCCCTCACAGGAACTAGAACCCACGCATTCTCAGGCGTGCTGGTGGCTTAGGGACCAGGAGCTGGTTTCTCTGCCCCACTCTCTCTGCCTCAGCACCGGGGAGGCTGTCCTGGGACCGGGGACTTAAGTCCCTGTCCCTAGCCGCCCCGATTCCCACAATCCCCCCCCGCCCTGTGATCCTTTGCTCTTTTGGAGTGCTTTCAACCAGTCTCCAAGTTAATGCTGGACCCCAGGCGCAGGGCACTCTCACTGGTATTGGGATATTACTTTCCAACCGGTCGCCTCTGGTGGCTCCCTCCCCCTTTTGTTTATCTTCCGATATCAGTCCACCGTTCCCACTCCGCTTTACCTGCCTGCTGGCGTCTTCTGCCCCTGTAGAGATCTAGACGTGTTTAATTCTGATCTCAAGCTGATTTCATGGGTGATCGGAGTTCTTTGCTAGATAATCAGCTCACTTTGGGGTACCGGCTGAAAAGGCGCCTCCTCCTACTCCCCCGCCATCTTGTCCCCTTAAAAGCATTTTATAGCTTCTTAGAGAAGACAGGAAAAAAACAAACCCAGGACATCTCTTACCACACATCACACAGCAGTACTGAGCTGGCCTTGCCCAACTCTGCTAACAGTGTCCTCTCACAGTGCAGCTACACTGGCTGGCTTCTTTTTGTTTTCATAGAGGCCACTCTCTGTCTTGCTCCTTAGCTTTAGAATTTGCTCTTCCATCTAACCTGGAATGGTCTGTAGCCTCTTTCTCACTCTTCACACCGTTTTTCAAATGATCGTTTCTTTTCCATTTTTCTATCTCAGCCCAGACGTTGCTTCCTTAGAGAAGCCTCCTGAAACCACCTTAACTAATGCCAGCCTCTTGAGACCCCCATCACACTTACCTTCTTTTGTCCTTCTCCTAGAAACTAATAATAGTTTCAAATAATAGATGTAATTATTGTACTTGTTTACTTGTTTACTAGTAATAGATGAAATTATTTTACTTATTTATTTTCTGCTCATCCTAAGCTTGGTTGGAAAGAAAGCAAGGACCTAGCCTGTCCTTTTCTTTGTTGCGTCCTCAGTGATGGAACACAGCCTGGCATATTGTCAGCACTTAGCAGCCGTGTCTGAAGGAGGGAAGCAGGAGAGCAAGACCGTGTGTTAGTCTGGAGTACAGCTTGAGGGTAGAGGCAATGTCTCATTCACTTTTGAGCACCCTGAACCTGACACAGTGCCTGACAATTTTAGGATATGACAAAAGATTTTATAATTTAATCGAATTGGGTATTAATTCATAGGCTCTCAGAGTTGGAGAGGATTTGAGATATTCTGTCCCAACTCCTAAGTTACTCCTAACTTTTGTAGGTTGAAATATATTTGCATGCCTTAGGTCACAAGATGATTTCTAATTCAGTGAGAACGGACAAGTGCTTCCCATTTTAGCCTTCTTTCTACTAACCCATACTGCTAAATAAACGTCCATCTATGTGTCAAGAACTCTTAGAATATACATTTTTATGTTTTAAAGTATAAATGCTTAGTAATTTACACAGAAGAACAAGAATGTCAAAAGGCAATGATGTTTTACAACCTTTATTCAGAAATAAAATAGTGGCTTCTTTTATCAGATGTTATTTGTTATTGAGACACTACACAAAAAGCATGTTGCTCTATTGATATTTCATCCAGTTCTAATGCTTTTATTTAGACTGGCAATAACAGTTATTGTACTAAATACCATTCACTGAGTGATTCAGACTTTTATATTCTTGTCAGTATTCTTATGCCCATTAATATAGTCCAAAGTGCCCTTCTCTTTTATCTTACCAATAGCAAGCATAGTCTCATTAGTCTCCATAGTCATGGAGCACATTTTCTTTAGCTAATACCAAGGAGAGTTTTTTAAGTTATTTTCAGAGTATAACTGTGGTCACTGGTAATCTATAATTTTGTAAGATTACATTGCCAGCAATGGCACAAGTTATGCTAAAAAGAACTTCTTATGTTCCTAATCTACAGGCTGAACTTTAAAAAAAAAAATTATAGAGCACTCCCTTCAATCATGGCACTTTTCATTAGTGTCAGTCTTAACGGTGCTTCAAATTTTAACCCCAGCGGTGACATCAATAAGCTTCTACATTCATAAGCCTGTACAGAGAACAATATTCTCATCTAAATAAACAAAATAAATAAATAAAATCAAGGACCAGATTGAAGCTTCTGCTGTCTCTTTCTATGTTTGGGGGACTTTATATTAGTCTTTAAACATATTTTCCACAAAAAGATGGTCTGTTTGCTGCATGCATGTCCCACCCTCAGTGTACTTGTTTTCTCAACTGGGATCAGTTAACTTCTAATACTGTGGCAACCAGATGTTGTCACAACAGTTTGGCAAGTGTTTGTGCTCTTCTGAATCTTCTGAAGGACATCCATATTATGCTAAATTTTTCTCGACTCATATTTGCCTGTGTTGGGCAGAAGTCCGGTTCTTCCTCATAACAGCTTCCACTTGTTTTATTTTCGTCAGAGTTCTGCATTCCTCTGAATTTTACTTGACTGGGACAGAGCGCAATACAAATAGAAGGGTATCATTTTCTCCGTAGATGCAGAACTTTCAATTCATATAGTTGAGTTATTGTTATACTCACATTTCCACATTAGCTCTTCTTGCTCTGGCTTTGCTATGTAGGAATGGCAAGGTTGCTTTTTTGTGTGTCATGTATTCTTATGTATTTGTTTATTTTATATATGATGTACTCCTGTGTATTAAAGGTAAAAGGGGAAATTATTTCCAAATTCTAGCCTTTAAAGTAATCCATAAGGATATTTGCACTTGTATGTCCTCAAACATAGACACATTTTTGTCAATAATTTTTCTTCATAATTATCTCTGTGCCCATAGACAAAAAGGTCAGAATATTATTTTAATTTATTCATAATTTAATTCCGACAAAAAATGTTTTCAAAATTGATTTCTGAGATGTTCATTAAAATTGGTGCCCTTTGGGACTTACCTTAGTCAGTTTTAATTGCTTAAATAATTACGTACTACATTAGGATGCTTCTTGGAGTACTAGCTACATTTAAAGTATATTTTTAAGTTTTAAAAATAGACAAACCCAGTAGTTTTTAAATGTTTGATGCATGAAAACTACCTGTAGTTGTTCTTCTGAATCTTACATTTTCCTTCGAATTGAGTGGGCATAATGTTATAATGGCGTATGTTCATTTAAATAATGATGTTCATGATATTGACAGTAGTGCTTCTTTAAATAATCCAACATTTTACACAAAGCCAATTCTCATTAAGGGGATACAAGGTTATCTTATAAAGTATTTATATTTAATATGAAAATATTAATCTAAATAAGAGCAGTGATTTAGTACATATAAAATACCTACACTCTGAATTTCTAAATTTGTACTTTGAATATTCCCTTGACCTTCATTAAAGAATTTTGTGAGTAGTACCAAAAGATAGATATATGTATCTATCAATAGATAGATGGATATATGTAGAAAGAGAAAGAGAGAGAAATAGTTATTTTATGTTAGTGTAAGATTTGAAGGGATCTTTTTTCCTGCTATGAAAGAAACACAAATGTTAAAGAAACCAACTAAATGAAGTCAAAACAAAGTTGTGACTGCCATAGTGGAACAAAGTAATAACCCAAGTTAGATCTGTGTTTCTAGAAATTTTCCACTAAAGTGCCATCTACAGCAGCAGAAAGTGAACTCATATTTCGGAAAATTAGAAATAGAATCTCAATTTCTTTAAAGCCCGTGTTTTTCTAGAAGATTTCACATACTATTATTTTGTCTCCATATCTGTCTTAATAGAAGAATGTTACACACCATCAAATAAAATTCACAGGGAAGTGGTCCCATGTCTATTCTATGGTTTTTTTTTCTCTTACAAGGCACAGTGTGGTATCATCCTAGAATTTAAGAAACATGACATAGTTTGGGATGTTTAGGGAACAGATTATAAGATTGGATATTGGAAAAAAAGAAGATTAGATACTGAATTGTTCTGGAATTAACTTGGTTTACAGATTTCTTGCTTTAGTTAAAATTAGCTTGTATTTTTCTGAATGTAGAAAAGAAAGGGGAAAAATAACTCACAAGTGTTCTTTATGACATAGGGAAAGTAATTTGGGATTAAAACATTGGCCTGGTCCTATAGCCAAAATTTTATAGAAATTGATGAGTTTCTACTCAGATAAGGAAACTGGGTGAGGGGGAAAACTTTAGATAATAATGGCCAGACTCTTTTGGTAAAGTGCTTTTATATTTAAGACAAACAAAAATGTTACCACCAAATACACCTCTTCCATAAGCAAATTACTGGTGTTTCTATTCCTGGAATATTGTTTGTTTTATTTATTGGACGTTTACATTTTGGGAAGGCAAACATTTTTGTTTGTTAAAAAATTGAATATTTGTAATTCGTTGTTCCTAAGATTTTTATACCATAACAAAACTTGATCTTTTCTCCTGAATTTACAGTTTCTAAATGAAGACAAGCAAGTATAAAACTGGGGGAATAGTAGACTTTGTTAATCAAATGCTGTCTTGATTTTTCTAAATGAGAAGATTCTTTGATTTGTAACACTAAACATAGGAGCTGTTTCTTAGCAAACTTGTTTGGAAAGATTCCTGTTGTGTTTTGTATTAGATTGCCCCATCCAGTGTATGAAGCAGATTTGGTTTTTGTTTTCTTAAGTTCCTCTACTTTATAGTTGTAGTTATACTTAAAACAAAAAAAAAAAACCTACATTATTTCATGTCTTTAAAAAAATGTGTTCTTTCGAACATTACAAATGAGTAAAAACAAAATCATGTGAAAATACTACAACCTACATAAATTCTTCATGTCACAAGTGTTTTATTTTGATGATGTGCCTTTTATTTAATTTGAAACACTTTTAAAAGGATATTTTGTGTTTGTAAAAATCTTTGATGAGCTTGGAAATAAAATTTCTGCTTAATTCATCAAAAAAAAAAAAAAACATTGTGGTAAACCAGAATGCATGATAATTTAAAGTACACTTTCTCTTAAACTCTGTTGTATGACCTTAACTGTTCTAGATTTAGGGGGCTGGTATTTTATACCTTTAAGCATTCATTCAGAATTTTTTAAAAAGTTGATATAAAAATTTTTTATTTTTCATTTTAGGCCAGATATCCCAGAGACCTTCAACAGCAAATTTATCCCTTTCCAACTCTGTTAAAAAAAGCTCCAGCTGCCCTGTCTCCTCCCATCCTCGGTCAAGAAGTGCAGCTGCTCGACCATTGTCTAGAGCCGCTTCTGAAATTTCAGAAATTGAATATATTGATACTACTCACCATACCGAGCCATTCTTAGATGGCACTGCTGATCAGCAAACCTTAGACAGTTTGGAAAAAGAATTAAATGTCCTGAGAAATCTTGCAGGTAATGCTATTTTTTTCCCCTATAGACAATGTTAACTCTGTCTTCTGCTTGATTCCTCCTATCACACTCCAAGGAAACAAGGCTTTCCCTCTCCCTTATTCAACCACCAACCTTTGTATTTGTTTCCTTGGGTGTCCCATGACATCACCCTGAGAATGTTATAAAACATATGGATGCCCACACTAGAGGTGTCCCCTTCGCTTATGTAATACACAGTCAAAATATAGCATAAGGAACTTCATGTGGACAACAAAGTAATTTTTTTCTCCTTTCTACAAACCCCACTGAGTGGTTAATCTCTGTAGCTTCCTGAAAGCCACTGCCCAACACCTTTGTTGGGATTGGAGCTGTTAGATCTTATAAAGCAGTATTTTTCAAATTTCAGTGTGTATATAAATGCCCTGGGGATCTTGTTACAATGCAGATTCTGGGGTTGCACTGGGATTCTGCACATCTGACAAGTACCCAATTGATGTCAATGCTAGTTGGCGGACCAGTTTAAGGGGAATTTATACTTGTGCATTCTCCTTCCTAAACCTCAGTGTCTGCAGTCTAGCAAATCATAACCATATCCTTGAAAGAATTACAAAAAAATACTAAAAATGAAGCCAAAATCCCCACAAAATCTTATTCTTCCAAAAACAACCATACTATTTGATGAGCACCATTTAAAATATCTGTTTAAATCATGAATATACATGTAAAAATACATACAAGGATGAATAGATTGAAGGAAAGACAGTAAAGATTTTATAAAAATATATTTATGCTTTACAAGTTTATAAATAATTTTGTATTTACTCTGTTTCACAAAAGAAAAATTCAAATGAAACTAAAGGAAATCGTACATTTCTGAGAAGTATTTTTTTATTACAAATATATGAAGTTGAAATATATGAAACTGTCATTTTGTACCCAAGAAACAGTGGGATATTGGCAATTTTATATAGTATATCCCATAGCTTCTTATAAATATCCCTTTAAAAATTAAGGAAAAAGGAAAAAGGAAACATTAAGCTATGAAGGCCATTTATAACTATATATGACTTAGTTTTAGACAATAACAATTAAATCTGTATAATAAGAGGAATCAGTTCTTTTTTTTTTTTTTTAAAGATTTATCCATTTATTTGAGAGAGAGAGAGAGAGAGAGAATGCACACACAAGGGAAGGGAAGAGGGAGAGAGAAACTTGAGCAGACTCCTGCTAAGCTGATAAACACAAGGTGGGGCTTGATCTCAGGTCCCTGAGATAGGGACCTGAGCAGAAACCAAATGTAGGAGTTTCAACTGCCTGCACCACCCGGTGCCCCTGTTCTTTTTTTTTTTAAAAACCACACGTGGTTATAACTGTATTTTATATAAAAATTATATATACATATATATATTTATATATTATATTTATAATAGAATGTATTGCTATTTTAATTTTATTATTTTCCATTTTTTAAGGTTTCCTTTTTCTTTTTCTTAGTGAAAATTCATATTAGATTAAATGATCAGTACTAGCATTTTTATTATGACTTTCCAATTCTGACCTTTTATTTTGATTCATCTCTAGAAGATCTGATTGTGGAATTCTTCAGAATGCCTGTTTCAACTTTTTGGTCAATTGGCAAGTTATCTAGATTAACTTAGAGAATCACAACTTTTTTCCTCTGCACCTAATAGACATTTCTCCACTGTCTTCTGTCCCTGATTATTGATGCTAGTTAGTTTAGCACAGGTTTTTTTTTTTTTTTTTTTTTTTAACTTTTGTTTGGTTAAATTTAATTGTCAAGTAGTTTTCCTCCCAAGTAGGGCTCATGGTAGCTCTGCCACTCAAGTTCTTTCATGTTTGAGAATGTGCTTCCTTTATATTTCAATGGCATATCAGTGGAGGGTCAGTTCCTTGGGTCATTTTACTTGTAAACCTTGTACATACTGATTCTTTGTTTTCTGGGTCTGAATTCTGTTATGACGTAGTCTCAGGTTACCCTGATTTCTTTCTTCACTCTCTCTCTTCCATGTGACAGCTTCTTTCCAGACTAGATGTTTGAAGAATTTTTTTCTTTATCTTTGAAATTCAATAACTGGACCAGGAATGTGTTTCAATATCGATAATTGAGCATTTCTTAAAGCCCAGGGCTCTTTTTCTTTCTGTAGAATAAGCTGCTTCTTATTTTCAGAGAAATTTTCTGCTGTTGTGTGTTTGAATTGCTTTTCTGTTCCTTTTGGCTTTCTCCTGCTGACAAATCTATTTTGTCAATGTTGGATCTTCTTTGTACAATGTATTTATTTATATTTTCTTCAACTATTTTAACCAGTTTTTATTTTCCTTTGCATTTATTACTTTATCTTAAGCTCGTGTTCTATGTTGGAAGTTTAATTTTCAGCTATAATTATAGAATATTCTTTATTAATTGATTTAACAAATAATGGGTTGATTTACTAAATTAACTCTAAAGGTATTGCTTTGATTTTTTTTAATTGCTTTGATTTTTTTGGTAAATTTTTACTTTGATAAATTTTAAATTTATAGAAAATTTGCAAAAATGCAAGAAAATACAAACTCTTATATACTCCTGTATGCTCTTTATCCAGTTCATTACCTAGTATCTGTCTTTTGCCCTGCTTAGCTATGCACACACACACAAACACACACACACTGTCCTTTCTTGTAAGCATTTGAGAGAAAGTTATAAAGATTATGACACTTGATCAAAGAAATACTCCAATGTGTATTACCCAGTAACAAGGACATTCTCTTAAGGACCATAATATAATTATCAAAATCAGGAATTTTAATTTTGATATAATGTGATTCTCTAATCCACAGTACATATCGAATTTTTAAAATTTGTCTCAATGGTGTTCATTATACTTGTTTTTTTCTGGTACAGAATTCAACCCAGGAATAGGTGACTATTGAAAAAAAAATTTTTTTTTGATGTCTGACATGCTATTGTTTGATCTTTAAGATTAGTTTTACTATTCTTAATTAATTTTTTATTGAATTATAATTGACATATGATATCTTATTAATTTCAGGAGTATGTAAGAGTGATTAATGGGTTTGGGTTTATACATTATGAAATAATCCCCATGGAAAGTCTGCTTACCATCTATCACCACACACAGTTATTACAGTATTATTGACTACATCCCCTGTGCAGTATATTACATCCCCATCACTTATTTATTTTATAACTGGAAGCTTGTAGCTCTCAATCCCCTTTAACTGTTTGCTCATCCCCAACTCCTTAGCACTCTAGTAACCAAGAGTTTGTTTCCTGTATTTATAAAACTCTTCTGTTCTGTTTTATACGCTTGTTTGTTTTGTTTTTTTGTGCTTAGATTCATTAAGCCGCTGCCTTCGGCTCAGGTCATGATCTCAGGGTCCTGGGATCGAGTCCCATATTGGGCTCTCTGCTCAGCAGGGAGCCTGCTTCCCTCTCTCTCTCTCTGCCTGTCTCTCCATCTACTTGTGATTTCTCTCTGTCAAATAAATAAATAAAATCTTTAGATTCCACATATAAGTGAAATCATATGATATTTTTTTCTCTCAGTCTGACTTATTTCACTCAGCATATCTTCTAGGTCAATCCAGGTTGTTACAAATGGCAAGATTTCATTCTCTTTTTATGGCTGAATAATATTCTGGTGTGTGTATCTCTGTATGTATGTGTATGTGTGTGTGTGTGTGTGTGTGTGTATCTCATCTTTATCCATTCATATATTGATGGACACTCAGGTTGTTTCTATATCCTGACTATTGTAAATAATATGCCATGAACATAGGGATGCAGGTGTCTCTTTGAATTGATATTTTCATTTTATTCAAATAGTCCAGAAATCGAATTGCTGGATTGTGAGGTAGTCTTATTTTTAATTTTTTGAGGAACTTCCATATTGTTTTCCATAGTAATTGTACTGATTGACATTCCTATCAACAGTGTACAAGGTTTCCCTTTTTTTTTCACATCCTCACTAACACTGGTTATTTTTTTGCCTTTTTGATAATAGCTTTTCTGACAGGGGTGAGGTTGTGGTTTTGGTTTGCATTTACGTGACGATTATGATTTTATAGAGCACATTTTAATGTGCCTGTTGGCCATCTGTATGTCTTCTTTGGAAAAATGTCTATTTAGGTCCACTGCCCAATTTTTGATTACATTGTTTTTTGATACTGAGTTGTATTTTGAACATGAACTCATGACTTGCTATATAATTTGCAAATAGTCTTCTCCCATTCAGTAGGTTACCTTTCCTTTTTGTTGATGGTTTCCTTTGCTGTGCAAAAGCTTACTAGTTTGCTATAATCCCATTTGTTTATTTTAGCTTTTGCTACTCTTGCCTGAGAATACTAGTCCAAAAATATTTAATAATATATATTGCTTAGACCAATGTCATAGATTTTACTGCCTATGGTTTCTTCTAGGAGTTTTATGGTTTTCGGTGTTTAAAGACATTCAAGTCTTTAATCTATTTTGAATTTATTTTTATAAATGGTGTAAGATAGTGATACAGTTTCATTCTTCTGTATGTAGCTGTCAGTTTTCCCAACACCATTTATTGAAGAGACTGGGCTCTTGTGGTTCCATACAAATTTTAAGATTCTTTGGTCTAGATTTATAAAATATGCCACTGGTATTTTGATGGAATTTGCATTGAATCTTTTGATTGCTTTGGGTAGAATGGACATTTAAACAATATTTTTTCTTCTAGTCTAGGAGCACATTGTATCTTTATTTTTGTTGTTTCTATTTCTTATATCACTATCTTGTAGTTTTCAGAGTATAGGTCTTTCACCTCCTTAAATTTATTTCTAGATATTGTATTCTTTTTGATGCAGTCGTAAATGGGATTGTTTTCTTGATTTCTCTTTTTTTAATACCTTATTACTAGTGTATAGAAATGCAACTGATTTCTGTATGTTAATTCTGTTTGTATCCTGTGACTTTACTGAATTCGTTTGTTAGTTCTTACAGCTTTTTGGTGGAGTCTCTGTTTTTCTGTACACAGTATCATGCCATCTGTAAATAGTGACCATTTTACTTCTTCCTTTCCAATTTGGATGCCTTTTTTTCCTTTTTCTATCCTAATTGCTCTAGCTAGGACTTTCAATGTTGAATATGTTGAATAAAACAAGGAAGTCCTATGAAAGTGATAAAAGTGAGTAACCTTATCTTGTTCCTGATTTTAGAGGAAAAGCCTTCAGCTTTTCATGATTGAGTATAATGTTAGCTTTGTATTTCCCATGTATGGGTCTTTCTTATGTTAAGGTGCATTCCTTCTGTACCCAGGAGTGGGACTGGCACAGGATGCAACATGCTGGGGGTTTGTCTTAGGGAAATGGCTGGAATGTTTCTAAGCTAGGGGCCTGGGGCTTGTCAGGACAGCCTCATCAGGTCAACTACAGTACCTGGATCCTGCTTTTTTTGTCTGTGCTATCAAGGAGCAGGGGGAACATACTAATGACACTTACCAGTGCTTCCAATCCTGGAGTGATTTCTAGTAGTTTCTTAGCATTTGGTAGGTGCTCTATGGTTAGTAAATAAATTTCCTTCACTTATCATTTGATTTCCCTTTAAACTGCTATTTTTTCTTTGTGTCTCAGGGTGAGGGAGTATACACATGCGCACACTCTCCACTTCAGGTTGCCACACTGGGGATGGGGTTCCCTTCATTACCGTGTCTCCATCTCTTACCCTTCCCTGTGTGTTCCCTCTCTCATTTATTGTGCAAGAGCCATTCGTTCAGCCTTGAGTTCCTCTTCAGGAAGAATTGCTCTGTAAGTAGGATTAGACTCAGTATGTCTGTGGGAGGAGTGAGTTCAGGGTCTTCTATACCACCATGTTGGACTGGCTCCTCACAGTGTTACATTTTTTTTAAAATGTCATTTTCATTACTTCTCTTGTAACCAAAGCACTCATAGGAAATTTTCTGATCTTGATCTGTTTTCTACCAGATTGATCTTTTATTTAATCATCCTTTGCATGCTATGAATTCTTAGATTGTAGTTTGTTTGTCTGCATAGCTAGTTGCTGCCTATTCTTTGTATCTTCCCTGTTTATATTTACTGTGGGCTACTTTGCTCATATGCTCCGTCTTTTTTAATATAGTGATATGACAGTTTCCCTAAAGTGCTGTTCGCCTGAGATGTGTCAGTCTTATCTTTGGAGCTATTATTGGTGGGTTGGTTATTGCATTGTTTTCATGTCTTGCCAGCTTAGAAGCATGGGGGGATAGAGGAAGGAATGGGGAGTTCATCCTCCTTTGTTGGAGGACCTGGACTCTCTAGTCTTCTTGTTACATTAAACTTCATTACACCTGGTTTCAAGTGTATTCTGTCCCTATGGGGACACCTGTAGGTTTGTAATTTGGTTACCTCTGCCAGGATCTTACAGTGGGTACTTAGGGGTTTTAAAAATATTTCAAATATTTTCTTCCTACTTCCTGTTCATCTCCTTTTCTCCAAATTGTTGTGGTATTGGTGAGACTTGTACTTTAGATGACTCTCCTTTTCCTGTTACTGGTTTGATGTGCCTATTGGGTGGGGAGGAGAGTGGGTGGATAGAGGTAGCACCCAGTTGTAACCTCAACCTCAATGAATCTTCTGTTTTTCTTTGGTTGCCCCTTGTATCCCTTCCTTTGTTTGACTCTTTTTGTGATTTGATTTGATTTTAATTTTTTTCTGCTTTTTCTATTCATTTCATTATGGGGTAGGGAATGAGAGTCTATGATCCATCTGTATGTACTGTTCATTTGCCTTACTCTGAAATACTAAAAATCAAATGCAAATCTTCTTGGAGGTAATTCTCACATTAAAGATCAAGTCTAAAATGAAGCCTGACAGATCTGAACTGGATCTAAAAAGGATAATCATACAATTTTTATTCAGAAAATGAAGGGTTTCTTATTTAGATAAATTGGTAAATTCTATTTATAAATAAAACACAGCACTTAACAAGCAGTAGTCTCTTGTGGTTGTTTCTAACCACTTAGGTTTTCTTATTTCTTTTATCACTTTTGTTCTTACATATTTCACTTTTTCTCTGAGCCACTCCTTTTCTCATATGCCAACACCAGTATTTTCACTAGGATACGTAACTTTTCATATACAAAAGCAAGCGCACACTGTGTAGTCTGTGAACCACCAGGGCTTTTCTGATGTCCCAGGAGCAGAACAAAATCACTTACACACACTTGACCCACAAACAGCTCTTTCTATTTGGGAAGATTGGCTCTGGATGAGTGCAGAGCTTTGGAGACATTCACCTGGAGCTGAGGAAGAAAGAGGGTGGCCCATCAGCTGAATCAACCCAACAGTCACTGAGGTGACAGATGCTGTGGTATAATAAGCTGCTCTTCCAGAAAAATCACTGTTTGTGTATGAGACTTTTGTATACTGTTTAGCATCAATGGGCAGAAAAATTCCACCCACATTTCACTACTCATGGCACAACCTGGAAAGACTCCGCATGAGGTTTGGTTCCACAGAAGCACAGCTACACAATTTGACTCTTATACAAATGTAAATGTGTTCATATCCCTGTGAAAGCCAAATTTTTGAGAGCAACAAACCTGACTTGTTTTCTATTAGCTCTAGGGTTCCTCTTCTCTTCCTCTAAGTTCTGTGGAAAACAACTGTGTCAAGGAGGTAGGAGAAGAAAAGACAGGAAATAACTGTATTAAGTGAAGTGTTTTCCCCTTTCATTCAGCTTGCTGTGGCTGATATTAGAGCCTTTTCGGAGGCAGGCAGGCGGGGCCGGTGGGCGGGGACAGGAGATGTGTGTGCAGGTTGCAGACACAACTTTCTGCTGAGGTGGGAGGTAGGGGGAAGCAAAACATGGTAGTTGCAAGCCAGGCTCTTCGGCTAGGAGCCTGGTTTTGAAATTTGAAACCACTCCTTACTAGCTAAATGACTTTAGGCAAATTACTTTCTTAATCTGATTTTGCATCAGTTTCTGTGTATGAAATCTGGGTAGTAATAGGCCCTATCATAAAATTGTTCAATGACTGAATTAAATTATATATTAAATACTATATTTGTGAAGATTTCTTTCATGTTCTCTCTCTCTCTACACACATACACACTCTCTCTCAAGAGTTAATTGCCTAGCACATAGTAAGTCCTGAAAAAAATCTGTTAAATTATGTAAGGAACCAGTGAGTGGTATTTTCCACATATAGTCAGGTAAGATTCTCTTGGTAAGTCTAATTTCTAGTCAAAAAGATCTAAAAGCTGTTTTTTATCTTAAAACCATGTCTTCTTCGGGGCCACTTTGAGGATATAGTTAGCTATAGTTCATGCCATATAATTATTTCCTCTATGAATATCTGTAAATGATGTTATAGTCACTTCCTTTAATGCGCTCAACATGGTAGTATAACTTATTTACTAAGCCACTTTGTCAATTTTTGAATATTGTTATAGCCTGAAGAAATTTGGGAAATATCAAAAGATATGTATTATGAGAAAGTCTCAATAATAACGCATGTTAAAGCATTCACATTTTTGTTAGTTATAAACGATTCAGTTGTTCAAATTCATTCTGACTTGTGGTTTAAGGCTTAAATTCCCATGGTGATCCTATGTTTTAAAAGTCCACAGGCAGTTAACTGAGCCAAGTAATTAAAGGATAAATTAAAAGATTAAGGGATAGAAAAAGTTTAATTTCAATTCATTCCTCAAAAGTCCACTTTTTTGACAGGTATAAAGTAAATTTATAATATCTGAATTTCCAATATAAATGTCAATCCAGTCTTCCCTGATCTTATATTAGAAAAAGTTAGGTTTATGTACAATTGATCTTTTAGATTTAACACTAACCCACAATAGGGTTTTCATAAGCAGTTTTATTTTCCACTGCTTTGAAAATCAAGTTGATGAAGTTCTAGAACCTAGGTGAGGTTCGGTGGGCTGAGGTCCAGAGCCGATGACCAAGAAAGAATTCTTGAGACATCTTTGGTGCAAAATGGTGGTTTATTAAAGCACGGGGACAGGACCCATGGGCAGGCGGAGATGCGGCTGCCCCGAGTTGTGAGGGTAGGCGTGTTATATACCTTGTGGTTGGGGGGAGGTGGTGAAGGGATGGGAGATTTCGACAGAGCTCTCACGTGCTAAGGTGGGCCTACAAGGTGCCGGGGGGAGTCCTTGCCCTTATGGCTTGATCAATGTCGTTTTTAGGTCAGGCATTAACATTAAGATAGTTGGGAGATTCTTAGTGGGGCATTATGACCCTGCTGTCATTCACATTCCCTTCTACCTCAGTCTCCTCCAGTTTATGGTGGGGAAGGGGACATCAGGGCTTCAGGACATGGGAGTTATTTGCCTCTGGAAATTTGTGCTATTGATAAGGTAACCTCCCTGTTTAGATCTCTAGGATACCTGTAGAGCAAGGGAGATTCCTGTTCTGCAGGATTGCGATCCCTGCAAGTTAACTATTTATCGTTTTATGGCAGTCAGGGGTGCCTGAGGAATGCTACACATATGAAGGGGAGCGGGTGAAGAGGGGGTGCAAGGCGCCAGCTTCTACTCTGTCCTCCGCCAGCCTCCTGCTCCCTCATCAATCTTTGCCCCTATTAACTTCAAAAAGTATTTTAAAATATAATTTTGAGAATGTACAATTATACAAAAATAGACCTATTCTGTTTGCACTTTCTGAATTAGCCCTGTGCTAATTAGGACTCAAATACCTAACAGCGGTTGAATACCTCTCCTTCTGGTGTTCTTTAGATCTAAGAGCCCCTGTTAGGTTTCAGTACTATAGTGTTACCAATTCCAAATCCTGAATTGATTGCTTTCTCACCATAACACTCCTATCATTGGGGCAAGTAAAGGTATCTTGCATACTGGTCTTATTCCTTGTGGAAAAAAAGGAGAAAAAATAAAAGCCTCAGCTAAAGAATTAGATTCTGGAACATAGTGATTGATGATATTGGTGAGCTAGAAGAGCTTAGAGCTAGTTCCAGTTCTTTTCCTCTGGTGTGTGACTTCTAAGTTACCAATGCCTTGGGGACCCACAATTTCTAATCTCCAACAGCTGGGGATGCGACAAAAATTCTAGCTGAGGATCTTTTGTTTTTCTCAAAATTAGTCTTATACAGAGCCCCAGATTTAAATGAGACCCAGTGAAAGCTGTCTTGATTGCTTTGGGGTGGTGGGAGCAGGAGCAATATCCTCAAGCCTTCTGAACTTCACCATGTATCATAATTTGAAAGTCACTGGACTAAATAATTTTAAGGACACTTCCAGTTGTATATATATAGAGGTCTTTCTTGCAGCAGGAATGATTTGAAGTTTCTTCCAGCAGGGGAATCTCTGCTTGCTCAAAAATTTCTGGTAAGTGCTATCTTCCGAGAAAAAATAGTACTACTAAAATAATTCTCTTCGTCAAGTGCATAATACGCGTAGTTTGGTGTGTGGTCCTTCAGATCAGGAGGATATTTGATTGACACTTTCATAGGAGTTGGAAGTGTCCAACTCCCAGATCCATTATTTTTAATGATTTTAAAATTCATCATAGTATAACCTTAGGTACAAGCTAGATTGGCCCTTAAAACTTTATCAAAGATGAAAAGAAGGCATTATCGTCTTTCTAATATAATAATCATATTTATTTCTGTACTTGACTTTTTGGTAGTTTATATAAAATATTTGCTTGTCCATTGGCTTATTTAACTTGCACTATTTGTCCTTACCTGAGCTAAATCATAGGGCAACTTCATGTAAAAGGAGAAGATTTAATTAAGGCTTCTCCCCTCTCACATACAAATGGTTATTATCTACCCAAAAAAAGCAAGGAAGCAGAAAAAGAAAGGGTAGCTTTGTTAAGACTAATCTTTGCCTCAGACTGTGTGGGGGTAAAACTTTTATTTCTTAGAAGACAAAAATAAACAATAAAGCAGTTAACATTCAGGCAAATTGAGGTGTCACCTAATATTCTAGGTTTAAAAAGGATCCCATGACACTCTTTGAGATATTATAAATTTTCAGGATAATTGACACTTTAAGTATAATATATATTTAAAAATCAATATGGTTAGGTGAAAGAAGTCACAGAGACAAAGACAAGTACTGTATAATATCACTTATGTATGGAATCTAAAAAAGCCAAACTCATAGAGACAGAGACTAGAATAGTGGTTACCATGGACTTGGGGGGTGGAGGAAATGGGGAAATATTGGCCAAAGAATATAAACTTCCCATTAGAAGATGAATAATTTCTGGGATATAATGTATAGCATGGTGATTATAGTTAATAAGAAAGTAGATTTTTTTTTTAAAGATTTTATTTATTTATTTGACAGACAGAGATCACAAGTGGGCAGAGAGGCAGGCAGAGAGAGGTGTAGGCAGGCTCCCTGCTGAGCAAAGAGCCAGATGCGGGGCTCATCCCAGGACCCTGGGATCATGACGTGAGCTGAAGACAGAGGCTTAACCCACTGAGCCACCCAGGTGCCCCAAGAAAGTAGATCTTAATTGTTCTCACCACAAACAAATAAAAAAAGAGGTAATTATATGACATGATGGATGTGTTAGCTAACACTATGGTATTAATCATTTTGCAATATATGTGTTCCAATCAACATATTATACACCTTAAACTCACACAATGTCACATGTCCATTATATTTCCATAGAGATGGAAAAAAATTGGGGAATTTGCTAAAAGCAAAGTCAATATGATTGAAGTGACTTGGTACCAATGCCCTAATTTAGAGGGTCAGATCAAACTTCATATTCTGCCCACCCCACAAATACTAGAAAATTGAGGTGATTAAAAATCTGTACTGACCTTCTTTGTACTGCCTATAGTTTACGCTGGGTAAACTTTCAGTACCATATGCTGCGCGTTTATGTCTTGAATTTATGTGTTGACAGTGCATAACATAAAATGTTTCAGATCCTTCAGAAAAGCTTTACAGCCTAACCTCAGAAGAGTTACCAGCCTTCAACAACCATTCGCTGAACATAAGTCAGACTACCCTAGATTTCTGTAAGACCTCAAGTGCAAGAGGCCTCTGTGCAGTTGAGGAATGGAGGTAGGTTAAGGCTATAGCCTACATGTAAAGATAGTGCATAGTGAAATTTTTGACAAGCCCCAAATAGTTATCTTTACTATGTAAAGAAAGATTGTCCTCATGGGTATACTTTATATGGCCATCCTCTATAAAATGTTTGGGTCCTTAGTTGACCTATTATTAGGATTTCGTAGAAGTCTTATAAAGAAGTTACTTTAATGTGAAGAGATAATTCTCTGCTGCACAATGTGTGTCAGCAAAATGAAAAGATATTTGTAATTTTATAATCCTTCAGCCTTTCTTCCTATGTTGAAAAACAGTTGCTTTACTTGGATTAATTAACTTAATAAATCTCACTAGTTTGCACTAATAAGATCTTACTTAATATCAATAAGGTTTTTAGAGTTTTAAGAAGATTCTTAAAGTTAAGTCAAGGTTGTTAATGATAGCATATTTTAAATTGTATCATTTCATTCTTTCTGCACATGAAAAACATTTTTGGATGATCAGTCTGTAAAGAATACAGGTTATATTAATAAATGCTTCAAAAAGTAGTTTATCATGTTGGTCTATTATTGACATGCTGGAGTTTCTTGAAAAAGGAGGATGGATTTTTCTAGAAGGATTAAGATAAATGTAAAATAAAAGTCCCTTGAATTATAAATTCCTTTGTTTGGTTTGAAGTCTAATATTGCAGTGAAAAGGAATCAAGAGTCCATTACTCTGTCTTTTTAAAGGAGAAAATCGTTTAGCTGTGGTCCTTGGATTTTTGCATTTCTAACACCACTTATGTTTTTAAAAAGAGGAATCGATATAAAGTTGCTATTTTTTCCCTAAAAAGCTCTTTTAAAACAAAGTAACTAAACTTACCATGTACTCTAGGTATCATTTCACGAAAGAAAGGACATTTCATACTAAAAATATAACGGGAATAAACAGAATAAAGCAAAGTTCTTTTAAATTAAAAATGTCATGAAAAAGTCATTACCTTGTTGTTATTTTTTCTTCTTAGACCAGTGGAAATTTTTATCTCAGTCAGATCTGCCCTGGTCCACAGATCAGAGTTTAGGAACTGCTGATTTAGCCTCTGTTGGGCTTATAAAAAGGGATCTAAAAAAATATCCATCACAAGATGACATATTTATTTAGTAGCATACATGGGCTGAAATTCTAGATAAGTTGGACAAAAAAGAAAAAAATCTGAATTGTACAAATTCCTTTCTGTTCCCCCACACTACCTCCTTTCCTAAACCTGACATCTATATACTAGAGTTTCTACCAGTTCCTTTCCACAATAAAATGTAACAAAATAAAACAACTAAATAATTGCTGACATTAATTTTGATTTTGGCATATCTTGACTGGCTATCCACATAGTCCTAATTTACTGTACACAAAAGAGGTGATTTATCTGGCAGTCTATTCATTGGGATTCTATTAAACCGCCAATGTTATGATGAATGTTCTTAATGATGACCCTGAGCCTCTGGAAGTTTCTGAAGAGCCTTCTGAATCAT
This sequence comes from Neogale vison, assembly GCF_020171115.1. NCBI lineage: Eukaryota > Metazoa > Chordata > Mammalia > Carnivora > Mustelidae > Neogale > Neogale vison. The sequence continues at coordinate 91,831,757 of NC_058096.1, read as the reverse complement.
CAATGAAAGACACAACCAGAGACCATACAATCTTCTCCCCTTGGTTCCACTGTGCCTTTATTTCTTGGGAGAGGGAGAATGATGAGAATTTCTCATTAAAAGGAAGATTCGGATATTGGGCACATTGAAAATTATGGCCAGGGTCTGAGACAGCCTCCTCACATCTGCCTGCCTCCAATGACTTCAATGCATGTAGTATTGATCAGAAAATAAATGAAGAGTTGAAATCTGGTTCTGTATATTGTGTATTGATTTTTTAATGTATTTCCAGCTCTTTTGAAAGAGATACTGAAGCTCAGTCTTTGCTGACACTTTCTGAAAGCAGCATAGATGAGGAGGAAGAGGATTTTCTTGACAAGCAACATGTCATCATGCTATCGTGGTCATAGAGTGCCTCTTGATAATCATCATATGTTCATTACTTTTTCGATTTTGTACCCAAAGTAAAGCAAACAGCTGAAAAAAGTGACCAAGTGATTACCTGTACAGGTGCTGGAGATTTTGATTATTAATGTTTCTGATATTTCAAGGTTTGCAGACTAATAAAAGTTAGTGAAATTGTAAGGGCTTTTTCTTCCAAATGATTTATTGTATGTCAAATGCTAATCTATATTGCAGATCATATTAGGAAAATTTGGTGAATTTGTAACAATGACATTTATATTGTGTGTCTAGAAACTACTGTAGGTTAGAACATGATTGTATTTAAAGTAATATTTAATTGCTGAATTATATTGAATAATGATGTCATCATAAGAGTTAATTGAGCCTAGAATCCATATTTTACTTTGGTAACTACTGTTTGGTTTTGACCTGATTGTTAGGGTTTTTGACATTTAGAAAAGTTCTGGTAACTTCAAACATTGCTGCAAGAAGAGAAAAAGAGTACCCAAAATAAAGCAGACATAATACTTGTCATTCTAATATGACACAAAGACATAAAATAGAGAACACAGAAACTCCCCCTCAAGCCTCTTACTTTGGGAGGGTCATGTGATGGTTAATTTTATGTCAACTTGGCTAGACTATGATACCCAGATATATGGTGAAACTGTATACTATATGTTTCTATGAAGGTATTTTTTAGATGAGATTAACATTTAAATCAATAGACTTTGAGTAAAGCTGATCACCCTAAATGGTATGTGTGGGTCTCATCTAATCAGTTTGAAAGTCTTAAGAGAAAAAAGAACCGGGTCCTCCAAAGAGAGGGGACTGCTGCCTCCAGACTGCCTTTGGGCTGAAACTGTAGCACCTAATCTTCCTTGGATCTCCAGCCTTCTGGCCTGCCTTATAGATTTTGGATTTGCTAGCTGTCACAATGGTTCTGTTTCCCTGGAGAACACTGACTAATAAAAATAGTTTCTGGATTGTTGTGACAGTGAAAAAAATGAGCACACATAGAGGTATTCTGCTGGTCTCCAGTAGTAGGAGATTTGGGGTTCAATTCTTTACATGATCTTATAATTCAAGGGTTTAACAAAAGAACAGAAAAAGCCATGCCCAAGGCAAGCTTTATGGGTTGTCACTTTGTGACATTTTAGGACAATTTCCTCTTAAGGAGTTTATTGACATTATGAAAACATACCTGTAGGTTAGTAATGCCATCATCAGGGCATAGCCATAGCTGAAGAATCAAACTCTTTTTTCTTCCCTCTGATTCTGGGTAATAACTCCTTGTATAAGACCGTTGATTATTTAGTGTAATTTATCTTTGATATATTTTCTATGGGATCAATACATTGTACTCGTATTCACACAGTTGACCTACTATCAGGATAAAAAAATGATGAAGACACCTATTTCTATGGTCTAAAAATAGTTAGGTCTATAGGTCTAGAGATGCCCTTTAATTGTGCCTAAAAATACCCTTCATTAAAAGTAACATAAATGAACGATTTTTAATAGGTCTAAAAATGCCCTTCATTAAAAGTGAAGGGGGCACCCAGGGGCACCTGGGTGGCTCAGTGGGTGAAGCCTCTGCCTTCGGCTCAGGTCATGATCTCAGGGTCCTGGGATCGAGCCCCGCGTCAGGCTTTCTGCTCGGCGGGGAGCCTGCTTCCCCCTCTCTCTCTCTGCCTGCCTCTCTGCTTACTTGTGATCTCTCTCTCTCTACCAAATGAATAAATAAAATCTTTAAAAAAAAAAGTGAGTAACATATATGAACAATAAGCAATAAGGAAATCCAATCATACTATCAAAATAGAATTTCTGAAAAGAAACAAATATCTTAAAGAGTGTAACTCCTCCGAAGTTTTCACTGTCCTCTTAGCACTTCCTCTGTCACAATCTCAGAAAGATAACAGTGAGTCACCCTCAAATACTCATCATTTATGTCAAAGGCCCTTCTGGCATCTTGTCCTGATGCTGATAGCTTTCTGAATTTTAGAATTTATAGTTAAAATGGAGATTGCCTTTTCATCAATTAAAATAGGAAAAAAATACATTATATTTTTTTAGCATGTCTTCTCAGATTTAAAGTTTTTTGACTCTCTCTATCCTCCTTTGCTCTAAGACAATATCTTCCTTTTTCCTTCTGATGAAGAAGAAAATTGCTCCCTAGTGACAATTTATAGAACTCCAGTGTTTTTCTCCAAGTGGAAGGAGGTGTCCCATTCTCATTAAGGAAGAAGGACCACTGCTATTCCTTCTGTGCATAGCTTGAGTCTTGAGTCTTTTATGAACTAGTTCAGAAAGAGATTTTATAAGATGTTATTACCTTTCACAATAAAAGAATTTTAAAATAACAATAAATCTGAGAACTAGTTGTCATTAGTGCATTTCTGGCCGGGACCTGAGATAAGGTATGTATCATTACTTTGCCATTTGACTTCCAATATGACACTGAAATTAAACATGAGGGTCCTCTGTGGCAGAGCAGACCCCCTTCTGTCTTTATTTGCTTCCCATAACCACACATTTAGAAAAGTTCTTTAATTCCTTTTCCATTAGTCTAATGAGGAAATAAAAACTAAATAAGATTAGAGCCTTTGCCTGAAGCAGTTTCAATGTGTTCTCTCATTTCGAAGCGCAAGCTTAAAATCACTGTTAAAGGCATGCACCTAATTCTGACTGTGGAATTGAGAGAGTTACAGATATTCCAGAAGAATCACAACCATGTTCCGAGTGCTGCAGTTACCACAGTGTGCCTCTAGCAACCACTGGACAAGTGATCCCATGGTTTTATATGCATGTTGGGATTTAGTAGTTTATACTCAGACTTGCTTAGTGGTGCAATAGTCATATGAAATTCTATAATTTTGCAGCTCTGGACATACACATAATGGAAATGAATTGACATTAAATTATTTCTGATAACTTGGATATGTTGTTTGATATTTATTGAAGTCATTCACATCTAATGCACTCTGAGTGTGTCACACTGTGACACATATGTGCCATATATGTGAAGTGCACAGAAAAACTTTCTTGAACAAAAGAATTCTACAAAATGGCTCCTCATGTAATAGGGCCTCAGATATTTTAGATAATGTCTTGATTCAGAATAAAACAGTTCCCTCTGTCCCTATGATTCAGTGGTTGGAAAGATCTTGAGCAACGTTTACCTCATTTTGGTTTTGGCTACATGATATTTCTCATCTCTAAGGTCTCAAAATGTACCTTCTGAATGAGACTTTCCATTTCTGTTGAAATTAATTCCCTATGTTCCTTTTTCTCTTCTTTCTCATGACATCCTACTTTTCTCTCCTTTCTCTCTTACCTCATGACCTATTAATTTATTGGTGTAATTTTTGAATGTATGTCAGACAATACGTTTCAACTGACAGGATTATGTCTATTTTGTTCACCACTGTTCACTTAGCCTGTAGCATATGCCTAGCTCACATTGCTGGTCATCAGTAATGAATGAATGAATGAATAAAGTGTACGGGATCCAATGATAAGTCATTTCAGTTCCTAATTTTTCCCAAGAGGACACAGTAAGATATATAAGATGAGAAACACAGGATATCAGGATACACTATTTACTAGGTGGCAGATAACTTATCTGAACGTGTTTCTTCATCATGAAATGGAAAAAAAAGTCACCAGCTTTTCTTAGAGGAATGTTGCGGGAATCCCAAGCAGTAGTGAATGTGGAAACACTTTGAGAACTGAAAAGCTCTCTTCCATGCTTATTATCATCACTTTTCAAGAGTTTATGCTATAGTCATTGAATATACAGACAAATTATGGATGGATCAATTAGTGAATTCAGGATTGAGTTAATAAATGATAAAAGTCATTCAGTATCTAGAGTGGAAAATGCTTCCAGTGAGCTGGAGAGTTAGACTGAATGATGTATAAAGTTGTTTATGTTGAAAGCTAAATATCTAAATTTATTTTATTAAAATTATTTTTGAAAAATTATTTCCTATGTTTAGCTTTTTTCTATCATGTATAAATTCAGAATTTTTAAATATTAAGATTGCGCTGGTACTTTTATAAACACTTTGTGCGTCATACTTTCAGAGAGGAGAAATTTTAAAAACATACTACTTATACCTCCCCAAATCTGTTTTTATGGGATATTTTGTTTCAGCATAATTTTCATCACTGGTTATTTATTACTAGCCACATTTTCATGAAAACAATCTTTATTTCCTCAGAGTTCATCTGTGCCTGTAGTTTATCCCCCACCTAAAGTCATAATTCTTTGTTAGTGACACCCTGATTGTTTGCTGGGTAAATGATTATGATGTTGCAAACAGGATTATGACTTTAGCTGGGGAATAACCAGCAGGCATAGATGAACTCTAAGGAAATAAAATCCTCCCTTTTTAATGCAAATGTCTTCCATAGTTAAAGAAAAGAAGAGGATATTTTTAATGTTCTCCATGAGGTGACAGTTATGTTTAAAATGAAAAGAGTTAATTGATTGATGGGGTTACCTTGTGTTTCTTCTTTTCAACTACATGTAATATGCAATAACATTTATGGAAACAGTTCTAAGCATCTCTATGCTCTTATTTCTGCCAGAAGGAAGCACTTTGTGTATCGCCTTCTATCCGGAAGACAAATATACATTATTCTAGATACAAATGCTTAGGAAGACTTCCAAGAGGGGAAATGTACTTCATCCCTAGCTTACAATTAAACCTTATATATTCAACATAAGTATGAAAGAAATGTTTTAGGGTAAATTTTGATATTTCACATTTTTTAGAATTGTCTTATTTTTATTGTATAACTTTTTCTGTTTATTCAAGCGATGGTAGAATTTGTAAACAGCTTCTGCACTTAAAAAAATGAAACCTGTGGGACGCCTGGGTGGCTCAGTGGGTTAAGCCTCTGTCTTCTGCTCAGGTCATGATCCTTGGGTCCTGGGATGGAGCCCTGCATTGGGCTCTCTGCTTTGCGGGGAGCCTGCTTCCTCCTCTCTCTCTGCCTGCCTCTCTGCCTGCTTGTGATCTCTGTCTGTCAAATAAATAAATAAAATCTTAAAAAAAAATAAAAGCTGCAAGTGCCACAGAAGATGAACAGATGCACATTTGATTTTTCAAAAGTAGTCACCCCACATTCACTTTCTCCTCTGACCTACACCACACCACAGCCCTGGAAGAAAACTGTGTAAGTGAGACCGTTGAACCAATCAGGCTTTGATTTAATTTTATATCACAGGAAATACCAAATAACAGCGGACTAACATAGAAGATTCTTTTGTAAGTTGAGTCCCGGAGTAGGCAGTATGGAGTTGGCACAGCAACTACACCTTGCTGTGTTGTTTCTCTCCTCAAGTTGACGTCGTCATTCAAGATGGGGATAGATCTCCAGCCTTCAGAATCTGATTTCAAGGTGTCAAGAAGGGGGACGGTGGGGAGAGCAAAGTAGACACCTCCTAACTGAGGTAACTTCTTCTAACCAGTGTTCTTGGATATCTCACGCAACACTTCTGTTACGTATTATTGGCTGGAACTTAGTCACATCTAGATGCAAGAGGATTTGGAAATGTAGTCACTGAAGAGGGCACATTGCTGCTCAGAATAAAAATGGGGTTGTTACACTGGGGAAGTTGGAGAGAGTGGATATTGAAGGCACCTGGCAGGTCTGTCGTAGCCTCTAATGTTACCTTCATTAATGATCTACTGCAGCTTGCTTTCAGCATATAGGCATTTTGCAGTTAATGTGGTTTGCAATATGTGGCAGAAACCAGCCTTTTGAGATTTAAGTAAGATAAATTTAAGAGACGCTCCTATACTTGGATCACTCAAATTCATATATAAACCATACCTCTCTTTTAGTCTGAAAAACATGCTTTTGTTACACAAACAGAAACTTCATCATTATTCAGTTTCAGGTTTTCACCTTAGGACTTCTTAAAACACATTCCACATCTCCTTAAAGTTCAGTCTTTGGGCTGATGCCCAAATCCAATCTGCTTTGGCAAGGACTTTGAATGCACTCTGTTAAAAATACTGTGATATGAAATATTTGTCTCAAATGAAGTTTCCAATATTAAGATACTTTGAAACCTATGATGGAAATTTTCACAAGAATACACAGAGAACAAATATAAAATAGTTTCTTCTATTAGGAATATTGGATATTGGCATAGGAGAGCCAGAGATTACAGATGATCCCAGAGATAAAGTCTCATGGTTATGTGCTCATTTAGCAGTGCTTTAATCCTTTGTAGTTCACATATCAAATGAGAGATTAAATGTTTTCAAACCAAGTTCTGGAGACCCATAGGGTTTCTTTCTTTTTTTTTTTTTTTAAATTAATTAATTTATTTTTTCTTTCCAATTTATTTATTTTCAGAAAAACAGTATTCATTATTTTTTCACCACACCCAGTGCTCCATGCAAGCTGTGCCCTCTATAATACCCACCACCTGGTACCCCAACCTCCCACCCCCCCGCCCCTTCAAACCCCTCAGATTGTTTTTCAGAGTCCATAGTCTCTCATGGTTCACCTCCCCTTCCAATTTACCCAAAAGCACATAGGGTTTCTTGATTTCAGGGAAGAGTTTGAAGGAGGACTGAGTTGTTCAACAAAAGCATCTCTGCTTGTTTTGTTTGTTTGTTTGTTTGTTTTAATGTATAAAGGGATTCTTTGTGAGATTGAAGAAAGAATTTTACCACAAAAGTTAGACTGTGGCCTAGAGTCCTAGATCTCTGGGCCCCTGTCAGGCTGGTTTTCTGGGATTTATACTGTCACAGAATGTGATAGGTTGTTAGGATGTTTTACTGGATTTATATCTCTTGCTGTAAGAGCAGACTCCAGAGAACAATGAAGGAAGATAGTTTCTCCTCCTCAATTCATTGAAATCTCTTCAAAAATTATCCAGCTTTAGGCAGACTACATTGCTAACTGACTTCTAGTTGGATATCTTTTTCTTCAAATACAGAAACCCAGTCAAGGCACTGAAAATAAAGTGGGTTTATTTTAGTGAGAAGTGAAATGGTATGAAAATCCAAGAACAGGAGCTGTAGAAAAGTTGGTATGACAGGATTTTACAGTTCCTGGACCGGAGATAATTCTGTCTCTGGATGGTCTTGACCACTCATGGGTTTTTGCTTTTGAGGGGCACATTAGCTCTATGTTCCCTACTGACTGGCTTCTTATGTTCACTCAAACTTCGTGCTTATACCCAAGGATGCAACTTGTTTTTCACCTCTGCCTCATGGCTTCTCTCTCTCTGCTCTCCCCACATCACTATTTCAGTCCCTTGAATTGGTTTTCAATTCTAGATTCAGAGAGAGACATTGGATTGGTTCAGTTTATATTTTCAAGACAGGCAGCATGATTGCCTAAGGAGGGTTCAGGCCTGGGTCTGAACTTATCAGCAAATAAGTGTTTCCAGGCTATGGTGAGAAGGCATGGAGAGAAGAAAGGACAATTTGTTTTAAAAAATGGCCTCTGTAATTCAGCAGGCCAGGGGATATGATTTCAAAAGTGAAGTGGGTTTCATATGGCATGGACTTCTCAGAAAAACCCTCAGGGGAGGACCTGAGTGCCAAATGGAGGTTTGTAGGACAGAGTTGTGAATATTGCAGTAGGTGTGAAGAGGGGACAGAAAAGGAAAGGGTATTAAGGGCTGATGCTACCACAGGATCACCCTAACTGTATGGGAACCATGCTGTTGTTCCTTTAGTTTCAAACAGCACCAACCTGAAGTGTGGGTTAGGCTCTTACTAGACCTCCTTAGGGCCATCCTTTCACCTGTGACTTGAGTGTCAATATTATTCTATTCTCATAGGGCCAATGCTGGAATCAGTAACCTGGAGCTTCATTCTAATTTTGTTCTCTAATGTCCTCATCATAGACACTTTTTCATTTCCAGGACTGATCTACTTGACAACTATGAAGTGAGATTTCACACCGAATTCCTTTTGGGGCAAAGTGTTCTTTGGAGGTCTCAGCAGACTTCCAAATCAATATGACAAATGTGGCAGGTGCCTTTCCTTGTCTTGTCTGGCATCCAGGGCCAGATGATTCTGACAGGAGCTCAAGCCTTTCTCACAGATTCCCATTTATTGATTCTTGAAATGGCCCCATTTTCTTCTTTATAGAGGAGGAACTAAACCTCAACCAGATGCTTGTGATTAAAACAAGAGATAATGATAATAGAACTTTTACCAAGGATATGTCTCCTCCTGCTATCAGATAAATGCCAAGGTGAAAACAAGCCATTTATCTGCAAATAAACCTTGCCCTGGGGGTAAATGGTTTATTTTCTAAGTTTGAAACAATTATACTTTGACAGCATCACTCTCCTCTCCAGATTTTAGTTTTATTATAACATCATTATAAACACATTTAGTTGGCATTAGCGAAACACAGTTCACAGCACTGTTATATAAAAGACAATTTTGACATAAAGCTGGTCAAAAACAGTCTCAATTTAATTTTCCATATTTCTAAAAAAATTCTTTATCTTTTCATGAATTAAAGTATCTGATTTACTGATACTTCTTGAATAGATGAAATTTTGTTTTCTCTTTCTATAAACAATAGTAGACTATGGTCATACAAAAATGGTCAGTTTTTCATTTTGTGCTATTTCTTATTCTAAAATATAGAAATAGAAAAGCTTCAGCTTTTAAGGTTAGATTTAGAGATATTATTCTACTTGATTCTACAACACTAGTCAGCATAACTGCTACCTCCGAAGAAGAAAAGTGTTTTGCAATTTCTTTATGGAATCCCAAATGTACAAAGCTCAAATTCAGATTAAGCATCTAATTTCTTGGAATGAATAAACTTTGGAATGCCCAACACAAATTTGGTGGAATATTTGTTTACAAAAGAGTGAGAATTCCCATTATCTGCTCAACCCAAAAAGTTCCTCTTAGAGAAAGGACAGAGAGCATATCTCCCCTTGAAAAATAGATTTCTCTGAACTCATACCGTCTTACTCATTCCCCTCACAGTAATTTTTGCACCATCTATAGTAAAATTCCTCAAAAGAGATTACTATACACCACTTTCATTTCCTGTGTCCTCTTTGACCCATAAAATTAGGCTCTTATTTTTACCATTTGACATAATGTTCTTGTCAATAGTGACCTCCATATTTCTCAAAGATCATCACTGCCTCTCAGTTTCATTTGATGTGGTTGACTACTCTACCATCCTTGAAACTGCTGTTCACATGTTTAGGGATACCTCACACTCATGATTTCCTTTTTGTCTTACTGTTACTTCATAGTATTATATGGAATTCCTTCTTTTCCCAGCTTCTGAAATGTCAATGAGTTCAAGGCACAATCTTTTGAACTCTTACATATTTACACTCTCACTGAGTGATCCTGTCTGACCTGCAAAACATAATTTCACATTAAAAGTCACCCCTTAACTCCAAATTAGAACACTGACGTGACCAAAACAGAATTGTGGATTTTTCTTTACAAACTGGCTTCTTTGGTCTTCTCTATTTTGTAAATGGCAGCACTGTTCACATAACTCCTTGGGCCAATGACACTGGGAGTCTCCTTTGAAACTTTCCTTTACTCACAGGCTCATACCCATTCTGCAGTAAGTGCTGTTAGCGCTATCTTGAAATATACCCTGAACAAGGTATCCCACTTCTAGAGGTTCAGGTCTCCCATCAAATATATCTCAGAGAAGTTTCACTGGCCACTGTACCTGAAGGAACCCATATTCCTCTTAAATCTATCCTCTTGTACCTTTTTTCCCCCTCACTGATACTACAGAAAGCATTTATTCACTTCTCTCTTTTTTTTTTTACTAGTATCCTTCATTAGAGTATAAGTTTCTTGAAAGCATAGGCTGTCCCCTTCCTATGTTACCAGCAAGTGCCTGGCACAGAGAACATTCGTTAGTGAGTATCATTATTCACTCATGCGTATTGATTGAGTGAAAAACTGTTTTTTGTTGTTGTTTTTTGTTTGTTTGTTGTTGTTGTTGTTGTTGTTTTGCAAGGTATGAGGTAGGCAGTTGATGGAAAAAACTTTCTATAGTAACTTCCTAACACATACTGAGCATCTTTCATGCACTGTAAGCATTTCTCATCACCTCAGAGCAACCCCATGTTATAAGTACTAATATTAGTCCCAACTTTACATATGAAGAAACAAGGGCACAAAAGGGTTAAATAATGTGCCCAAGGTTACTGGGCTAGTAAATTAGGGTGACAGATTACAAATATAGGCTTCCAATTCCAGTGTATAAATTTACCAACATGTACAGTACTTCCTTTCCACTTCTTTCCCTTTCAGTGAAATTTAAAAAGATAGTGTACTATTGATTCATGGAACAAATTTTAACTTTAGGTGCCAAGATTGGATCTGAGGTTTCCTTAGTAGAATAGCTAGATTTAGCTTTATTTTAAGTAAGTCATAATTTAATTCTTCTTTCCAAAGATTTCATTTATTTATTTGAGAGAGAGAGAGAGAGAGAGTGCACAGAGTGGGGTAGAAGGGAGGCAGACACAGACTCCCAGTTGAGCAGGGAACCTGGATGGCAGACTCTGGGGCTTGATCAGGGAACCCCAGGATCATGACCATAGCTGAATGCAGACACTTTAGTGACTGAATCACCCAGACACCCCAGACATAATTTAATTCTTAAAAGTGTGTTTTCTTGAAAAGATTTTTAAAAAATCTTCTATATTGAACTTAGTAGACTTTCAATCAGTCTTGGTTGAATAAATATCAGAAGTAAAATCTAGACATGTGATAAAGTTATAGTCTTAGAATTACAGGGCTCATTTTTCTTTTTGTAATAAACAGGGGGTGGTGGTAGGGAAGTTAAATTTAGTGCTTGTCCTTTATGTCCTTGGCTATAGAGTCAGGTACCCCTTGGATCATAGTATCTTCTAAGTATGCCTACCCACAAAACAATTCTGTGAGGTATCTTATTTATATCAATAGTCAGTATTATCAGCCTAATAAACATTTTTGACAATCCATTATGTGCTAAGCCCTGAAGTAGGCTTTGGGGCATAAATGAATAAAGTATGAATCCTGCCTGAAGGAATTTATGGTCTGATAGGGAGGATAGACACACAAGTAATTGCACTAATGGATGTAGATTGACCTCACCTCTGTGAGATTTGCATTAAGGAAGACTTCACAGAAGTGGTATTTAATTTGGATGTTGAGAATTAGTTATCTCAAGCAAGATAGTTGGGTGGGGGATGAAAGGTATTCCTGATAAAACTTAGGTGGCAGAAATAGCCCACATATAGAGAGAAACAATTGTCCTTTGAGGTTTCTCATTAATAAGTTCATTAGTTATTTTTCAGTTCTCTATTCTAACAATTTGTAGCCTGAAGATGGAAAATTCTGAATTACCACATGCCAAAGCTATCTTAAGGTTTTACATTAGGAAACAGTATATTTTTCTAAGCTCTAAAGACTTGGTTTTCTGTCCTAAAAAGACAGGAAGCAATAGAGTCTATTTTTCAAGTTATATATTAAGTAATGATGACAGGACAGAAAAAGAACAAGGGAGATTCCTGCTAATACATAGGGACAAGCTGAAGCCAGCTATATATGGCAGGAGTTATGTTATTCAGTACAACAGTATGCACTTATTTGCCTTCTCAAATTCCTGGAAAAACTGTCATCACCATGGAATTCTAGCAAAATGAGTGATGGGGTCATGAGCTGTCATCTTTTGATTTAGTGGAAGATGGGAAGCATTATCTGCACTGTTTGTTGAGGTATTTTTCTCCTGCATTGTCATATGCAGCTTAGAGACATTTTTATGTCAATGTGCTTCAAACTCTGCTACATGGAGCTTTGGTGGTTTCAAGAAGACCTCTGAGAGCAGAGGGCATCAGGGGGCAGGATTGTTGTGACCCCTACCCTAGTTGTAGCAGCATCCTTTTTGTGTAAGATTTTCCTCCACCAAAGACTTCTCATCTAGAATGTTTAAATAGTACTGTTCTATTCTAAGTGCTCTATAATGAGAAATGAGCCTTTCTTATGACTATTTTAATTGAGTGGAATAGTACTGTGTACACGCTTAGTGCAGCATAATGCTCAAATCTATAAGATAGACTGCAGAGCACTTTGTTTAGGAAAAACTCAGCTTGACTCAGAAGCTGAGTCATTGTTCTGATGATGCACTTAAATTTTACCAATTTAAGAAGCACTTTAAATCTGTAGACCTACTTCTGCTGAAAAGAGTTTGAGGAAACCCCTTAATGTGTGAAGTGACTCTACAACCTGTTTTCAGTCAGTTGTAAGAATAATTTAAGAAATACTCAATATCAGAGGCTTTTTTTTTTTTTCTTTTAGAGTGTGTGAAGATGTTCTTGTGGTGGAACTGTAGAAAGCAGGAGAGTAGGACCTAAATGGAAGACATATTACTCTGATGGCACAAGCATTGTAGCTGACAGAAGGGCCACCATCCAGCAATAGGCAAGCTTTACAGAGGACATACTGGAAATAAAAGGGGGTAGCAGTTAGCTGAGCTCCTGCCTGGTATTGAGAAAAGAAAATGAGAGTAAGATCAAGGCAGGACCTCAGCAAGAGAAGATCAAGAGTCAAGATCATCAAAATAGGGCTCAGAAGCAATGAGATACATGGGGACTTTGTCAGAGAATTAGGTTGAAGTTTATTTCTTAGCCTGAGGTCTCTAGAATATGGGGGAATGAGTCCCTAAAGAAACTCCAGGGAATTTTTGAATCCTATAAAATTGTAAACTTGCATGATTTTGTACTATGGAAAGAACCCATGGCTTGATCCCGAATTTTGAAAGGAGTCCACATATAAAAAAGATTCAGGATTATTAGAGATTAGACTGGATTTAGGCCAAGTGGACTCAGTGCTGAGATACCTGAATAACAAACTACTTCCTAAAGAAATATGGGAAAGAACGTCAGACTGTGTGTAAGAGTCAGCCTACCAGAAGAATTAGCTGGCCCCTACTTTGGGGAGAGTTAGAGGAAATTATATGAAGTATAACTTTGTCCTTCCTGAAGACTTCTCTCTAGAGCTAGAGTTTGGACAATTAACAAGAAGTACGACCTCCAGATTCATCAGTGGACATCTGTAAGCTTCTCTTCCAGTGAGCATACTGACCTGAATCCCCTCCTATATTCATCAAATGCTTACTTAGCACCTATAATGTATTTGACCTTGTGTAGGCATGTAATGGATTCTAGCTCTCATGAAACTTACATTCTAGTAGGGTAGTCTAACTGAGAACATAATAGGTAACTATAAATTGTACTTAGAGATACAAAAGGAATAAATTCTGAGATTGTATTAGTTAAGACTGACTGTGTTATGCTTCAGCAACAAATACTTCACTAAAATTAGTATGTTAATACAAGTTACACCATATATCCATGGCTGGTTCACTGAGGCTTTGTTCCACATCACTGTCATTCAAATATGTAGTCTGATGAAATCTTATTGTGGCATAAGGAAAGAGAATGGGATAATCATATGCTCCCTCTGTAAACTTCTGACCAGAAGTGATGCATGTCACTTCCATTTATATTTCTTTGGTTAAAGAAAGATAAAAAAAAAAAAATGACTGAGAAGCTACTTTAGGTAGTCAAGAAAATCCTTTATGAAGAGATAATATCTGAGTTGATATTTAAAGGGTGAACAAAAAAAAAAGCAGGTCATGTGAATAAGGAATGAGAGGAGGAAGGGAAGAAGCTTCTAGTCAGAACAACATACATGAACAAGAGTGAACTTGGAATTTTCTAGAGACATTGTTTCCAGACAATGTTTTCTAGAAACAATGTTTCTAGAACATTTGTGTCACCTGAAAATAATGGAAAACAACATACATGAACAAGAGTGAACTTGGAATTTTCTAGAGACATTGTTTCCAGACAATGTTTTCTAGAAACAATGTTTCTAGAACATTTGTGTCACCTGAAAATAATGGAAAGTGGAGGAGATTGGTTGAAAATGAGACCAGAAAGATAGGCTAGTATTTGTATTTTAAGTGCAAAGTTGAACATTGAGGGGTTTTAAGGATTCAGGTGATAAGACTGAATTTATGGTTCAAGAAGTTCATTCCTGCTTCTCTGTGGAGAATGGATTATTGTGGAGCAAGACTGTTACTGGGAAGACTGGTTTCAAGTCTGTATGTCTGGGCTAGTCTCAGAAAAATGCACTAGGAGCTTTGCCAAATCTCCACTAAAAAAGAGTTGGGCTACACTGTTTATTTAAGACTTAATGAAATCTTGCCATTTGCAACGACCTGGATGGAACTAGAGGGTACTATGCTGAGCAAAATAAGTCAGTCAGAGAAAGGCAGTTATCATAAGATCTCTCTCATATGAGGAATTGTGAGAGGCAGGACAGGGGGTTTTGGGGGATAGGGAAAGAACAAATGAAAAAAGATGGGATTGGGAGGGAGACAAACCATAAGAAACTCTTAATCTCACAAAAGGAACTGAGGGTTGTCAGGGGTTGGGGGTGGATAGGATGGTTGGGTTATGGACACTGGGGAGGTAGGTATCGGTTATAGTGGGTGCTGTGAATTGTGTAAGACTGATGATTCACAGACCTGTACCCCTGGGGCAAATAATACATTGTATGTTATAAAAATTATATATAATTATATTATTATTATATTATAATATATTATATAATATTATATTATTATATAATATATAATATATAATATATTATTTATTATATATTATAATTATATATAATTATTATATATAATTAAAAATTATATAAAATTATGTATATTATAAAAATAATTAAAAAATAAAAGCTATTCACGTTTAACCAAAGCTGGGGGGGCGGGGGGCAGGGGGAAAAGACTTTATGGCCTTTGGTTAAATCCAAGAGTGGCTGCAATGATCTGTCTAGATAACCATTTCTAAACCCTGGCAGACCTTGATTCCCAGTTCCCAGACAAAATTTATCTTTAATCCGACTTTCGCACGTACTTCCACTTGGAGTAACTTCCAGAGGAGTTGTTCCTGGGATTAACTGTTTTTGTGTTAATTGCCAATAAAGAAGAAGAACTAGAAGTAAGGGGGTTTTCTCTATGGAATATGGGGTGGGTAGGCTATGATAATCCTATCGCCTCTATTTTGTTGTTTTTGTTATTATTGTTGTTTACTTTAAATTACACCATGGCCCTTATTAATTTAGTATTCATTCACTAATTTACGCATGATGTTCTGAATGCCCAAGATGTCTGAGGCACTATGCTGGAACAGATATTCAAAGATAAAGAAAACCACTTTGCTTTCTTCAAGGATCCTAGAGTCTATGTGTGTATGTGTGTGTGTGTGTGTGTGTGTGTGAGAGAGAGAGAGAGAGAGAGAGAAAGAGAAAGAAAGGAAATAGATGATATGTAATGCAAGATGAAATCCATTGTTCTCAACTTGTTTTCTAATAATTTGGCAAGGGATTATGGGTGGTAAATGTTAGGTCTACTGGATGGTCTTCACCAGTAGGGTGTAACAATGGCACAGCTTCCCTTGGGTCACCTGGGTCTCAGGAGATGAACTTTGTTATGACTTTACAGATTACCCTTTGCCTACTAATTGTGGGAGACACATTATGTCATCACTTGATTATTCATGAGAGTTCAGAAGAATGCCATGATGGCATTTTACTAGCATGTAAGAATAAAAAGGTATATATGTGAAGATTCCAAATAACATATATATCCACATCTGGGCTTAGTCATTGTGCTGTTACAGAAGGGCATCTCACATTGAAAACTCAGGAAGCCCTTGAAAATCTGGCTCCAATTTTTATGATGGTGATTATGATTATTATTTATCAATTCTTGACCCCTCCAGTGGGTTCTTTTTTTTTTTTTTTTTTAACCAAGTTCACTGGCAGGGTAGTTATAGATGGTTGTGCAGTTTATGCCAGATCAATGGGATGAATATGGAACAAAATCTGCCTTCCACTGTGCTTGATAAGTCCTATGCCCTTATGAGGTATTTGCATCAACCTGGATATCTTTTTAAATTGAAAGGTGTCCTATAGGTAACCGGGATTCCATTCCCCTAAACTCAGAAGACACTACCACCCTGTTTTTATAACAAAGCATGCAAAAAACTCTGGTGTACAAATCCCCTATGTGTTTTTTTGGAACCTCATTTCTTGGAAGATAATCCCAGCTGATGAGGTACTATGGTGACATTGAGGGTTCTGCTCACATGGGTTGCAAAACTGAAGAGACTGCCTGATATGTTGAGGAAAGTAATCTTGTTTGAAGCTATTGTCTGAGTAGGAAGATGCATGGTGCAGAGAGAGACAAAAGACATTTTGAGTCCCCTTGATAGTCAAATCAGTCTTGATGACCAGTGGTGTGTTAGGGTCCAAGCCAGATTAATCTCCACTTATATATTACATAGGGTTTAGTTTCTGTGTTAGTCAGCAGTTATAAAACAAGTGTGAGCCCATTAGCAAGGAGCTTCAACATCTTTATTAGAGCTGGAGGCAGGGAATATGTTGGACTCATCTTATTCTCTCTTCCTCTTCCTCCTCCTCCTCCTCTTCTTCTTCTTCTTCTTCTTTTTATCCCATATATAATATAGGGAGAGTTATTCCTATCATTTTTGAGGGTGGTGAAGATAAGAGACAATATTTGCATAGTGTTTTGCAACATGTTCAATATATAGCAGGCATTAAAAAATGAAGCAGGGATGGTACTAGCAATGCAGAGGCCAAGATCAGTAATGGCAGCAGCAATAACCACATCATGAAACTCAGTGTTTAGCTGGGACCCCGTGGTCCTCTGAGATCTGCTTTAACTTCGTTTAAAACCCCATTCCCTTCTTGCTATGAGAGTCCGTAGTTTCTTGAGTTATCTGGAGTGTACTGCTTTGTCTCCTCCTTCTCTTTGTGCCTATTCTCTGTCAGCACATGTGGTTTCAGTTCTCTGTGCTCAGTTGTAACCATGGAAGAACCACAATTCTTCCCACAAGGGGAGCATCCAGATATATCTTGAATGTTACCATTTTGCTGAAAAATTTTGGGGGAGGAAAGAAAGATGTAAGTTTTGTGGAGGATATCATATCTCTGGTGGTGGACAGAGGGGAGGGGGGTTGGGAGAAGGGGGTTGGGTTATGGACATTGGGGAGGGTATGTGCTTTTGGGTAAATTGGAAGGGGAGATGAACCATGAGAGACTATGGACTCTGAAAAACAATCTGGGGTGTTTGAAGTGGCGGGGGGGGGTGGGAGGTTGGGGTACCGGGTGGTGGGTATTGTGGAGGGCACGGCTTGCATGGAGCACTGGGTGTGGTGAAAAAATAATGAATACTGTTTTTCTGAAAATAAATAAATTGGAAAAAAAAAGAATGTTATAACAAGTGACAGGCTTTAAAAGGAACACTTTGTAGATTTTTTTTTTAAATATTTTTATTAACATATAATAATTATTTGCCCCAGGGGTACAGGTCTGTGAATCATCAAGCTTACATATTTCACAGCACTCACCACAACACATATCCTTCCCAATATCCATAACCCAACCACCCGCTCCCTATCTCCCTGAAACCCAGCAACCCTGTTTGTTTTGTGAGATTAAGAGTCTCTTAAGGCTTGTCTCCCTGCCAACCCCATCTTGTTTCATTTTTTTCCTTCCCTACTCCCCAAACTCTCCTGCCTCTCAAATAAAGTCTTTTTTTTTTAAAAAGATTTTATTTATTTATTTTGACAGAGAGAGCGCATGTGCATAAGCAGGGGGAGGGGCAAAGAGAGAAGAAGAATTCCCACTGGACAGGGAGCCCAAGGTGGGGATTCCATCCCAGGACTCTGGGATCATGACCTGAGCCGAAGGCAGACACTTAACTTGATTATGTATTTAATGCCACAATATTTCCCAAATATATTTTTGCAAGGGTTCAAATTACATATTACCTCCATCAACAGTGATTTTTAACTTTTATTATTATTAACTATGAAATTCGGTTAATCTAAAATTCATACTGTTTTCTTCTGTAGTTTGGTATCATTCAGAAATGATGTATGTCATATCTGTACAGCAAGTATGCTGATTTATCAAAAGTACATGGAATTAAGCAAATATAGATCAATGTACTTATGAGAAATCTGAAAATAATACAGTAAAATATATTTAATTGATTTGCATTGGAATGTGATGGCTGGTTAACTCAGAGGCTTATTGAGAAACCAATCTAGCCCTGATGTGGAGATAATGGACTGTTAATTGCCCTGCATTTGAGCCTGTTAATATCTTGTTTCCCACCCGCTTTGTTCCCTCCTGTTGGCATGTCTGCCAAGCAGATCGACCTGAGCTGTTGGATAAGGTTAAAGTGCTTAAGGCATTAACATCTCCAGCCATTTCACTCTCATATACTGCTATTTTTCTTTTAGTGTTTCAGAAATGGTGGAACTATTAGCCATCATAGAGAAATCATTCTCTTTTAATGTCGCATAGTTTATATGTGGAGCCATTAGTAATAAGGACATATAAGTTGAATCACAGGGCTAAGAACATATGTAGCAAGAATATATTAGAAAAGAAGTTATTAATGCCCAAGAACTGTAAATATCTGAACTTGGACCAAGAAAAACATTAAATAATGATTTTAAGGCAGACATTTTGCCTGAATTTCCAAGTAGACCAATGGGTTATAAGGGTTGTCTGTTCATTTATCAAACTTATGACAGAGGAGAAACAATGTTAATAGAAGGTTAAGAACTAGAATTGACCTAAAAGATCAGTTTAATCCAAACCAATGATTTTATAGGGGAAACTTGAGGGCCAGAAATGTTAAGCGACTTGCCCAACATTATTGAGCTCATTATAGTCAGGACTAAAACTAAATTTCAGTTCAGAATTTTCACACAAAATCACTTCCAGGATGTGTGACTTATTTTCCAAGTATGTCACTGACAAGAAAAATTGATTTGGTTCTTTATTCCCTTATTGAATTTTTGTCTTTTTCTTGAAGACCTACTGTATACCTAGTAGTTTGCTGGGCATTTTGGACTTGGGAAACAAAAAACTCTTGGCTTTAAGGGACTTAACACACAGGTGGAGAAGGCAGGGCTAGCATTTGATAGAGGTGAAAACCAGAATGTCAGGTATGGCCATGGGGTAGGAAGCCTCAGGGGAAACTTGAGAGAGCTTGGGGTTAGAGAAGGACTCTCTAATGATGAATAGATGCTGGTTAGGTCAAGAGAGAGAGGAAGCAGGATCCACCGTTGACTACAAGCACTTTTGAGAGAGATTTACAAAGGTGTCCCCTTTGGTAGCTATAACCCAGTGGGCACATGGCTTGGATAATGGATTTCAATTCCAGTCACTTCCTGTTCCCAAATTCTGATGTGAAGCACAATCTCCATGACATAAGCAGAAGGATATTTCAAGCTGAGAGGCCATCCTAGGAAAACCTATTTGACCTTACACCTGTGAGGTCATTACTAAGGGAGGTGGAACAATTCCTATATACTTCTCCCACTCTTTTTCTTCCTAAGTGGGACTGCCCAATCTGTCTAAATGCTAGACAGGCAACTTATATTGCTTACAATATAGTTTAATTTACATAAATTATTATATTAGTCCAGCTTATAATAGTGTAGTCATTATAGGTTTTGAATCCTGACTCCACCAATTACACATTAGCTATATAATGAGGGCAGGTTGTTTCTCCTATCCTATAAAATGCAGACAAAACATGCAGTAGTCTTACACTGTTGGTGTAAGTTGGTGCAGCCTCTTTGGAGAACAGTGTGGAGATTCCTCAAGAAATTAAAAATAGAGCTTCCCTACGACCCTGCAATTGCACTCCTGGGTATTTACCCCAAAGATACAGATGTCGTGAAAAGAAGGGCCATCTGTACCCCAATGTTTATAGCAGTAATGGCCACAGTCGCCAAACTATGGAAAGAACCAAGATGCCCTTCAACGGATGAATGGATAAGGAAGATGTGGTCCATATACACTATGGAGTATTATGCCTCCATCAGAAAGGATGAATACCCAACTTTTGTAGCAACATGGACGGGACTGGAAGAGATTATGCTGAGTGAAATAAGTCAAGCAGAGAGAGTCAATTATCATATGGTTTCACTTATTTGTGGAGCATAACAAATAGCATTGAGGACAAGGGGCATTAGAGAGGAGTAGGGAATTTGGGTAAATTGGAAGGGGAGGTGAACCATGAGAGACTATGGACTCTGAAAAACAATCTGAGGGGTTTGAAGTGGCGAGGGGGTGGGAGGTTGGGGTACCAGGTGGTGGGTATTATAGAGGGCACGGCTTGCATGGAGCACTGGGTGTGGTGAAAAAATAATGAATAATGTTTTTCTGAAAATAAATAAATTGAAAAAAAAAACATGCAGTAGGAACCTTATGACATTGTGAGGGGCAAAAGAATAAAACTATCTAGAGCACTTCCGAAAGTGTTTAACATATAGTAAGTCCTGTATAAATGCCAGCTGTGATTATCTCATTCAATTGATACAGTAAATCTATAAAGTCAACAGTAGTACCTAATGATCCCATTTAACGTATGATCTACACATCACTTGAGATCTCAAAACCACTTAAGATTTTATAAAATTGATCTAGGATCATGGAAGTCCAAAATACTTCTTAAAGTTTTTTTTTTTTTTTTTTGCAAATTTTTCATGGGTTATATTCTAATGGTTGCCTTAGTTCTTTCACTCTACTCCAGAAATGGATTTACCCTCTCTCTTAAGTCATCCCTTCTCCCTCCACATCCCCTACTGTTTACCATCAACAATAGAAAGTCCTACAGTATAATAGAATTACACTTTAAAGAGCAAACTACTTAAAATTGGATATTAAACTTTTCTTCTGCTTGTCACAGGGATTTCTAATGCTTGTAATATCTCACATTTCCTCCATACCCTCACCATCTTGCTGTCATCTTTCTTGCTCCCCTTCTATTTCTTCTTTAATCCCTCTTTTCAGCGCCCCTTCAATAGTAAGAACCAAAGAACCAAATTTATCTCATTTTCTTGTACAAAGAAACCAAGCTTTTCTTTTTCTTTCTTTTTTTCCCCCTTGTCTTAGCTCCTGTTCTCAAGATCTTATCTTTTATCCCAAGTGTCTTATCACAGACCTTTTCTAAACAAAGGAAATCCTTTCGCTGGACCTAGACTAGCTAAGAAAATTGATTTTTCTTCTTCATTACCAACACATAAGGAAACCAAAGCACAGAGAACTTGTGTGGATTTCTGAGAGATACCCATGTGATATTCAGCAGAACAAGTGCTTGAACAAAATTGCTTTGACTCAAATCTGGTATACTTTCTATTATCTTCTTGTTTAAAGAATAGCTATGAGATACTTGAGTGTCTTGTCTTTTGACATATTTATTGAGTATGGATTCAGTTGAAGGCACTAGTCTAGGGACTAAAATTTTCAAAGATGAATAAGATTTAGTCTATGCCCTCAAAGTACTTAAAAATTTACTCTGGACAACAGACTTCTTTATAGTTTACAAAGAAAATGATCTTGCATCAACTAGAGTACTTCTGTTTTTGCCAATATAATATCTTGAGCTTCTGCCTAAGAATTTTGTTGAAGAAATAGTTTATTGTTTTCCAAAAAAAAAGAAAATGAAAGAAAAAAAGAAAGATAATCACTCATATAGATAGGTTAATGTAGAAGTCCTTTGGTTTACCATTACAATACTTCTTTAATCAGATGTCCTGTTATTTTTAATGACTCATTTATAATTGATTAAAATAGCAAATTGATTTATTCTTCTTTAAATAAACCTGCCTTGTTTTATAATTCAGAAGACTATAAAGATGAAAATAAAATTAACCTTGCCCTGTTCAATTGCCATATTTCCTTTTAGTTTTTATCATAAAATACACAGACATATAGCCAGAGAAAAATCTTTCTATATGTAACAGGTGTTATGGACTAAATTACATCCCCTCAAAATTGATGCGTTGAAGTCTCAACCCCTAGTTCCTCAGAATGTAATCTTATTTGGAGAAAAAGTCTTTAAAGATGTGATTAAGTTAAAATGAGGCTGTTAGAATGGGGCTCTAATCTGATAGGCCTGGTGTCCTTGTAAGCAGAGAAAGAGATGACAGGTGTGAGCATGCACAGAGGAAAAGCCATGTGAAGACACAGCAAGATGTTTGTCATCTGCAGGCCTGGGAAAAAGGCCTTAAAGAAGTCAAACCTCCTGACGTCTGGATCTTGACTTCTAGCCTCCAGAACTGTGAGAAAATTAATTTCTGTTGTTGAAGCCACCCAGTCTGTGATGTTTTGCTATGGCAGCCTTATCAAACTAATTCAATTGGTATCATGTTTTTTTTTTTTTCTTCCCCATAGTTAATAAAAGATCATGAGCATTTTCCCTTGTCCATAAAAATTCTTCATGAGATAATATGCCAATATAAGGAAACATCATAATTTAACTGTTCCCTATTGTTAGAAATTCAGCTTTTGTTCCTGTTTGCTAAAGCACTTTCAAAAGTGAGAATTAATGAAGTCACGGGTCCCTTAAGATGATCTGAATAAGAAGCTGTTGGGTTGATTATCTGGGGTATAATAACATGGATAGTTTATTTCAAGTAAGAATGTTAAAATATGCATCACACTTTTCACTGCAAACACTGTTACCTGACGGCAGTAGTACCTTGTTACTGCTGTAATGGTTAAAAGCCTGTCCTATGACCCCCCATTTTCACGATCTTAAAACATAGCTATTAAGACTTGATTTGAAATGAAACTCCACAGAATCAATTTTCATATTTTCCTTTTTAAACCCTTCATTTCTGAATGTTTGTCATGATTTGGCTTGAATTTCATTAAAACAATAAAGGGGATTACTAGTAGGGGCTTACTGGTTTTGGATTTTATCTTTGGATTTTTTAACAGTTGTGCTTTAAAATAGAATTTTGTGAACCATTACTTGATCATATTGATTAGTTCAGCTTACTAAATTATTTTGAAACAAAACCGCAGTGATATTAAATCCCAATAATGGTTGCATATCCTCCATAACTGCTTTTCAGCTATTTAACCCACATCCAATACTACTTCTCACAAATAAGAAAACCCAATAATACTTCTCAGAAACTGAAGGAAATAGAACAATTGCCTTTTCTCAGCTTGACACATTATTTCCATGAGGATAAGCTTTCCCTGAGGTAATTTGGAACTTCATAGAGTGATAGGAAGACAAACGAACTGTTAATCAGGATTGCAAATCAGATTCAAGCCACGTTTCTCTCACTAAGTTTTGTAACATTGAATACCTCCAGTGACATTCTTAAACACAGACTGGTTCCCTCAGACTGTTAGTATAGAGGTAACACTAACAGTAGCCCCCATTCCTCTCCGTCCATCACAACTATTAGGGACCAAAAGCAACAGGACAGGCCCCTGTGTTTCATAAGTGTCAAATATTAGTTATTATTACCTGGTATATAGATGAGAAGTACACTGACCTTTTCAAACAGCTAATACATTCTTGGTGTTCTGCTTACAAGGTGATGCATGGCATGAAAATGTTATGAGGCCTTCCTAAAATCAAGAGAACAAGAAATTTTCTAGTTACAGACCTTCAGCATTTTCCATGTTGTCAGGGAACATTGCTCTGAAAGTTCACATTCCTATGTGTAGATTTGCATATTTTGTCTTTTTTGAGGAGTAAGTTTTTTCTTCCTAAACATTATTTGAAATGCAGAGACACAACAAGCAACAGTCTGCATTTCCTGGAGTTTGAATCACACTGTTATTTTTAGCTATTTACACTTATTTTTAGATACTTTCTTTTTTTGGTAGTCTACATGAAAAGTTAGCCAGTTCCACTATTTTGATGCAGTTTACCTCATGTGCTCCTGACTCGTTTATATCAGGAAGCTAAAATAAATAACCAATTAGTACAGCTTTGTTCATGTTTTAGAACTGAGAACATTCAGTCTTCTTCATTTTATGATACTAATTAGAATCCATCAGTAATAGGGCATTTACAAATTAGTTTGGAATGGGAATTATTCTCTGACTTTTTAACTGTTTAATGGGAAAGGAGTAACAGGAAGTTTTTTTAAATATTTGTGAAAAGAAGGAAAGAAGGGACTTGTATTAGTGAAAAATCTTGGCTATAAAATTCTCAGGTCACTGAGTAGATCTAAAAACAACTTGTGCTATAGAAATACAAAATAGATTTCCTCTCTCAATCTACTCCTACCCAACCTGACCCTAATTTACCACATTGACCTTGGACTATAATGTGAACCAAATATAAACTTAGGTTGCATTTGAAACATTGCCCATTTGGGTCTTTATTATACTTCACAATTCCTAGGGGATTTTTATTTATTTATTTATTTTTAATGAACCATCCTGGACCTACTGAATCAATACCCTTTGGGTTAAAATTTTAGGAATTAAGAATATTGGAGAACCTGACAGACAGTAAACTTTAGGAACCACTGAATTAAATAACTTATTTATCCTTAAACATATTCCTATATGTTTAGTCTCTACCTACATAGGATATTCTGTCCCATCAAACTTCGCATTTATGCCCTATTGATCTTCTAAGTTTTGATTCCAAAGTTCTCTGTCCATGAAATCTGATGTGAACTTTCTAGAGTGGGTGAGATAACAATTAATTGAGGTTCCTTCCACTTTGCTCATACTTCTTTGGTAGCACATAGTCTGTCTTCCTGCAGTTTGGGAGATAACTTTCTCATCACTAGAATTAACTTGTAAGTTCTCAGGGGGCAAGAGGTGCATGTTCTCTTTCTACCATCTGATTGTGTGCCCATACTCATTATTCACACATATTTTTAAAAGTATTTTATTTATTTATTTGTCAGAGAGACAGACAGACAGCACAAGCAGGGGGTACAGCAGGCAGAAGGAGAAGCAGACTTCCAACTGAGCAAGCAGCCTGATATGGGACTTGATCCCAGGACCCGAAGATCATGACGGGAATCAAAGGCAGAAGCTTAAACAACTGAGCTACCCAAGTATCCCACACATATTCTTATATATTGTGAATAACTTAGTAAATACTTAAAAAGTGGAATTCATCTAGACTTCTGATTCCAGGAGAAAATGGGGCAAAAAACAAAGAACACTAATCCATATACTTCTATTCTTATTTAGAGAAAGTGGATTAGACTTCAAGCCTCAGGGAAAGCTGAGACTCTTTGCTGCTTTTTCTTAATTTCAAGCTCCAGTTTCAGAAACAGTCTGTTCAAAAGGCTTATAAAAAATGAGGTAATGCTAAAACATCTGAGTACTCATTAGGAGTAGGTTTTCCTATCATCATCCTGTTGATGAAAAGCATCAAATTAAAATTTAAATTTAAGTAAGCAATAGTTTTTTAAAGTGTAAGCATGCCCCATGTATTATTTGGGGACAGTTGTTTATCTGAATTCAAATGTAACAGGGTATACTGGGTTGAATTATGTCTCTTCAAATTTCATGCCACCTGAAACCAGTGAATGTGACGTTATTTGGAAATAGGCTCTTTGCGATGTAGTCAAGTTAGGATGAGGACTTGTATGAAGGTGGGCCTTAAATCCAATCTCTGTTGTCCTTATAAGAAGAAACACAGACAGAGAGATACAGAGGGAAGAAGATCATAAACTGGAGGCAGAGACTGGAATGATGCATCTACAAGCTAAGGAACACCAAAGATTTCCAGCAACCAACAGAAGCTGGAAGAATCAAAGAAGGATCCTTCCCAGAGCCTGCAGAGAGACACCTTGATTTCAAACTTTCAGTTTTCAGAACTGTGAGAGAATAAATTTTTGTTTTAAGGCACCCAATTTGTGCCACTTTGATATAATAGCCCAGGAAATGAATACACTTGAGTGTTCCGTAGATTTTGATTCTGTTTTTTAAAATTTTGTTATTTTTTCTTTATTTGAGAGAGGAAAGGGCTGAGGGGGAAGGTTAGGGATAGAGAATCCCAGCCAGACCCTGTGCTGAGGATGGAGCTTATACAAGTCTTGATGCTACAACCCTGAGATCATGATCAAAGCTGAAACCAAGAGTTGACCATTCAACAGACCTGGCCACCCAGGTATCCCTGTCCTTTAGTTTTTATTTCTCAAATTTGGCAATTTTGTGGATATTCTCTTCAGTTTCCTAAGATTATTCATTTGATCATATTATCAGGCATCACATGATAGCAGGATGTGTTGTGATTATAGCTATAGGCTTATAAAACAGATTATTTAACAGACCACAATTTCAGTAGAAATTTGAATTGATTGTAAGAAGAAACAGCTTTTTGATAGAACTTAATATTAAACAAAAATCTACTGACTTATTATGTAATATGCATGTGAACATAACAAAAACATTTAGAAATTCTACTAGCATTCATCTACTCACTTTGAGAGACATAACAGAAGAATAAATTGCTGCTGCATGGATTTCCTGGGTCAAAGGGCATAGAGACAGCATCAGTGCCCTACTCATGTCTTCTTCTCCTACCCAGGAGGCCATCTGCTCACAGTTCCCAGTGTGATGATATCCTGACTTGATGGCCCGAGAGTTGTCTCTTGATGTGGTAAGTAGCCTACTGGCATCATAGGGCCAGATGAATCAGAGAGTTTGTCCTTGGAATGACCCTCAATCCACAAAGAATGAGAGATGGTGGGATAAATCTGCCAACTTCATGAATTCTCAGTGGTACAACTGTGTGATACATTTCACAGTCTCTCAGATGGGCCCCAATGAGATTGGGCCCCAGTTGCCCACAGAGGTAGGCTGCTCATCAACACATTCTTCGTTGGCTTCCCTTGCTTCCCTGTCTCACTTCCTCACCCTCTTGCATGCCTCTTGAAATCTCATACCAAACAAACTGTTTGTGTCTAAAATTTTATCTCAGTTTTCTTTTTCTTTCTCTCTCTTCATTTGGGAAAACCCAAACAAAAACAGAGTGAACACACATAAGCTTTATGTTTTAAAGTAAATTCCATTAAATTGCTTTCCAGAAAGATTGAATCTGCATGCACTTCTACTAAATTATCTTTACTTTCATTTATTTAACCAAATTAAAGACTTGCCCGAACTCTGAATCCTGTGTGATGGAGATAACCCCTGGCAGCCTGATAGGTGTAGAGCTTTTTTGAAGTTACGTTTTGTCATTAATAATTCCAGCAGCTGTAGTTTTAATGAATTGTTCAAAATACTTCAAATTGTTCAAAATAACTCAAAATCCAGTGGTGCTTTTGCCTAGTGGTTGTTAAAGCTTTGTGTTTCTATTCAAATCTGATAAGTATTTCTGATATGATTTGGCTGGAAACCTGATGTAATTTTAAATGGGACCATTTAGACAAGACTCTTTTCATTTAATCTTCTAATTCCTAAAACATAGCCTCTGCTATTTTATGACTTTCATTTTCTTAACATTCCTCAAAGTCCCAGGATCTATATGAACAAATTTTTAATTGACCTTTAGAAGAGAAATCACCTTCAAATCTTTTTTTTTCCAGCTTCAAATCTAAGTAAATCTGTTGATTTTCTCATCTCCACCTTCACTAAGTGTTTCAAGAATGTTATAAGTTAAAGTTTTACATTATCATATTAGGATATTCATGTGTCTGTAACAATAATACAGACCAGGACTAGGAGGTCTCTTTAGGATTAATAAAGACCTCTACCAACTCTACTCACATTCATTGAAGCATGTAAAAAAATAATAGAGCAAACCAAAAGGGAAAGCACAGGGATGATTCTGAAAATTTGTTTTTATCAAGCTAGATACATTACCAGGACACTCCTCTTCAAGTAACTAAGATGCCTGGAAAGGGTTATTATGTTTTCCTTCCCTTTTGGGTGTTGGTTAATTCTCAAATAATGTCATAGAAAAAGCAGTGTCAATTTTCTAGAAAAGATCCTTCCACTGGTCCTGTTTTTATGAAGCAATGAATCCTGGGAATAATTCCTTCATGGTTGATTAACAAGGTTTTTCTGAAATAGCTCATAAGTACACTGGTACTTACATGGTTCTTACAGATTGTGCTACAAGACTTGTACCATAGATATAGACATTTATCTTGTCCAGATCCAACAGTCCTAGAGAACCAGAAAAGATTAACATTTTTGGTAAAAATGATTATGATGGGGGTAGAGACAGAAACATTTGTGTATGTGTGCATGTGTGTGTACATGCATGTACATACATGTTTATACAGGTCTTCTAAGTCCAGTCAGTCTGAGTAAAGATGATTGAGAAAAATATTGAGGTATCACTGGATTAGTAACTCAGTAGTATTGATTAGGAGAATTGGTCAAAGAATGACATATTTAGAGATGGGGAAATGATAATTTTTATTAGTTATTTCATTCAACAATGTGCCTTGTCTTCTTAGGCTGCTTTAGATAAATGAATGTTGATGGTGATAGTGAGATAATGATCCATGACCAAGAAAATGAAATTAACTCTAATATATTTGCCTATACATACATTAGAAAAATAATGATTTCATAGGTAAGGCTGAAAGAAATCTGAAAATGGTAATTTTTACTAAAGAATATTGAAATTTTACTGATATTACCTCATTCCCTTGCTCAACATGTCTGTCAAAAAAAAGAGCATAAAAAAGTTTTTCTTTGATATGTTCCTCCAAAATTAATATGAGTAAATAACCAAGGCTCTTTACCTATTTTCTATTAGAGGCAGAAACTTTGTAACTTGTTATAACACATATCTGGACACTTATTTTAGTCCTTACATGTCAATATTATTTTCCATAATTTTCATGCAAATAATATTAGAATATAATGCTCATAGTACAGCGTGATTTGATGACCATTATCATTAATAATTACTCAGTTTTTCCCCAAAGATTTAATTTATTTATGAGAGAGAAAGAGAGAGAGAGCAAGCAGAGGGAGGAGTAGAGAGAGAGAGACAAGCAGATTCTACACTTAGCACAGAGCCTGACATAGATCTTGATCTCCTAATCCTGAGATCATGACACTGGGCCAAAAACAGGAATCAGATGCTTAACCAGATGGGTTACCCATGTGCCCCAACACTTACTTTTTGAAATAAAATAATCTTTTTTGGTGAAATATGATTCATTTTGAAAGCTCGTCGATAGCACAAAATTCTTTGGAATTCGTGTGTACTCTCATAGATACCTGTCAATATAAAATTCTATGCAGCTAACTACATAATTTAATAGGCTGAAAGTGATGGATTAGAACTCCCAAGAAAGTTGCCACATTGTGATCTAGAAATAACCAGATAATAGAAGAGTCAGGATCCAACATTAGAGACTGTTCTTCCAAGTATGAGGAGGGGCATGTGGTCATAAATGTGGGACAGGAAACTCTGGCAGGTATAGGTAGTGAAATAATAATGGTAAATAGGCTTATTATAGGAGTCATTTTGTCAAATATAAAAATACTGAATCACTGAGATGTACATCTGAAACTAATAGGTTCCTGTAGATGATTCATGCTTCAACAATAATAAAAATATTGGAAATAAATCACAAAAAGCTTTATATTTATACTGATTTGAATGTCTGAATTGTGGCTCCGACTGTGGACATTGTTAACTCCTTAACAAGGAGCGCTCCTGTCCATTTTGTATTTTTAAATACTGTAGATAGCGTTTTTCTTGAGTAGTATACAACTAGTGCCATCAGGCAATCTTGGGCTGAATGCTTTGTCCCACGAGGAAAGCATCACAGTAAAAAAGAGCGCATTGCATTCATTTCAGTATGACAGCTGTTTTTGCTTTTATACTCTATGTCAATACCTGCTTGATGTTTTGTCATTTTCCTATAATGTCAACAGCCAATGAAACAGCTTTGCTGTAGTTGTCTTGAAAGGAACAAAGTAGTGATACAAAGTGTGTAAACTTAGGAAAGGTTGGCTATTTTTATTCTGGAGCTATTTTGCCAAAGATTCTTTTCACCGTGTGAATCCAATAGTATTGATTTGTTAGCTTCTGAAAATGATACTGAAAGGTACAATTTCCTATTAAAAAATAAAATGTAGTTACCCAAGCATTCTTTAAGTTTTAAATAAGCTTGGAGTAAGTGTCCCTTCTGATAAGCTAGTGATTAAACTATTTTGGGGTGCCTGGGTGGCTCAGTCTATTAAGCACAACTGACTCTTGATTTCACCCAGGTCATATTGGGGTTGTGAGATCCAGGCCTGGGCTGGGCTCCCCTCTGGGCAAGGAGTCTGCTTGGGATTTTCTCTCTACCTATCCCTCCGTCCCTATCTACCCCCCACACTCAGGTGTGTTCTCTTTCCCTCTCTCTCTCATAAAATAAAATAATATAACACAATACAATACGATATTATAGCATAAACTGGAATCCTAATTCTCTAAGAGCTTCTATTGTCAACAGTATCAGCACATAGGTGACGCTAAAATTAAATTGTTATTGAATGAATGAGAGTTGTTTTACTATCATGACATAGCAACCTTAGTAATTATCAATTGTTGATAAGCTTGGGCTGTAGGTAAGGGTCCATTTAAGTTATATATTTACTTTTGAGTTTCCTGCTTAAATCAGAAACAAAGGGGGTATAAATCCCAAGCACCTATTTTATTAAAAGCTTTGCAGGTTATTTTAAATACAGCCGGGGTGAAATCCTATCTGAGTAGTGTCTCTTAACACTAGTAAACTGATGATGTATGTTGTATCATTTACACAGTAAAAGGAGTTTTTACAAAATGCTTAGGCTTACTTTAAATTTTCTCCTTGCTCCAAAAATTATATTCATGGCTTCTACCATCACTGTAATATCTGAATCTTGATGAAATAGAATTGAGTCACTGTGTTAGTTCCCAGATTCTTATCTAGAACTTTAGCAAACAGTTTTCCCATTTGCTCTTATAAGCTATTCTCTTGGTCATACCACAGATAAAAGGGGTATTTGTAATGGCTGAAGAAACTGCCTAGGGGAAGGCAACACTCATTTGGGATGGTTTTAGTGACATATCTATGTGATCAGTATCAAGCAGAAGAATTTATAGCAACCATAGTAACTAACAACTATTGGGATGAAATAATATTTGGGAATGGCTTCATTAATATCAGATATACCATAACTGTTGCGTGCACGTATCAGTTTTTACTAATTGCATACACTATGAAATCCCAAAATTAGTTAATCTAGAGAGAGTGAAACTCTTGAACTTTGGTGTTAAGTGAAGATTTGGGGTATGTGATGCCAGATGGTATAGACACTCCTGTGACAGCTCTTGATTAGTTTATATCGGGAACAACTGCTTTAGACTTTTTGGCATATATAGAGATGGCTTGGGGCTTTCTTTAGGCAATGATAAACATTAAATTTGATGCATTTAAAGGCTACCATTGTGGCTTCAATTTTAACAGCATATCTGGTGATTTTGTAAATATGTTCTCTAAGAAATCCCCAAAATGATGTTGTTACAACAGATGGTGTGACTCTCCGATATAAGAATTACTACATGTGCCAGGAAGAAAATTTATTTTATCAAATTTCAGTCTGATTAGAACTGATGCTGATTAAATGTATATTTTTGACAGAGCCACATATCTTGTATTTCTATGTAAAATATTATTTGGGAAAGAGTAAGTTTGGCATATGTTTCCAAGTTATGAAGAATATCCAGGGTTTTGGGATTCTTCATATTATTTTCTTTTAGATAGGAAGGGAGCCTCAGTTTGTAGTTATTCAAAAGTAGAATGACCAACATCAATCTCTTATTGACAGGGTCCACGTTAATTTGAATGATTAATCTAAGAGTTAATAATGAATTTACATTCAATGATATTGATCAACTTTATTCCTAAACATTTTTCTTTTCTCATTAGGAAAATAATGCTGTTTTAGTAGAAATAGAGCTGAGAGAATAAAGAGTCATCAAATTGTTCTGTAGCACAGGGAAATCTACTCTAATTTAATCCGTTCTAAGATTACACAATTTCAGGCAGAATTCAAAGACAAAATTACAAAGGAGGAAAAATATCTTCCTAAAAGTCTCTGACTTTACATAACAACTACTATCTGGGAATTTAATGACATATTTTTGGGATCTAGCTGCTATATATCCTTGCATGGCTGGTTAAAAATGGCTACAAATCCTTTGTCACTCTTTCCATTGAAAGGTTGACTTGATTGTCCCTTCCAAGCTGGCCTGTGAGTGCTTTAATTAATAGAATATGTTAGAATTGATGCTGTGCCAGTTATAGGCCTAGGATTTATGAGGACTTGAAGTTTCTGCTTTTTCTATCCTGAAATGACACTCTTGAAACATTTTTTACACTCTGAACACCACACTGTGAGAACCCAGAGCCCATGGAGAGCTCATTTGTGTGGCCTGGTTGATAGGCCAAGTGGACTGCTTGTTTGTGCTGGGCTCCAGCATCAACTGCCAGCCATGCGATGAGCCATCTCGGATGGTCCAGCCTAACCAAGCCCTCAGATGACTATAGCCCAACCCACATTTCACAGCACAGAAGCAATCCTCTGACTGAGCACAGTAAACCCACAGAAATGTTGAAGATAAGATTGTTCTTGTTTTAAATCACTAATCACTGAGCAGCTTATTACACAGCAATAGAGAAACAAAACACTCTTTCATGCCTGAAAAGAAAGTCCTGATATTTGTGTCTGAGCAAAAGTGCAGAGAATGAGACCTGAAATTAGATTTATTCCTAAAATGAGTACCAGGTGACAAACTCAACAAGAGCTAAAAACAAGTCCAGTTGCCGGCCAACGCCTGGCGTCTGAAGCACAAGCTATAGCAATATAAGAACGGTTAACCTAAAATAATAGATGCTTCAAATGGTTGGCATTTACATTTACCTAACATGTTATCCAGAGATAGTTTTACGCCAAGGGTCACAGGTTCATATCCAAAGAAAGTTGTCAGTTTTTAATGATGATGTAGGGAAATAAATAGTAAGAGTAGATTAACAAGCCGTGAATCATCTGGTATCAGAGGTTAACTTTATAATTAATTCTGAGCAAAGGTAGATGCAGATTTTATGAGGGTCAAAAGTTTATTCAATTTTTGAAGGCTTCCTTAACAATGCAAATTTGTGAACTTAGAATTTGATTGGAAAATGAAAAATTGTAAGAATGAAAAAGAGAAATCAAAACACACTACAAATTTTGAAAAGCTGACAACACAACTGTCAAATCCAGGAAATTGAAATACTTATTAACTTATTTATTAACTGCTTGGTACATCTCAATTTATTGTATGTTATTGTATGTTTATTATATATAACTTGTTATTGAAGTATAGTTTGGCATGCAATGTTATATTAGTTATCAATTTCACGTATATAACATAGTGATTTGACAATTCTATCCACAATGCTTATTATTTTTTACACTATTCGGCATACTCTGTGATTGCCTTTTCATATGACATTCACATGAATATTGTTTTCAATATTGCAATAGAAAGGAAATTTATGATAATTGATTAATCAAAATGTGTTTATTATCATTTTTACAACTCATTATTGGTAACCCTAAATCTGTCACTTCTGTAGTTTGTTGCTTTCAGGTTTCTTACGCAGGGCAAGGCCTCAGAGAACTCCAGGCCTTCATCCTTCCTTGGAAGGATCTCTGATGCTATAGCTAGTCCGGTTCAGTCATGTCTCCACTGTCAGTGGTAAGTCTCTCAGCACCATCACCTCCCCATCTTGAGCCATTCTTTAGGAAGGAGGTTGCCATGAAGCAATCACATCTAATTCATATTTTCCCTCTTACAGTCAAAGATAGAATCTGGTTGCTCCAAGAAATCTGCAATGGTAGCCTGTTGCTGGGACTGATTGAAGATAGTGCTCAAAGTTGGCTGACCCTTCATGTTGCCCAGGACCTTGAAGGGTAATCCCCAGGAAAGCAGGAGTGTCTAATACTTCTGGTGCTGGGCAAGGGTCATAGCTTCTTTCCAGTGTTTCAGAAAGAGTGCACTGGGCCTTGGGAAATACTTCTGCAAGGGAAGGGCCTGAAGCTTGATCTTCATCTCCCTGGTAAAACTGCCTCTAATCCTAAGGGTTAGGTTCAGGTTCCCTTAAAAGCTTCCCACCCAAGGTAAAGATAAGTCCTGGTGGCCCTGCAGAGCCCATACCAGCAGTTTAGAGAGTAAAAAAAAATGTCCACCTGGAAAAAATGAGGCTAAAGGCTACGTGGAAGCCAGTCAAGTCTGATGATGAAGTCGCTATCTTTTTTCTGCGTTAGCCTAAGCAATTTTGGTTATTGACAGTTCTCTGACTGCTCTTTGCCACATCCTTTGAATATGTTCTGTTTTACATATCTCTCACTCACAAATTCTAAACCAGTTGAAAAATAAACACGGGAGTCCAAGACATCCCAAACACCAGTTTTATTCTGCCAAATAGTTTGGGAAATCAACCATGGACTTGAGATCAAATTGGATCCTACTTCCTTTTCTATGACTTGATTCATTCACCCAGTCGTAGGCAGAGAAGCCATAGAGCTTAGGTCTCCCTTCCACCCCTGCACAGGCTATTTATAGTATAGAACAGTAAGCAATATATGTGGTCTTTGGGAAGGCTGGATCCCAAGAGTAGGTGCATGTGGACTGGGCTTTGATAGCTCTGTGCTCCATGAACCAGTTTTACAGAAGAGAAAATTGTTCCTTCTTTCTTGGGAAGAAAATTGGGGCTTCACAACAAGATCACGCGATATCTTCCTAATATTCCTGAATGGAAGGAAAAAAAAGAGTTGAGTGTGATGATAAAGAGGGAAAGATTCCTTCTAGAGTGGCAGAACCCATTAAGTATCCCAATTTTGGAATTTTCTGTCTCATCTGCAATGAAACACACACATTGCCTGAACTAGTATGTGTGTGCCCTTGTCAGCAAAGATAGATTATTTCTCTTGATTCTTTGGAGAATGGATGTGACCAAACCTATATGAGATTTCCCTAATTCTGACTGAGAGACAGTCCTAGACCTCTAGAATAAGTTGCTTTTTTGATAATTTAGTTCAAATAGGAAAAGGTTTGTAGGCTCTGCAATACTCCTGCTCCTTCAGGGTTTGTCACAATGGAGCCACTATATCCACTTGGCAACTGCTGCTTCCATGACAGTGCTGGAGGCCTCTGTTTCCTCCTGTTGTCTACAGTGCTTTCAGACTGAGGCAAGCCTTCATGAAGAGAAGCATGGACTCTAATTTCTACAACTAATTTAGGAACCCCCAGTAGACTCTTTGCATAAGATGCTCTGAAGTTCACTTCAAAGACTTCAGTCTCCTGGCAGCCTCCTTTCCACCCTGTTTCCCTCATTCTGTGGACCCACCCCAGCCATTCTTGGTGTAAATTTCAACTCATAACCCTGCTTCAGAGAAATGGTAACAACTGACCAAGTTGATAATCTTGCAATTGCACATAACCTCTAACAATAAAAGCATGTACGTTACTTTCAGTTTTAAAAATAAATTTTATATATTTTATCTCATTCCATCTTCACAGTCTTATAAAGGGATTATTATTACCATCAATTTATTAATAATGAAACTATGGTTCTACTTGGCAAAAACTGTTACACTTGCAAATGATGTAACTGTAATTGAAAGAAAATATTTTATGGTTTCAAATACTATAATCTTTTCTCTGTACTACCTTGACATTATGAATGTGATCTCCAGAATTTTGTACATAAAATAGCAATATATGTGAGCAAGAATGTTTATTATACCTATGTTTTTGATTAAAAAAATAGACAACAAACCAAATATCTATCAATAAAGGATTTCAAAATAAATTAAAATACACAACCAGAAAGTAAGGTAGGTCTACTTGGACCTATTTAGACCTATGCTCTATAAAGTCTCTTTTTTAAAAAGTCTATACTTGTATCAAATGGACAATATTGTGAAAATATATGCACCTACTTACAGTTGTTACTCTGAGATTCAGAATTCAGAGGGATTCTGTGTGTGTGTGTGTGTGTGTGTGTGTGTGTATGGGTGTGTGTTTGGATTTCACTTTTTAGTTAACTTTGAAATTGTGATGAAGTAATGGGTGATTTTTGTTTTTTAAAATGTTTTATTTTTGAAAGCATTGAAGAGTAGGACACACTCCTCATTGATATACTTTAATTTGAAAGACACATATTTTCCTAGTAACTACGGTAAGTATAAGGAAGAGAGTCTGGGTGCTAACATGTAGAGAGACATTTTCTCAAGTGGCTATGCTGTGTTTAGAACACAGAAATCTGTTTTCTCTTCTAAAACCTGAGGCTTCTCTATGACTTTCAGTCTCCTAGAACTATGGAATCTGAGCTATAGGGAACAGGAATTTTGTCTTGCCAGAATTTTTGGCAATTTAATTGGAGTCGCAACATGACAATTGCATATCACATTATATCCTATGCTAAACATAACTAAAAAAGAGGCATTCTCAAATATCTTACGATTCTCAAATTGTAGTAATTTCCCCAGTTCACTACCATTTCTTTAATACATCTCTCAACCTTGAAAATGTTCTAATCATCTTTACAAGGCTGAGAGAATAAAATGTGAAAATCATTGATAGCCCTAGTCTAGAAAATTCTTTTTTTGGTGTTTATAATTTCAAGTGTTTCCCAAAACACTTCTTTGGAGACTTTTACCAAAAATCAGCAGCCCTGACCCTACATTCTTGAATGCGAGAAGCACACATGCTTTGCCTTTCCCGCTAGGGCCTCATTTATCTGTCAGCTCTAACCTGGTCCAGGGTCAAGAATCAGACTTGTTCCTTCAGGTCTTCTAATTGAAACAGCTGGGCAGTAAATGAGTAAATCTATTGTGTTGTTGAAAGGTCAATCAAAGCTCAGGCCTTCAGAGCCAGCAAAAGGAAGAGGAAATGTTTGTGTTATAATTTTTGTCGCAAATATTAGATGTGTTAGATTAGATAACATTTATTCATCTTTTAAGGTTTAGTGTAGGTGTAGGACAGCTAACAGTAAGAGTTTAGTGCCCCTCTTAAAGACTTATAAATGTTTTCCTTGTGTATAATTCTAGTACAGGACTTTCCTATTTTACACCATATCTCTAAATATTGTCTTCCCCACTGACTTGTAAGTTGTTGTGGGTTTTTTGTTTGCTTGCTTGCTTGCTTCTTTTAAGTAGGCTCCATTCTTGGCTTGGAGCCCAGTGTGGGGCTTGAACTCATGACCCTGCTATCAAGTCTTGAGCTGAGATCAAGAATCAGACACTTAACCAACTGAGTCATCCAGGTACCCCTTAAAAGTGATCTTTTGTAACATTTATCTTTTTATCTCAAATCTTACCGGAGGGCTCAGAAATGATAGCTATTCAATGAATGTTTTGATAAATGAATTTGTGAATGAACAAATAAACTAAATCTTTCCCAAAATCTTCTACTTTTTTTTATAAAAAAAAAAAAAAAAAACTCTTGTTCTCTTCCCCCATGCTTTCCCTCTAAATAACTGCTGTTATGGTAGTACCATTGATCCCACAGAGTTTAACAGCATTGTCTTTAATCTCAGACATTTTTTCTGTATTGTGGTTGTGGTTGTTTTCCTGTGATCCCAAGTTGTTTTCTCCTCTATCTTTGAGGTAATGTTTGGAGAGTATGTCATTCTGGAGATCCTGGGGATTCAAGAGTATTCTTTTCTATTTTGAGCCATTCTACCAGTTATTATAACAGTGGATATATTGTCAATATTAATTGGTTTCTCTGATAAGTTCCTGCTGTGTAATTCAGAGCAGGAAATGGAAATCATAAACCAATCATACATTTTCATAAATATCAACAAGTAAAATACTGGACAGTTTTATGTTCAACTTCAACATTCATTTGTATCCTTTGCCATCTGGATAGTAATAACCTTAAGTTTGTATTTTCCACTATCATTCTGCTGCAAACTTGGTATTTGCTGGGCTCATTTCAATTTAATATTCAAATGTAAATTGGAGCTACTAAATTTTGTATGACTGATAGCTAATGTTGCAACTAATGTTTGCTTTCATTTTATTGAGGTATTTCAGATGTAGTAGATGGAATTTAGTGTGACAATGGGATACAGAGCTCTGTCTTTCATAGTGAAAAGAGAGATGTGGTTTGATTCTGGCTTCTCTAAAAGGCCAGTGTTCATCACCAGTTACCATACCTAATTCGCCAGGATGACCCCAGCTTTGCTCTGATGTACGACTATCCTCCTGCATTAACAGAATGGCTCTGAGCACTCCAGGTGGACCACCAATATCTCATGAGCTTTTCTGCTGGGGGTGGGCGGAGATGACTTTCTGTAGTACAGTTCTCCTATGGAACCACCAATCTGTGATTTTGCTACTCTTTGTCAAAGATAGATTTCTCACTATTCCCACTATTCTGCCAGAAATGTACTTGTTACATTTGCCATCTCACTTGACAAAAAAAACTACCTCATTTGAATAAGATTGGTGTCATATACAATACGATGACAGGAGAGGGGAAGTTAAAAAACAAATTAAAACAAAACTGAGCAGTTTGGGTCTATAGTAGCAAAACCTCCCCTACCCCAGCACTTTCTCCTTTCTGCAAAATAAAGAGTCAAAACCTTCAAAACCAAATGCATGGAGAGTTGTCCCATCTTCCTGGTAGAAATATAGTATTCCAGCTACAGATGATACTTCATCATCCCCTTAGATAGAAAAATATATTTTAAAGTTGAATGGGTAAAGGGAAAAACACAGCAAGCTTCTGAATTCCCTTAAGAAAAAGACAAAGAGACTTCTCACAGACCTCCCATTAAGATAATTACTCCTCGGTTATAATTGCTCTTTCCCTGGGGAATAATGTTTTTCCTTCTTTCTTTCCTTCCTCCTCTTCCAACAAATATTTTTTGAGCATTTGACCACTGTGCAACCCATGGTCCTTAGCTTCATTTTACTTAGTAGAGATTCCTAGTATAATTTGTCATAAATCTGGAAGTGAACATTTAGGAAAATACTACTTATCCATGCAAGACCACTATGTTCATACATATGAAAAATATATATGGATGAAGGCCATGAATAAACTATACCTCAAATGGATTTGAAACTTGAAGCAAACCTTTGAGATTATGTTAACAGTAATACAAAAGAAAAATGGAAATTAAAGCAAAATACCCATTTCAAACAAATTGAGTTGAAAATATTACATATTTAACATATATATTAGTGAATATGAGAGATTATAAAATTGTTTTAATTCCTGTTATGGGGTGGAAAAATAAGCAAAAATCTTTTTAGGAAAAATGATCAAACTGGTGAAGAAAAATGAAGTGTTCTTTGCTATCATTTCATGCATTGAAATTTACCCTGAGTGAAAGCAATCAAAAGAAAAAATGATTATGTGTGTCAAGATGTTGAATGGAATTTTGCTTATCATACTAAAACATTATAATGTAGTCCAAATGTACATTAATGAGGAAAGGTTAAGTCAATTATACTTTAATTTGATGAAATAGTGTACAAATTGAAACTGGTTATGAATATGTTTCTATTTAAAATGTATACATAGATAGTGCATAAAAAATAAAAGAATGTGACATCTTGGGATGGCAGGACTGTGGATGATTTTAAAAAATGCTTTAATTGCAGTTTCAATGTTTTTATGGACTACGTAATGGACTCACTTCTTATAATCACAATCAGTCTTGAATATTCAGGGGTCAAATTAATGTGTCTTCCTTTTTTCATTTTCTTTAATCAAGGTAAAATTTACATACAGCAAAATTCTCCCTTTTATTGTATAGTTCTGATAGTTTTGAAAAAAGCATGCAGTCATGAAACCACAATCATAATCCAGATGCAGAGCAAATATAGAAAAATTTCCATCCTCCAAAATTCAACTATGCTCCTGATAGTCAGTGACTAACTTCCCTATCCCCAGCCTTAGTTTTATTACTCCACAGTTTTGCCTCTGAGAGGGATGTGACATTAAGTGGAATTATAGAATATGTAGTTTTTTTTTTTTTAAGATTTTTATTTATTTGAGAGAGAGAGAGAGAGAGCACTCATGAGCACGGGGGAAGGTTAGAGGGAGAAGCAGACTCACCGGTGAGCAGGGAGCCTCATGTGGTACTCCATCCCAGGACCCTGGGATCATGACCTAAGCTGAAGGCAGATGGTTAACCAACTGAGCCACCCAGGCATCCAAAATATGTAGTTTTTTTTTTTTTTTTTTTGACTCTGGCTTATTTCACTCAGCCTAATGCATTTGAGATTTTAAAATGCTGTTGTGTGTATCAGTAGTTTTTTTTTTTTTTTCTTATTGCTGATTGGCTTCCTGTTGTATAAATGTACAACCATTATTTTATCTGTTCTCCATTGGAGGGATATTTATTTTGGTTGTTTTAGTTTGGGAAAATTACAAGCAAAGTTGTTATGTAAGCACATAAACATTTAGGTTTTCATTTTTTTTTGTATTTTAATTGAGATAATATTAAATTCACAGGTATATGTATGAAATAATATGGAGAGATCTTTTGTTTTCCTTATTGACAAGGGTTCTGAATTTTATTTAATTCTTTTGTTTTAGCAAGCCATCACCCTGGTAGGTTTATCATGCAGGTCCTGGTCTATTATGGGTTGTGTTTCCAAAGGCAGTGTCATCTGTAGAGTCTTTGCCACGTTTTTTTTTTTTTTATCTTAATTTTTTTAATTTTTAAAGATTTTTTATAAGCATATAATGTATTATTATCCCCAGGGGTACAGGTCTGTGAATTGCTAGGTTTACACATTTCACAGCACTCACCATAGCACATACCCTCCCCAGTGTCCATAACCTGACCACCCTCTCCTGACCCCCTCCCCCCAGCAACCCTTAGTTTGTTTTGTGAGATTAAGAAGCTCTTATGGTTTGTCTCCCTCCTGATCCCATCTTGTTTCATTTATTCTTTTCCTCCCCCCCAACCCCCCACATTGCCTCTCCACTTCTTTATATCAGGGAGATCATATGATAGTTATCTTTCTCTGACTGACTTATTTTGCTAAGCATAATTCCCTCTAGTTCCATCCATGTTGTCACAAATGGCAAGACTTCATTTCTTTTGATGGCTGCATAGTATTCCTTTGTATATATATACACCACATCTTCTTTATCCATTCATCTGTTGATGGACATCTAGGTTGTTTGCCACATTTTTATGGTTTCTTGATTTACCTGTTGCCAGGGGCTCCTGCTAGCTCCCACTGGTGCTGCTTCTGGAGGTGGAAGAGCTTTCCCCATACCAGTCTGGATGAAGAGAGGCATCTTAGGGCCCTGGGAATGGGGTCTCCTGGACCAGGCTGTTTGAATGTGACTGGTGCTCTTCTGACTATTCTGCCTGCCTACCCCATTATTTGTGAGGTTTTGTGTGAAAACAGGCTTTCATTTCACTTGGGTAAATAAATACCAAGGAGAAAGATTGCTCAGTCATATGGTAAGTATATGTTTTTTTATAAGAAACTACCAAAACGTTTTGCAAAGTGATCTACTATTTTTGCATTCCTACCAGAAATAGATGAGAGTTCTATGGCTCTACATCCTCACCAGCATTTTGTATTCATTTAATTTAGTCATTACAATGCAAATATAGTAGTATCTCATTTTATTTTTAGTTTGTACTTCCCTATTTATTAAAGATATTGTGTTTAAGGTGCCTGTCTCACATCCTTATATCTTCTTTGGTGAAATTCCTTTTCAAATATTTTACCCATTTCTTATTATTCTATGATTATTTACTTTTAGAGTTCTTAATATAATTTGGATACAAACTCTTTACTAGTCATTGGCAAATATTTTTCTTCATTTTATGGCTTGTCTTTTTTTTAAATTAAAAAAATATATATTTAGAGGGAGAGTCTGTGAGTGGGGAGAGAGACAAAGGAGGAGGGAGAGAGAGAATCCTCCACAGTGAGCGTGAAGCAGGTGGGGTTGTCTCAATCCCATCACCCCAGATCACTACCCCAGCTGAAATCAAGAGTCGGTGCTCAACCAACTGGGCCACGCAGGTGCCCCTATAGTGTGTCTTTTTATTGTTTAATCTTATCTTTTTAAAAGCTGATATTTTAAGTTTTGATGATGTCCAATCTATCTGTTCTTTAATGGATTTCTATGATCAGTTTATATTTAATTTTTATATAAGTCAAGATGTAAGAGTGAAGGTTCTTTATTGCTTTACTTATGGATATCCACCTTTTCCAGCACCATTTTCTGAAAAGACTATCCTTTATCCATTGAATTTTCTTGCATGTTAATTGAAAACCAATTGAACATACAGTTGACTTTTGAACAATATACTTTTGAACCTCTTGAGTCCCGTTATAGGCAGATCTCATCCCCCAAGCTCCAACCCCCAGCCTTGCAAAAAGCTTTATTGTTTTCAGTCGGTCCACAGCTTGTAAGAAGACTCCAGAATGGTTAAAAAGCAGCCAAGTAGCTGCAGGGAGTGGTTTAGGCAGAAGCACTGACACTAGGGGAATGCCAGAGTTGGAGGTTCCTAGTCATGCTTGAGAGTGAGTTATACTTGCCCAGCCCACCTGGGGGCCAACCCGAAGAATAACTCATGTGGTCGCTATCTTCTTGATGA
Organism: Neogale vison; assembly: GCF_020171115.1. Classification (NCBI taxonomy): domain Eukaryota; kingdom Metazoa; phylum Chordata; class Mammalia; order Carnivora; family Mustelidae; genus Neogale; species Neogale vison. The sequence continues at coordinate 91,788,862 of NC_058096.1, read as the reverse complement.
GTTTCACCTCTTCATCAAGGAAATGATTCTCTAGGAAGTTACAGAATCTGCATGGGCAGAGCCTCAGACCTGCAGATCCAAAAGCTCTACTTGAGGTTTTTACCCAGGACTATGGCAGCTTCTGTGGTGTCCAGGGTTTTAAACCCACTTATCCTTGGCTGGCTCTGCACGTCCTGGAAAATTGTGCTGCTGCTGTGCTGGTTTTGCACCTTAGAGAAATGCTGGAATCTTTGCCCTTTTCCATGGCCATCTCACAGAAGTGTCCATGCCCTCCAGAGCCATATTGTCATGGTAGGAATAGAAGCGGACCAGAGAAAGGTAAGTGTAGATTCCTGTGGTTATATATTTATCAAGTGGTTGAGGGCAGCCTCCACCAGAAAGGAATAATCCTGAGGAACCTGGGAGCTCATGGTTAATTGGTAATAAGGAGCTAAGCTACAAATCAAAACAAAAAAAGTGTTGACTAGTCCTGTTGTCAGAGGTTGGCTGAGACAATAGTTTCTAAGTTTGCAACTGGAAAAATGGTTGAAGAAGGGACACTACTCCATCTAACACTGTGTTTTTTTTTTTTTATTCAATCAGCCAACATATAGAAAATCATTAGTTTAATAATTCAGTTGCAAAGAACACCCAGTGCTCATTACATCACATGCACTCCTTAATGCCCATCACCCAGTTACCCCATCCCCCAACTGACCTCCCCTCCAGCAATGCTCGCTCAGTTTATTTCCTATAGTTAAGAGTCTCTAATGGTTTCTCTCCCTCTTTGATTTCTTCCCATTCCACTTTTCCCTCCCTTCCCCTATGATCCTCTACACTGTTTCTTACATTCCTTGTATGAGCAAAGCCATATGACGATTGTCTTTCTCAGACTTATTTCAGTTAGCATAATACCTTCTAGTTCCATGCACGTCAATGTAAATGGTAAGATTTCATCCTTTGTGATGGCTGAGTAATATCATCTAACACTGCTGGAGCAAGAGACAGATCTTGGTGATCCCCAGGCACCCTGCCTATATGAGGATTTTTTACTGTGTTGGAAATGATTTTTCTCTTATGATTTTCTTAACATTTTTTTCTCTAGCTTTATTGTAAGAATACAACCTATAATACATATACAAAATATGTACCAATAGACTGTTTATGTTATTGGTAAGGATTCCGGGTCAATAGTAGGTTGTTTGTAGTTTTGGGGAAGTCAAAAGTTATATATAGCCACCTCTAACACCCTCCCGTCTCCCTGCATTGTGCAAGGGTCAGCTGTATATGTGTAGTTCTATTTTAGTTTCTGAACTCTCCATCCAGTTCCACGGTCCCACAGGTCTATCCTTTCTCTACCACGTAACTATCTTGACTGGAGTGTATGTCTAGAAATCAGTTACAGTGCACTTCAGACTTTGTGCTTTTTCAGAACTCATTTGGCTAATTTAGTTTATCTTTTCATAAAAGCTTGACAATTTCTACAAAAACACAGACCGAAAAAATAACAAAAAATAACAACCCTGTTGAGATTAACTCGTGGTATGGTCCAAGTGCACAAGTCTAGGAAGAGAGGATTATTTTTTGTTCCCTTTCCCCAGGTGCAGACTTTTGGGGGCATTAAGTCCCAATACTTGTCTTTTTGTTTTGGGAGGGGTAGATGAGAAGAGTGTGGGCAGGAATTTCTGATTTTTCCACAGCTGTTTACCTCTCTAACATTGTTCGGGGATGGAGGCTTCTCAGAACTCATGTCCCTACCCAATCTTTCTTTCTTCCTTTTATTTATTTATTTATGTTTTTGTGTGGAGCTCCTGTGAGGTTTTTGAAGAATCAGTGAGGAGGTATGAATGTAGCTTGTGTCTGTGGCTCCCAGGGATTCTGTATTCTCATTCCTGCCCACACTTGGCCTTTAGAAATGGATTAAAATTTTTACCTCCATTTGTCCTGTCGTCTTTGGCAACAGGCAGATTCTCCCTGGGGCATGCAAGTGCTCATATCCTTTTCCTTCCTGGAAGCAGCTTTTCTCCTTACATTTCAGGTCAGTTGTTTGCTCTGAGACCTTATGTCTCTGATGGGTTCAAGAAAGTTTTGAATTTGTTGATTGTCTGGCATTTGTGGTTGTTTTTGTTGTAACAGTGAAAGCAATGTCCTTTCCAGCTTTCTTCATTTTAAACAGAAATCACAAGTCTCTCTAGTTTCTTCCAGGATATGGCAAAATGTTTGAGCAGAATTCCAGCTTTCTCTTGAATATGATTTTTGGATTAACCTGGTCCAGTCAAACTGGCAGCTTGGAATCATGAACAAAATCATAGCACACACACTTTATCCATTGCACTAAGACATTGAGGGGAAGAGTGAGTCATAAATAGTGGTTTCAGTTGCTTTGGTCAGTTGTGCATAAATATATTTTTGAAGTAGAATTCCCCATAGACAGTGTTAGAGGATGCTAGCTGACAGTTTAGCATTACAAACTACTATTTACTTAATCTCCCACATGTTAAAAATTTCACATACATCAACTCTCATTGTTACAACATCACTTTCAAGTAGGGATTATGGTTCTACCTTCTACAGATAAGCAAACTCATTCTAAGGAAGATTAAATTATATTCCTCTGGTAACAGAGACAGAATTATAATTTGACTTTTAGTTCCAAAAAAGTCCTTGTTTTTCTTTCAGCGTCAAGGTTTGTGTAACCTCAGATTTCACATTTCTATGATTATAGATTTATTGATGCTTGGAAGAGCCAGTGGATTTTAATTTTTTTTTTTTTAGCTAGATTTAAAACAAAACAGAAACAGCAACAAAATGAAAAAAAAATTGCTATTTGGTCTTCCTTAACATAAGGATTGCAAAGGAGGAGGTGATGGTTAGGATTTTATAATAGGTTTTATCTCAATGCTTAGCAATTTTTTTCATAATAAAGCTATATTTATCAGCATAATATTTACCTCTGGCAGCACTTGGCCTATTTTCCATGTTGGAATTGATTTTAATTCTTAGTTTTCACTCTGTAGAAATGTGATAGAAGATTTAATGTAGATTTAACAATTTTTACCAGTTTAAAAATAAGTCTAGAGATATGTTTTTAGTGAATAGTCAGAATGAGTTTGCTGTGAAGCTAATGAATACTAAGCTCTAGGCTCCCTCACTGACTTCCTCCTGGCCTAATTTTGTATTTGTAATGTATGTTTTTAGAGCTTCCCCTGCCTCTTGCCCTACCCTTCCACCAATTGTATAAATTTTAGTTCTGTAAAACTAATACCTTCATCTCTGGACACAGTTTTTAATCTTTCATAGTTTTCAGTATTTTTCTACCAGTTTGGCTGAGAGGTTTGAGGTATAGTCTTATTTTACTTCTGCTTATCATAAAGTCTCACAGGAATCAGGCTGCTCTTTAATTAAGAGGAAATAGTATTCTAACAGGCTAACATTTGCAACAACAAAGCACTTCTGAAAAATGACTTTTGGCAAATAAATACAAAGATATCTTTTAGATAATTACCTATCTGTGTTCAGTACTGGAAGCTTTGCATTGCAGAAAATTAAGTAAAACATCAAGAAATGTTCAGGCATATTGTTTTAGAGACAATATAGGAAATGAGGTCAAAAAATCCATCTGAATATAGAGGAATGAAAAACATAAATGAGTTGAGTAAATGTGAATGCAATAAACTATTTTTGGGCTTTATCTTTGCTGAAGGCTTTTCTTTATGACTGATAATTTTGAGAAAATATGCTGTACAATTGATCAAAACCCAATATAAAGGTAATTGTTGCACATTACTTTGGGTAATTCTCAAGAAGTGCATTTCTGACAATTTAAAAGACAGTTATGATGTACAAGACTTCAATATGCAACCTTATTTGCAAGTGCAATTTATTTTTGAATACAAATTAAAATTCTCCTAACTCAGATAAGAATCGCCAACTTAAATTTTATATGCTGAATGAAACGTGTCTGCTTTGAAAGGCAAAATCACTTTACTCACTGTACATTGTGAATGGTGAGTTTTCTCCTCCTGGAAGATATTTGGTTCTATAATTTTAATAATAGTAACCATATTTAGTTGATTTTTGTGATTTTTTAAAAAAAGATTTATTTATTTATTTGACAGAGAGAGAGAGGCAGAGAGAGGGGGAAGTAGGCTCCCTGCCCAACAGAGAGCCTGAGAGCCTGATGCGGAGCTGGATCCCAGGACCCTGAGATCATGACCTAAGCTGAAGGCAGAGGCTTTAGCCCACTGAGCCACCCAGGCGCCCTGATTTTTGTGATTTTTTTACATAACTATAGTATTATTTGTATTTGCATTTACAAATCATCATAATATTCATTATACTTTTGGACTTTAGGATGAAAAAACAAGTGAAATAGAGTGTCCATGAAACAAAACATTCTGAATCAAAAATATACTAGTTAGAACCATGAGAGACTATGGACTCTGAAAAACAATCTGAGGGGTTTGAAGTGGCGGGGGGATGGGAGGTTGGGGTACCAGGTGGTGGGTATTATAGAGGGCACGGATTGCATGGAGCACTGGGTGTGGTGAAAAAATAATGAATAATGTTTTTCTGAAAATAAATAAATTGGAAAAAAAAAGATTATAGATGTATTGGTGGTAGGTAATGAGAGTAATCACCTTCAAAGGAAAGGTTGGAAGTTTATTCCGACTTGATATTTCACCCAAACATATGACATTATTTAGAATTGCTTTATTCAAAGAATTCAGTCACAACATTACCTTATACATCTTTCAAATGACACTGTAAGTTCTAAAAACTGATGGTCCTTCATGATAAATGTAAGATGGCAACTTAAGCATATTAATGCATTTCCGTTTGCTTGATGGAGGTATTTGTGTGGAGGGAGTGGTGTGCTGTGGTGTGTGTCTCAGTCACTCAGATGAGAGTCTTCATTTTGTTGACTCTCAAGACTTGAATTGCAGTTTTTAGGAAAAAACATGCAGATATTTTAAATACTTCTCTCAATTAAGTGATTACATTTCAGTAGAAGTTAGTTTAACACACTTAATTTTGCTCTTAACTCTTTTTGTAGGTGGTTTAGTATTGGAGTTATATAAATCTCCAAGTTCTTTGGTTGATTTCAAAATATGGATATTACACTGAAAAAAGCACATAAATTATTTGTTGGCTTTGTCTTTATCCCTGGAACAGTAGAATTATTTGCCGGTTCACCCAGCTCAGTTACCAAGACCTTCTGGCTAAATAAGCTCATCTCCAGGGTTTCAATTTTGGCATTTTGTAGAGTGTGCTTTTAAGGAACAAAAAAGCATGCAGAATCATAGCTCAGTCATAATCCTGAAAAAAAAATGGTGAGGTATGTATATTTTAAGTAGTTATATACTTTATTTGGAGTATTATTTCTTCCTAGTTATTTTGATGGTGTTTCTTTTGGTCTATTCTATCAGGAGAAAGGGGCTGTTCTGTTTCGAATAGGCATACTTCAGATGTTTACATATATTAAAAATACATTAAATGGTGGGGTTATGGACATTGGGGAGGGTATGTGCTTTGGTGAGTGCTGTGAAGTGTGTAAACCTGGCGATTCACAGACCTGTACCCCTGGGGATAAAAATATATGTTTATAAATAATAAAAAATTAAAAAAATACATTAAATGAAAACCAAAACTAATAATAATAAAAAAAAGGTAGAAGTCTATTCTACAACAGGATAGGAACATAGTCTATTGTCACAATAAGAAAAACCTTCATGGAAGAGCAAAATGTAAATCCTGAAAAATGCTAGGTTCAACAAAGTCAGCAGAAGGAAATGTTTTGTAGGTTGATATGTGGTGGGCTAGTCTCGTGCCCTGCTGGTTTTTCAACTAATAGATGCATGTTGGACATAGCCTCCCTTACTATAACATTCTTTCTCCTCACTAAGGCATTGGCTATTAAAAGAGAAAGGATGTAAGGGAAAAAAGTGATTGACATTGAACATAAAGTTTATTTCATTGTTCTCAGTGTATAATGCTTAGTTTTCTCTATGGACCTAAGAAATTTTGAATTTCATAGGAAATAGAGAATTATGTGCATAATAAAAATCTTTCTCTCTCTCTCTCTCTCTTTTTTTTTTTTTGGTCTTAGCCTTTGTGATAAAGAATTTGGTTAGCCTTGATCCCTGTTTCTGGGAAATAACCTATAAACCCTTGGAATAAAGAATTTTGCTGGACTTTGTTCCCAGTTCTTGAGGGATAGCTTCTAAATTCTTGGAATTTCCCAAGTGTTTAACGTGTCTTTGTTGTTCATGGTGTGCTTCTTGGACTATGCTTGGTAGTTTATGCTAATGAGATGACTCACTTTGAACCAAGATGAACTCATCTTGGTAACAAGATGACTCAGGGTAAGAGCTGGCCATGTAGGAAAGACCAAACATGTGCTTAGAGAGTTGAGGCTTTGAGTTGTGTGCTATCAGCCTGAACTTGGGGGAGGGATAGGGGGCTAGAGATTGAGTTTTGCCAAGTGGTCCGTGATTCAGTCGATTATGTCTACATAATGAAACCTCAGCAAAAACCCTGGACCCTGAGGGTCAGGTGAGCTGTCTTGGTTGGCAGTGCTCTGCCTATTATCATACCTCAGTGTGCTATGTGGGCAATGCAACTCTGGGACCATGGAAGCTTCATTTTGAGAGCCCTCTCAATCCTCACACATACATCTTTCTCTTTGGCTTGTTCTGATTTCTATCTTTTTGCAACAATAAAACTGTAATATTTAGTATAGTGCTTTGTTCATTTCTTTGAGTCTTTCTAGTGAATTATCAAACCTGAGGGAATAATGAGAACCTTGAATTTTAGCCAGCCCATCGTAAGTGAGGATGCCATGGGGACTCCAATACCTGTAGCCAGTGTCTGAAGTAAGGGCAGTCTTATGGAGGATTGTGCCCCTGACCTGTAAAATTTGGCATAACACTGGGTAGCTGGTGTCAGAAATTATTACATGTTTTGAACCCAATTTTGACTTAATAATGAAAACCTGAGACCAAAGATGCATTCAGTGTACAGATTCCTGGATAAAGTCTATGAAACTAAATAAAATTCATTTGGTTTTTAAAAATATAATTAAAATTATGATATGAATCATGCTTTGTTAGCAGGCCTTAAATTACATATCAAAGGAATGGTTTTCATCTTAACATTCTCCATCATATATCATTCATAAATTTCATTTAAGTCATTGGCTAGCTGTTGATTATTGTCGATGTCTGAGGGAAAGATGAATCTTTTTTATTTTTTTAAGCCAAAAACTGGTCAAACTTCATAGAGAATGTATGTGAAATTGAATGACAATTTAGAGTTGATGGATGAGGCAAATGTCAATAGAGAAGATAGAAAGATATAAAAAAAAGCATTTTAGATTTAAGAGATGGTGATAGTGTGGCATGGATTTAATGCTTGGATTTAAAATTAATAAGTAAATACTGAAGAACATATTAAATAACCTTGGGAGTTTAGTAAAGTGAAGGGGAGTGAATCAATGTAATGGCCAGTACTTACTGTTTAGCAAATAAACTACATGTTGAGGTTTTATAAATAGGTCCCTCCATTTGCCTCTTCATTCTTATTAAGGCTGAAACCCTGTGAAGTACCTCTGCAGGTTTAGTAATACTGGATAACGTAAAACTCAGTGGGCTGGTCATTAGCACATGTAAAATGGACCTATTCTAAAAAGACCTTTATAAATTACTATGGTATAATCACCATATAGCTCCTAAATCCATCTTCTCAGGGGATGTGAATTGGAAATAATGAGGAGTTCCACAGAGTGAGGAAGCCTAGTAGATAATAGTGACAGAAAAGAATCGGCTAAGCATGTGGAGAAATAACAGAATCGGGAAATATGGTACTGAATTATAAAGGAGAGAATCTAAGATAATAATTTAAAAAAATGTTCCTATGAGGATGTCCTTTGTTTCTTAGGATATATTAGTACATTTAGATTGGTTTAACCAAACATTTATGTGGGATGAGCTTAGTAATTTTCTGATTTCCAAATGACATTTGTAAGTGTATAAAATCATTATAAAATTATAATTATAATTAATTAATTATAATTAATATATTATGTTATATTAATTATAATTAATTATAATTTTAATTATATATAATATATAATATAATTAATTAAAAATAATAAATTATAATATTTTTCCTCCACCTTGAGTATGACATCAGTGCTATTACAAGTGGCTTAGTATATAGACATAATATATTTTTATCCTATAACTGCAGAGAGCTGCTATTTTTTAACTAGCTAGATAACCTAACTTCAAGCTTTGGATTTGGATTCTTTAAAAATAAGGTTATTCTGTTTTTCCAGCAGTGGTAGATGGTTGCTTCTCTTTTGTGGACTAGTGTATTTGTGGAGCTATATGGAGAGTCCAGAGACTTGGAGTTGAATAGGTTCTAGAGGGATTTAGTTCATCACATGAACTAAAAGGGCTTTATGGCATCATAAAGGTGATGGGGTCCGTGATCAAAGGAACGAGACTGATACAAAGCGAAGGTCAAGCAAAGCTTTATTTCGCGCCAAGCATCATGAATCGCACTGACCGGTCAGGGCTTTCTTTTATAAAAGATGACAACTTTGACCCCGGCGAGCCTACTCCCAATGAGGTTGCTGACATCTAGGTCGTTTCTCACTGTGTCACTGCTGAGGGTCCTGGAGTGCGGGGCAGGGCCACTAGCATCGCAGGCGTCGAGGGACCGCTGACAACTGGACCGCAGATGTCTCAGGACCGCAGGCGTCGAGGGACCGCAGATGTCTCAGGACCGCAGGCGTCGAGGGACCGCTGCAGGCAGCGGCGCTCGGGGCCGCTGCCGGAGGCTGGAAGCTGCAGGCGGCGGCGCTCGGGGCCGCCGGAGGCTGGAGGCTGGACCGCCAACGCGGTTATAGCTCTTACAAGAGCTGTTACAGCTCTTCTATACACCGTTGACTCCCCTGCTCTTCTGCGACTTCCACCGCTCTCCGCTCCGCCGACTTCACCGCCTTCCGCGGACTTCCACCGCTCTCCGCCGACTTCACCGCTCTCCGCCGACTCCATCCCTCCTGTAGCAGCCGCTGCTCTCCTGCAGCAGCCCTGGGCCCTCCTGCAGCAGCCCCGGCTCTCCTGCAGGAGCCCCGGCTCTCCTGCAGCAGCCCCCCTTGGCAGCCTGGCAGAGCAACCTTTATGGGGGTGGTTAAGCCCCGCCCCTACACAGGTGGCCAATTGAATTCCAACCTTCCCAGTGGATATACATACGGCCTACTGATTGGATGACTCCACTCAGTCTGCCCCACCCTTACAGTTGCTTCGCTTTTGTGGACTAGTGTATTTGTGGAGCTATATGGAGAGTCCAGAGACTTGGAGTTGAATAGGTTCTAGAGGGATTTAGTTCATCACATGAACTAAAAGGGCTTTATGGCATCATCACATGTCTTCTCTCCAGTGGCTGACTGGAGAGAGGTAGAAGTTTTGCTCAATGATACTTAGTCAGTGATGCAGGAAAAATGATCTCTCCCTCTCTTCTCTCTGGCCTTTACTCAGCGGGTTGGGCCGCTGCCTTCGGCTCGGGTCATGATCCCAGCGTCCTGGGATCGAGTCCCGCATCGGGCTCCTTGCTCGGCGGGGAGCCTGCTTCTCCCTCTGCCTCTGCCTGCCATTCTGTCCGCCTGTGCTCAATCTCTCTCCCTCTCTCTCTGACAAATAAATAAATAAAATCTTTCAAAAAAAAAATATTTCCATGAGAGCACATGATTTTGGGGGTCATTTTTGCAACAATGAAGGGAAATTGTGACATAATCATAGATGAAGTAACTCATCTTGAAAGTGCCAGCAGTGCCCTCTTGTTGTATGAGAAGTTTGTTTATGGTGCTTTCCAGCTTTCCAGGTACCATCTTCCTAAATGATATAACTTTTGTGCAGTGTAAACATTCTCCTGTTTAATGTTTTTAATATCACATGGATTCTAGATCCTGACTGTATTAGGGTTCTGTGGAGAAATAGAACCAGTAAGATATATATATATATATATATATATATATATATATATATAGATAGATGTACAGAAAGATATTTGTTATGAGGACTGGCTCACACAATTATGGAGGCTGAGAAGTTCCACCATCTGCTGTCTGCAAGGTGGAGCTCCAGGAAAGCTGGTGTTGCAGTTCCAGTCCAAATTCAGTCCTGAGAATCAAGCGAGCCAGTGATGGTAACTCCTTTTCTGAGTCTGAAGGCTTGAGAAGTAAGAGTGCTGATGTCCACAGGTAGGAGAAGATAGATATCCTAGTTCAAGCAGAGAGCTGATTTGCCCTTCCTCTGCCTTTTGTTCTATTCAGAAGCTCAAAGGATTAAATGAAGCCCTGCTGGCATTGGTGAGGGAGATCTTAGATCTTTGCTAATCTCTTCTAGAAAGACCCTTACAGATGTACTCAGAAATGTTGTACAAGCTATCTGGGCATCCCTTAGATTAACCATTGCTTTGATTACTCCAGAGTTATACTGGTTATTAATCTTGCTCATGAAATATGGTACCTGAAATTAAGATTATACCTTAGATAGGATTTGACCAGTGCTGCTTGAGAGTATCTTCCTATTTTTGCCAATGGTCTATAAAATTACATTAGCATCCTAGCCAACTTCAATAAACTGTTTTCTCTGATGTGGTTGTGAAGTAATAAATAAAAAAAAAACATAAATAGTAAGACATCAGGTCTCCATTAAGCGATCTATTGTGAGGCCAGATTTTGCCATTTTATATATTGTTTTAAATAAGTGCATAGTAATTGAAAACATTCTTCCTTCAGTAATTCAAACAATACAAAGGTAAGCCGAGTAAGAAAGAAAGGTCCCTTTTGTTCCCATTACTCAGACACACATCCTTCTTAAGAAGTAACAGTTTATGGCAAAATCCAGACTTTTTTCAATGCATTTATCTCTAGTAAATGTTACATAATGCAGTATGCATTTTTTATCACTTGCTGTTTTTATTTTATATATACATATAATATATATTGACAAATTTTATATTTATTGACAAATTTATATATATATATAGAGAGAGAGAGAGAGAGAAATTTTCTATGTTGGTGATGGCAACTAGCAAGATCTAGACTTTTTTTCTTTTTTTAAGATTTGATTTTATTTGTGAGAGAGAGAGCAAACACACAAGCAGGGAGAGCAGACAAAGAAGGCAGAGGTAAAAGCAGGCTCCCCACTGAGCAAGGAGCCCAAAACAGTTCTCGATCCCAGGACCCTGGAATCATGACCTGAGCCCTGAGCCGAAGGCAGACATTTAACCAACTCAGCCTCCCAGGTGTCCCAAGATGTAGACATTTTTAATTACTGCATCATATTACAGGACATAAGAATGTTTCATAATTTAACCACTTCATTAATTGCTAGATATTCCAATGTTTTCTAATTTTTGCCATTACAATGAATGGCATTGTTCAATGCTATCCATTTTCTTTGTGTTTGAAACAAAGCTATTCATTTTCTTTGTGTTTGAAAATGGATTTTTTTCTAATAAAAATGAATAATTGGGTCAAAAATAATTTGTGCTGTTAAACTTTGGATTTATATCAGTCATGGTTCAGGTAGGAAACTACCACAAGTATTATGGAAATAAAGGATTAATTACAGTGATCACAACCTATGTGAATGTGGGTTAGAATCTCATTTTATAGCCAGTTAAGATTTGTTCTTCAGGAAGGTGAATTTTGTTAGCAGTGTGTAGAGTTAATTTGATGGAGAAAATATATATAATAACAATAAATATGTATAATATATAAATAATATAAAAATACATATATATATATATATATATAAAGTATTTTAAGTTATTTGAAAAACAGAACTAGGACTTGATATGATGGTAAGATTATGAGGATATATCCAATATATCACAATGAATAGCTGTGACTGAAGCATTGATTTGAACAGTAGATTAAATAAAAATATATGAGGTGGATTAATCTTGAAAAAGAGCACAAAGCAGTGGGCATAACCAGGTAGTACAAAGTATTCCAGTTTGGAAGGAGCATTTCCAAGAAAACAATAGAGTGCTCGCATCAGCAGCACATATACCAAGGAAACAATAGAATACAGAGCTGAAGATGAACAGACCTCATGAAGAGTCTGTTCTCAGGCATAAGTAATAGGGCTGGAGAAAGGGTAGTAGCAATGGGCATAAAAAGGCTGGAGCCATTTTGAAATTGTAGAAGTAGAACCTATGGAGTTCAGCATGTGAAAGAAGTTCAAGTGTCAAAGAAGAGTCACATTTTACGATGCCTCTACTGTTGCAAATTTGCCGTAGCTGATAGTTGTTAGCCTGTAAGTGAACATCTTAAACATTTTAAACCATTGCCTTCTGCTTATAAGTCCACAGGCGCTATTAAAATAGTTGAGCAGAAACCAAATGAGAAATAAGGGTTAAGAACTTTATCGGCTGTCCAGACATCTGTACCCTCAGCAAGCTGTCAAAAGAAATGCTGCCTTGAAAGCCAAAGTCACCCAGGGGGCTAATCAGCTTAAACACATGACAAAAGTCATAGACAATTCCAGAGCGCTAACTACGTTAACTAACAGTGCTGCTTGCCAAGGAGCTGCACATCACTGCCAAAATTAAAAGAATGGTTCTCTCTGCCGAGTTTTTGGAATTCCATTTTTTTTTTTTTTTTTTCCTTTTCAACTCTTCTTGGAGAAGATCGTAGTAGAGAGGAGCTTGAGCACACTCCATCTGGTGAGATAGCCAAGTTCACAAAGTTTGGCTGGTTTCAGTGCCAAGGAGAGGTAGTTAAAAAGCAGGTCGATGAGTGTTTGGGAATATGATGCCACTTGAAAAATGTTTTCCCAGCCCCTGCTCACTTTTTTTGTTTTGCCTTCTTTTCCATTTCGGGCAGGGTGAGGAATGAATGACTGTTCAAAAATTATTTAAGGATCGCTCTTTCTGACTCCCGATCTCTCTGATGTTCATATTAAAAGCTCACATATAGCCCTGTGTGGCTATATTTCACTCTTATCTTTATCAGGTTTTAATGTGAAATTGGTAAAAATCAAGCATGAATTGAAATGCGCATGAGTCATTACTGTGGAGCTATTATTCCCTTGTCTTCTTGTCACTTCGTTCACTGGTGTCACTGGTTAAATTCTGCTTCATTTCCTACACTTCTCAATTGACAGGAACAATGAAGTCATGACACTGTAATCTTGATTTTTTTCCGCACATGACATTTTGTGTTGGTAACTTTATTAGTTGCTCTATTTGGAGCACTTCATATTCGAGGTATCTAGGTGGTTTATCTCACATGTCTGATCTTGTCTAAACTCTCAATTTATGCATTGCCTGGGTGGCTCAGTGGCTTAGGCCGCTGCCTTCGGCTCAGGTCATGATCTCAGGGTCCTGGGATCGAGTCCTGCATAGGGCTCTCTGTTTGGCAGGGAGCCTGCTTCCCTCTCTCTCTCTGCCTGCCTCTCCATCTACTTGTGATTTCTCTCTGTCAAATAAATAAATAAAATCTTTAAAAAAAAAATTAAAACTGGCTTTGGGAGATCTTTCCTTTTTTATTTAAAATTATCTTGAAGTAATTTGTTCATTTTTACATAGGTTTGTAGATCATATTTCTGATTTATAGTTTGAATACATATTTTTTTTCAGTTTGCTGATAGAATATAGCCAATCATTGTATTAGGATGTGCATTCTGGGCTTATGAATGCCATTCACTCATTTGTTTTGTTCTGTTTACTCTATAGGTGTTCATTTGGCACCTTCTATGTACCAGGCAGTATTCTGAGTACTAGGGGCTCAGTACCAAACAAAATAGACAAAAAATAGTCCTTCTCTCAGGATTTCTAATTTTGTGGAAAGAGACACATTAAGTAAAATCTATGTCGGATGGTTGTAAAGTGGTCAGAATAAGTGCCAAGAGGTGTCAGACAAAGGCTGTCCTCTTAAACAGGAGGTCAGAAAAAGTCTTACTGAGAAGAGTATTTCGGCCAAAGCCTGAAGGAGTTGGAAGATCAAGTCATATAATCACAAGTTAAGAGCATTTCAGCCCAACGGATGAGCAAGTTGAGAGGCCCCAAGGACGGAGAGTATGTTCAAGAGGAGAAGAGCGAGACAAGCACAGGTCTGTGGAGAGGAGGAAGGGAGGAAGAGAGAAAGTAGGTAGAAGACAAGATCAGAGAGAGTGGTAGAATGTGGGAGCAGAGTGTGTAGAGCTTTGTAAGACATGGTAGACACTTTTTTTAATTGGCTAAAGGAGAAGATATTGGAAATGTGAGCAGAGGGGTGAGATGATCTGAGTTATATTTAAAAGGATCATTTTGGCTGCTGAATTGACAATAGCTATAGCTTTGCAAGAGTGAAAGCAGAGAGAGCTCTAACATGTGATCTGTTCCGAGTTCTCAAAATTAGTCTGGCTCTAATATTTTTGGAAATGTCATAAATTTGAATGTGTATTTTATTCAAAAGAAAGTATAGTTGAGCAACTTAGTACTAAGGACATAGAATTAAACATTCATGATTGAATCATAATTCCATATAAATGCTGTGTTTTTGACCTTGGGCAAATGGTCTAAATTTTCTCCGACTGAATTCCTCCAATGACATTTCCGTTTAAGCATACATTCTGGAGATGAATGAGATAACACATGTAAAGTTCTTTGTGTAGTGCCTGCAAATCATAAGCACCATTAAATGTTTGTTGTTATTATTACTTTCATTACTATGTTTTTGTGTTATCACTTACGAGAGAATATTTTATAGGGATTGTGAACATAATATTACATCCTTGCTAATTAAGAGGAAATTGTGGACCTCGGCTTCAGTCAGTTATGTAAATAGTGCACTTTTCTCTTAAAGAGTATTGAAGTACACAAAGGAATCTCCTTACCTGTAAGTTTCAAGAGCACAATAGATTTTTATCTATCAGTTGGCAGCCATTTTTCATCCTTAAAGTTCTGATTCTGCTTGAAAACAGACTAACATAGCAGATTAGCCTACAAAGCCATTTTACCTTCTCTCTCAGATAGTGGATAATAACCCGAGTCAAGTGCCACAGAATGTCAATTTCACTCATTTAGCACTCTGCACCTGCCTGTGACGGGGATGCTTGAGTAAAAATGCATGCTTGGACAGAAAATATTTTTGTATGTATTAACTTGGCTTAAACATATGACAGTTTACGATTCCTGCCAAGCTGGTAACATTTGAGAGGAATAAGGTTAGATTCAAATACTATGTTTTCTAACCAAGATGAAGGGGAGAATAAGTCTATCTGAAAAATAGAGACCAAAGTTTAAAAGTCTGGCATTGTAAAGAAATTATGCAGCAGTATTCTGTTACTTTAAATTGTGGATTTAGAGAAGGTGTAGAAAATATATCCCCAGCAGGCAAAGGAGGAAGTTGATGGTATTCAGGTCCAGTGCATATTACTAGCTCAAATACTTATATTCAGAGGTAAGATACTAATGAGACCTGGACTCTCATTTTTTTTTAGAATTATTTTCTATGTCAATTGACCTAATAATCTGTGTTGCCATTTTTAAATTTAGTAAAAGGAATACACAGTTGTTTGAACTTGACATGGAATTTGCAAAATACCTGAGTTGTAACAGTTCTGCATTATATTGATTAGATAAATAGTGTTTTCCAAATTGATCACATGTTTTACTATGAGAATAATAGGGCCGCTACGCATAAGGGGTTCACCATCTGGAAGAGGGAGAGATACAAAAAAATTCCACTTCAGAGTGCTGAGTGCTAAAATAGAGGTGTGAGCAAAGGATTTTGGGACCCTTTAAAAGATAGATCAAGTAATTGGACAAGCAGAAACAGATTTACAAAATAATTGCTTTGTGCAGTTCTGTGAGTTTAAACTTCATTTTTTAGGCAGACAGAGCCAAAAGAAGAGAGAAAGGTAACAAAAATGTTATCTACTTTTTCTTCTTTTTTTTTTTTTTTTTTTTTTTAACCATTTAGGATAACCAGAATGACAGTTGGGGGGGGTAGGATAAGATCTAAGGGACAAGGTATTACAGGAAAATGTAGGACTAAAGAACACTAGTTTTGAGGTCAAATGCCTGTTGTGAATTAAGTTTTGATGTAGTTTGCTTTATTATCTTGAAAAAGAAAATTACCTAAACTCTAGGAGTCTGTTCTTTTAACTATATTTGGGAAATGTCTTGCCTAATTTGAGAATTCTTGCTGTAAGAGGCAAATTAAGCACATGCTATCTTTGTCAGGATATCAAAATCCCCTGAAATCTAGGTGGTACATATCCAGCACTGGTGAATGGAGGCTCTGCTCCCAGCATTGTAGGAGCACACAGATACCGGCTATCTCATCTTTCGGTAGGTGTAGCAGGTAGCTTCTAAGATGGTCTACTAGGATACCTGTTTTCTGATATTCATGGCATTCATTGTGTAATTTGCTCCCCTTGATTAAGTTGCCTCCCACCAGTAGACAACTGTAACAATGTGGAAGGCATGCCACCCTTATTATTGAATTATAAAATGGTGTGGCTTCTGTCTTGCTAGCAGACTTTTTCTCATTGACTTTGAAGCAGGCTGCCTTGTGGAGAGATCCACGTGGCAAAGGGGGCCTGAAGGTGGCCTGCAGCCAGTGACCAGCAAGGAACTGAAGCCTCATTTCAACAACACTTAAGGAGCTGAGCCTTGCCAACAACCACATAAGTGAGATTTAGTCGCAGATCTCTCACCAGTTGAGCTCTAAGAGGAGATTTCAGTCCCATTTGACATCTTTATTGCAGCCTTGTGAAAAACCCTGAGGCCGACAACTTAGCTTCAGGGGGATTCCTGACCCACAGAGGCAGGGAGATATAGAAATGTGTGTTGTTTAATGCTGCAAAATTTAGGGGCAATTGGTTTTCCATCACTAGATAACTAATACAAAAAGGGAAGAGATTACTGAACATTGTGTTCTGGGACCTAAATGTTTCCACTTGGAAATGACAAAGGTCATGTTTACTTAGAGCTCTTTTCCAGAACTAGTCACAAAGACCTACCTAACTACAAGGAGGATAGGAAATGTTGAGAGAGACCATAGAATGTCTGGTATAAAATGTTCTCTCCTTCACAGAAAACAGGAAAACCCCACACAATGGTATATTCTGGTACCAGTCTAAACTCAGTATGTAGTCACTTAAGTAGGAACTTGATACAATCCCTAGCCAATGATCTTTTATATCTTCTATTTTCAGCAAAATCATAAAGCTAATCCATTGTAACAATTACCATTGTCTGCATA
Organism: Neogale vison; assembly: GCF_020171115.1. NCBI lineage: Eukaryota > Metazoa > Chordata > Mammalia > Carnivora > Mustelidae > Neogale > Neogale vison. The sequence continues at coordinate 91,771,611 of NC_058096.1, read as the reverse complement.
TGAAATTTAAGGTATTCTTGTGCCTATTAAAAAACCATCATTCAAATTTTATTCTTTCGTAACACTACTTTGAATAATGTAGTATTATTTTCACCCATTTTCTAGATGTTGAACAGATCTGGAGGGGTTAAATATTCTACTCAGATCACAGAGCCAGAACTGGGTCTTAAATTTCGGCCCTCCTCCTCAAAATATTATACTCTCTTCCTTAGGGAGGATATATTTGCTGGTTTTTTTTTTTTTCTTTCTTTCTTTCTTTCTTTTTTTTTTTTTTTAGTGGTAGATTCAACAATGAGGTCTTCATTGGTAAGCAAACAGGGTGGATGCTTACCAAAGAAAGTCATGCTGCAGAATATTAGAACTGCTAACTTGGATGTGTGATATGACAGATGCTCTAAAATGATGGCTATTATGACTGTGATCTTTAGTCAAATGTATAGTTTTAACAGTGGCAGGGCTGTAATAATCCATGCTTTAATAATAGAATTAGTTAAACAATATTTGTATGTTGTTATAGATCTGTATATATAAAGAGGGATCTATATATAAAGATCATTGTTTAGTGGTACATTGCTTACTGTAAGGAGAAGCTTGGACTTCATTGCTGGACCAGACTCTGTCTTGCTGTGAGACCTTTTGCTCCACACTTGATTGACTTGTACCTCAGTCAATCCAGATGGAAAAATGGGGAAAAAGCCAAAACTCACTGAAAACCAGATGCTGCATCTGAGCTATGGCTTCCTAAGTAAATGAATTACAAAACATTGTTGAGGAGAGTATGCTTTTGAAATATCCTGGCAAGACACAGTCTTGTTCTATGTTAAAAAAGTAAAATTTAAATTAAAAAATACACATATATAAGTGAGATTGTGAGTTCTACGTGTTGATAATTTGACATAATGGCAATTGTAACTTGTAGGAATGAAATGACTTTTTTTCTGAGTTCTTTAGACTACATTTACAGTTTTGGGGAGGGGTAATAAGTTTGTACTGTTAGAAGTTGCCTTCGTGAAGGTATTTAGCACATGTTAGCATAGGTAGAAAAAAAATAACAAGGTACTTAAAATGAATTATGTGGTACTAATCATTAAGAATTGTATTTCTTAGCAAGGAAAAAAAACAAAAAGAAACCCATTATTTTCAACAATACAACTTTAAGAGAATTTTGCATACCACATAGAGGATAAAGATAACATTCCAGTGTAAAAAAAAAAGATCATCAAAATGTGACATTAAAATCCAGCTGCGCCCACAGTCACCAAACTGTGGAAAGAAACAAGATGCCTTTCAAAGGACAAATGGATAAGGAAGATGTGTTCCATATACACTATGGAGTATTATGCCTCCATCAGAAAGGATGAATACCCAACTTTTTTATCAACATGGACGGGACTGGAAGAGATTATGCTGAGTGAAATAAGTCAAGCAGAGAGAGTCAGTTATCATATGGTTTCACTTATTTGTGGAGCATAAGAAATAACATGGAAGACATGGGGAGATGGAGAGGGGAAGGGAGTTGAGGGAAATTGGAGGGGGAGATGAACCAGAGACTATAGACTCTGAAAAACAATCTGAAGGTTTTGAAGGGGTCAGAGGTGGGAAGTTGGGCCAGCCTGGTGGTGGGTATTGTGGAGGGCATGTACTGCATGGAGCACTGGGTATGGTGCATAAACAATAAATTCTAGTACACTGAAAAGTAATTAAAAAATTAAAAATTAAAAAAAAATCCAGCTGCTCTGATCTTTCTCATACTTGGACTGGGAATGCTGTAATGTGTAGCAAACGGAATTAGAGAAAAATCAGTGATGACATTGGAAACTTGAATCACATGCATTCTAGGCCTGGGGAGTGCTGACACTGAAATCCCAGGTTGGACAAATAGTGATAGCACCTATGTTTGAATTATATAATTCCAACCAGAAATTCTCTGAGGGAAAAAAAGTGGGGGAGAATTTTTTCCTCTATGGGCTGAGGGTTCAAAAGTAAGCTGATAGTGGAATGAGAAGCTGGTGGTGGCTCAAAAATATTTCAACATATTCTGAGAGATCCCAATATATTAGTTTATATAACACGATACAGGAATTCCTAAATCAGCAAAACACAATTTTTGTTGATTCCCATTCTCTTTTCATGGGAAGAACCATTCTGATTCAAGCCACAGTTATTCTCCTCATATGTACTCTGGCCTACACTCAATTTACAGAGATAAATTGAAGTTTGAAAATGCAAATCTGTGACATTCCCCTACTTCCCATGGGGTAAGATGAACTCCATTATCATGGTTTACAAAGCCCTGAATTGTCCTGCCTTCTCCATCTCATCTCTGACAAGGTGGTTTCTGCCTCTTTCACTTCCCTTTCCTCCCACCAGGAAAAACATTGTTGAGGAGAGTATGCTTTTGAAATATCTCAACCTTTCATAATTTCCCTTGGTCTTCTTTCTTATAATGGAATCATTTTATTTTCTGCTCTCACATAATACAGGATGAAGTCTTCTTCTGGCCTCCTTGAGAAAGTCAAATCTCCTTTCTCAAAATCTCTCATTTTAGTACTTGGAAATGCTTGTCATGGTTGTGAACTGAAATCTATTTGCATGAGCACTTTATTTAATTAACATCTTTAATCCTCTTCTAGATTCTTGGTGATAGCTGTGTCTCCACTGCCTACTCAATGTTACTTAAATATTGGTTGAAAAATAAATGAATAACTGAATTGAACCACATATAAATGGTATGTTTGAATACAATGCAAGTGGGAACATAGAACAGTAATTATACAAGTGATTTGAAAAATATATATGATTTGGGAAGAACCTCTTTAATAATAATTCTGTTTTCCAGTGGATGTAGCTAGCCCAGAAGAGGAAGCTAAATTGTTTGCTCATCAGCTAAAATCTATAGGTAGTGTTAGGGCACATTGACTGCTTTAGAAGAAAACCTGCTGTCTCTCCAAATGCTTCATGTAGATGTAATGACACGATTGCATCCCATTTTCATATCTCTCCAGACTCTGTCATGTAGTGAAAACAGAAAATGCTTTGTGTTTAACGTTCTGTATTGTTGATTGTATCCAAAACACACGTGACAATTCAGATACCAACTATGTAATACATATAAAATACCTTCCCTCACTAGAAGTTGTAGTTTGTTGTTTAAATAAGTATACTACTCTGTTCTTAAAGCAAATACAATATGGTGTCCTTTTGTAATGGAGACCAAATGACATTGATTTCCTTACCACCCCTTGCTTTATATCACAAAGCAAAACTATCACCAGTGGTAACCAGTGACTGGATCTCTTTGGAGAGAGAACAGTTATGTGAAGTAATCATTTACCTTGGCTTGTGTGCATGTAAGCCCTTTTGGTCAGCCTAGTCTGAAGCATGCATAGATGCTTAAATTTACAAGTAATTAGTCCTAAATAATTAATTTTCCTTCCTTTTAAGAAAGAGTATATTTCTCGGGAAGTCTCCTGACATTCTGAGAACCACAGTGAAATTCAATTTTATTTTTCAGAGGATGAATTTCTTTTCTTCTTCTAGAATTTCTCTTTCGGGTGGTTCTAACCATAGAACACAATAGCTTAGTGTGCTGCCCTGGGAGGTCTTCCCCATCAAAAAGTTTGTACCTGTGACCCTCTGCTTTATACAGGTGTTTACACAAGTGGGTTCCAAACCAATTCCTAGATCTAGCAGTGTTCCTTCCTTATGAGATAACTGTATGTATCTTACCACAGCTAATGGTGGAGAGAGGAGCATGGAGTAGTAGTAAGGCCACTGAATTGACTATCAGAAAACCCAAGTTCCATTTTTGGCTGTGGGAAGTTCACTCAGATAAAGTACTTCTTAGGGTTTCTGACAAAAAGTAAGGAATGGATTATTATTATCTAATATGAGTATCACTTTATTTGCCTGTTGGATGACCAATTTTACTTCTATGACTAAAGTGTTCTTAAGTCTTGCCAATAAATCAAGGAATCTGTGGGGGATAAATGAATGGTGCTGAGTACTACTAACTAGAGAACTTGTAGAGTACTATCAAGTAGTAAATAGGGTGAAATATTTGTCAGTCAGTTCAAGGTGATTTGGGAACCAATAACCAAATGAATATAAGAGAATTATTTTACTCATAGACAAATGAGCTGACAAAATTCAACCTGGTATACAGCTAAATGTTAGAACAAGAGAGATATTAAAAAAAATTAGTAACTACATATGCATTGTCACCAATTATAGGCAACCAACATAACTTTGAACGTTCTGTCATTTTTACAGCCATTCTGCTAGGCATTTGTATCCTTCATGGATCATTCTCTTTGTCTGGTGTTCTAGCCACCCTGGTCTTCTTTAAGTTCCTCAAAGACCTATTGCTCCTTTGGTGTTTTTCCACATGCTAATCTCCACAGCCAGGAAAATCTCTCTCCTACTCACTATTGTTCTCCCTACCTCATTAGATCCTGCTCACCTTTCAGATCTCGGCAAAAATATTACATTTCCTAGAGAGTCTTTTCATAGGACCTTATAGGATCTCCTTACCTTGGGCTTTTGGCTCCTTATAACTTTCCTTCACAGTAATTCTTTTTTTTTTAAAGTATATACAAGATAATCCTTTTATCACTGTCTATTTTCCACTCTCCTGTATAAGGCAGAAAGCTCATTAAGGCAGGGGCCCTGTCTGTCTTGCTTACTTTTTATCTAGAGATGACAAGCACACAGGTCCAATAGATAATTGGCACTGAATACGTATTTGTTGAAGAACTGTAAGAATGAATTCCAGAATCCAAATTAATTATGTTATCTGAAAGCCTTAATATACTAGTGTTTTGTATAACTGCACACCATTACATAGTACTTGGGTTTTTCAGTCCTTGAATTGAAGAATAACTAAGTGAAGTCAGAGGCCATAACCATTCCACAAAACAAATGGGAACTCTTTAGGAGATCAACAGTGGCTTTCTGTGCAATGTCTATGGTAGTAAGTTGGAATTGCTTTTCTGATTTTTTTCTAAACTCTTTTCTTGGGCCTTGAGTATCTATGAAATATCAGTAAAATGGATTTTTGGGATCACAGCTTTAGGTCTGTAGTCAGAAAGTTTTGTGCCAGATAAACCAGCAACATACAGGAGCAGAGATGGGAGGACAACTCAGATCTCCCAGTGTGCATTGTTGATTTATGCAACCCCCAGTAGACAGAATACTGCCTATCAGAGCCCTACCAATGTGGCCTGAGCCAGTGTTGGAGTAGAGCCCAGAAAATAGGGCCTCACTCCAGAGAAATGCAAGAGAAGGCAGTTCAGAGAGGGGAATCCCTTGAGATAGCAAAAATCGGAGCATGAGACAAGGATAAAGGGTCAATCCATAAACCAGAAATGGCATTAAAGGTTCAAGAGTCAGAAAAACTGATCAGCTGAGCTACCAGAAGAGATAGAAGTGAAGAAATAAGGAAATAAGGGTCTAAATACAGTTAATAGGAAAAGTTAGGCATGGTTAGGTTTTGGAAGGTTTTTAAATTTTTGGTTTAATTTGTTTCCTAGGTTTATCCAAGGTCTTGGCCTGCTATATACCTGTGTCAAGCTCAGGCTCCAAGGATCTCAGCGATGTGCTAGAGTACATTTTGTGGGTTATGTCAGATAGTCATTGGGAAAAAAAGAGAACTTTGGGATGCCTGGGTGGCTCAGTTATTTAAGCATCTACCTTTGGCTCAGGTCATGATCCTGGGGTCTTGAGATGGAGTACTGCATCAGGCTCCTTGCTCAGTAGGGAGCCTGCTTCTCCCTCTGCCTGCTCCTCCCTCTACTTGTGTTCTTTCTCTCCCTCTCTCTCTCTCTCTGAAAAATGAATAAAGTCTTTAAAAAAGAGATGTTAAAGAACATAGATAATTCCTTATTTACTATTTCATGATTTACCATCTCCTCTCTCATAGGTATAAACCCAACATAGAATCTCAGATTAGATTTACTATATAGTGATCTGTGAGAAAGAAATGGTATAAATTCATAGTGAACAGGTTTTAAATTTTGTAGTGAAAATGAAATAGATTGATTAACAGAAAGTTAGAATCTCAGGCAGTTTTGTGACATTAATGTTCCTTTAAAAAACTTTTAATATATTTTTGTGTATTTTGTAATATAATGGACCCCTCCTGTATCCATCCCTGACTTCAACACTCATCAGAATTATGTCATTCTGACTTCATCTGATATTTTCATTAGCGTTTTCTTTGGGATTGTATTGAGATCTTTCTTATGACCAGTGCTAAAGATGAGTGGAGAGGCCATGGGAATGGGGGACTTCTTTCTATATTGTGCAGAATACTCCAGAGGGTTTACTGGCATGAGGACATTGCCTCTTAGATGAAGGCAGGATTAAGGGATTTTCTTCAAAAGAAAGAGCTTCTGACATTTTTAATCATGTGCTTTTGAAATGTGTGGTGCCAGGGGTAGAAAACAATGTTGCTTTTGGTGAGATGGTATTCTTCCTAATAAATAGCAATTCTGTGCATTTAAAATAATAAGACAATATGAATTAGACCTTTTTCCAAGAATTAAATCTGTTTCTGCAAAGCCAAACACAAAATACAAAACCCAAAAATAAAGGTTTTTGGTGGAGGAAAAAATTTCTTTCTAGCTATCTAATCTATCCATATGCATATACATCTGTACTGAGTCCTATAGGATATCACCGTTCCAGGGAATCATTTCCATGTTTTTAAACATCTCATTTCTACTTTCCTTGTACCTTTGCCAGTGAACATAGAGCCTGGTACATAGCAAGTGTTTTGTTAAGTGTCAGTTGAATTAATTTAGTTTGTTTTCTTGAACTGAAATTCTTTCCTCTCTCAGCTGACTTCCTCCACACTTGCCAGCCTCCTCTTACTACCCTGCAAATCAAGAACATTGCATGCAGTTAAATTCTCTCCCATACATCACAATGTGATGATGACAACAACAGTGTCATCATCCTTTCCCTTTGATTTAATTTTCAGAAGAAATACAATAATGAGAAAGTATTGATTACATAGGCATTTGGAAAAATTCCTTTCTATATACAAAAGTCTTTGCTATACTGCTTTGCATACCTTCACTACCTCTTAGAAATCACATTGAGATCTGTCGTTGTGGGACATATTGTAAAAAAGGGAGCTGTTTCAGTGGGTTCTACTCAGTGACATTTTTCTCTTGGACATCTCTGTTGTGATGGTGATACTGACAGAAAAGAGAGATTCTTGCTTTTTTTTTTTTAAAGATTTTATTTATTTATTTGACAGACAGATCACAAGTAGGCAGAGAGGCAGGCAGAGAGAAAGAGGAGGAAGCAGGGTCCCTGCTGAGTGGAGAGCCCGATGTGGGGCTTGATCCCAGGACGCTGGGATTATGACCTGAGCCAAAGGCAGAGGCTTTAACCCACTAAGCCACCCAGGTGCCCCAGGGAGATTATTTCTATTCTTGTTCTTTTTAATGAGGTACAGGTGGAATAAATTACGGACATGAGAACATAGGAATTAAGATCATTTTCCTCTCAGATCAATCTTTGTAGTTGGAGGAGATAGATATTTGGCGAATTAACAATAAAAAAAATCTCATTTATATTTTATTTAGTATAGAGCTTGGTACTTCTATTGTTCCTCCTTCCCCCCACCCCTTTAGGCACAAAGGCTTGCTTGTTCAAATTATTTAAAAATCGGTAGGACTTTTAAAAAAATCTATAGTAGTTTGTAGTAATAGATTGCAAAATGTCTGATGAAGCATTTTAAAAAGAAGCTTCAAAGATTAAGTGATTATTCTTGACTACAAATGCTGATCTTTTAAAAATTCAAGTATTACTGATCTTCATGAAGGAAATAATTACTTCTTTTTGGAATTATCATGACTAACTTTGCTTGAAAAATTGCTATTAGCTAGATTTTCAGGAGGCACAAGTTATAAGCTTCTGTAAATTAGGTCCTCTGAGATTATTAGAGTACTTATAAAAGATTCCATGTTGGAAATATTAAACTTACTTCTTAAAGTTGGGAGTTTAAGTGTATTTTGAAGTATTTTGTTAAAAAAAGCAAGCAAGAAAGATCTTTCCTTTTTATTTTTCTTCATTCCTTTCTGTAGATGTCACTGTAGCATAGCAAAAAGAAAGGGGACTTCTTTTCTTTTGAAAATATAGGACTTCTACATGCAAATGAAAAAAAGCAGTGATTTGATTTATTATGCCAGCGTTGTCATATCAACAATAAGGTTTCTAAGCAACTAGTAGAATAAATTATTTTATAGATTTATTTGCTTAGCCTCATAAAATGGACCAAATGGAAGACACTTTTTTCCACTGTGATTATGTGGTAATTAAAAAAAGTCATTACACAGAAATTATGCATTAAATTCACATTACTAAGAAGAGTTCAAAATGAATCATGTGAATGTAATCAATGCCAAAAGACTTAATGAAGATTTGCTGCTTACAAGGAAACATTGTTGTTTCATGTTTATATATTTTCAATAATTGGTTTCCGGAGTCTATACCATGCTTTGCTCAAGTTGTTCCAAATTTACTCTTCAAAGAGGCTGATGCATGTGTCCCTCACTATGTCCCCTTTAAAGAACCCTCCAGAAAGAACTCATTAAACCCTGGTGCTCATTCTATAGACAGAATTCATACACCTTCTTAGAATTTTCTACACATGCAAATGACCTGTGCCGCTGGTTCTTAAGACTTCCGAAAAGTGACTGAACATATTAAAAAATGAAGAATTGATTTTTTTTTATACAGTTGCCCTGGGGATGTTAGAGACTTGTTAGACATTCACAGTCCATATTTCCCACACATCTTTGTGTAGTTTAAACATTTTCACTGCTATTTTTGAGTTGCTTACATCTCTACTTGGGAAAAGCCTGACCTGAATGTAACAGAGCAAGTATCCTCCTCCCCCACCAGCCCTGTTTTCTTTTATTAGAACTTTCTCCAGGACTTTTGATTTGCTGAAATTGTTGATGATGTGAAAAAATAGAAAATGATATGCCAAATTCCTTAGTTTAGTCAGGGGAAGCAGAAACCTGTCATGCAGTTCCGGGACAAGGCATTTTGTGTCCATCTACCACAGACTTATTTGTTGATGGAGAAAATCATTACTGCCTATAAAAAGTATCTGCTTTTTCTTTGCTTTGCCAAGGATGCTTTTTTTTTTCCTCTCACTTTCTTTGGTTTCTTCTGGAAATATTATTTCTTTCAAAAACTCATAGATTGGGCATAGCTGAAGAATCAAGAAAAAAGCACTTGTATTGAAAAACTACTAAGCAAACCACAGCATTCAACTGGATTTTCCAATTTGAAACATTTGACAAAAATATAGCTATAATTTTCTGGGCTATATGTGATGGGGAATTTTCTCTGTCCAATTCAGTTGCATCTGCTCCATTATTACTAACATCTTTTATACCCTTATAGACAATTCAGAGAGTCAGCAAGTAGAGGGGAAATATTTCTCCCTTCAAATGACATTGTCCTAATATTATTATGCTTACAACACAGTTGCCAAGTAGTGCTCCTTCTGCATCTTAGTCCAACTTAAGACTATGGGTGTTTTCTTCCTTTTTACTTTGTTTTATTCAAGTCACCGTTTCCTCAGAAGAAGGAAAAATCACTTTTGAGATTCATGACAATGCTACATATAGCCAGGCATTACAATAAACACCCTTCCTGTATTGGGCTTGTTTTCTTGTTACCTGTTGATGCTCTACTTCATTGTTTCTATATCTTAATTTTAATAGCATGCTCTTAGGCAAATTTTCCCTATTATCTTTCTGGAGAAGTTCATCTAATTTCATCTCCTCCTGTTACAGAAAACAAATGGGCAAATTTTCAAAAAACATTTTTTTGGTCTAGTCCTTTCTTGTTCTTGTTTATCATTTTTATATAAAACTTTTGTTTGTAAAACCATGTCCTTTATCTCTGAGATGAACTTACAAGTGGTCACCTGTGTTGTTCCATAAATAGACAATCTGGGTCACTAATTACTTCTGAGAAATGAGTAGAAGGCTTAAATGCAGAAGAGTTTCCTCTTTTCATTTTTTTTTTCTTTTCCAGTATGATTTCCTTTTGGCCTTGGTGAAACCATCTTGATCAATGCTTGTCAAACTTGAGTATATATACCAGTCCCTTGGGTATATATACCCACCCTTAGGATCTTGTTACAAGGTATATTATGATTTGGAAGTTCTCAGGAAGGTCTGGGGCCTGAGTTCTGGTTTCTAACAAGCTCTCAGGTAATGTTCTTGGTGCTGATTTGCAGACCACACATTGTGTAGCAAGACTAGAACATTCTACCATGCAGGTGAAGAAGCTGAGGTCTAGAGTGCTGCATAGATGTAATAAATGCTTTTTTCCAGTTTATTACTAAATCAACCTAGAACTTAAGTATTCCAAAGCAAGAAAAGATACACAGTTTTCTCTGCAGTTGCATGAAAAGATAGATGGATGCCAACTTTCTTGTGGTTGGAATCTGTTCGTTTTATTCTTCACTGTGTAAGTGGTTTAAGAGTCTTTCCTTTTTATGAATGTTCCCATGTTTATTCATCATTAAAATTGACACAGAAGAAAATTAAAATATAATATTTTTCAAGCTCAAAGCTGTCATTTTACTTTAGTGTGAGAGGCAGAATTTTGGGAAAAATAAGCAAATTTATATTCAAGTAATCACAAACTACTTGATAGCAAAGGCAGCAATATTTTAACACTAGGAATTCATTGTTATGTTTTAATATGAGCTTTTTCTTTTAATATGAGCTTTTCAATAATAAAATAAGTTCAATAAAGCAGATGGGATAAGACATGGATGGTGCAGCAGTTAATTTTCTTTGATGATTCATTTTGCTGGCAGGGAAAAAAACCAGTAATTTAAAGGCATGAATGTTGTTCTTGGTGTCACTTAAAGAAAACCCTGCCATTTTGAAAACAAAAAAAGTTCTGGACTGAAGAGAAACTGCTGTTGATATCTTCTTCTATCTTTAGTTCTTTTTGCTGTGGCTAGGCCAATATCCTCTCATGCCCATGCTATTCAATGTGTATCCCCTTTAGAATGTTATGCTTGGTCAATGGGACAGTTGTTTTTATTTTTTATTTTTTTATCTAAAAAACGTTTTAAAGAATTTATTTATTTTTTTGACAGAGAGAGAGAGAGAGAGAGAGCACAAGTAGGCAGAGTGACAGGCAGAAGGAGAGGGAGAAGCAGGCTCTCTGCTGAGCAGGGAACCTGATGCGGGGCCCAATCCTAGGACCCTGAGATCATGACCTGAGCTGAAGGCAGCCAATTAACTGACTGAGCCACCTAGGTGCCCCGGGACAATTGTTTTTAGATGAAGTAGAATTTAGATGAATTCCTATTCTGGCTGTGCTACATGGATAAATTAGAACTTTGTACCCAGGGAACCTTGGTAATTGGCTTATGTCCATTCACCAGTCACTGAAACACAATCTTAGTTTTAAAACTGAAAGTTATTATGAGATGGAAATTTTGAAGGCAAATAATTTGTCACAGTGAACAAAAATGTCATGCATCTGGGTCATGTGGGATCATGGGCAATGATGGAAGAAAAAGAGAATTTTGGTGAGTGGGGAACCAAAACATATCTATAAATATAATGAATGAGGTTCTGGTCAATGTTGAGTGGGCAGCTGTGCAGTCTGATAAAGCAGTCTGTCCAAGTGGGAACCAGGTAGGGAAGCAGGTAAAAGAGAAATTTCAAAACAGGGGCCCACTTGTCCTTCCAAAGAACATGGTGAACCACCCTTATTTGTCACTTAGGAATGTTAAGTTTTCCTAAGGCAGAGTGGGAGTCTTTACTCAGACATCAAAGAGATCAGAAAATGTCCCCAGATTGTATAAGAACTTGTGTGTAGAGGTAGTTTGTCACAGAGAAATCTGTAGTTTTCAATGGATCTTTATGAACGCTCATGACTACAAAAAAATAAATTCCAATGCCTTATAGTAAAATCCATTAACTCCCAGGGGGATAAAAAATTCTGGGGAAATCATGCAAGTGTGAATTATAGAAACATGGAGATAATTTATTATTATTATTACCAAGACCTATGAATATGACATTTTATGTGTTGTCCTCGTAAATTTGTTGCATTCAAGAAGGAGAACTTTTATTTATACAGCATTAATGTGGAAAAAATAAAGTGGAAAGTAAAATACAGTTTTGAGTAGATATGGTCTTTTCTGTCTATAATTAATTAGTCTGATTTAGCTGAATAATTTAACAGCAAGAAAATATAGCCTTTCTCATTTTTAATGACTCTTTTTTTGGTCGGTCTGCTCTGTTTCTTTTTGCCTGGCTCAGCCCAGAGTAGTCCATTTTTTAATTATTTTGTTCAATAAATATTTCTTGAAAGCCATCTACTAACTGAACTTTGTTTTAACTTCTGGGAGGTAGGAAAAGTAACATTCCAGATGAGTAAAATACATTGCTCCTCCCCTGAAGCGGCTTACAGTTTATTTATGGAGAACACCGTATGCTAAAAAAACACTATGTTGCAGAAAGTGTACAATTGTCATATTGGTGCAGCAGAAATTTCAAAAGTGTAATGGGATTTCACAGCAGTGCTGGAGCTCTGCAGAATGGTACCATGAATCAGTGAGGAACTATGCAAGTGTTTGGGAATGAGTACCATTTGATCCCCACGTGAAATGTGTGTTCCTTCTTTCTTTGTTGTTTGCTGATTCTAATTCTCTTCTAAGTTATCAAACTTCCTTCTGTTTCTGAATCAGAGAAAGGGAGCGCCAAGGCCATCCTTCTTCCTGGGGTTTTGAATGGAGAGGGAGTTGATTGCATGCTAGATCCTCAACGGAAAGGGTACCTAGAAGTCCACTGTTTTCACAGAATTAATTAGAATTAATCACATGGGGCTTTTTTATTTCAGTTTCCTCATCCACAATGTGAAGACATCATTTATGCATGGATGCACGCGCTCACACACACACGCGTCTAGATTAACTATAATAAAAGGCATGTTAGGAGAGTGGCATTTTAGTTATGCTCAGTGGATCCTTTTGTCTTTTTTGTTAATGTATTCATTTCTTCAGTCAAGAGCTAAATTTGAGTACCTACACCACTGGGTACCAGGGATATAGGTGACTAAAACAGGCATGTCTCTGCTCTCGTGGACCTTAGCTTTTGGTTAGAGAAGATTTAATAAGAAACTGCTGTGGAAGAAGAAAAACAGAATACTAGGTTTGAGAGCTGGGAGTGGGCATAGAGTTGGATGATGGATGTAGATAGCTTTTTAAAATAAATGTCACTGACGTTGTACAGTCTTAAATAGAAGATGGTGTCTGTATTTTCATAGGAAGATCTTTGAACCAGGTGGGCACAGAGTCTTAAGCTTGAAAGTACTGAAAAAAATCATCTAATGAGCTGGTTAAAATAACATATTCCTGAGTATCTTCCTGGGTAAACTTCAGATCTCTGGGAATGAGGCCTAGGGCTCTTCATTTTTTGTTCAAAATAAATAAAGCAGTTGCAGATTTTTATACAAGTAGTTCATAGGCCAAAGTTTAAAACGACTTGCTTGAAATTGTCATTGGTTCATTACTGCTGGTGATTTTTTATTCTTCCTACAACTCTGTGACCTTCTGAGTAATTGAGGCAGGATATAGCAGAGCTGATTAGAACCTTTGCATGAATAACTTTTAAGTTTCCAATTTGTATAATTCACGAAATAAAAAACACCTTTAAATATCATTTTCCTTTGTTTCTTAGTTTGGGGTTTCCTTTTCCTGTCTTTGCCTGCCCTGAGTGCCAGAATCTAATATTTTTAGGTGATACGCATTCAGGCCTGATATCTACCAATGGCCATATATCAAGGATTTAGAGAATATAGGACACAAAAGAATTATTTGAGCATGCCTGAACCTATAGCCCCATGATATACATTTTGTCAAAGGCAAATATACACATTGAAAATTTTAAGTAAAACACATTAGAACAGCACCTAGTTAGGTTTTATTCTATTAAAGACCTGTTGTATACTCTAGTCCTGGCTAAGAGCTGAGTGATATTACTAAGTTAAAGATAGTTTGTTTTTTAACTTCACCCCTACCCCTTTTCTCTAGCATTCCTATATGATTTCTTCCATAGAATCTATAATTTTCTAAGAGGAGTTATTTCTAAGAGTATGTATCTTTGTCTAGGTGGATAGAAGTCTTTTACTGGGAGCTTTTGTGTGCTTTCACTAACTCATGATCCTAGTACTTGAGACACAAAGTAGATTTTTTTTTTTTTTTTAACCAGAAAGGTTCCTATCTTCCTCCAAATGTCAGGTTTTTTCCTTTCTCTTTCCAAATCAGTGTATCTGGATGGGGTCACTCCTTCCTCCCTCTAAGCTCCTCTTTCTTTCTCATCCCTCAGTAAGGACCTAGGCATTTACAGATTCCAAGAAAACTAATATTGGTTTGTTTGCAAAGTATATGGGAGTAGGAAAGAGATGAATGTATTTACCAAAGACCTCATAAGTACAAAACAGTAGAAGCAAAGATGTGATAGAGCCTGAGGAAACTCAGTTTGAGAGGGAATCCTAGATCTTAGAAATAGGAGCATATGCATTTTTTTAAAGTTTTACATTTATTTATTGAGAGGCAAAGAATTTGATCACTATTTTAGGTAAAATATACTTATATTTACTTCCTTTAGTACAATATCTTAATACTCTGATTTTTTTTAATTTTTAAATTTTTTTTTAAATATTTTTATCCCCAGGGGTACATCAAAAGAAATGAAATCTTGCCATTTGCGACAACGTGGATGGAACTAGAGCGTATCATGCTTAGCGAAATAAGTCAAGCGGAGAAAGACAACTATCGTATGATCTCCCTGATATGAGAAAGTGGTGATGCAACATGGGGGCTTAAGGGGGGGAGAAGAATAAATGAAACAAGATGGGACTAGGAGGGAGACAAACCATAAGTGACTCTTAATCTCACAAAACAAACTGAGGGTTGTTGGGGGGAGGGGGCTTGGAAGAAGGGGGGTGGGATTATGGACATTGGGGAGGGTATGTGTTTTGGTGAGTGCTGTGAAGGAGCATATGCATTTTAAAAACTGTGATCTTGTGCATCCATCTTTGAGTAAATAGAAGAATTTAAAAAAAAACTTGCATTAGAGAAATTTGTTTTAGTTTGACATGTAAATACTGAAAAATAAACTAAGGGAAGAGAAAAATTATGAATAGTTTGGCTTTTATATTACTTCAAAGTGGGATAGGATAGATTATTGTCAGAAAAGAATAATAAGACTAAGAACAATTGTTCTGCTGGCCTCAGAAATTCCTTTTGTACACTGATAAAACTATACCAGTATTAAATATATTTAATCTTTCTGGAAAAGTCAGTGCATATTATTATGTTCATTGTCTTTAAGTTCGATTTGATTTTGAGATCTAGGCTTTCTATAGGCTTAGATTATAGTTGTCATGTGGGATGCTTGCCTACCAATGCCACGTAGTTGTTGATGCACATTGTTTCATTGCAGACTTCAAAGTGAATCAAAGAAATCAAATTATATCAGGCCTGCTGGAGCAGATGATCTTCAAGGCACTTATGAGGAGACCAAGAAGAGACCATTTCCCCTACTTATAATATCAGAGGCTTTCCTCTTACTGAGTTAGGGCAGAAAGAAATAGATAGGTACCAGGAAGTCATATACGTCTGTCTGTCTGTCTCTGTGTGTGTGTGTGTGTGTGTGTGTGTGTATCTACATATATACATCTACATATATGCACATCTATATATATGTAGGTTCCACACCCAGCATGGAGCCCAATGTAGGGTTTGAACCCATGACCCTAACTTTGAGACCTGAGCTGAGAGATCGAGATCTGAGCCAAAACCAAGAGTTGGACACTTAACCAACTGAGCCACTCCAGTGCCCTCAGAAAGTTATATATAAAGATCTTTGTAGCACTTATGTTTGCACAGAATAATGAAAAGACTATCTCTTAGATTATCCAACATTTGATAGACACAAATATTTCTATGGAATTAAGAAATAAGTAACATTTATATTAAAAAATTGATCTTGCATTATTTGCTGGACTTGTGCTAGATTTTTTTTTTTTGGCTGACTTAAATTTATGAGAAGCAGTGATTCAAGGAACTTGATTTTTCTATTTCTTGAAAACAAAAGAACAATGATGGTTATACATGATTACTTCATCTCTGTTCATCCCACTAAGGCATTAAATACTAGTCAGGTTAGAGTCATTAATCAGAAATACAAGTATATTCTTAGAAAAATTGAACTAGTTATCAATCCTAGTATTTTTCTGCACACTAATACATATAGTGTTTGTACTAAATGCTTTTCCCAGTGTGACAAAATACTGTAATTATTAAAGCTTCCAGGAAATATGAAATAGTATTGTATAAAAAAGTAGAATATTAGTTTAAAAGATTATCTGCCTCTAAAGGATCGATATGGGTGCTATCTTTCTGATCTCATAGATAGCAAAGGGTAGAACTTATACTAATCACAATGGCAAAAGTGTAAAAGTGCCTTTAGAAAAACACCCATGTTTGGTCAGATACAACACCAAATCATGTATTCCAAATGTGAATTTCTCTTGAATGGAAAAATATGGCTAAAGGAAAAAAGTCTATTTTGATAATTTCTGTAAGACAATTCTTTATTTTAGAGGCAGTGAGAATTGAACATCTTTATCTGAACATTTCCTCATGACAAATAATGTTTTTTTCCTTGCTCTTTGAAGTCTTTGTAGATTAGAACATCACACCAACTTCTGCACACCAGAATGTCTCTGATTTGTCATTTAGCCTGTCTGGAATTTAGCTTTTTCTGCTTTAAAATAAGGCTAAAACAGCATGATCTCTAAAGTCCTTTACTGCCTCAAATACTATAAAAACTGTGAATATCCACTGAAAGTGTTTGCTAAATGCACACGTGCATGTGTGTGTGTATGTGTGTATTTTCTGGTTAGAATGGTGACGGCAATTTTTAGAAATATTACTGAAGAGAATGTATATTTTCTCCATATAACTTTATTGAAAGATGTCTGAAGACATACATTAGTAGAAACTGTAGGCTTTCAAAGAAAGAGATTTTTCTAAATAGGAAATATTTCCTAGAGTTCACAGTCTCTCTGAGAAACAAACTGAGGGTTTTGGAGGGGAGAGGGTTGGGGCGTTGTGTGAGCCTGGTGGTGGGTTTAAGGAGGGCACGTATTGCATGGAGAACTGGGTGTGCCGCATAAACAATGAATTCTGGAACACTGAAAAAAATAAATAAAGTATTTCCTATGAATCTTTATATAATTATGATGGTTATTGTATATCATTCTACAAATAATTGTGTGACTTTGACTTGTTAAAAAGTCTGGTTTCAAATTTTTGTAGCGTAGTGGCATGACTGTTTGAACTGGAGGTGTTGCTGACAAATCATCTGCTTTAGCAATAGTTCTGACAGGAATTCATGTCCCGATATTTCTAGTAGGTGACCAAGGCTCAGAGAGGTTTAGGGACTGTCCATGGTCACCTAATAAATGATGGTGAGGAAATGGGGAGTCTTGGCTGCTGGATGTGATGTCCATTCTGTTACCTGGACCTCTCAGTGGAAATAGTTTATTCCCACTGAGAGACCAGACTAGGTAGCATGTATAAATGTTGAGAACAGAGATTGACAGGCTGAATAATAACATTCCCAATCCAGATATTTAAATTACATGCATTGGTAGGAGCATAATTTGAGCAGTAGCTCTGTTTGGAGAAGAAACTACTTATTCCTGATTGAGGAAGAATGTAACTACAAGTAAGAATGTCATCTTCTGCAACTGAACAGGGCCAGAAGATGTGATCCTAGCAAACAAACCAACCCTGGAAGTTATATATGCAGATATTGCATAGACCCAGCACAGAGAGGTAGAAAGGCTTTTTAAAATCGAGGCAGAATTGACACAAAATGATAAATGTTTAGATTAAACAATTTAATATGTTAAAAACATTGTCACAATAAGGATAGTAAACATAGTGAACACTACCAAAAGTTTCATCAAGCATCTTTATCATTCCTTGCTCTTCTTCCCTCCCGGGCTAGGTAACTACTGATCTACTTTCTTTCACTAAAAAGTAGTTTGCATTTATAGAAGATCATATAAATGGAATAAGAGACTATGTACTCTTTTCTGCTTTTTAAAAAATCTGTGTAATTATTTGAGAGTCCTCTATGTTGTAGTTCACTTTTTCTCGCTGATGAGCATTTCATGGTATGGATACACCAGGTTATTCATTCACTTGTTTGTGGACATTTGGGTTGTTTCCAGTTTTGGGTTTTTACTAATAAAGCTTATATGGACATTCATGTAGATATCTTTGTCTACATATGATTTCATTTCTCTTGGGTAATATCATAGACATATGATTTCATTTTTCTTATGTAAAGAAATGCCTAGGAGAGAAAAGATCATGAAGTAGGTATGTGTTTGACTTTTTAAGAAACTGCCAAATCATTTTCCAAGGCAGTTAGAACCATGTACATTCAGTCCCATGAGTAGTTTCAGTTGTTTCACATGCTTGCCAGTGTTTGTAATGTTAGTCATTCTAACATTATAGATCTGTATATATAGTTCATCACCTATTAGGTAGGTGATGAAATCCCATTCTGGTTCTAATTTGCATTTCCCTAATGACTAATGATTTTGAGCATCTTTCCATGTACTTATTGGTCTTAAATATAACTTCTTTGGTAAAATATCCATTCAAATTTTTTTTGTCTTCTTAAAAAAATGGGTGGTCTTGTTTTAGGATTGATGTCTTAAAGTTCTTAATATACTCCAAACTTCTTTATAGGCTCTAGAAACCAGTCATTTTTAAAGAAATATGCTTTTAAAATGTTTGCTCCTCACTGTGGTTTGCCATTTCAGTCTCTTAAAAATGGTGCAGTACTATTTATCTATATTTTCCTTTATGGATTGTGCTTATAGTGTCCAACTTAAACTCACAAAAATTTTCTTATATTTTCTTTTAGAAGCTTTGTGGTTTATTTTTTATTGAAGACTATGGTCAATTTTGAGTTAATTTAAGGATAAAAGGGTTTTTTCTTTGCATATTCATATAAATTATTCCAGCTCCTTTTGTTGAAAAAGTGTTCTTTTTCTGCTGAATTGCATTTTTTTGGTCAGAAATTTGTTGTCCATAAATGCATGGTTCTACTTCTAGACACTCTATTTTGTTTCCTTGATTTGTTGGAGATCAAACACATGGTGAGAGAAAAGCTCTTCAAAGACATGTATACTTGAGAGGCCATTTTAGATTTCTAAGTCAACAAGACTATATATAAACTTTGTTCAAACCAAAAGCCTGATTTATGGACCACCACACATGCATTGTATATCCATTTTGTGAATGAGTAGCCTCAAGGAAAACCATCTTGTCCTTGCTATATCCATCAGTGCTCCTACTCCCAGCATTCCTTTGTGAGAAAACTCATGATTCCTACCTATATGCTAATCTATACTCTTTGGAGCTTTTGTAAGATGTGAATAGTATATAACTCTATAAAAACTATTCCTTCTCCAGAGCTCTTTATTCTCTGTGAAGACCATGTTTCCCCAGGAACTTTACTAGCTGCGACTCCAATAAACCTCTTCTTCCTAACTTTTAGGTACTATAGATAAATAGGTAGATAGATAGATTTAGATTTAGATTTAGATTTGGATTTTATTTATTTATTTTTTTAGAGCACAAACAGGGGAAGTGGCAGGCAGAGGGAGAAGCAGGCTCCTCACTGAGCAGGGAGCCCAATGTGGGGCTTGATCCCAGGACCCCAGTATCATGACCTGAGCCAAAGGGAGATGCTTAACCAACTGGGCCACCCAGGCATTCCATGTTTAGGGATTCTAAAAAGGTTTGTTCATCGTGCATCGACACACCTGTCTTGATGCAAGTACAGTACTTCTTTGATTGGAATTATAATTTATAGTCCATTTAGGAGGAACTACCTTTAATATTGAGTATATTAGTGGAATTACTATTGAAATTAATATTAGGATATACCCCATGAACAAGTATATTTCTCTACATTTTACTTTCATTTTTAATTTCTTATTTACATTTTTAATTTCCCACACCAATATTTTATAGTTTTTAGTGTATAAATCTTTCATATATTTTGTTCTGTCCCTAAGTGTTTCATGCTTTTGGTAATATTTTAAATGGTATTAATCTTTCTTTTTACTTCAATTTCAATTGTTTATTATTATTATTATGTAGAAATACAGATGATTTTTATATATTGAGCCTATGGAAGTAGGAAGCTCCACAAACCAGGCTAAAGAAATACTGATAAGTCAGTTTTTAGTTGGAGTAGCTTTTTGGGGGTAGTTTTTATCCATTTTTCCACACACATGATCATGTGTGTGAATAAGGACATTTTTAATCCTCCCCTTATTATATAAATAAGGTCTTTTATTTCTATTTTGTAGCCTGTTTTGCTGGCCGGATACCCTAGAATATGTTAATTAGAAGTGGTGATAGCAGATATTTAGATCTTGTTACTACTCTACTCATCAGGGGAAAGTTTTTAGTCTTTTACCATTAAGTGTATGGTTAGCAGTACGTTTATCATGGATGCCCTTTATTAGATTGAGGAATTTTCATTTTATTCCTACTTTTATGAGGGTTTTCTTTAAAGATTTTTTTTTTTTTTTAATTTGACAGAGAGAGAGAGAGACAATGAGAGGAGGAACAGAAGCAGGGGGAGTGGGAGAGAGAGAAGCTTCCTGCCAAGCAGAGAGCCTGATGTGGGGCTTGATCCCAGGACTGGGACCATGACTTGAGCCAAAGGCAGACGCTTAAGGACTGAGCCACCCAGGCACCCCTTATGAGGGTATTTTTTTGTTTGTTTGTTTAAAGATTTTATTTATTTACTTGACAGAGATCACAAGTAGGTATAGCGGCAGGCAGAAAGAGAGGTAGAAGCAGGCTTCCTGCTGAGCGAGAGCCCGATGTGGGGCCGATCCCAGGACACTGGGATCACGACCTGAGCCGAAAGCAGAGGCTCTAACCCACTGAGCCACCCAGGTGCCCCCTTATGAGGGTTTTTAACAAAAGGAGGTATTGGATTTTGTCAAATACTTTTCCCAGTGGTATCTTTAGGATTTTTTTTTTTAAAGATTCCATTTATTTATTAGACAGAGATCACAAGTAGGCAGAGAGAGAAGAGGAAGCAGGCTCCCTGCAGAGCAGAGAGCCCGATGCGGGGCTCGATCCCAGGATCCTGGGATCATGACCCGAGTATCTTTAGGATTTATAAAATGCATTTTCAACTTATCACATCTATACCCTCAAGTCATACAGAATTTTGCATCTTGTGTAAACTGTATTTAGTTTCCTAGGGCTGTTGTAATAGAATACCACAAACTGTGTGACTGTGTGACTTAGAACAAGAGAAATTTCTTCTGTCATAGTTCTGGAGGCCAGAAGTCTAAACCAAAGTGTCAGTAGGGCCACATTCCCCCTAATGCTCTGGTTAGACACCTTCCTTGCCTCCGCTTAACTTCTGCTTGTGGCTGGTAATCCTTGATGTTACTTGCTTATCGTGTATCATTCCAGCTTCTGCCTCTGTTGTCACATGGCACTTTCCCAATGTGTCTGTCTCTGTATTTCCTCTTTCCTTCTTAGGACAGCAGTTTTACTAGATTAAGGACCTACCCTACCCCAGTATAATCTCATTTTATATTAATTAATTCAATCTGTAACAAACTTGTTTCAAATAAGGTCATATTCTGAAGTCCTAGGAAGGACATGAAATTTTGGGGAACACTACCCAAGCCCATAAAAAGAACCTTGCAATAGTACACTCCTTTGGGTATCCTAGAGAACTTTGCACTATTGTTTTCATACATTTACTTTCATATATGCTATCTAACTGTACTATATTGTTTTTATATAAGCCATCTTTTTTCCAAACATAGTATTTTAATTTGATACACAGTTTAGGCTTTAGTTTTCTGGCACTGCTGTAACATTTTATCACAAATTGATTGCTTAAAACAATAGAAATGGGGGCGCCTGGGTGGCTCAGTGGGTTAAGCCTCTACCTTCAGCTCAGGTCATGATCTCAGGGTCCTGGGATTGAGCCCCACATCAGGCTCTCTGCTCAGCAGGGAGCCTGCTTCCCCCTCTCTCTCTGCCTGCCTTCTGCCTACTTGTGATCTCTGTCTGTCAAATAAATAAATAAAATCTTTAAAAAAAAAACAATAGAAATCTATTCTCTCATAGTTCTGGAAGCTAGAAATTCATAATAATTTGTCAACAGTGTTGTTTCCTTCTGTAAGCTCTTAGGGAGTGCGTGTTTCATACTTCTCTTCAGCCTCTAGGGGCATTCCTTGGCTTGTGGTGCCATAACTCCAGTCTCTGCCTGCATCTTCACATGGCCTTCTCCTCTGTGTGTATGAGGGTCTCCCATCCTCCACTCCTTTTTCATGTAAGGACACTCATCATTGGATTTAGGGCCCACTCAAAACAAATCTAGGGTGATCTTATCTTGAGAACCTTAACTGAATTACATTGACGAAGACCCTATTTCCAAATAAAGTCATATTCACAGGTACTAGGGGTTGGGACTTAAACACAGTTTTGGGAAGCCACTATTGACCACTGCAATTTATAGACTACAAAATTCACCCTTTTAAAGTGTGGAATTCAGTGACTCCCAATAGTCACCAAATGTGTAAACATTAACATTATCTAATTCAGAACCTTAGAAAGAAACCCTATATCCTTTAGCAATAATTTATTATTCTTCCAAAACCTGGCTCCTCACAAGCCCTATTTACTATCTCTATGGATTTGCCTATTTTGGATATGCCAGATCATATGATATATGGCCTTTTGCATTTATCTTCTTCTGCTTAGCATAATATTTTCAAGATTTCACCATGTTGTAGTATGAATCATATTATCCCTTTTTATGGCTGTTAAATAGTCCATTGTATGGGACTACTACATTTTTTTTTATTCATCAGTTGATGGAAATTTGGGCTTTCACTTTTTAATTATTATAGGAACACCTTTGTGAAAGTTTTGTGTGGATGTATTCTTTTGGTTCTCTGGGGGTATAAGTGGTCTTTTAAAGAGTTTTAAGCAGTAAGAAAGAACTTATATTCTATATTTTAATAAGGAAATGAAACCCACACATTAACCTATGTCTTTACTTAGCATTTCCATTTTTTATAATTCCTTTGTATAGATCTATATTTCCCTCTTATTCCACTTTCCTTCTGCTGGAAGATCTTTCTTTGATGTTTCTTGTAGTGTATGTCTGCTCAAGTTTAATTCTCCCAGATTTTGTTGGTCTGAATGTCTTTATTTTGCCCTCTTTTCTGAAAATATTTTTGTCAGTTATATAATGCTAAGTTGAACATTTTTCCCCTAAGTATTTTGAAGATGCTGCTCCACTATCTTTTTGCTTGCATTATTTCTGACAAGAAATATGTTGTCATTCTTATCTTTGTTCCTCTGTATATGTATGTCTTATTTTTTATGATTATTTTTAGGTTATTTTCTTTATTCCTAGCTTTGAACAATTTCAGTGTGATATAGTTTATTGCAGTTTTCTTCATATTTCTCTTTCAAGAGGACTATTGAACCTCTTGCCTCTGTGGATTTATAATTTTTGTGAAATTTGGAGAAACGTTGGTGCTTATTTCTATATGCATAGTTTTCTGTAACTGCCTCCTTTGGCTACTCCCAGTTATACATTTTTATAAGAACTTCTTCCCTTCCTCTCTCCCTCCCTCCCTCCTTCCTTCCTACTTTATTTAGGATTTTATTTATTTATTTATCTGACAGAGAGAGAAAGAGAGCAAGTAGGCAGAGGGGGGGAGAGAGGGAGAAGCAGACTTTCTGCTGAACAGGGAGCCCAATGGGTACTTGATCCCAGGACCCTGGGATCATGATCTGTGGTGAAGGCAGACACTTAACTGACTGAGCCACCCAGGCACTCACTCTTTCTTTCCCTCTTTCTTTCCTTCCTTCCTTCCTTCTTTCTTTCTTTCTTTCTTCTCTCTTTCTCTCTTTTTAAATTGAGTATAGTTGACTCACAATGTACATTAGTTTCAGCTGTACAACATGGTGATTTGACAAACCTATAAATGATGCTACTCTTATCACAACTGTAGCTACCATTGTCTCCATATAATGCTATTACAGTACTATAAACTATATTCCCTACACTGTGCCTTTTATCTCCTGTGACTTATTCATTCCTTAACTGGAAACCTGCATCTCCCACTCTCCTTCACCCATTTTGTCCATCTCCTCACTCCATTCCCCTCTTTCCTTTACCATTAATTTATCTCTGTGTTTCATTTTGGATAGTTTCTGTTGCTGTGTCCTCAGGTTTACTAATACTTTATTCTCCTGTCTAATCTTTTCTTAATCCAGTACTGGCCAGTGTATTTTTTATCTCAGACATTGTAGTTTTCATATACTGAAGTTCAGTTTGGGTCTATTATTTGTTTTCCATGTCTATGCTTACCTGATTGAATATAAAGAATGCAATGACTATTCTAATGTCCTTCTCTTCTAGGTATAACATCTAATTCAGCTCTGAATGGTTTCAGTTGATTTAATTCTTCTCCCCATAATGACTTGCACTACTACTTCTTTGTATGGCTGGTAACCTTTGATTGAATGCCAGACATTTTACATTTTACCTAGCTTCCTACTGTTATTATAGTTTTATACATTTTCTCGAGATTTGTTCTGGGATCGTTAAATTACTTGGATTTTACTTTTAAGATGTGTTAGGCAGGTTCAAAATAATATTTGCTGTAGGGATAATTATTCCCCACTACTGAGGCAAGACCTTTTTGAATATTCTGTAATACTTAATGAATTATGACATTTTCCATTCTGACTGGTTGGATCAAGTACTATCCCTGCCTTTTTGTGATCTCCAACACCGTGAACTCTAATCTTTAGAGGTAGTTCTTTTCCTGGCCTTGTATGGTTTCTTTAGGAACTTGTATCAGTCCACACTCTGTTGTGTACTCTAGTGGGAGTTACTCTGCAGATCTCTGTGGTTTTATTTCTCTATGTTCTCTCTTCTCTGGTATTCTAGATACAAATTCTAGCCATTTTACCTACCCCATACTCTCAGCTTTGTCTCTTCAACTCAGAGCATCTGCGTGTCTCCTTTTCTTGGAAACTTGTTTTAGTCAGTAAGCCTGTGGCAATTGCAGGGCCCACCTCATTTGTTTTCTGTCTTTCAGAGAAAATTATCCTTCATTGCAGTGTTTTGAAAATTGTTGTTCCACTTATTTAATCATTTTTGTTTTTGTTTTTGTCTTTTACTTCAGGTGGAAGGGTAAATACCATTCCTGTTGCTGTATTTTTGCTGGAGACAAAAGTCAAAGTCTTGAATTAAGAAAAAAAATTAACTCTATTGTTAAGTGAATCCGTGTCATTCCATATAGCACTTCAGGTGTTTCTACTGTTTTATTGTATTTCATTGTATGAAATTGTTATAATTTATTTTTCAATTAAAGTATAATTGGGTTATTTCTAGTTTTTGACTATTAAAAATAATGATGCTGTGAACATTTTTTTGGTGACTTTGGCTACACATGCATGCACACACACAATTTGGGACATTTAATTTTAAATGAATCTTTGGTTCCTAGGATTTGTATTTGTTAAATTTTAGCCAATATTACCAAAAGATTCTATATGGTGGTTTCAAGAATTTGTCTTCTTCCTCCTCCATTCACAAGCATTGTATCACAGTTCTGGTTTCAGCTGTTCCAACACTTAGGTGTTATTGAAATTTTAAATTTCAGCTATTTTGGTATACATGTAATGGTATATAGCTGTGATTTTAATTTGCATACTTCTAATGGGTAGTGATGTTAGTCACATGTTTTATGATTAGCCATTTGAATATCTTCTTTTGTGAAATGCCTGTTCAAGTCTTTTATTCATTTTATTGGATTATTTGCCTTACTGACTTACATACTTTTCCTAATATATATATTATATACAAGCCCTTTATTATTTATATGTATTGTTAATGTTTCCTGTCACTCTGTGTTTTAAATTTTCTCTTTCTTAATGGTGTTTTTAGATAAACAGAAGTTCTGGCAGTGTAATCTGGTTGGTAATCTTTTCTAATGTGACTAGTGTTAATGAGGAAGGAGATTATTACCTACTCCAAGTTCACGAGAATATTCTTTTATGCTAACTCCTGGTAGAGTTAATGTTTATATACTACATTTAGAATGACAGTCTATCTGGAATTAATCTTCGAGTGTGTTTAAAAAAAGGATCAATTTTATTTTTTTCTTTTACATGTGGATATACAATTGGCCAAAAACCATATTTTGAAAAGGTCATTTTTTTGCCATTGCTTTTTCAATTGTCTTTGTCATCAAGAATCCATACGTGAGCTATTTCTGGACCTTCTTTTTTGTTCTATTGGTTTATCTATCTTTGCAATACAATACATATTATTTTAGCTTTGTAATAAGTCTTGGTATCTGGTGGCGTAAGTCCTCTATTTCTTCTTAATGTTAGTGGCTTAAAACCAAGTTATTATTTTTCATGAAAGCATCTCATAGGTTGTATAAACCTCTTTAAGGAAAAACAATAACATTTATGCAGAGACTACTCATAGGTTGTATAAACCTCTTTAAGGAAAAACAATAACATTTATGCAGAGACTAAAAATTTTTTTGCTTCTTGAAACATTTTTCTAAACTCTGTAGGTTAATCTCTGTTTCCTTTCTCATCAAGAATATATCAATAAAATATTTGAGCATTAAGGATTGAAGAATCATCTATTTTTGTCCCATGTTGCTTATGGCATATTATAAGTAATTAGTCTCCTTCTCAACCATTTTTAGCTTTAGCAATTGCTATTAGCATAATTTCTTATTAGAATATTCATAAGAAATATCTATTTATTCAAGTACCTTTTGTGGGTTTAAAAATTCATTATTTCAAAACTAAATGGGCTCTAAATTCTTAATTTTTGGTGCTAAGTTATATATTAGAAGATAATGAAACCTTTTAGATGACTTTGCCAATTATATGGGATTAATAGTAATAGTGATCTCTACACTCCCACACACAAACAAGGCCATACATGGATTTACAAGCTTACATTATTATGTGGAAGTGGTTTAGAGACAAGGTTTAGAGGCCTTTTTCTTAGCCTCTGACTTACTCCAGTGGGTGCATAGGAATCTATGAGGAAAAAGGAGTGCCATATATTTGAGAAATATAAACTGGTGATGCCACATGATGAAACGCTCTTCCTTGCCTGATAAAGAGTCTTTGCTCACTGCTGCATGGGTGAGTTAACTTACAGAGACATAGAAGAAATTGAATAAAGGAATATCCAGTCAGTTCCGAAACAGAGCTGCTGAAAGGCAAGAAAACCTAGGAATTATGTTGAGTACTGAATCAAGAATAATACCCATGAATAGAAAGGGGGTTTTGAGTATGTCCCTTTAAAAACACAAAGCTGGAAGAGATTTTGAGACCTATTCCCAAACTATAAATTGTGATGACTGCGGTGACTTTCTTAGTCCTTAAAGTTTGTGTATATGTGCTCATTTTAACCTTTTTCTGCCTCCATATATTTAGCTAAAGTCTCACAGTATGATCTATCTATGTCTCCAGGTGGCCCTGACTCCATCAGTTACTTACCGAGAGCCCTGCCTGATATCCCAAATATCATGGATTGTTGGTAATCATTTTTTCCAAATCTTTCAACCAAATTATTTGGATCATACTCAACATTCCATTCATAAAAAGAAACTAGATAGGACTCAACTTTACATACAGGAAGATCAATAAAATGGACAAAACTACATTTTTGGCTATAAAGAGTTACTGTTCTAAAGAGTCAGGGAATATGTGATCTCAGAAACATATTCATGGTTGTTGAATATCTTCTTATACTTAGAAAATACGATTCTTTCAATCTTGTACATATCCAAGCGTTTTTGTTTTCTGTTTTTTAAGTATGCTTCATGCCCAGCATGGAGCCCAGCATAGGGTTGAACTCACAACTCTGAGATCAAGACCTGAGCTGAAATAGAGAGTCGGACACTTAACTGACTGAGCCACCCAGGTGTCCCTACACCAGGGTTTTAAAGAAGTCTGTGTGACTATGATTATTTTCCTCAAAGTAATGTATATTTTACTTTGTAAATCAATTGCTCAATAAATCCATATGTTCATGTTTAAAATGAAACAGTTTATTTATATACTATAGAAGTAATAATAATCACAAGATAAACACAGCATTAATTTTTACCCATATATAATCTTAAAATAGCCAAACAGATGTTCACTTTTTTGTTTATGAGTAAACAAATTTTATATTATTTTTAAAGATGCTAATAATCTTATTTACCTTATGAGATCACATCAGTGATTTAAAGGTTTTAGGTTTGGAAAATAACTCATAAGGTAATAATAAGAGTTCACAAAATCTTATTAAGGAATAGCCTATATATCAGTGATTTCTAGATATTTTTATATTATAAAGTATTGTGATTTTAATTAAAATTTGATTTACACAATGTACGATCACACTTCAAAAAAATTTCCCCAGGGATCTAAAGGGAGAATAAAAAAGAACATACAAACATTGAAACAGTATCATTTACTCTCAGTGTAATTTCATAAAAAAAGGGGTATCTTAATACCAAAAATACTGGACAAAGTTAATTTCTGATTACATTCTTTAATCTACTTTTGTGAATTTCACAAAATTGTGAAAGTATTAAATTTTTTTTCTTATTTTACCACAGATTGGTAAAAAATTATTTCTAGACCAGCACTGGTTGTAAAACAGCATCTGGGAATCAATGTCATAAGGAAAATCTTTACATTTGGTGACAGAATAAAAACAAAACTCTTTTTACTTTTGGTAAAATAAAACTGTCAGCTAAACCAGTGATGAGTTCAGAATGCTTGGGTTTTCTAATCCAATGAATTATAACATATTTATTTAATCTCAGCCCCATGCTAGGTAGTAGAAATAAAGAGAAAGATCTGCATTCCTCTCACAAGGAATGATACATTTTAGTTGGGAGTTTGTAGCAGATTCCTACGCATATGTCCTTTGCATAACACGTGTGTGTATCAGGCCCAATTTCCACTTGCAACCACTAAAGCTTGTTCTGTTTGCTGGACTGGCAGGAAATGCCAAGTAACAAACATCCCCAACGTAATCTCCCCTCATCAGTAGTATTTGTAGATAAATATTCAAGCTTCTTTACCAGTTGGTGCAGTAACTCTGAGGTGTATATTTTGTGTTCTTCCCTGGGTCCCCCAAAGAATCCACTCCAGTTTTCTGCACTGGTACCTTGCTTTCTAACAGAACTTCTATTTTCATGATGCTTTTCCCTTTCTCAGCATTGCTACTCGATATTCCTGTTTTCTGTAATCTTCTCCCTAAGAAACTATTGAATTTGTCTCCAAATCTGGTACTGAGAGAATCGGTTAAGATGAAGTTATTACAAATTATGTTGTGAACTTGGAAAAAAACCCAACAAACACAATGAAACAACTCATATAAATGGTGCTTAGTTTTTTTTTTTGTTTGTTTATTTTGTTTTTTATTGCAAACTACAACAAAATTTGACAATAGCATACCTGAGTTTGTGCCTTGGCATTGTCATTTAATTAGCTGTATGACTTATGGCAAGTCAGTTTTTTTTTCCCTCTAAACTTTTTTGTTTCCATATATCTTTTTTTGTTTTTTTGAAAAAACACAAGATGAGGTTTACCCTCTTGATTAATTTTTAAGTATACAATATAATAATGTTTACTGTAGGCACAGTGTTGAACAGATCTCTACAATTTATTCATCTTGCATATCTGAAACTTTATATCCTTGGAACAGCAACAAACTCCTTGCTTCCCTCTTCTTTCAGCCCCTGGTAACCACCATTCTGCTCTCTGTTTCTATGAATTTGACTATTTTAGATACTTCATATAAGTGGAATCACGCAGTGTGTGTTCTTCTGTATCTAACTTATTTCACTAGCATACTGTCCTTAGCAGATTCACTCAGCAGATTCATCCATGTTGTTGTATATAGCAGGTTCTCCTTCTCTTTTGAGAGTAATATTCCATCGTACATATATATTACCTTTTTGTGTTTGAAATATTTTTTTCCCCAATTTATTTATTTTCAGAAAAACATTATTCATTATTTTTTCACCACACCCAGTGCTCCATGCAAGCTGTGCCCTCTATAATACCCACCACCTGGTACCCCAACCTCCCACCCCCCCGCCACTTCAAACCCCTCAGACTGTTTTTCAGAGTCCATAGTCTCTCATGGTTCACCTCCCCTTCCAATTTACCGAAATTCCCTACTCCTCTCTAAGGCCCCTTGTCCTCCATGCTATTGGTTATGCTCCACAAATGAGTGAAACCATATGATAATTGACTCTCTCTGCTTGACTGATTTCACTCAGCATAATCTCTTCCAGTCCCGTCCATGTTGCTACAAAAGTTGGATATTCGTCCTTTCTGATGGAGGCATAATACTCCATAGTGTATAGCAGCAATGGCCACAGTCACCAAACTATGGAAAGAACCAAGATGCCCTTCAACGGATGAATGGATAAGGAAGATGTGGTCCATATACACTATATATTACCTTTTTATTCATTCATCTGTTGATGGATACTTGGGTTGTTTCCATGCCTTGACTGTTGTGAATAAAGTTGCAGTGAATATGAGTGAGTAGATATCTCTTTGAGATCCTGATTTCACCTCCTTTGGACATATACCCAGAAGTGGGATTGCTGGATCATATGGTAATTCTATTTTTATGGCAGCTGAATTCTTTTACATGCCTACCAAGAAGGTACAAGTATTAGAATTTCTCCATGTTCTCACTAGCATTTCTAATCTTTTTTTCTTCTTCAGTTCTTTACAAGAATAATAGAATCTTTCTATGATATTGTGATTTGTAGTAACTATATGTATATACACATATATAGATATATAGATCTATTTATATCTGTGTATCTATATATGTGTGTGTATATATAGTTACTGTCACAATTTATCTTTGTCCCTGTTTCTGGCTCAGATGTCCTAAAACCCTAGAAATTTCCTGTGCTGAGAGCAATAAAGATGTCTTTTCTTATGTTAATGAACGACTAGGAGAGCACCTAAGGGTGGGAGCTGGTTGCCAAGGGAACTAAGGGAACAATGGTTGGAACTTTCAGTCCCATTTCTTAATTTCTGGGAAGGGAAGAGGGACTGGATGTTCAATCAGCCACCAAAAGTCAATGATTTAAGCCATCCTATGTAATGAAGGCTTTATAAATAACCTAAAAGGATGGAGTTCAGAGAGCTTCCAGGTTGGTGAACCACACACAGGTAGCACACTGGTGCTAGCATGCTGGTCCCCAAATGTCAGGTGAGGACAGAAACTCCCTCATTATGGACCTCACCCTATGTTATCTCTTCATCTGGCTGTTGATTCATATCCTTTGATATTCTTTGTAGTAAACTGGTAATCTGGTGAATAAACTGGTTTCCCGATTTCTGAGGCACTCTTCTAAATTAATTGAACCCAAGGAGGGTTGGAACCTCCAGTCTCTAGTTGGTTGGACAGAAGCAGAAGTGATACCTTGGGTTTGTAATAGGCTGTTGAAGTCCAGTTAGGGGGAGACAGTCTTGTAGGACTGAGCCCTTAGCCCGGGGGATCCGATGTTACCACTGTGTAGATAGTGTCAGAATTCAGTTGAATTTCAGCGCAACCAGCAGGTGTTAGACAGTTGCTTGTGGTGTGGGGAAACCCCCACAAGCTGAAACTGGTGATCAGAGTTTTACTTTCTTAATAATTATCAGGCATAAGACAGTTCATGTGAATGTATTTTTATAACTAACTTACCAATATAAGCAATTAATATTATTTGTATCATTTTGGACTTACTCTCCTATCACAGGTATTCATTTAAAAATACTATGGAATTAGGTATATTAAAGAATTATCAAATGACATAAAAGTATGTAAATTAAAATGATCTCACTCACCACTCTCCCACTCGTAATTCCTCTTCCCCAGTTCCCAGAGGCAATTACTAAGAATTTCTGAATTTGATTCTTCTAGTGAATTATCATTAATTTGATATTATACCTACTCCTAGATTGATCAACTTTGATCATATCTATTGACTCCTCATCATTAAGTATGAACAATTTGGTCTCTTCATATTGTATCTTACGCTTCTCACTACATGATTTGGATAATTATGTTTTTTTAAAATTTTTTAGATTTATTTTTAACATAACAGTATTCATTGTTTTTGTACCACACCCAGTGCTCCATGCAATCCGTGCCCTCTATAATACCCACCACCTGGTACCCTGACCTCCCACCCCCTGCTCCTTCAAAACCCTCAGATTGTTTTTCAGAGTCCATAGTCTCTCATGGTTCACCTCCCCTTCCAATTTCCCCCAACACCCTTCTCCTCTCTATCTCCCCATGTCCTCCATGCTATTTGTTATGCTCCATAAATAAGTGAAACCATATGATAATTGACTCTCTCTCTGCTTGACTTATTTCATTCAGCATAATCTCTTCCAGTCCCGCCCATGTTGCTACAAAAGTTGGGTATTCATCCTTTCTGATGGAGGCATAATACTCCATAGTGTATATGGACCACATCTTCCTTATCCATTCGTCTGCTGAAGGGCATCTTGGTTCTTTCCACAGTTTGGTGACCGTGGCCATTGCTGCTATAAACATTGGGGTACAGATGGCCCTTCTTTTCACTACATTTGTATCTTTGGGGTAAATACCCAGGAGTGCAATGGCTGGGTCATAAAGATGTTCTATTTTTAATTTCTTGAGGAATCTCCACACTGTTCTCCAAAGAGGCTGCACCAACTTGCATTCCCACCAAAAGTGTAAGAGGGTTCCCCTTTCTCCACATCCCCTCCCAACACATGTTGTTTCCTGTCTTGCTAATTTTGGCCATTCTAACTGGTATATAGTGATATCTCAATGTGGTTTTAATTTGAATCTCCCTGATGGCTAGTGATGATGAACTTTTTTTTTTTTTTTTTTTTTTTTTTTTTAGTTCTAGGGCTTTGGTAGTAGTTGAACTGACCTTTCATAAATCTGTTTCTTGATTTATCAAATTTAGATAGTCTTTATTGACTCCTGTTCTGAAACATAAGGAAATTACCATATTTCTTTTTCTTTCTGCTCTTTCCCTGTCCTTTGTCAATAGGTAGATTCTAAAAATAGGAAACCCCAACACATCATTTGTAATGTTATGATTATATATATATTATTCACTCTAAGGGAAAAATTTGATATATATATAAGAAAATGAATTCTAGTGCTATTACTTTTTTTTCTTCAAAATATTTTAAGTATTGTTCTAACAGAATCTGTTGACCAGATAAAAAATTTCAAATAAATGAAACTTTGCACATTTATTTATTCAGTGTCCTGTTGCCACTGATTCTTATGTCTCACATCATGCCTAATCTTGGATTCCTTGTTCTTTATTCTTAATCAGCTCTGACCAATTTATTGTTACGGGGAATTTTAGGATTATTTTGCATACTTGAATATGTCCCCATGTATACGTGATAGTTTCCCTGGTATAGAATTCTGGTAGCAAAATTGATTTTATTTATCTGTTTGCATGTTGTTTATGGGATATCTGGTAAGGTC
The DNA here is from genome assembly GCF_020171115.1 of Neogale vison. Classification (NCBI taxonomy): domain Eukaryota; kingdom Metazoa; phylum Chordata; class Mammalia; order Carnivora; family Mustelidae; genus Neogale; species Neogale vison. The sequence goes on along the minus strand of NC_058096.1, from coordinate 91,737,889 downwards.
AGTTAGTTATTTAATAAAAATTTTATTCTTTTAATTATGAAATTTTACCAGAATATTTTGACATATTTTTGTTTTGTTTTTTTTCTCCTCAGTTATTCTATCTGGTACTAGGTGGGCTTAATCAATCTTAATGTGTCTTTTTTGGCTCTAAACATTTTTCTTAAATGGTTTAATTATCATTATTTGAATATTTATTTTCCATTATAGATTAAATTTTTGCTCTTTGCTAAGGTTAGAGATTGAAACTGAGGTGAGAAAGTATTTAGGAAAACATTCCTAGAAACTGATATCCAGTAAGGATTTAATATGTATTTATCAAATATCCAAAAGTAGTTGAAAAAAAAAGTATATTGGGGGAAGGAGAGGGGGTGGAAGAGAGGGAGAAAGTAATTCTCTCTCCAAATGAATTGTTTCTTTGATATGATACCATTTTAAAAATGTTATGCTTTTGTAAATAGAATATTATCTCTAATTTCTTTAAGGGCATTGTCCTAAAATTTGTAAAAAATTTCCCTAAATTTGCATTGTTTCCTTCAGTGTCATGAATTGTGTTTGTTCATCTTGGTCTTTCACTAACATGATATGATTTTCTTCAAATGTCCAGTGATCTGATCTTTTCTTTTTGTCCATTGTATTTATGATGATGATGAACTAGGTTGACTAGTATATGTGAGATTTTCCTGTTCAGCATCAATGGTTTCTGTATTGGACCATTCCACTGACTATGAGGTGACTGTGGTCTTGGTGTGAGTGAATGGAGAATGCCAATAGGAAGATTTTCTGAAGGGTGAGAAGCAGATAGGTAGTTGGTGAACATTCTCAGTTGTCAAATTCTTTGGTCTCATTTACTTGTAGACATATTGTCTGTTCTTGCTTTATCATTTTTTAACTGCTGTCATTTCAAATATGAGAGAAATTTCAGTTCAGTCTTATTTTCCAGGACAGGAAACTGAGTCTTAGATGAATGAATTACATAAGCTTTATTTTAAGCTAAGTCTAAAAATAAAGAACTGCTGATCATAAATACCAATATTTCCAATAATCTCAAGACTCCTTCATTTGGAAAGTATATTGTGTGCTCATTTCTGTATAACCTTTTAGGGCAGCTTGACAATAGCAGGATTGTTGCTCTGATGGCACTGGGCATTATCAAAAGCTATTTAAACTATTTAAAGGCTCTTAAAGCTATTTCTCTTCTGTTCAAGACAAGGAGATGTTAAAATGTATTTGGCTAAGAATCTGAGAGGCTGAATGTCGGTCTTGTTCTACACCCATCGTTCATTGGTCTGAGAAGTCCCAGAAGGAAATATATAGACAGAGAGTAAGTAACTATCCCAAAATTAAATATTTAGTTAGCACAATAACTTTCTGAAAGGCATTGGAGATATGCATGCTTAAAGCCTGAAAAAAAAAAAAAAGGGACAGGGAATTCAGAGAAACAACAACTGATATAAATTCTGAAGAGACAGAAGAGGGATTTCTATACTCATTTGTTAAATGTGTTTTCAACCTTATGCCAAGTCATATCATCTTTAGGCAGCCTTATGTAAACATTACCCTGAAGAACTTCAAAAAGAATGGTTTAATGAACTTTCCACTGTTCATCCTGTCTTTTTACCCATAGGTGAGACTAATTTGCTATTTTGTGTGCTGAAGTTGGAAAGAGTTTTGGGAGTAAGAAAATTTACTCTCTTTGCATTTGAAAATGAAACTAATTCAGGGCACTTCTGCAAATTGTTAAATGATGCTCTTGGTAGACATTATAAAAGTCTCTAATACCATGTGAGAATAAGACCTACAATTCTTTCAGAAAATTTAATTCAGTTTTTAATTCTTTAGCTATGTTTAACTTAAATATAAAAAATTAAATGAATTTTTAGCATCTTTATAGTTAAATGTGGTTAAACTAGAATAAGATGTATTGAAAAAGAGAGACCTTTGGTGGGTCACTGTGGTTTTAGAAACTGGGTCCTAAATGTGCAGCATCAGAGAATCTATTTAAGTATTCTAGACGGTGTCAATTTCTGAAGGATTTACACAGTAAAAATACCCTACAGAGACTGATTTATAGAGTGTCAAGTTACTGGACTATAATGGGAGATACATTTTGCAAGATTACCAATACTGGACCCTTGCTAAAGAAACCTACCTTCTGTCTTAAGAACACATGAGCAAAGCGTGAACAAAGAGCAAATGGACATTTTTTTTTCCAATTTATTTATTTTCAGAAAAACAGTATTCATTATTTTTTCACCACACCCAGTGCTCCATGCAAGCCGTGCCCTCTATAATACCCACCACCTGGTACCCCAACCTCCCACCCCCCGGCCACTTCAAACCCCTCAGACTGTTTTTCAGAGTCCATAGTCTTGCAAATGGACATTTTATAAAAGGGATACTGTTGAGATGCCTGGGTGACTTAGTCCATTAAGTGTCTGACTTTGGCTCAGGTCATGATCGCAAGTCCTGGGTTTGAGCCCTGTGTCTGGCTCTCTGCTCAGCGGGAAGCCTGCTTCTCCCTCTGCCTCTGCTCACCCTGCTTGCATACATGCTCTCTCTCTGACAAATAAATGAATAGAATCTTAAAAAAAATTAAAAAAGGATGTTGGTTCAAACTACAGACTGAGGATTACTGGCAGGGAGCAGGGTGGAGGATGGGCTAAATGGGTGATGGGCATTAAGGAGGGCACTGTGTATTGTATGTAAGTGATGAATCACTAAATTCTACATCTGAAACTAATATTAAATTGTATGTTGTCTAATTGGATTTAAATAAAAATTTGGGGAAGCAAAACCCCGCAGTAGCTGGAAAAATCATTCTTTATGCCAGAGACATTTATGATTAATAATAAATATTGGTTTTTCAGAATCCACTCCCTTGTTTACATGGAGAAAATAACATGTAGGAGCTTCTTAAATGTTTATTGGTTGTACGGAAGTTAGGGAGAGAAATGAAAAACTCCAAATCTTTTCTGTATTTTTTGGGTGTTTGATTTCTTTGGTTGTGATTACCCAGTTGTCGAAGCACGTTATGATATGCTTGAGCAGAACAAAACTTTATGTCCTCAGTTACATTCTAGTGACCGTTTTGTTGTTGTTGTTGTTTGAAACCATAGAGATAGTGTTATTCCAGAAGCAGCATACTGAGGTTGGAGGCAGAGGGCTTGGATTCAAATATCTTTTGCATTTCTTGCTAATTGTCTAACAGCTTCATTTTTTCTTGTCTGCAAAATAGAGATGAAATAAAGGGGTTTGTGGCAAAATGGGATAACATGTAAAATCCACTAGCATTACTCCTGGCAAATAAATGTGCATTTACTAAAATATTGATTGAATTTGAGTTCACATTGACCACCTTTACAGGCTGTGGGAGACTTCCCAATTTCTCTAATATATCTGTGAAATCTTCTCCGCGATAAATTGACTCTCAAATGCAACACAATTTCATACATTCTCAGTTCCTTGTGTTACCTATGTTGATGTCTAAGCTCAACCAAACCTATGTTGAATATTATTTACTAGCTTATTTCACAGGGTGATGTTTTCTGCTTCTCTCCCTAAATTATGGGTATGTCTTCTTTTTTTCTGGCGCTGATGGTAGTGTATTAGATTTGGTTAAAATGATTGAGAGCCAGTTATGCTTATATCTTCCTGAGTCCTCATTAAGTAACTTCATGTTAAGAGTTTGAAATTCGTTGGAAATATTCACATCATAGAAATCAGCAAATGGTACAAATCAAGATTCTAGGCTGATAGAAATTCTACCATCTTATATGTGCACCATAGTTCTTCAGTTATGGCAGAGAAAAGGTAGCTGGGAGGTTGTGTGTTACTCTTACGTGCTAGCTTCCACTCATAGCCCTTGTTTAGCATTAATTAAATGTCTGAGCTTAAATGTAAGAGAGCATGGGAGTGATAAACATGTTTGGTGAGCACCATAGTTTATGCCATGGATGGCTGTTAAATGTTGAATTAACTAACCCTTCATTCTTAGTTACAGATTGTATTGCTTTTGAGAAAACCATTTTGCCAATATTCAGCAGTGATTATTTTGATGCAGTGAAAAAACCTGAGATCTAAGTTATAGTTACTTCCTGCATGAAGATGGCTGGTCATATACTCTGAACTAATGAGATAGGTCCATTGGGATGGTATTTTCTAAAGGACCTGGGAGCCTGGTGAGAAAGAATTTATCCTAAGAGAAGTGGGAACAATTCTACAAATTTGGCCAAGAAAAGAAATCTTTGATTCTAAAAGAGGAGCTTCCAGGAGAAGAATGAGGGTTTGCTCCTCAGATATGACTGTCATCTCTGTTTTGGCTGAACTCATATTTATGATTTGTTTAAAGGAGGAAGTATAAAGAGAAATCACTAAAGCTTTTTTTGTTGACGCCCTATAAAATAGTAGGGCACAAGCTACAGTGCTTTGGATTCCTGCTAAGAGAGCATAATGCAGAACAGGGGAAGAGAATTCTACCCACCTTGCCATATTACTCTGTAGTTATCCTTAACCTTTGGTAAAAATAATAAAACACAGTGTCCACAATAATATATGTGCAGATATAATTAGACACATTCAACATATGAATTCCAGCAGCTCATGTAGCTGCATATAAGATACCCCTGCTAATGTTCTAATGGAGCCAGCAATGCCAACACAGGGACACTGATACCTGGCAGAGATGGTAGTCCTAATCCAAGCAACCGTATGCATTTGAAGTAGTATTTGCCTGGAGAGTACCACATAGGATGTGAGAGCAGGTCCAGTGCAATCAGCTGTGAGCTGGTAGGAAATAGCACTACTGAGGCCATAGATACAGTGATACCTTCTTAGAACTGCAGAGCCCTTTCAAGCCTCTGTTGTAGGCATTGCTATAAGCAGTGAGATCATGGAAGAAATAGCAAAGCTTATGTTGTCGTGAGCTTTCAACGGTTTCACAAAGAATGAAATTTGAACCAGAGGCTATAAAGTTCTGTAGTACCAACTTGATAGAAGTGAGTGAGTTAATGTATGTCAAAGGCTTGTATAGATGCCTGACATAGCAAACACTATTTAAATGTTAGTTGCTATGTTATTGCTACTGTTATTATTGTTTTATATCCACTAACATCATCATCATTTTATTTCTTTATACTTAGAATTAAGTTTAGCATCCTAAGAAAAACGAAGGCAAAATTAATAGGCTTTGGGGTTTAGGGCACTGTGGATGGGCTTGAGTGAGCACTAATAATAAGGACATTTGTGTTAAGAAGTGATACAAAGTCATTTTTCTGCATGGTGTAGTGTAAAGTAGAAAATAAAAATAGAAAATTTACATCTCAGTTCTTTAAATCTGATGTTACATATTATATGAGAGCTAGGTTTCTGTAAGAATTTTAAGCTATGGGGCGCCTGGGTGGCTCAGTGGGTTAAGCCATTGCCTTCGGCTCAGATCATGATCTCAGGGTCCTGGGATCGAGTCCCGCATCGGGCTCTCTGCTCAGCGGGGAGCCTGCTTTCCCCTCTCTCTCTCTGTCTGCCTCTCTGCCTACTTGTGATCTCTCTCTGTCAAATAAATAAATAAAATCTTTAAAAAAAAGAATTTTAAGCTATAACTAACATTCATTTGAGGAGAATTTAGAAAATATAGATATTATGCTCCCCTACATGGATAAAGTGGGAAGTAGTACAAAGCACACACCATTAGGCGCTGAGCACGGAATGACACAGGGGAGTTTATTTCAATCATCCTGAGTAAGTGATGCTGTTCCATATAGTGCACACATTTTCTCTACAAATATAACTAGTACATGTTCAATGTCAGGGAATTTCAATAGCACTGACACTTGAGTAAGGTATTCCTATTTCTTTGAAATACATTTCTAATGTTAAGTAATTAATGGTGTAGCATAATGCAATTGCATTTTAATGCACTTTGTATTGTCAAAGGTAGTGTGATCATAAAAACAAAGGATAATTTGTGTGTGTGTGTGTGTGTGTGTGTGTGTGTGTGTGGTGATAAGCATATTATTTCATGCCTGAAAGACATAATTGGCTTCTGGTTGTACACTCCTATACAGAACATCATGGTGTATAAATTGAAAAGAAGTTTCACAAATGAAGCAAATTATAAGTAGGAAATGAGACTCAGAAATTTAAACTCAAAAGAAAAAAATTAGGAAAACTTGAAAATATAAAAAAGACAAAAGGCAAAATTACTGAGAAATCAAGTAATGTTATTACTGGCATTAAATGCTAATTTGCCAAATTTATTAACATTACATATTTTTGAATTCAGAGCAAAGGTTACATGGGTATTGGAGAGGGGCGATTCCCTTTATTTCTTCCCCACCTTGGTCCTACGGATATTAGGAACATTCTCATTATATTAAGCTAAGAATTAAAAGACAAAAATACCACAAAATGATTTTTCTCTCATATTCTAATTTGAGTACAGTTGAAAACACGAATGCATTGCCTTTTGTTGAGTGGATTTGTAACATCTTATTTTGAGGTAGTAATTACATATTCAAATTTCTAATTCTAGAACAGCTTATCTAGTTGGAATTACTTTACCTGGAGAGAAGGAGGTAGGTGAGAAATCTTTCCTGTGTGATCTATTTTTTATTTTTGAGAATGACTTAGTTTTTTAGTCTGTACATACATAGATGACTGGATTAAAACTGGATGGTTATAAAAGATTTTGTGGAGGGACTCTTCCAGTGTCTGCTGATTTCAGCTATTTTGGTTATTGGAGAGAGTTGTGGTTCTCCCACCCTGACCTTTTAGAATCGGTGAACCAGCATAAATGCCAATATGTTGATTCCAGTGGGAAAGGAGGGAATATACATGCAGGGAGCAAATAGGCACACAGAAGGCTGGGGAGGCTCATCTTGCTGACTTCTGGTTAATTTTCTTTCAGGGCTGCAAGGAGAGTACTCAAGCTTTTCTCCTGAGAAATGTTGGCCCAATTCAGACTGGCACTCATTCATTTAGGGAAATGCTGGCAATTTCTGGTAGGGTAAAGATATGGGGGAATGGTATAGACGTAGGTGATCTGTCTTTGATGGCTATAGTGTTTCTGTTTCAAATGACTTCAGCTGCTGATTTGCATTCAGACCTTCTCCTTAGGAGTCTAGAACTCTTGTTTCATTCTCTTTCTCTTCCTTCCTGCCTCTAAACCATTCAACAAATGTGGCTGGTTCTGAAGTAGAAATTATGCAAGCTGGCTACATGAATGTAGAGGGAGAAAGGGGTGACTCTACGTGAAGTTCAGACTTTCCAAGATGGATAGCAATTAGATAGAAATAAACTCTTTGAAGGGTTGTGTAGACAGAGAGTGATGGGTCAGAAGAACAGCTTGGGCAACATAGAGATGCATAGTCCTGGTTGGATAATGATAACAGTACTTTATACATGGGTCATGCATATAAAAATGCTAAGAGATGAGGCTCTATCTGCCCTCAACCTCTTACTTTAGGGACTGGGAGAGACCGAACAGTGGAGTATTTTGATGTATAGAGATTCCAGGGGTAAGTACTTATTATAAACCGCAGTGCCACAGACTAAAAAAGTAGTTACAGTAAAATCTCTTGGCAGATCCAGAGAGTAGGATTATAACTAGATATCCAAGCTTTAGATAATATGCAGAAGGAGACTGAGCGAAGAAGAGAAGAAATAGAGTGAAAGCACCCAGGGTACCAGGTGGTGGGTATTATAGAGGGCACAGCTTGCATGGAGCACTGGGTGTGGTGAAAAAATAATGAATACTGTTTTTCTGAAAATAAATAAATTGGAAAAAAAAAAAAAAAAAAAGAAAGCACCCAGGGTTTCTAAGCCTCTTTCCATCTAGCTGCCATCTTCTTTCCTACCTCACGTCTTTTGCTGAATCGACCACCCGTCACGTTCTTTCCCCTATTCTTCTTTGCTACCTTCAACTCCTAACTGTTCACTTTCGAGGAGACACTTCCCCCGAAATCCTTGTGACCGTCAGATTCCTGAATCAAGACCGTCAGATGCAGAAGGCCTGAATCATCAAAGTGGGATAAAGAGCTGATATGTTTTTAGGTTAGTTTCATCGCTAGAATGGATAGAATTGGTAGCAAATTTCAAATGAGGAATGAAGGGCAGGGCCAGCTAAATAATTTGTGAGGCCTAGGGAAAAATGAAAATGCAGGGCACATTGTTTATAAATGATTAAGAATTTCAAATGGTGACATAGGAGTGTTTGACCAAGTGTGGGACCCTTTTGTGAGCAGGCTGCCATGCACCTGCACAGCTCACGTGCACAAGAAGGGGGCCTGCTGAATGAAGAGGAGGAGAGAAGCATTATTTTCAGCATGAGTGGTTAGATGGTGGTAAGTACCTACAGGGGAGAAAACTGATCTAGAGAGAGGAGTGCAGTGGAATGTTGAAAGTCCCTTGTGGCACATTGATCAGGTGTCCACTGGGCAGTAGAAAAGCTGCCTGTGAAAAAATCTGCTTTTATTTTCTTCATTACCCATCTGTTCCCTCTTAGGCCCCAAGTCCACAATCCCTAGTAACTTTTATATTTTAGGATGAGACAGATTTTTAAGCCTACAGAATAATTGAATCTGTTTAAAAGGAACAGAAGGCTTTTGTCTATACTGAGATTACAGGGTATGTTGTCCTATAAACACCAGGAAGGGAAGAATCAGGTTGACTGTTTCAGTGCATAGAAGACAATAGCTGATTTCCCAAGCTTAAATCTCCAGGATAATGGAGATTTAAAAGGGATAATAATCTTCTAAAGGTGTCTTAAGGGCCATCCCACCTTAGGGATTTCTATTTATTTTTATTTCATAATCCTTATTGTGGACTCCATTTTGGTAAGCCATTTATTTCCCTAATAGTCTAAATGAGATTTATTTCTGAAGTTACATGAAAGCCAATTATGAATCCTATAATATAAAACCATCCTACACAACCCAGCTTCCTGATTTCTGACATGGTCCTTTGTGGAAAAGGTGACTAGTGTTTAGCTATTGTGTTAAGTCTATTGAAAGATGACATGGGTGATGGTGTTGCCAAGTGCTCTCCCATGACTCATAGATAGAGTTGCCTAGTAACTAACCCAAAATAACATTGCTGAGGCACATCAAACTGGAGAGGCATGGGCTGCTGTGAATCAGGACAAAGGTGCCTCAGTCAGCAGCTAACTTTTCTTCTCATTCATGGTTTCGATTTGGAAATTTTGTGGCCTTTGGTCAGTGATCCATAGAGTGAAAAAGAACTTCTGGGTGTGTAACATCAAATCTAGTGTCTTTCTCTTTTGTCATTACCGACTGTGATGTAGGATTCTTTGAAAGTTTGATCCAATCATGAAAGATAGGGGCTCAGCTCAAACTAAATAGAGTAATAAACCAGCTCAGCCCTCAGTGGAGACCATGAGTTTATCACATTTTTCCAGTGTTTGACCTCTATTTGATTTCTTTTAATTTTTTTAAATTACAGAGATAAAATGTGTTCAAGCTTTACAATTAAATTTAAAAGTCTTATTGTTTTATATTTTTCCAAAAATCCATATATATGGTAATGTAATTGATTTTAATTATGTTACTTTCAGTTATTTTTACCATGTATAATTAAAAAAATGCTTCAACTAAAAAACAAACCCCCCAAACTAAAAATACATGTATATATGTATATATGTACATATGTGTATTTCCATATACACTCAGTGCTGAATTCAGTAGAAAGGTAAAATAAGATGAGGTTGGAGAAAAGTTTATTGGATTTGCAAGTTAGATAATCAGTGGTGATCTTTGTCTGAGCAAACATGAGACCAAGGGATAGAACCTATACATTGCTAAGAAAATGTGAGTTTTACTGTGTTTTCTTAGAGTTGAAAAATACAAGTAGTATTTTCTTGTCATTATTGTTTTTTTTTTTTTGTTTTTTTGTTTTTTTTTTTTTTAAGATTTTATTTGTTCACTTGACAGACAGAGATCACAAGTAGACAGAGAGGCAGGCAGAGCGAGAGAGAGAGAGGGAAGCAGGCTCCCCGCTGAGCAGAGAGCCTGATGCGGGACTCGATCCCAGGACCCTGAGATCATGACCCGAGCCGAAGGCAGCGGCTTAACCCACTGAGCAAAAATCTGAGAATACCATGTCAGCTCTGATCTCAGTACTTCAAAACATCTACATACTCATTTTGCTTTCTGAAATTCCCTTGCTGCAGTTCTATTGTGCTCATTTTCATTAGTGGGTATCTTTACATGAAGACTCTAAGCTTAGAATGTCTGTTTCTCCCATAGCTCTTACAGTACGCACAACTGACTATTTTCTCTTTATAGGGGAATGTGTGTGTGTGTGTTTGTTGGGAGGGCAACTTCCCTCATTCATTATGTTTCTCACAAGATCATTTAGAGACAGTTCTCTGCATTCTTTGTACCTATGCTTGGCTTAAGACATGTGAATAGTAAATATCTATCTAAATCCTATTTGCATTTTATTAAATAGAACATAAGTTATTATACTAAATATTACATTGAATTAAATTATTACAATAATATTTAATTAAAATTAAGTTATTCAAAATAGTAAACATTTATTTGCATATTTTCAGCCAGTATTTCAGCACAGAATATAAGTCCAAAATAAAGTTCAATATTTTTATTGATGTCTATAATTACAATGTAAATCCTATGTCAGGAAATCTCTTGTAGAGAACCATAAGGCAGGTATGTAATATTAATGGGATTGACCAAAGTACAAGGATGTGTCAGTTTCTCCAGTGCTCTTTGCAATCCCAAATTCTCCCTCTTTATTTATAGAAATCCTGGGAAAGCAGGAAATCTGAAATTCTACCCTGTTAACAATTTACCTGCTTCAGTCAATATAGCTGGACCATGAATGAATGGTTTCTTCAGTTTTCACTTTTCTTTTTCTAAAGATTTTATCATCTATCTATCTATCTATCTATCTATCATCTATCTGTCTATTTCAGAGTGAGAGAGAGAGACATGTGAGCGATAGGGAGAGGGAGAGAGAATCTCAAGCAGACTCCTGTGGTGAGAGTAGAGCCAATGCAGGAGCTCCATCTCACGACCCTGAGATCATGACCTGACCTGAAATCAAGAGTTGGCCACTCACCCAACTAGGCCACCCAGGTGCGCCTCACTTTTAGTTTCTTAATGTTTGTGTTGGAAATCATGGTCAAGCTATTTAGGGTTTCAGGATGATCATCATTAGCATTTATCCTCATTTTAAATTTAGAATTTGGCTCTCAATATGCTAGGGACAATTTTAAATCATAGTAACTGCTGAAATAAAGCAGTTCTGGTAAGTGATAGAGGACACTGGGATGCTCTACCCAGGAACCTCTTTGGGACCTAGGTAGTCATTCTTCTAGCTGCTGTTAGTATTGACAGGTGTTGACTCAAAGCTAAATTCTTTTCCAGGAATCATCCTCACTGGAGGGGAAGCTGGCTCACTCAGGTCTTGCCTCTCTCCGAGAGCATCCAGTATTCATTATTGGTACTTAGGGGACAGGGTCATCAAAACTTGGCCCCTTACCCCCATTATTGAAAACTTTGAAGAAATGAATACCAGCCCCAAAACTCACTGTAGGATTGGCCAAACCTCAGTGGCAGCAGCTTCCCTTCTGTTCAGCTAGCTCATCCTTCACAGATACTGTTTCCCCACCCCTGATACCTCCTGCATGAAAATCTGAGAATACCAAAATCTGTTCCATATGAACTGTGATAGAGGGATAATGTTCACCTATATTGAGCCAACTTTTTTTTTTTATATAATGTTCATTTGTTAGAAAGATAAGACAGTTAAGACCTATAGGTCCAAGTCTCCAAGCAATGGAGCCTATGGAAGTAGGCAGAGCCCAGAAGCTAATGTATATCATATAAGACACCTGCATTTTAGGCAAATAATGCCCCAATACCTCTAAATTATTTTAAACAGGGAGTAACAGAGGATGATTTTTGAAAACAAAAACAAAAACAAAAACAAAAACAAACCCCAAAAACATTCTGGCAACCAAGGGTGAAAAGGATTAAAGAGAGACAGAGGTACCTGTTCAGAAGCTGCTTTTGTTCAGTTGAGAAATGATAAAGGTTAAAAGACAATTGATGTGGTGGGGATTGAAGAGAGAAATATAAAAAAGCCATGCTGGAGGAGCGCCTGGGTGGCTCAGTGTGTTAAAGCCTCTGCCTTCAACTCAGGTCATAATCCCAGGGTCCTGGGATGGAGCCCCACATCGGGCTCTCTTGCTCTGCGGGGAGCCTGCTTCCTCCTTTCTCTCTGCCTATTTGTGATCTCTGTCTGTCCAATAAATAAATAAAATCCTAAAAAAAAAAAAAAGAACCATGCTGGATTTTGTTAGTGATTGGATGTTGTGTGTGAGGAAGAGAAAGCATTCAGAGAAAGAATAGAGATTTTAGAATCTGGTGGCTGAGTAAATGGTTAAGTCTTTCATTGGATTAGAATAACTGGAGAAGGTGTAGACTATGAGAAAATATAAATTGGTATTAGACTAGCTGAATTTCATAAAAAAGTACTTAGAGCTAATGAGGTGATTTTTGGATCAGAGAGGTGAGTCTACTTTGAGTAGTATGTTAGAACTATGAAGGTTTTCAGCTTGTTTTCCTTTTGAATCATACATATATAATATAGATAGATAGATATAGGTATGTATTATACACATCTCCTTACTTCACATCTATCTATTTGGCAAATATAGGCAATGTATCATTCTCCCATCATTTTGTAACTTGGCATATAAGTACTCAGAATTGATTGCAAGAAAATTATTTTGGGGCAAACTTTCACATTTTAATGGTCTGTACAAGGAAAAAAAGCCATAAAAGCTGAATTACTTTAAGCAGATACTTGTATATCTGTCATAACTCAGAGCTCCTCTCAACTTCTGGACCTCAGACATTCTTCCTCCGTTAATAAAAGCAAGTCATACATGCCATGATAATGAATTGAGTCAATTACTTGGATGTTTGTAAAAGAATTGTCAACATGTGGGGCGCCTGGGTGGCTCAGTGGATTAAAGCCTCTGTCTTTGGCTCAGGTCATGATCTCAGGGTCCTGGGATCGAGCCCCGCATTGGGCTCTCTGCTCAGCGGGGAGTCTGCTTCCTCCTCTACTCTCTGTCTGCCTCTCTGCCTACTTGTGATCTCTGTCAAATAAATAAAATCTTAAAAAAAAAAAAGAAAAGAATTGTCAACATGTGAATATATACCTTCATTAGAGCAAAAGCCTGTGGATCCAGGAACTTCCTCTTACCCATTTTCATACCAGAAGAATCATACCAATAATCAAACGAGCTTGTTTTGAATACAAAAACTAGCACATCACTGATAATTTATGCAAAACCAGAAATAGCAGCAAAAAGAAAAAATTTCTTCTAAAAGGACCTAGGCCAGATTATGCAGAAGTTACATATTTTGATCACCTCTGCTTTAGATTTTCTGTCATTTGTGATATGTTGACATGTGGTTTTTCTTTTTTTCTTAAATGTAAACCTATTCACAAATAAGTTTTGTGAATGCTGGAAAATAGTGAAAATCATGGAACCACAAAAGAACTTTTTTTTCCTATAAGTTATATATTTTAATTAGCTTTTTTCCCCTAGGAGTTATAGATTTCATAGCCTACCTCTTTTTCAGTTATCCCAATCTGCTGAGTTAAATGAGTTATATATTTTAAGTTGTATATTTTAAGAGTTATTTAAAAATGTGGCCCAGATGACCTTGCATATGGATTGATGTCACCTGTGCACCTGTGGATTTCTGCTTCATGGCATAATGCCTACTTGCAGATGAATTCCGGAGTTGTATAACATAGCATACTCCTACCTGCACCTACTTCTCAACTGTCCTTCTGTTCCCAGAAATGCTTATTTATTCAGAATTAAGGGTAACTGGGAATAACATCAAAAGAAGAGAACTCTGGTACTTGTAATTATTCATCATCTTAGCCTCTCTAGAATTCATTTTTCTACAGAAGTGTTATAAATCCCCCTGGATCATATGTCAAAAAAGAAGAAAAATTTCTACCTATGGAGCACAGAAGAATCACTTTATTTTTAGATGAAGAAACATGATGTAATTTCATTCAAACTCTTTCAAAAGCTTTATAGATAACCTCTTTCAGTTTTGGCCTACTACCAGGGCCAAATCCATGTCTGTATCATTAAAAGTCATGAGGTTGGTTTGTTTGCTTGTTTATTTATATGTAAAGTAAAATAAATGTCAAAGTGTAATTAAAAGTGACTTTTTCAAGAGTAGGTGCTGAGTGCCATCAAGGGAAATTTTATTAGATGAAGAATCATTTCACCTTCCCGAGTCTTGGAAACTAGAAGTGGCCATCTAAACAAAGGTGATGAAGTTAGCTGTTGGACATATGAAGCTTTGAAAGGGATAAAGACAGGGCTGTAAAACCTAGAAAGTATGACTTTCTAATACATTTGTGATTTCACATAGGATTCTGAACTAGAAAACTGGTTCTTGAATTCAACTCATGGAAAGGTTTGAAAGAGGCAATGGTAACTAGTTGAGAATTGGATCTAGGTTGGCATGCCACATCCCTGGCATAATAGCTAAGTAAGAGTGCACATTAATAAAAATCTTTATGTTTTATTAATTTTATATGAATGGGAATTCTATCTACCTCACATGGTAGGTAATATTAGGGAAGTAAGATAGAGAAAGCTCCTGGTTCATGGTAAGTTCTACATGAATATTCATTTTCCTTTGCATTTTAAAATCACACCTGTTACTGGAGAAATGCATTATTAAGTATTTATTTTGGTTCTTATTTAACCCTCTTTTTAAAAAGGATTTGATTTTATTTGAGAGATCATGGGTGAGGTAGAGAGTAGGAGCAGAGGGGAGAGGATGAGGGAGAAGCAGGCTCTCCTGCTGTTGGTGGGACTCGATCCCAGGACCCTGAGATCATGACCTGAGCTGAAGGCAGATGCTTAACAGACTGAGCCACCCAGGTGCTGCTTTAACCCTCTTTTTGAACTAACACAGATAATTGTATTTTCAAGTCTGACTCATGTGAAACAAAAATATTACCTGTTACTAATCTTAAAGGCAACTGCAAGACAAAGTAGGGAGAAGTCTGGGACATGGAGGGCAACTTTTTATGTTCTTCCTTCCTGCATATGCTCTCTGGCTGAGAGTAGACATGGTCTTCAAGACATGGTCCCTCACATAGCAGAAGGATTTTAGTTCTCCCCAAATTATACCGTAGCTTGTGTAGCACTGTCCATGAAGCCAAGATTTATGTATCTATAGATTCTGGGTTTATTAACCACCACACTTTGAACATGGAACTCTTATAAACAATATGCTATGGATAAACATCCTCCACTTAGTAAATATCATTATTCTTTTTACCTAGCAGTTTAGAAAATTATTTGCAGGGATATTAGATTAGATGTCCTGCCTTCTCTGTAGATACAGAGTATCCCACCAGTAAAGGGAATGAATGGAACACAGCCACTTTAACTCCTCCTTCCCTGTATTTTCTTTCTATTTGACAAAAGCTTAACTTTTGGCACATAGATAAGTCAGTTTCCTCCAGTTCTTCTCACTGTACCCTCAGTATAAACTTCTAATAAGCTGATCCTTGTGAAATAATAGAAAAAAGAATAGACCAATATTTAGAACAGGAATACTTGTACTAACTTTTTGCATGTTACTAAAAAGCTTTGTTATTTTTCAAGGATTTTACAAAATAATGATAGTGGAATGCTATTTCTAAGTCATTTTTAAAATCTGTTAAATTGAGATTTTGTTTGTTCTGGGTATTCAGAGGGATTTGGGGAGTTATATATGACAGATATGTGAAAATAATAGAAAGTATGGAAGGATTATATATTATGCACATATTTCATTGTTTGATTTTCAGAGATGTGTGTTAAATAAAAATTTAATTTTTCTATGTGAATAAAGTGTTACATGGATATGTATGTATAAATCATTCTTGTTTTTAAAGTATTTAAACAAGAATAAAAGACAGTACAAATATTTCTTAATTTCATCTCCAGAGATAGCCATAGTTAAAATCTACAGTATATCTTTTTAGTCTAGTTTCTACCATGTACAGACACGCACAATTTCTCGCTTTCTCTCTATACTTCTCTATATATGTATAAATATGATCAATTATTATTGCATACTTTTACAGCTTGCTTTTCTGCTCCTAAGCAATATTTTGTATTTCTCTCTTCATGTCAATATACATTGATCTATGTCATAAATTTTAATTCCTAGGTATTTTAAATTTATATTCATTTGTAAATTTATATTCAGTACAAAAACACTGTCTGCACTCATTATCTGGAGTTTATATTCATACTAATTTTATAATTAGTACAAACCATATTTTTACTGTAGCAGTGCTAGAAGAACACTTTGGCTGTAATAACATCAATGGCAACATTATTATGGTGCTGTATGCATAATACATTTTATATAGATGACAATGAGGGCTAATAATGATTGGGAACAGATAATCCTATTAAGTAGGTACTCTAAAGGTCTTCATTTTAAAATGAGGAAAAGTGAAACACAGAACTGTTTAACATCTTATACAAGGTCTAAAAATGAAGGATCTGACTGACTCTAAAGCACAAACTTAAATATTATGTTAAATGTTTAGAAAATCATGGTTTCTCCAAACTGTATTGTGGTGGAAAGTTAAGTTTCAATTCCTCCCTTCACTAAAGTTCCTATGTATATTTAAATAGGTGCTTACAGCCTTTGGTTCTTCTTGGGACCAGAGACTTCAGCCCAAGGGCTTAATAATCTTTGTTTTTAAATTAACTGAATGAGAGAGAGAGAGAGAGATGGAAAGAGAGAGGGGGACTCTTGCCAGTAAGCAAGGTACATTTACCTTTGATTTCCAGTAGTGTTGCTGCTGCTTGTAGCTCAACCAAACTACCAATATTTTCTGTCTGCTCACAGCTCCATATGGAGCAGCAGCGTCATGATTACGTTGGGGACACTTTGACTCAGCATCCAAAGTCACATTGCTTTCTTTCTGGAGCTCTGGGGCGTTTTTAGTTGGCTGTGGTGCTTGATTTGCACAACGGTTATTTTTTAAAAGCAGTCCTCCTTAAACTCTGAAGCATTTTTTTCCTGTTGTCATGAGAACATCTCTTAAATTACTCTATCATTTTAACATAAGGGCTAGGGAACTTTTTTAGGGTGGCGAGACTGACAGCAAACATTTATCTAGATTTCGTTGAATCAATTTCTCATTCTCTAGTGGGTCATCTTCATCTGCAGTTAACAGTAAGGGCTTGAATACTATCCAGTGCCTCATCTATGGTGTACCATCAGATTTGTTCCAGGGAAATATGAGGCCCAAAGCTTCCTTGAAACTGTCAATACCTACTGTGAAGTCTTGTAGAAATTTTATTGTCTTTAAGTGGATTGAAGTTTAACATGATAAACCCTAGGAAGGGTTGAATCCTAGGATCATCTAGGAGTTGCCTTCTTTCTTACCAAGCATTGCATATTCCAACCCCACATCTCCCACCGAAATTCTAATGATTTACCTGGTTTCAGCCAACCATGGTCATAGATTTCCCTCCTTGCACTCTTGGTTGAAGTGGGTTTCCCTGTAACTGTTTTCTCCAGGTTGTCACTCAGGACAAATCTTAGTACTAATTGTGACAATGGAGTAGTTCTGAGATGGATCACCAAATTGGAAAGGAAATACTGCCACATGGAGGAGAGTTACAACAATGAGGTCAGCTGTCTGAACCCATTTACTTGTAGCTGACCCTTGAATGACAGGGGTTTGAATGGCAGGGTTTTACTTACATGCTGATTTTTTGGGGGATTAATACAGTACAATACTTTAAATATATTTTCTCTCAAAATATTCTTAATACCATTTTTTTTCTCTAGCTTATTTGATTGTAAGAATACAGTATATAATACATATACAAAATATGTGCTTATTGACTAAATTAAAGGTAAGACTTCGTGTCAATGGTAGGCTATTAGTTGTTAAATTTGTTAAATCCAGGTATATGTGGATTTTTTACATACCCCTCTCCTGCATTGTTCTAGAGTCAGCTGCACTTGACTTACAATAATCTTCCCAGTTCTTTCTCATTAACAAGCAATAAGTTGGAAGACCATTTTATTGTCTAGTTGCGTGGTTCCATCAACCTATTTACTACCAATTCTCATGGGCTTGTTCAGATCTCATTTATTGACTTGAAAGAGCCTCATTTTTCCTGTTCTAGAAAACCATGCCTCTACCAGCATCTCATCTTTGTTGATAAAACTGTCCAGAACTAGGAAGAGTCTGATATTTTACCCTAACTGCAAGCTTACAGGCTAGACTGCTCATAGATGCTGGCAGATGTGAGCATCCTATAGCAGACACAAAAGGCTTTATTACCTACAAAAATTGCATTAACCAGAACATTAGCATTTTCTTGTTCTAGTCCCTTGGTGATGGGAAGAGGCACAAATGATATGTGCTTCTGCAGTCGTTCGAGATAATGGGAGAGGAACTCTGAGTTTGGGGAACACAAATCATTTTTGGCAGCAAACCTGCCTGCCTTTTGCTATAGCAGGAGACATTAATTTTATTATACTAAATACTAAGCCTTTCTGATTTTTCTGAAGTTTCTGAAGTTTCCAGAAGGAACACTATCTCTATCTTTCAAAGCCTTTCACTATATGATTATCATTGGAAAAATATTTCAGAAAGAAAAGGCAGCCTGTATCTCTGCCTATAAGACATGCAGAAATGCAAAAGAATGATAGAAAATTGTCTCTCTTATTGAGGTTACAGTTAGATGAGAAATTTTCTCAGATTGAGCTCCTTTGGATTATTTTCTTTACCTGAAGTGCTGCTTGAATTTTAAGGTGCATACAAGTCACATGGGGCTCTTGTCAGAAAACAGATTCTGATGAGTAGATGTAGTTTGGGGCCAAGGTGCACTTTTAGCAAGCTCTTGGGTGATGTTTATGCTACTGGTGTGTGTACAACACTTTAAACAAAAGTTTATTGTTTGGGACGCCTGGGTGGCTTGGTGGGTTGAGCCTCTGCCTTCGGCTCAGGTCATGATCTCAGGGTCCTGGTATCGGACCCCGCGTCGAGCTCTCTGCTTAGCTGGGAACCTGCTTTCCCATCTTCCTCTGCTTGCCTATCTGCCTACTTGTGATCTCTCTGTCAAATAAATAAATAAATAAATCTTTAAAAAAAAAAAAAAAAGCTTATGGTTTGAAACTTATTGAGTCCAAGCTTCAATAAGCCAACCTCGTAGACTTTTAATACTTAAGTCAACACATTAAATGTTGAACCTTGGATATGCCCACTGTTGTCAATTAAGTTGTACCACTCAAGAGTTTTATTTCATCTTGCTTCATCTACCCTTTCCACACATACTCTATTTAACTGCTGCCCATACCGATGGATGAATTCCTACAGTTCTTTCTTAATAGAAGCTGTTTCTTCTTGGGTCAAGTTTTGGACTTGTCTGTCTGGGATATTCAGGAATCTTGAGTCCCATTCGGGGTCTGGAGGCAATGAGGTAACTGTCCCAATTACAAACACTGAAAGCTTTTTATTTCAGAAAATGCTGCTTCTATTACAAAGGGAGGGTAATTGGTTATACCTCAGCTGGCAAAAGGGGCCTCAAGATGATTTATAATTTCAAAGTTTTCAGTCTTGTCTGTGATTGCTCACATTTCTCTCCATGTCTCAGAATCTCATTCATTCCCTAGCAGTGCCTTTAGTTGGCTGGATTGGGCACTTAATTGACACTGCAATTCTTGTCATTATGATCAGGTCTTGAGTCTGATTCCCAGCCATGTCTGCTAACAGCTGTAAGAGATGAACTCCCAAAGAGGTTTTTTTATTGTCCACTTGCATTCTCTGTTGGGCAGTCACATGTCTTAGTTTCTCCTTCTTTTCTTGCTACATGTTCCAGGACTTCAAAAGTTAGATCCTGGCACCAATTTGTAATCAATGTTTGGTTATTATTACTGTAGTCATGTCAGTGTCATAGCTATATGATCTCTTCCTGCCTTGTGCACTTCATCCTAAGTGTTATGGACTGAATATGTATAAAAAGGGTAAAACCTCAATTTTCTTCCTTCTGTGGGGGAAAAACCCGGTTCTTCTCTCCTGTGTGTTTCTTCCCTCTGAATCTCCTTAACTACTCACATAAAACACTTCACTTGGGTCACCAAATGTATGGAGGTTCTTCCCCACACCAAACAATTCTCTCTGACACCAGCTAAAATTTAACTCAATTCTGACACTGTCCACATAGAGATAATGTCATATCCCACCAATTAAGGGGTCTGCAACATTATCTCCTACCCTCCACCCCACAACCCGCTTAAGATGCCAATTACAAGCCCAGGTGATCACTTGTGATTCTGACCACAGGTCAGAGATTCCAACAATCACCTTCCTTGGGTTTGATTACTTTGCTAAAGTAACTCTAAGAACTCTGGGGAACACTTACCTATGTTCACCAGTTTATTAATGGAAATGATAAATGACACAGACGAACAACCAGATGAAGAGATACAGAGGGTCTGGGAGGGTTATAAGCTCAGGAGCTCCTGTCCCAGTGGAATTGAAGTGTGTCATCCTTCTGGTATGGATATGCTTGTTTGCCAACCTGAAAGCCCTCCAGGTCTCGAATTTTTGGGCTTTTATGTAGGCTTCCTCACCTAAATATGATCACGTATGAACTCCATTTCCAGCCCTTTTTCCTTTTCTGGAGGATGGGGAAGGGGCAAAAATTCCATGGTTTTAATCATGGTTTGTCTTTCCGCTGACCAGCTTCCATCCAGGAGCCCACCCAGAGTCACCTCAACTGAAAAAAAGATGTTTCTAATCCTTTTTATCACTTATGAATATATGTGGGTTTTAGGAACCCTATGTCAGGGATGGGGTCAAAGACAAATATTAGAACAAGAGATGCTCCCAGTGTACTGATCACTTAGGAAATTATAAACATTTTAGCTTTGAGGGCAGAGACCATTGTATATATTTTGTTATCTCAGCTTGTATCCTCTCCAAATTCTTATGTTGGAGCTCTAACACCTAATGTGACTATATTTGGATATGAGGCCTGTGAGGAAGTGATAAAGGTTAAATGAGATCATAAACCTTAATCCAATAGAGCTGATGCCCTTGTAAGAAAAAGAAAAGTGACCAGAACTCATTGTCTTTCCACATGTACACACCAAAGAAGAGCTGTGTGAGTACATAACAAGAAGTGGCTATCTATAAGGCAGGAAGAGAGTTGTCACTAGAAACCGACCATGTGGATACTTTGATCCTGAACTTCCAGTTTCCAGAACTGTGAGAAGAGAAATTTAACATCCAGCCTGTAGTATGTTGTGGTGGCAGCTGAACTGGCTAAGATAGTAAGCCACCAGCAGTAGTAATTTAACTTATATGAATTATTGTAAAACTAACACCTGCCATGGATTACCCATTACTCATTTCCTTCTGCCAAAGGGATTATCCCTCTACTCCTCAATTATATAAGTAACTCAGTCCCAGAGTTTTATTTTGACAATATCTTTCCTGAGGCCATGGCTCAGTTCCAATTATTCTATCAGTCAGTGCTAGAAAATAGGTGTTAAGGTCCAACTGGGTAATTTGAGGAGAGTTTAATGTCTATTTACTGTCCTCTGAGCAGGATGTTTGGAAACTCATAAGAGATACTGCATGCCATCACTAGGGCTGAAGAGATAAGAGAGAATGGTTGTTGGAACCTGGAAACTAAGATAGTTGAGTAGGTAGGGTTGTCTGACAGGACCTGAGGCCTCAGATCAAGGAATGACCCATCCCACACCAATCCTGTCAGAGTGGCTCCCTCCTCTTCTTCCCTCACACCCATCATCACTTTTTTCCCCATCTTAATTTTAAGAACTGGTGGTGCACTGACTATACAGGAACCCTTCCTACGGATATAAAATTACCTTTCTGTTTGTAGGGTTTCTTACAGTATAAGCATCAATGAGCTTTCAGAGTGATTTATCCTTCACCTTGGATCTCAAACAACAGATCTCACATGGATGAAGTCATTGATAAGATTTTGTATGATCTCTGTTTTGGGAATACACGTTTTCACTGGTAGTAGGATAAAAATGGATGCAAAAGGGGAAAGAAAGAAAAGAAGAAAGAAAGCCAGCTCTGTAAATAACTTCCATTCTTCCTCCCAGGTTCCCTTCCTCTTCTCCATCCTATTTTGTACTTCAAGGCAGAGCTATATGGCTTTATAGAGGGAAGGAAGAAAAGCCTGTTGGGGTACTTAATATCCTGGCTTTTTTTCTGTTGGTTTACAATAGGCTGGCTGCCATCCCTAACAGAAGGACAAAGCTTCTGTGGGCCAATTCTTTTCATATGGATATCTTTTCTTCTGGGATTTGGAATCTGTCCCCTCATAGTCAGGAGGGATTCTTGTACCCTGATTATTATGGTCCTACATTACTCCACTTTTCCTTGGTGTTGACTTATACCCTTGCTGCATTTTCGTAAATAGTTCATCAAATTATCTCCAGTTACCCAATTTGAGAGTGCCATCTGTTTCTATTAGGACTCTGAAGATATATCCACTGTGCTATATTGCTTCCCTGTTTCATTTGGTTCTCTCAGCAGCCCTATGAAATAGGTTATTATAATACTTTAAAGGTAAGGATACTGAGGTTATAAGAGTACATTATATAAGTACATTTCTTTCCAGCTTTATATGAATTGTTCTTTAAACAAGTTGAAATCACATAGTTTGCATAAATTGCATCCTGCCTTTTTTCTCCTACCATTTTCTCTTTGCTTGTGTCATGAAGTTTTATTCATAATTATAATTTTAAGGGCTACATGACAATCCATTTTGTGGGTGTGACGTAATCTACCAAACTGATTCTCTTATGTTGAACATTTGGATCATTTTATGTTTTTCACTGCTCTGAATAAAACTGTGATAAACATTTTTGAGGGTAACACTGAGTAATATGGTTTGTGAATCCAAATACATTTATATTGCACCATATATATGTGTCTATAATAGATACATAGATGTTCAATTGGAAATACCCAAAATAATTATATATGTTTTATTGTCCAGAGAGTTTCTTCTTACTTGCTTTTTTCGTCCAATTTTTTTTTTTTTCCTGTAAATCTTGCTGAAGATACAGGGAAGATAGTACTGTTTCCAGGCAATGAGTTCACTCCTAGAATAAATTATTCTTGGAGCTGACTTTTATTTATCTATTTTGAACTGATTAGAAATAGTGGTAATGTTAATACCTTATATTGGAACAGTACAGTAAAGTTTAAAAAGCAAATCTTATATAGCCAACCAAACTTCTCTGTGTACTAGACTGGATATGTAGAGGAGAAATGAAAGCATAAAGTACAAAATTTGCCATTATGTCAGTACGGTCATCTAAATATTGCTACTCAGTGTGAAAAATTCTGCCAACTCTGGAGAGATTCTGATAAACACTAACATCTCATGGATTATATTTTCCTTGATTGAAAAGAAGTCAAATAGTCTAAGTTTGGAATCTGCGTACACAGCCCCTGCTCTGTATTTACCGACTGCGCAAAAGATTTGATTTCTCCCAACTTCTGATTTTTTCATCTGTAAATGAGGCTAAAAATATCTTCTTGACAAGGCTGTTGTCAAAATGAGCATTCATATTTAAAAGTTATTTGTAAAGATGTTGGTAAGTGCTAATGGGCTACAGACCTACTTACTGGAAATAGCAAGGGTCTCTATCCTGGGAATATATTGCTAGATCATTTATTCTTTTTCACTGGTCATTATATAATCTAGAAGAAAGGGCAAAAACATGTTCCAGCTGCACTGCATAATTAGTCCTGAAACAACTGTCATGTGGACTATTCCCTGTGTTTATTCTTTATGGTGCTACTGCTAAGCTTTGATGCTGCTCTTTGCTAGAGTGAACAGTGGCCTCTTTTTGAGTCTTGAAATTTCACAGTTACAGTAACTTCTTTGTACTAAAATTGCTCTTCCTTGCAATAGAAAAATTACATGGGTTCTTATACCACAGAGTATTGGCCCTGGAAAGGATCTTAGAAAAACATCCAGTCCTGAGTTCATAAATTCTAATTTCTAGAGAGGCATGAATAAAGGATGAATATTGAGTCCTTTGGCCATCTTGTCTTTAGTTTTCCTAACTATGACAGAAATATGAGTATAGGAAAATTGTTCTTTACTATGAGGTAAACAACAGTGCAATAGTGTTGATAAATAATGGAATGAAACTTTAGCTTATGCCCCCAGGGAAAAAATTAGTGAGTGGTGGCCATTTGGGAAAATTGGAGACATGTGCCTTACATTGTGTCCCTGGAAATCAACTTTGAGGAGGAGAATGACATGTAGGCTTACTAGGATGTGCTCTTAGGAGATGCATTTCTAGAAAGTTTGAGTAAAGACATTACCTGAGCCCAAGCAGAGCTCCAGAGCTGGATAACCCTTCAGAGTTGTCCTTAATTGAAGAAAAGGAGTCAGGCCTCTGTTGGTCTAACTCAGTCTTGAGTTAGATAATTTCTTGCATCTGGTCAAGAGTAATTCTCAACAATGAACACAATTATGACTGTCAGCAGTTGATAGTCCCAGGAGAATTTGGGTGCAGGGTGAATGGGTGTGGTGGTGTAGAGAGAGATATGTTGGCTCTGGAGAAAGTATCTGAGCACGGCATCATCGGATCTCCTCCATGGTGCTAATCAGTTTTGGCTGATAATTGTCATGTGGAAAAAGGAAGCAGATAACATATTTTCCAACGTTTCAAAAAAAAATCCTGAAATTCAGATCATTGAGTTAAATCTACCTACATTAAATCTTTAGTCAAATGTAAAAGACTCCAAGTTAAAATACTCATGTGAGAGGAAGTGGTGATGCAACATGGGGGCTTAAGTGGGTAGGAGAAGAATCCATGAAACAAGATGGGATAGGGAGGGAGACAAACCATAAGTGACTCTTAATCTCACGAAACAAACTGTGGGTTGCTGGGGGGAGGGGGGTTGGGAGAAGGGGGGGTAGGGTTATGGACATTGGGGAGGGTATGTGCTTTTGGGTAAATTGGAAGGGGAGATGAACCATGAGAGACTATGGACTCTGAAAAACAATCTGAGGGGTTTGAAGTGGCGGGGGGGTGGGAGGCTGGGGTACAAGGTGGTGGGTATTATAGAAGGCACAGCTTGCATGGAGCATTGGGTGTGGTGAAAAAATAATGAATACTGTTTTTCTGAAAATAAATAAATTGGAAAAAAAAAAAAAGATGCTTCCAGATCGAAAACACTTTGGCCTTCAAGCCTCCTGCCTCAGCTTTGAATTTCAGGAGCCTATGTGAGAATAAGCCTTTTGTTCGCACTATGATCTCTAAGGTTTTCTTTCTTGGAGCCGAAGACTCAGATTCATGGTTCAGTTTTTATGGTAGAAAGGGTATGTAATACAAGGAAGTAAGGAAAAGAAAAATACATGGGATGATATTTGAATAGTATCCCGATCTACTGAGATCAAAGCAGAGCTGCCAAGGTTAATGCAAAAGTCTGAGGCTAGGGTCCACCCCCTCTCCCAACCACTCCATGTCCCCCGAGCCCTCTGTGAGACCATGGAAAACCACTGTATCATCCACAAGCTTAACTAGGGCAAGGCCATGCACTACTCACCGTTAGTGCTCAGTAAATATTGGGAAATCGTGTCTCTATATTTGACAATAGGTTCAATTAAAAACATACCAACTACACCCTCTATTTTTTTACTCAATAAAATTGAAATTAAAGAGGAGTTTACTGGGGTGCCTGGGTGGCTTAGTTGGTTAAGCATTTACCTTCGACTCAGGTCATGATCCCAGGGTCCTGGGCTCGAGCCCCCACGTTGGGCTCCTTGCTCAGCAGAATTCTGCTTCTCCCTCTGCCTGCGGCTTCCCCTGCTTGTGCACACACTCGCTGTCTTTCTCTTTCTGTCAAATAAATAAATAAAATCTTTAAAAACAAACAAACAAACAAAACAAAACATAAAATACTCATGTGAGGCACGTCTGATCTCGGGACTCCCAGTTTGTTAAATCGTATTTAGCTCAATCTCCCCATTTTAGGACAAAAACACTGACTAGAAGAGAAGAAATAAAAAGGCCCAAATCATTGAATTATTCTTATAACTTTGATTTCCAAGGCCTCAGTGATGAGACCCTTGTACCTTTCTCTACATTGTCATAGATATCAATGAAATAGTGCTTTTTCTTAAGCTGTCTTAGTGCTCCTTGGGTCTCCATAGGAGCATTATGAATAATGTCTTGTTCATTAAAATTTATTTACAGATCATTCAAAGAGAAATACTTGGTACTAAATGCTTCCTTAGGGAAGGTACTCCAAAAAAACCTAGTTTTTTTTGCTGGCCTCCTAATTAGCAGATTAGGACAGGTCTGTCAGTCTCTCTGGGGATTCATAAAAAAATTAAAATTAATTGGGAAAGTCAGATTGTAAAGTACATTCTGTGAGGGAAGTTCAAATGGAATAGCTGTCTTTTTAATACCTACTTAATGCTAACTAAGTGTCTTCCAAGTTAGAAAACTTTTTCTAATTGAACTTTTAATACCTTATACAGGCAGTTGCTCAGGGTCCTTATTTTCAGGACAGTGAAAGAGAAGTCAAAGTTTCAGAGAATTTACAAAAGACCTTGGATGACCCTTGGCCAAGAGATTTTTTGACTCCCCCTTTCCCCCAGCATCTCCACTTTCACTAAC
Source organism: Neogale vison (assembly GCF_020171115.1). Classification (NCBI taxonomy): domain Eukaryota; kingdom Metazoa; phylum Chordata; class Mammalia; order Carnivora; family Mustelidae; genus Neogale; species Neogale vison. The sequence goes on along the minus strand of NC_058096.1, from coordinate 91,711,142 downwards.
TGTAAATGACACAGCCTCAGGGAGAAGAAGCAAGCATGAGATAATTGAATAAAAATCAGAAAGAACAGTTATAATGAATAATATTGTGGGCAGTACTTTTTCCCCGTTGTGTTTATTTCTTTTATGTGTTTTTCTCCCCACTTGTTTCTTCCTCTCATCTACAAATATTCTCACGGGTCTTCTATTCTAAAAAAAAAAGCTTCTATAATCCATTTTTCACTTAAACTATTTTTTCTATCTTGATGTTGTTAAACTTCTTGACATAATAGTATAACCTAGTGTTTCTCAAACTGTAAAGTGCACCAGAGTATCTTGCTAAAATTCACATCCTGATTAAGTATGTCTGGGATGGGCCTGAATTCTCACATTTCTACCAGGGTCCCAGGTGGTGATGATGCTGCTGGTCCACAATACTCTTTGAATAGGAAAAATTCAAATTATATTTGACAAAACAATTTCTATGAACTGAAGTTTTTGTCTTTCTGAGGTGTATATGTTGAAGTTCTAATCTTCAAGGTGATGGCTTTTGGAGGTAAGGCAACTTTGGGAGGTCATTAGGGTTAGAATAAGTCCAGAGAATAGGCTCTAATGTGGGATTATTGTTTTTATAAAAAGAAGAGGAGATACAAGATTGCTCCTCCATGTGAATATGCAGCAAGAAGATTCAGCCAGACAGGAAATCTGCTGGCTTCTCAAGCTCTGATCTCCCAGTTTCCAGAACTGTGGGAAATAAATGTCTGTTGTTTAGGCCACCTAATCCATGGTATTTTGTTATAGTAGCATCAACTAAGACACCATTTCACTAAATCACTGTCCAATTTCTCCCATTTTCTTTACACTCCTCCATTCCTTGCCTCAAGCTTCCACTCTACCAATCTTTGACCATACAATGGTCTTTGTATTACCAGCTGTTTGTAATTCTTATGACTATTTGCTTATTCATTTCATGACTGAGACCAGCATTCTCTTGTTCTTAAACCTCTCTTCTCTCTTGCCTTCTGTGTCCCTGCATCATTCTAGTTGTACCTTTTATTTCCTTCTTCCTGGACCCTCCCGGAGTCTCTCTTCTTCCTTCTACTGGCCCAATGAAAGCTATTTCTAAGATTTGTCAGTCTCTTTCTTTTCTTTGCTCACTATGCTCCTTTGTTTTCTCACTTAACCCCAGTTCTTCTCTATTCTGAATTTCAAGTTCTGTATCTCAAATAATGACCTCTATTTTAAATGTTACTCCTAATTTATTTTATCCTGGAACTCTCCTTTAAATATACTGGTGATTCCTCAAACATAACACATCCCATAATAATCATATTGCAGATATTCAAAGAACATATCCTTCATATGCCTGTGTCTAGACCTTTTGTCATAATTAGTCTGGGCTTAGGATAAACCATACCTATACTTTAGAACAGTATTTGGCTTTCAGAATTATTCTAAAAGTAGTTCAGAGAATTCTTGAATACCCTAAACTGAGTTTTTCCTGTTATGGACATCAGATATTAATATAGTATCCTTGTCACATTTAATGGATAAATATTGATACATTCTTATTAATTATTGTTAGTATTTTATTATTAATCTTATACTTTCTTCAAATTTCCTCAGTTTTTCCCTAATCTCCTTTTTTTATTTGAGGATTCTATTTAGGATACCACATTTCATTTACTAATCGTGTCTCCTTAGGCTTATCTTGGTTGTGATGGTTTTTCAGGTGTTCTTTGTTTCTGATAACCTTGACAATTTTTAAGGATGACTGGCCAGGGATTTTGTAGAATATCTCTCGATGGGGGGATTTTCTAAATGTTTTTCTTATGGTTAGACTAGAGTGCATGTTTTTGGAAGGAAGACCACAAAGATGAAGTGCCATTCTCATTACATCAAATCAAGGGTGCTTATGTCAATATGACTGTTGATATTATCCATAATCAACTGGCTGGGCTAGCATTTACCAGTTTCTCTACTATAAAATGTGCCTTATATATAGCACACTTAGGGATTTATGTTCCCCTTTTTAAGGATGGTGTATCTGCATAAATCGTTTGTAAATTTTCTGCATGGGATATTTGCCGTGCTTTTCATCTATATATGACTTACATTAGAGGCATAGCAACATTTAAAGATTATTATTTGTCTCATATTATTAAAGTTCTGCTATGACAGAAAGAGTGAAAATTAAGGACGTAGATACCATGCTGTGATTGTGACATGAATTACCTTAAAGCAATATTATTTTCCACAACTGCAGAAGGAAATTGAGATAAGAATAATCAGTGAAGGGTGCCTGGGTGACTCAGTGGGTTAAAGCCTTTGCCTTCGGCTCAGGTCATGATCCCAGGGTCCTGGGATTGAGCCCCGCATCAGGCTCTCTGCTCAGCAGGGAGCCTGCTTCCTCCTCTCTCTGCCTGCCTCTCTGCTTACTTGTAATCTCTGTCTGTCAAATAAATAAATAAATAAATCTAAAAAAAAAAAAAAAGAATAATCAGTGTGTTTTTATGGCCACTATATTTTACTCTATAATGATACCAACTTTAAATACACATAAAATTATTTTTAAGCAGTAATACTTGGTAGTTTGAATCAAGGGAAGGACGAATTAAGTAATATCTGCATACTTTTCTTCAAACTTTTATGTTCTAGCTATGGTGAACATGTGATCTTCAGAGGAATAAATATATGGATTATAGCCTATTGTGTCAGCCATACTTCCTGCTTCAGAAAGGAGTATCTAACAAAATTTGTGACTTTTGCTTAGTTCTGATGGCCTTTTCTGTGGAATACATAATTTGGATAACACCAAAATGTCATGCAGGTCATTTCGGGAAAACTTTTTAGATTTAAAATATAGGCACAGCATTTATTTTATTTTTTAAAGATTTATTTGTTTATTTTATAAGTAGAGGGAGGACAGAGGGTGAGGAAGAGACAGTTTTAAGCAAACTCTAGGCAGAGCATTACTCAACCTCATTACCCCAAGATCATGACTTGAACACAAACCAAGAGTCAGATGCTTAACTGACTCCACCACTCAGAGGTCCCTGGAGGCACAGACATTATTAAAAAAAATAGGTTGCAAGGTATGTGTGGGTCAGTGTGGGGGTGCAAACACAAACAACTGTGTTGGTTTCTCTATAAGATGGCCCACCGCAGTCTCCCCTCTCCCACACACAAATCAATTCTTTGAAATATTCTATTTTTAAGGGAGAAAGCAATTTCATCACCATAACAAAACACAGAATTATAACATCTGTTTCACAATGTAGCTCATATCTTTTTTGACAGTTTTAACACATTGCTGAATATAGCATATTTCCCCATTCTCATGCCACACTTGGAGACTAACTTCACTAGACACAGGAATATGTTTTTCTTTCTTGCTTGCTTGCTTGCTTCCTTCTTTCTTCATGTAAAGAATAAAGTCCAGAAAATAGGGATCATACTCTCAAAGATAATCGGGGCTTTTTAAATGGTCTTTTAAATAGTTTGCTGTTCTTGGTGAAATATATAATTGCATTTATTAACATATTCCAATAGCTCTTCATTTTCTTTTTTTCATAAATAATTATTTCAGGCAATATATAAAACACATATAAAAGAGTTCACAAAACAAAAATGTTACAAGGCAAACACTGTTGTAACCATCATTAATTCAGAAACGGAAAGTTTATTTGCATGTCAGAAATCTCTCTCATGCTACCTTGGCATCTCTCTCCAATTCCCACCCATGGAGGTAACACAATATTGATTTTTATAATTGGGTTTTTTTTTTATTGCATTCCTAAACGCTATAATTTAGTTTTGCCTGATGTTTGAAAATTCAATAAATAGGATGATATAAAATGTGTTCTTTGGTGGCTTCCCCCCCCATTTTATTGAGAAATAACAAATATTTTCTTGTATAAGTTTAAGATACAGCATGATGGTTTGATTTACGTATATTATGAATTGCCACAACAGGCCCAACTAATATCCATCTTTTCATATAGATACACTAAAAAAAAGAACATAAGAAAAAAGGAAAAATAATTTACTCCTTATGATGAAAAGGCAACATGAATAATTGCTTTTGTGATATGGCCAGTCTAGTCTGTGCCCTGTGGTATCTCTGCCCACCTTGACAGGCTTTATACACCTTTTTCTGTGGGCTTTGTCCCATGATTAGGCAAGAAATTGCTAAACTTCTTGATCTGTCAACTTCATCCTCCTGAATTAGCATATGACCTCATAGAAAAATAAGGCTCTAGCCCTCTGGTTCAGTTCCCTGGTACTCAGTACTCTCGTGCATTTAATCCTGCTTTCTTTTTTGTACATCTTTTCTGATTGTCCTTGGAGGGAATGCTGACCTCAATTGCATAGTCAACCATTAGTGGTAACAGAAACTCCACATTTCTTATCCACAGGATAGTTTAACAAATATTTTTGAGGTGCTTATTGTGTGTCTGGTGCTAAATACTAGAGGCTAATATATATACTCCTTAATAGTATTAATGTACAGTTACTGAATAATGCTGGTAAATGCAAAATGCTGGTAAATGCAAGAATGGTGGCTACTAGGTATTTAGCATTATATTTTTCCAGTGGAATTGAGCCATAAAGAATCAAGTACATTATAAGTTAAAAACAAACAAACAAATAAACTCACCTGTGATGATAATAACATGTGGTATTATTAGTGTCTTAGAAAAGATGAGTAGTGTCCCTGAGACAATGGTTCTATCAATGATGATAAGGAAATATGTATGAGGAAATACAAATTCAAATTAAATAGAAAAACTAATGCCAGGGGTGCCTGGGTGGCTCAGTGGGTTAAAGCCTCTGGCTTCAGCTCAGGTCATGATCCCAGGGTCCTGGGATTGAGCCCCGTATCAGGCTCTCTGCTCCACAGTGAGCTTGCTTCCCTTCCTCTCTCTCTGCCTGCCTCTCTGCCTACTTGTGATCTTTGTCAAATAAATAATAAATTTTAAAAAAAATGAATGCCAAAGCATCATGCAGTTATAAGAGCTATTCTAGGTCATTAATAAAATTCGTGGCAAAATTTTTATAATTATCATTGGAAGAAAGTTTATCCTCCTCAGCCAAACAATTGTAAAAGATTAGGTCTTACAGTAAAGATTTGAGATTATTCTGCAAATAGATATAAGAAGGCTGATGCAAAGAATACAGAGTATAGCAGGGCCAGAAGGAGCAATAGAAGGGGATACACTGAAGAAGAATGACAAAAATAAAAAATAAAAGAAAAAGAAGGAAAAGAAAGAAGAAGAGGAAAGGCAGGCAGGCAGGCTGGTTGGACAGGCAGGCATGCAAGGAAGGAAGGAAAAGAAGAAAATCTGCCTGGGAGCAGAATGGAAATTTCCCATAGCCACACTGAACTTATACACTTGCATTACTTTCTACACTTGATTTAGCCAAAAGGCTGAGAAGCAATTGCATTAATTCTTATATTTAATATCAGAACTGTACTGTATTCTACAAAGGGTTGTTTAAAATTATGCATAGCTATGGGAAGTTATATAGAACTTTAATTCCATAATATTAACCTCACATAAAATTTTTATTGTATATAACATAACAGTTGAGTTAAAGAATGGATTAGGGCAGCATTATGGATTAGCTAGACCAGATCAATACAGTTGCTATTCTGGTATGTACTGTTGACAGTGTTGGTAAAAATACGTTTTTGGGATGCTATCTTAAACAGTCTTATTTCTGTCCTGAAGTGCCAAAATGAATTTGGGTTGAATCCACTGGGAAATAAGAAACCAATGAAAGGCTTTAAGAATGTGAGTGGCATGAAAACATTCTATTTTAGAAATAAAACGGCTTTGGTAGTTTGTGGTATTTGGAAAAAAAAAAAAAAGCCTGGAGACAATTGTACAAATCAGAAATTATGAAAGCACTAGAAATGTAGGGGAATGGAGATAGTTTTATAAGATATAAAATCTTAGTTCTTTAATCTGGTAAGAAAGATTCTCTCTACTTTGCTGCAATCCTAGTCTTTAACCATTCATTATTCTTCTGTTCACTCACACATTCATTCATTCATTCATTCATTCAACAAAGAGCATCTACCATATACCAGATTCTGTATTAGGTATGAGGGATACAGCAGGAGAAAGAATAGGTAAAAATTCCTTCCATCAAAATGCTTACATTTCAACTGGGAAGAAAAAGACAATAGATGTAATAAATGATATAGATATTATATCAAAGGTGATCAATTCTATGAAGAAATAAATAGGGAACAGGATTAGGAAATGCTAGGAGAGTAGAGTTTCGGATATTTGGTAAGCAAGGTCTCATGGAGAAGATGAGATACTTTCAGGAGACTTGAGCAGATGCCTGAAGCCTGGCAAAACTTGTTAGAGTGAGACATGTGGATATCTAGGGAAGTAGTGTGTTACTGGCCCCCACCTGCCTCTCAAAAAAAAAAAAAAAAAAAAAGCAACTCCAAAGGTCCTAAGGTAGAAATGGGCCTGGCATGGTTGAGGAACAGCCACAAATTCACTTGAGTTGTAATGACGTGGGCAGGGGTCTATTAGTTGACTAAGTCATATAAATAATAGGAAAGGCAGAAAAATTCAGGGTCCTATAGGTTTTTGTAAGGAATTTGGTTTTTATTCTGAGTGAAATAGGGTAAAAATTAGATTTCTTCCAAAGCAGATTAATAACAGGATCTGGCTTAAGTTTTGAAAGGATCATTCTGGATACTAATTTACAGAGCAGAGCAATGAAGGCAGGAACAGAGATACCACCTAGGAGCTATTTGAATAGTCTAGGTGAAAGATGTCTTAGATCAGACAATAGCAACAGAGGAACAGTTTTTGGAATATATATATGTATAGATATATAAAATTATGTAACTACTATTTAGATATAATTGTTTATATATAATATATAAATATGTAAATAAGCAATATAGTTTGAACATGAAGTTTAATATCTGAATTAAAATTTCAAGAGAAAGAAGAATCAAGAATAACTGCACTGTTTGTGGCTAAGCAACTGAGAAGATTCAATTTATTTGGATAGGAAACATTGGAAGGGGGGAAGATCTAAATGGAAAAACAAATCAGGAATCTTGTGGACATGTTGATACTGAAATATCAGATGTTCATGTGACAGTGTCAAGACTTTGGACATATGATTGTAGCATTTGGGGCACTATTAAAAAATTGAGATTGGATGAAATGACCAGAAGAGTCAGCAAACAGAGACAGGTAATATATATGAGAACAAGCTCTAGGTGGGCATTTTGGCATCTACAAGTCAAAAATATGAGAGTCAATCAGAAAAAACACTGGAAAGGATTAACAGTGAGCACATAGAATAATAGCAATTGAGACTATGAAGGTATTAACTTTGTTCTTAAGATAAAATACAGGATATAATGAGAGTGAGAAGATAAGAAAAAGTAAAGAACTATTTTATTAGAAGACATTTAGTGAGCTCAAAACCCAGCATACTGGATATATAATCAGTGTGAATATTAGGATCACTGATTTTGAGAACTTTGCCAAATAAAGCAACTGTGACATTGTAGCCAAAAATCTTCATAGATTTTTAGACATCATAGATACCCAAGTTGTCTGTAGGTGATTGAAACAAGGAGAGGTTGTAATCTAATGATATAAAGACATTAGATTAAAGGATTTTTCTTTTCTTTTTTAATCATCGAAGAAGATCTAGAAGTAGTATGTGGAACAAGGTTGGTTTTTGTCTTGCCTCTAAGCTCAGTGGTATGAGTAGTGAGAGGAGAAAATCAGGGATCACTTGAGAAGGTTTCAGGTAACAATATGTTCATGAGAAATCCAGTTAAGTTACAGCAACAATGTGAAGGGAATATTTGGGGAAGCTGTTAGGGATAGAAGGGATTCGACTGTGAATTCCAGGCAGTTCAGTGGGAAGTCCAGTAGGTGAGAAGTGAGGGTAAATGGGTAGAAGAGAAGATTTTCAGAATTTTGTTGGGGTAGGGGTCTAGGTAAAACTTCATTGGCTGACATAAATATTCATAGAAACACTTTGCCATCTTCCAACATTTGAAGTAATTTCCACTAGAAATGCATTTTTGCCACAAATACTCTGTGTCTCATCTTCTCCATATAGTATTTCTTGGTTCCAATCACATAACCATCTTCTTTTTCTTTCTTTGTGGAACATCCACATGATGTAACCGGCTCTTTTGGTTACACCATTTGTGAGTTTATGGATTCAAAGTACTTGCTGAGTATTTACTATGCATCAGGCACTTTGTGAAGAAGTAGTGGACAAAAAGTCATAGTTACTGTAACCAACATGAGTGAGTATATTTGTGTATTGTACATTCTTCAGTGGCCAAGATCATATTTTATAATTTTTCTCCAATGAAGTACAGCTCTGTAAAACCCACAAGTGTTCCATAATTGTGTTATAAAAAGACTGAATGAGTAGTTTTTAGCTCTCTTGAAATAGATTTATAGCAAACGGTATGCTTATGTAAAGAATGTGATCATAGAAATGTCTGATAATTTGCAGATCAGCCTTTCATTACCTGTCAGCATTCCCAAATTATTTTAGTACTAATAAGGAAAAATGTTTATGTATTGTACATTTCAATTACTTTTTAAATAGTTATTGCCATCTTGAATACGAGGCCTAAGGAAAATGATAATAATAGAGGCACTGGAATGAATTTGAAAAAATTCTTGATTTGGAAAAAGAGTAGGAAAAAATTGAGGAAGAGAAAAATGACATTAAAAAAGATACACTGTTAGAGAACAATAAGATGTAACTGAAAAGATTATTTGATTGGTTATATCAATGTTTATCAACTTCTTAAAAAATTAACTGATGAACCCATCCTTCAGAGGGAGCCTGAAAAGAGCATCTTGAAAAACATAAGATCTCAAAGTTTGAGAGGGACCTCAAATTCTGATATTTTATCAACCACAAAAATAAGGAAAAAGAAAGTTGGGCAAAGCCACATTCCTAATAAATATAATATAAAGGCATTCGAATGTCCTTTAAAACTGTTGGTTAATTCCTGGGAATAGTAATTATTTTTTTTAAAAACAGAAGCTGTGGGGTGCCTAGGTGACTCAGTCATTAAGCAGCTGCCTTTGGCTCAGGTCATGAACCCAATGTCCTGGGATCCAACCCCATATCGGGCTCCCTGCTTGGCGGGGAGGTTGCTTCTACCTCTCTAGCTCCCCCCTGCTTGTGTTCCCTCTCTCGCTATCTCTTTTGGGCGTGAATAAATAAAAATCTTTAAAAAAATAAAAACAGGTGCACCTGGGTGGCTCAGTGGGTTAAAGCCTCTGCCTTCAGCTCAGATCATGATCTCAGGGTCCTGAGATCAAGCCCCACATCAGGCTCTCTGCTCAGCAGGGAGCCTGCTTCCCCCTCTCTCTCTGCCTGTCTCTCTATTTGTGATCTCTCTCTCTGTCAAATAAATAAATAAAATCTTAAAAAAAATAAAAACAGAAGTAGTGAGACAAATAATGAGTGGAATGTCTTCAGAATTTATGAATGTCTTAACTTCAAGTTTTAACTCAAGCACCTACGTTAAAAAGTCTGCAATAGGGGGTGCCTGGACGGCTCAGTGGGTTAAAGCCTCTGCCTTTGGCTCCAGTCATGATCCAGGGGTCTGGGGCCTGGGGATTGAGCTCCTTATTGGGCTCTCTGCTCAGCAGGGAGCCTGCCTCCCTGCCTACTTGTGATCTCTGTCTGTCAAGTAAATTAAAAAAAAAAAAAAAAGTGTGGCAGTAGAAGGGTAGCTTCTACCAGTCATAGAAGAGGGAGGTAGAAAAAAAACAAGTGGAGATGGGGAATCACAACTGGGTTGTCAATTCCATCTCTGTTTTTAAGTGTACTTGTTATTTCCTTAATGGACTTCTAGAGAATGTATTGCAGGGATCAGCTCAGGCCAGATTCTGAGAACTGAAGTTTTGGGTTAGAATCACTATTTGAGCCATCAGAATCAACTCACCATCTTCCAGGCAAGTACGACTGTAAGGAGATACTAGCAATGTGTGGACAAAAGATAAATAGAATCAGATGTCGTGGATGAGGAAATTAAGTTCACAAGGTAATGAGTAGAGATGAGTTTGAATGTCCTTTCTGGAACATATGGCATATGATTACTCTTCAGTGATCCATAAAAATGTGACAACAACAGCACCGTAGGATTAATAACTTACATTTTTTCATGTGCTTGAAATATGAAGTGCTTTGATATAAATCATCATACCTGAGTCCTTTTTTTCCCCAGTGATACCAGCAGGGATATATTTTCAAAGAAGGAAATTGATACTCTTAACTATGGAAAGAGTGCCAATTAGTAGCTGAATGACCTTGAGCAAAGCTGGGACTTGGACCAGTGTCCAAGCCCTTCATCTCATGCTGTCCCTGGTATTTGCCACCTTGACCCAGGCCTGACTCAGGCTGCTGCTCTGTTTTGGGATCCATAAAGTGAGGAATCTAGTTTATCATAACCAAGCCTCCTCAAATTCAGTAAATTATTAAAATATAAATCAATCTTACACACATATATACATGAATTAATGATTTGTAACTGTGGTCCTGTTTCTTGAAGTTTTTTTTTTAAATTAATATTACCTATGCATATTTTATATATGTGTTTTGTAGCCACTAACTGCTGAATGGACATATCAGGTAGGCATAGCTAAACATTATAACATAATATACACAAAAAAACATTTTAAAAACAAAATAGCAGGTCCCACACACCTATTTCCATAAGTAATGTAAAATATGGTAAGTAGGACTTTTACATTTTAAAAAAATGAACTTTTCAGTAATATCCATGACTGTTGGCTTTCTTTAAATGTTGCCTCACACAATGTTGTAGGGTTGAAAAGGATAAAGCACTTTGAAAAGCATATGTTTGCCCCATAAATGGCAGGTATTGTGATTTAAAATTAATACTTACATTCAAGCTTGTGTGATATCCTTCAACAAAATGATGAAATTGGCAGCCAATTAGACTCAGTGAATATGGCATACTTTTGTAAAAAGATTTTATTTGATAGAGACACAGCAAGAGAGGGAACACAAGCAGGGGGAGTGGAAGGGAGAGAAGCAGTCTTCCTGTTGAGCTGGGACCCCAATGTGGGTCTCAATCCCAGGACCCTGGGATCATGACCTGAGCCAAAGGCAGATGCTTAACAGTCTGAGCCACGCAGGCACCCTACCTACTGATCTTAACGTTTAAACTAATGCTTTCCTCCTAATTATTTAAATCCACAATAGGCAACTTAGTAGTGCTTTGGCAGTGTTATGTCAATACATGTGGATATGTGACCTATGGTTTGTGTGTAAAATAAGCCCCTTAGGTAGTTATAAAAAAGTTTATTGAAAGCCTCCCAAAGCAACTGGTATGTAAGCCTTTAAAATGTTAGAAGAGTTCAGGGAACCAAAGTTGGTATTTTTATGGAATGTTTAAAGCGAGACATAAATATTTTAGTGAACTGAGCTGCTCAGTCATCTGAAGTTTATGACTTGGTTCAAAACCATTTATCTAGTCAGAAGCTAGTCCTAAAGTATAGCTTAATATTTCCGTTACACAATTGCAGCAACGAAGTATTACTGATTCTAAATTTGAAGAGTTCTGTGTAACTAAAATAGTTAAAGAATGTAAAAATTGTTGGAAGTGATTAAAAAAGCCAACATTAGTCAATAAAATCAACATAAACATATACATTGTACTGAAGAATAAACCCTTACTTTTCAGAAATCTCAAAATTAAATGGATTTAAGTATTTTTTCCCAGACCAAAATAAAGACCTTTGCTGAAACCTCATGAAACAAAGAAAGGGGGTAATAAATATTAACAGAGCTGTTTACATGGTTCTGTAGCTGAATTTATGCTTGCAATAATACAGGTACACTCTCCAAATTGCTAGCAAGGGGAAGGAATAGGCTTTATTAATGTCTACAATTTCAAAGTGCTGCTCCAGATTTTACTCAGGAAATTATTGCTTAAAATCAGTGGAATGTGTAAGACTGTTTCCTTTAGTTTCCGTCCTGAAACTTTCTATTACTCTTTATTTTGAAAATTTCAAGGTTAAGCAACTGGCTCCTTCATGGTATCACACAATAAAAATGAAATTACATTTAAAAGTAAAGTTTTGGTTAAGATATTGGATAATGGTAAGATACCAGTGCAATTACTTTATTACCATAACAATGATGGATTCTGTAAAATGAATTTACCTTCTTCATGCCCTAGAAGAAAATTAAATGTGCTTTTTAGGACAGTGAGCCTTTTGGAGGATAAAAATCCTGGTGTATTGCAAAGGCCCCAAATGGTGTCTATACAAAAGAGATGCTTAAGAAAAACTTCTGAATGAATTAATAAATTACAATAAATTGAGTACAATCTAAGTTTATACCAGGCAGAAATATAAGACTGTGATATTTGCTTCAAATTTTTTCCTTTTTTCTTTCTTTCTTTCTTCTTTTTTTTTTTTTCACATTTTCATCAAGATACTATGCCAGCATACCCAACTCAGTATGTCTAAAATCCAACCTATTCTTTTCTTCCATAATAGCTTTATTGATGTTGATTCCCTATTCCGATTAATATTACTATATATATTCCCGGCCACTCTGTGTAAAGTCTCAGTAATATATCACTCCAAATCATCATCTTGACCCCTTTAAAGACCAGTGTCTTGCCCTAGTCTCTGCAGTATTTTTTCATTTAGGTAAGAGTCTCTTATCTGATCCCCTTTTCTTCTATTTCTGTTCTTTTAAAATCATCCTGACATTATAGAAGTTGTAAGAAGTTGTATAAGTTTTAAGTTTTAGGTTGTGCTGAATGTATAGGAACAAAGAAACAAAAAATGAGTATACAAAATAAAGATAGTTTTTATTACTTGCAAATAGAAGGAGTCCAGAAGTAGGGAGTAAAACATCACAGAGAACTAAATTCATTCTATATTGCTGCTCTCCTATCTTTCATGATCTACCTCATGATTAAGATGTCTGCTTCAGCTGTATGATTAGTACATTCAAGCCAACAGGAATTGAAAAAGAAAAGATGAGTGTAGCCCTTGGAAGGATATTTTCCATAAATCATACATAATATGTCTGGTTACATTTTTTGGCCAGAACATAGGCATGTGGCCACAGCTTCCTCCATAGAAGTCTGGGGAATGTAGTTTGCCCAGGCGATAATGGAATGCTATCATAAATTGCAATCTCTGCCAAAGCAAATGTTTTACAGAAATTATCATATTTAACTCTCACAACACATCCTATAAAGTTTACCTAAATATTCTTATTTTGAGATGATGAAACAAACATTCTTCGAGAGGTTATATAATTCTACAACTTTCTTGTCCTCAGCCCATATTTGGTGCTTTTGTTGCTTTATGCCTGCTCATGTGGTACCATGGTGGTCCTTTCTGGAAAGGACTTTCTCTTCAACTTTTTAGATGCTCAACAAAAGCTCCATGGCCAGATGAATCATTTGTCAAGGATGAGCGGCAGAAAGTTGAATTCTATCTGAGAATCTCAAAGTTCTAGTTGAGCATCAGTAAATAACTAGCTTTCAGGGATATTTATTTCTTCATTCATACATCATTATCATGAAAAGAGTGTGTTTGTTTCAACTGCCAAGTCAGAAACCAAAAGATTTCAGATACAGGAGGATGACAAGGAAGAAGGGATTGATAGTATAAAACTTATAAGCTTTAACAAAAAAAAGGTTATTTTTTATGCCTCCTTTCTTTGATCAACTGTGCATTTGGAACTTTAAGAAAGAGAGAAAATCTTGCAAGACAGGTGAAGAGGACCAAAGATCTCAAAATTGAAGTAGGATTGACTGAGTAAGCATCAGTGAACTAAGTCCATGGTGTAGATTCGTTAGTCACCTGGAGTAACCAGAACACCCATATTCCTATTTGATCATAATTATAGTATTGTTGAAAAGTTGGGAGAAAGGAAATTCGGTTGTCACAGAAGTCCTACAATTAAACTCTATCTAGTTGAGGATTTTTCAGTTTCTTGCATTGTCCATGTCCCGCCAAAATATATGTTACCCTAACTTTTTGGTGTTAATTGGTAGAAGTCACTAGCTCAAGAACCTCTTACCTAAAATTACTTATTTCTCAGTCCATGCTCCAGGTATTGCTGAATGCCACTTTTCTCATCCCAAAGGAAGCAGTTTGATCTCCTTTACTAATTAACTACTCACTTTCCTTGTCCAGAAGGAGTGATGCTCTACTGACTTATAGCCATATTTTTTCATATAAAGGGGAGACATAATTGGTAACACTTAAGGACACAGGTAATTAAACAGCATGGTTGAATACCCAAGTTGCTTAATTTACTAGAAATCATTAATGTATGGTACTGCTTTAATTGCTTATATTTTAAAATTATAAAACTATGGCATTTAGAGTCATTATTTCTGGGTTTTTGTGATTTTTCATCTCCCTGTGTCTTTGACTTTAAATTTAATTGACACAATAGTTTGTTCTTTGTAAGAGATAACCAACTGACATTTTTGTATTTGATTAACTTATTAACTCATTCTTTTGTTCAATAAATATTTATTGGTGAGGCAAGAATTCTAGCTCATTTTGTAACTATCTTTTGTAAGACACCATTTAGAAAATGAAGAGGACAAATTTCCTATTCATAGCTGGAGAGTTGAAGGGAAAATAGGAATTAAGTAGGTACAACATTGTACATATAATTAAGGGGATTTTGACAAAGCACTAGGGAATCACAGAGAAACAATGAACTTTTCCTGACAGCACCTAAGACAGTTTTATTGAATAGATAAAATCTGATTTGACATTGAAGATGAGTAAAAGTTTGTCAGATGGAGGGTTTGGTTACAGCATTCTGTTCAGAGTGTTCAAAGGTAAGCCCATGATGCATTGAATTCTTAGGGGAGAGGACAAATATGCCCAGAATGTAGGGTGTATGGCAGTAGAATAGACTTTATCTAGACTCTAAAATAATTTATATGTATCATATCTTGTAATTCACACCAGCCAGTGGAATAGCCAAATGTTTAAATGTCACAAATGCTGCCATTCAATGCTGTTACGGAAAATGCCTAATCCATTTCTTTCCAGGGGTCCTGCAATAGCTTTTCCACAGCCATTATTGTTCTCAACCTATGTCCAAACTGTCTGTTCTACTATTGCCAACACAACTAATGCCCAAATTCTGCCCTTCCGTTCCAAGTCCTTGATCTCGGATTTGGAATTATATCCCTCATGTAATTAATCAAACTTTTTTTGACCAACTGCAGAGAATCTGGCATCTAAATAATTGGAGAGAATCCCCTAAAAATTACTTTTTTTCTACTCTACAGTCTTTTGTAACAACATGAATTTAAAGCAAATTTGCCTCAGGTAGTCAGTATTAAAATCAAAATTACTTCTTTAAATTGACTCAAGTAAGTGTCTCCAATAAGGGCATGCGCCTTCGATCTCAAGTGTGTTCCTTGCATTTTCAGACTTTTATTCTCACAGTGCAAATGGTACATTTTTTGCTTTCTCCAAACTTATTGTACATATATTTACTGCCAAAGAAGCGAGCCTTTAACCAATATCTTCTGTTCTTTCATCCCTACTTAGCTATGTGACTTCATTTACTAGGAACACACAGCCTTTCAGACTGGTTCCTTCTTGGGAGGTAGAATGACATAATTTAGAATCAGATAGAACAGGACTTCAGTATTGACCCTGCCACTTTCTTGCTTTGTGATTTTGTGCAAGTCATTTAACTTTCTGATCCTGTTTCCTCACCTGTGATGTGGAGATAATGATTCTGCCTTGCAGTGCTTTCATGAGGATTTAGTAAACATAAGCTCTTCGTACAATATTGGCTACTAGTAGACACTCAATAGTGTAGCTCCTGTTTTTGAAATTATGATTATTAGTCTTTGCCTTCTGCTCTTCCAAAAAATCTCCTATTTTGATCTTTTCCATTAATGATCTCTTTCCAATCTCAATTTAACAATTTGTCAAAACAATAAAAAGATTAATTTAAAAAATCAGTTTTAACCTGAATTTGAAATCTATCCTCTTCTTTACGTTAGCTAGGATTCTGATAGGAAAATTAAAAGTACACTGGACATTTTAACAAAGGACTTTGATAGAACTATAGAAACATAGGTATAGAGGTTCTGAAACAGTCAAGAGGGAACTTTGGGGTAAGAAGAGCAGGGAGCAGTTGTCATCCCGGAGAACCTATTGGATTGCTCAAAACCTGGAGTCCTGGGGGAAGGGCCCGAAGAAGCTGGAATTCAGACCTTCTGAGGAAGGACGCTAACCCTGCTGCTCTGTTGGAGGATATCCAATTAGGCTGATCTGAGCCTGCAAGAAGCTGGAGGATGAAGTCAAGTGTTGCTATTGACTTCATTTCCCTCTGGTGCCCTTTACTCTTGGAACCTGACTGAAGGCTAGCAGTCTAAAGAGAAGTATGATTGTCAGAGTCCCATTCCCAGCCCAGCAAATCGTAATCTAGATTGGTGGATTTAGGGCTGAGAGATGATGGGTTAATGAATAGTACGGTCAAATACTGCTTACTGAGCATCCATATATATCCTCCTATAGATAGCCAAATTTTAGTATCACCGTAGTGATAACCCTCAGGTCCTGCCTTTCAAGATGGAACTATCCTCTTGCAAATGAAGATATTCTTACCCTCTGTCTTTAAGAAGGGGACACAAAGTCCCAAAGATCATGGATCTTCCTGGAATTTAGTAAAAGATAATTCAACAAAAGATAACAATGTTGATCCCAAATCACCATAACCCCCTGTGTAGCCTGTATTGAAGAGACCAGAGGTGATTTCTTTGACGGGATTGTTTAGGAGCAGAGGGTGCTCTGGAGAATGGTATGGGTACGTTTTCTACACCCAGACCTGTCAGGGGTTGTGCAAACAGCCCCTCTGATTCAGACCTATTTGTTATTACTGCCAGTGCTGGATTGGAGATGTTTTAGAAGACCTCAGTTTATGTACTAGTAGTCTGAATTCCTGTGTTTGAATCTTGTGGGTTGGTTGAAACAATCCTGCACTGGCAGCCTGCAAAGAGAGAGCTCCCCAGTGGACTTTTTTACCTGACAGCTAAGAATGGTGTTTGCATTTGTAAATGGTTGCATTTAAATGGTCACATAGGTAACTATGTGATATTTTTTATTTTCCCTTCCCACCTTCAAAGCCTAAAATATTTATTACTGACCTTTACAGGAAAAGTTTGCTAACCTCTGGTGGGCCTTTCTGAGAGAATGTAACAAAGAAAGGTAAAGGTCTTCCGACTATCCATCCCACCTCCAAAACTAAGCAAACCAATAAAACAATGATTCTTCTCTAACACTTAAAGAACCAAATGACCTCTGAAAATGAGTTGCCTATTGACACAAAGTATTGTTAAATATCAAAAAAGCAAAATGTGAATACAACTTGATAACAGAAATTTAGAAACCTTTTTGGAATGATCTGGGTTGGTCTCCAATGGTTTTGTACAGTTTAAGAATCAATAACATGCTTTAAATCAGATGATAAATTGTCTAGATGATGGCATGTTTCTGGCTGAAACATCTCAACTGACTCAAATATGTAGACTGGGGAAATAAAGATTTTGATAGAATTTTGATAATTCATATGCAAAACAGTTTTTATCTTTAGGGAGAGTAAAAAGAAAGTAGATGGTTTTGATTTTGTTTCATGTATGAAATACTTTAGGAGTTACATAAAATTGTAAGATGGATCTGATGACTCCTCTAGTCTCTGCACTTGTAATATTGGAAGATTTTAAGTAAATATCAAAAATAATTAAATTATTTACTCGGGAGAGATATTTAATATGCTGGGACAATTGATGAATAATGAATCACATTTCTTCCCTTCTCTCACATAATAAAAAAAGAGATGTGGGGAAGTGAACATTCTGTTCTAGAGGGATAAACATTAGTCTTAAATCCTCTTTCAGTTACTACATAGCTATAAAAGAGCCCATTATTCTTGATGATTTTATGTCATCAATTATAAAATTGGTTAATTGGGGGAGGCAGCTGGAAGGTTGGCCACTGAAGGGTTGGTCCATTCCGTTGAAAGTTTTTATCAATATCAAATGAAATAATGCACATGAAATTATTTTTGAAATATATACTATGACAGCAGGTCAACATTATCTAAGAGGAATAAGATACTTATTTCAATTAAAATGATACATTTAAAAAACAGTAACATACCTGTCATGGTAAATGTAAAGTTAAAAAATTTGATAGAAAGTTTTCTTAAAAACTATAAGATATTTTATATAGGTAGGATGTAAAAACAATCTTTATAAAGGATTAATTTTTTTCTCCATTTTTCAAGCAAAATGCAACTGTAATTTCTT
This sequence comes from Neogale vison, assembly GCF_020171115.1. NCBI lineage: Eukaryota > Metazoa > Chordata > Mammalia > Carnivora > Mustelidae > Neogale > Neogale vison. Next base: position 91,692,781 of record NC_058096.1, on the reverse strand, counting down.
AAATAAAATGATATTCAAGCTGTGAAAATAAGCCCAAACCTAAACTTTAATTCTGCTCAAAAGTAAATGACTGTAATAAAGATGCTTTTATTTAGCACAAAAAGTATTTGAAATTTTGGGTTGGTGAAATGATGAGGAGTATAGCTGAGCAGCATAATACATTGCATGTAAGGTTCATATAATATGTCCAAAAAAAGTAGATGGACTGTTTGCACAAAATAACAGACTAAAACGTGTAAAACAGTGAAGAAATGAGTAGCTCAGTTTAACACTAATTGATGCCTTTTAGATAAAATGTCTGTCTCAAAGCATACTTTTTATTTATCTTTAATTTAGATAACTTTTTAACTTGAATATTTTTTGAAGAAATATGCTGTTATACACTTGGAAGAAAATCTGAGTTTTAGGGAAGAAAATCAAGTAGCTTTAAGGTTACTATTATTAGGGATGATGCAGGTGTTAAACAGAAGACTGCTTCATTTCTTTAACCTTATGGTGACAAGAATATAGATTTACAAATATCATTTGTTTATGTGGCCTTTCACAGCATAAGACAACATGGGGAAGATGGGTGGCAAGAAAGATGTACCATTCTAAGGAATTAAAAAATGAAGAGAAAGAGGTTTTTACTGCTGGGGCATATCTAAGTCAAAAGAGAAAGGTTTTCTTCTTTTTTTTTTTTAATTATGGAAATATGCAAATTCAAATTAGTAGATTTGAAAATTTCCAGATTACTATAGTCCTATTGTTTCTCCCACTGGCTACTTTACATTTCAGAGTAAATAAATCAGGGCTTGCAGTACTTATCTTGTATTATCACTGCAAATTAATTATTAGGTAAGAGTAGGAAGCTCACATTCCTCAAAGGCGCAAGGGAGGACTAAGACACTTGTGGATGGGGGATAGTGAAATACAGGTGAAAAGTATCGACCAATCGGTTAGGTAATATTTTTTGAAATCATACAAATTTTAGCTTTGCATTTCAATCATAACAGCTATCAATGCAAAATTTTACACACATAGGAAAACAAATCATTCCCAAATGTCACATTGCTAATTTTACTAGATGAAGAAAGGCTTGTGTTAAAGAACATTGGACTTCAGCTCTTAGCCCTGACTTTCTGTTGAACAGGTTTCTTTGTAAGCCACTGACCTCATGTTTGGAAAGTCTTCTCTCACTGAGGTGTCTTATCTAGAGCAATAAGTAAATGATCATAAATCCGCATTTCAAGTTTAATTTTATCTGGACAGATACAAAATTTCTTCAGCGTTTATAAGTTCTATAGATTTCTACTTGGGGATAAATAGACACAGCTTTATCATTCTGTGTATCAGCTAGCCAGAAACTCTTTTTTAAGCTTGGGGAAGTTCACATAATTGTCTACTTCTAGTATCTAACTAACACAATGGAGCAATGTGCCAAAAACCTCATGATTTTTCAATGTCTCTAATGAGATCTGATTCAATGATTACCTTGCAATGAAGATCTTATAAAATAACTATTAAGAAAATTAGTCTTTGAATCAGTTCCTGTCTGTTGTTTTGAGCAGACTCTCCTTTCTCTCTTCACAGTAACGTTTCTTTTTTTTTCCAATTTATTTATTTTCAGAAAAACAGTATTCATTATTTTTTCACCACACCCAGTGCTTCATGCAAGCCGTGCCCTCTATAATACCCACCACCTGGTACCCCAACCTCCCACCCCCCCACCACTTCAAACCCCTCAGATTGTTTTTCAGAGTCCATAGTCTCTCATGGTTCACCTCCCAGTAACGTTTCTGATCAAAGTTAAATGATACAGTTCTGTGTGGTGAGGAAAAACTTCATATTACAACTTCTAGACAAAACCTAAAAAGATGATTTTGTGTAGGCCCTGCTTCTGATAAAGTTGAATCTTTTTTTTTTTCCAATTTATTTATTTTCAGAGAAACAGTATTCATTATTTTTTCACCACACCCAGTGCTCCATGCAAGCCGTGCCCTCTATAATACCCACCACCTGGTACCCCAACCTCCCACCCCTCCACCACTTCAAACCCCTCAGAAGTTGAATCCTTTTGAAGCAGTGGATACATTTCTTTCAGGAATATTGGTACAGTCTTTGGTACCAAAGCATGAAATGGAGAAATAATGAAGTAAGAATCTTCTTTCTTTACCAATTCAGAAAGCCAGATGTTGAAGGGACTTTATCTTCACAGGGAACTGGGATTTTTTTTTCCCCCAACCAAATTTGACTGCTAAAACACACAAACAAAAATTATAATTTCAAAGAAATTTGACAGTCTTTGAAACTTCAGAAAGGAGTTCCTAAAATAGGATTTTTGTGAGGTCATTCACAGCACATAATGCACTAAACCCAGAAGTGGCTGGATGGAGAGAGATCAGTAGTTCCAAGTTTTTGCCCACTGCCAAGAGTGGCAGAATTGCCAAATCCCTTGATACCTGGCTTCCATGTTGTGGATTGAAACTTCAGAGATAATGTAAGTAGATAACAATATTATATAAGCTGCTCTTTATTTTCCTTTGCTCAAAGCCACAAACAAACTCAACCTTTCCTGGGATACATAAATTAATATCCGCTGTTATTTCTTTTGTTTAATAATAGAACAAGCAATGTAATAGGACACTGAAAGGAGGATGCTTTGTTCTCAGATAAATTAAGGGGTGAAGTTCTAGGCTGTTTAATGTGGGACTTCACAGTATCTGATGCACTTGATGTAAAATGGCTCTTCATTTTCTTTATGCTTCATTGGCAAGGAACTTGACATTCAAAAAGCAGTTATAAGGAAAATGCAAAAAGAAGAAACAATAGAGAAATTATAAAATGTTTATTATTTGAAGGAAATTTATTAATTATATCATTAAATACAAATGTTCTGAAATCCTCTGTAGAAAGGCAGAAACTGACAGATTGGGTTGGAAAATAAAACCCACCTATGTACTTCATACAGGATATACACTTAGACAAAACTTAAAAAAACAACTGAAAAACCACTTAAAAGAAGCAATCAAATTTCTGTGTGCTTTTAAGTTTATTGATTAAAGAAAAGCTAATAATATACAAGTTTTGTCCTACTTTTTTCTTCTGCAGTGGTTATTTTTATTGTCATTGACTTGATGTTTTCTAACTAAAGCAAGGTACAATGTCAAGGTACTTCTAAATGAATTCCTAGCAAGTGAAAACTCTCAAATAATATAAATTGGTGAAAACAATGATTGCATATTATTACCATGTATGTGGCCAGATATTTATATGGAGTAAAACAATAATTTTTTATAACACAATTTTACACACATTTTAGAGTCATTTTATGTAAAGCAGCAAAAAAATTTAAGAATTTTTAAAAAAAAAAAATTTAGTGGGTGAGGGAGCAGGGGTAGAGGCAGAGGAAAAGAGATAATTTTAAGCAGGCTCCATGCCTAGTGCCAAGCCTGAGACAAGGCTCGATTTCTAGACCCTGAGATCATGACCTGAGTTAAAATCAAGAGTTGGGTGCTTAACCAACTGAGTTACCCAAGTGCCCCAAGGGGAAAAAAAAAATATGGCCAGTTTTGAATGACATCCATGAGACCTATCAATTCTTTTATTTTCTTTTTCTTTTTTTTTTTTTTTAAGAATTTATTTATGTGAGAGAGAGTGAGCAATGAGAGAATGAGTCAGGGGGAGGGGCAGAAAAAGAAGCAGACTCCCTGTGGAGCAGGGAACCCAATGTGTGACTCCATCCTAGGACCATGGGATCATGACCTGAGCCAACAGCAGACTCTTAACCAATTGAGCCACCCAGGGCCCCTGAGACCTATCAATTCCTATTTTATTTGCTGGTATTTTAAATTAGCTTTCTGTGAATATTTTCACATATTATACATTTTTTCTTAAATAGTAGATGCTAGATAACTTTTGAATGAAAGGACTATGGTAGAATATTATTTTAAATTGGGATGTTTTATTTCCTTTCCATGGGAAATTTGCTCTCTCTGTAGCATGGAGTAAGAATTCAGTATATAATTTTAATTGATTAATTTATTCAAACATGAAAAGCCAATTCACTGAATATTTGCTAAGGATCTAATTTTCTATGTATTTTTGGAAACATGTAATATCACCAGTAATATTTGAAACTTTTTACAATAAATATGTTGAGGTAATTTTAGTCTTTCAGAAAAGTTGCAAAAATAATACAGAGAATTCTCATATACTTTCACCCAGCTTGACCACATGTTAACATCTTATTATAACCATAGAAAATTTGTCAAAACTAGGAAACTAACCCTGGCATACTATTATTAACTAAAACATAGAAGTTATTCAGATTTTACTCACTTTCTACTAATGTCCCTTTTCTTTTTTTAAAATTATGTTATATAAGATCATACAGTATATCATTAGTTTTTGCTGTAGTGTTCCAAGATTCATTGTTCATGTATAAAACTGAGTGCTCTATGCAATACCTGCCCTCCTTAATGCTCACCCATCCCCCCACCCCCTCCCATATAAAACCCTCAGTTTGTTTCTTAGAGTCCACAGTCTTTCATGGTTTATTTCTCCCTTCAATTTTCCCTCTTTCACTTTTCCTTTCCTTCTCCTAATGCCCTCCATGTTGTTCCTTATGTTTCACAAGTGAAACCATATGATAATTGACTCTCTCTCCTTGACTTATTTCATTCAGCATAATCTCTTCCAGTCCCATCCATGTTGATACAAAAGTTGGATATTCATCCTTTCTGATGGCTGAGTAATATTTCAATGTATATATATGGACCACATCTTCTTTATCCATTTGTCTGTTGAAGGGCATGTAGGCTCTGTCTATAGTTTGACTCTTACGGACACTGCTACTGTGAACATTGGGGTACATATGGCCCTTCTTTTCACTACACATGTATCTTTGGGGTAAATAACCAGCAGTGCAATTGCCAGGTCATAGGGTAGCTCTATTTTTAATTTTTTTGAGGAAACTAGACACTTTTCCAAAGTGTCTGCACCAACTTGCTTTCCCACCAACAGTGTTAAGAGGGCTCCCCTTTCTCCACATCCTCTCCAACATTTGTTGTTTCTTGTCTTGTTAATTTTTGCCATTCTGACTAGTGTAAGGTGGTATCTCAATGTGGTTTTGATTTGAATTTCTCTGATGGCTAGTGATGATGAACATTTTCTGTATCAGGATCAGTTCAGGATCTTACACTGAATTTAATTGCCATATCTCATCAGTCTTTTCCAATTCATGATAGTTCCTCAGTTTTTTCTGTCTTTCATGACTTTGACACTTTTGAAAAATACTTGTAAGTTATTTTATAGAGTGTTTCTCAATTTGGGTTGTTTGATGTTTTCTTATAGCTATACTGAATTTATATTATTAGGATATTATGGAGGTAAGGTGCTTGTCTCATTGTATTATGCCAGAAGGCACATGATGTCAGAATATCTTCATGCTTGTGATGTTACATTTCATTTTTGACTAAAGTGGTGCCTACCAAGAGTCTATGCCATAAACTTCTTAATTTCTTCTTTGGAATTACTAAATATACTAGGAGAGATATTATGGAACCCTACAAATACCCTTTTACTGGCTAAACTCTTGACTACTCATTTTAGCATTTATCAGTGTTTATAGTTTGTGATAATTATTCTTTGCTATATTTTTGGATATCTATTTCCCTCATTTTTTCTATATTTACTAACTGGAATTCTTCAGTAGGGAAGGGTTGCCACTTGTCTTCCCTTTATTTGTCTGTTATTTGTGTATATCAGTATGGGCTCATTCCTTAAAAAAAAAAAAAAGTCTTATTTTGTTGTTTAAGTTGAAACTTTGATCATTGTGTTGAGTTCTTTCAGAGTTCTTTCAGATGGGTTCTATGCTTCTTTATTCCTGCCTTTCTTTCATTTTAGAACTTTCTGATTTTCTGGTCCTATAAGATGTTCTAGCACCTAAAATCAACCCATTCCTTATGAGCTCTGACTCTTTTTATTGGAAAATGGTATTTAGAATCTAAGATCTAGTTGCAAAATCTAACTTAAAATTTTAAATTTATGTACAAGATGAGCCCATTTTAGATATGCTATTCAATGAGTTTTGACAAATATTCATAGTTTTTAGCTGTTACTCAAGTCGATATTTAGACCACTTCCATTATTTCCTCCAAACATACTTCTTCCAACTTTAAGACCATCTTCCCTATTCTTCACCTTAGACAATTGTTTCTGTGCTTTCTGTTGCTGTAGCTTAGTTTGCATTTTCTAGACTTTCATATAAGTAGAATCATACAATATGTATTCTTTTGCATCTAGATTCACTCAGCTCAATGGTTTTAGAATTTGTCATATTAGAAGCATGTATCAGTACCTTTTTAAAATTCTTGGGTGATATTCTGTTGCAGGAACAATCTCCTGTTTGCTTATTCACATACCTATCAGTGTGCCTTGAGACTACTCTTTATTAAAAATAAAGATACTATAAATATTAGCATACAGGTCTTATTAGAGATATAATTTTATTTTTCTTGGATAACTTTTAGGGCTGAAATTTCTGGATCATATGAGAGTATTTGTTTAACTCTTTTAAAGAACTTTACATATATTTTCCAATATGGTTGTGGCATTTTATACTCCAACCAAAAATACATGAGATGGGAAAAGAATTTTGTTTTTATAAAAAATTTAATCACATTTTATTATGAAGGTGAGCTAATCTTTGGCATTTTATAAAACAAAATAAACAAGTATTATATTGCTTATTTATTACAATGTCTTATTTGCTGTATTATATTCAGAAAGTTTAATATAGTGCATAAAAAGTGATTAAAGAGAGTTGATTTATATTTGTTGTTGTTGTTGTAGTTGTTGTTTTGTCAGACTCACATGCATATTGAGGCCTTTCTATCTTCACTGGAAATTAAGGTGTTATATCCTGAGACAATGAGTAAAAATATGGACAAAGCACAAAAAATAGAATTACCAATTTGACACCCTGTGGTAGTATCTGATACTGACAAAGAACATCAGATTTTCTACTTTAGGAAACTCTCATCAGTATTTTTGTTTTTTCATTTTAAAAATGAAAATTTACAATTTGTGGGGTATGCTTCTATGGGCTTTGAAAAAAATACATAGAACTTCATCTTTTGCTTCACAGCATACTTCAAAACTGTTCCATTACTTCCAAATTGCCCCATGTCCTTTGTAGTCAACCTCTCCTTCCGCTCCCAGTCCCTGATGATCACTTGTCTGTTTCCACCCCCATAGTTTTGCTTTGTTTATATTTCTTATCCATGAAATTCATTCTCTATCCAGATGAAATTATTTAGATAATTATCGGTAATTATGTTTCTTATGCTTTTGTTTCAAAACTTTAAGGAATCATCACTTCTTAATACTCAAATTTCACTGGTGTCATTTACATTTAGAGTTCTCTCTAGTTTTCATTTTATGACATCTGACATTTACCATATCACCTGTGGGCACAAGTACACTTTAAAGTATTTATTGAATTCTATTAAACACACCCATAGAAGCTTAACTCTTCTTATTTGTGAACCAGAATGGAAAATATGTGGTTGTTAGACTACTCAGTCCAAGTACTCTGACTGCTTTCACAATGGCCCAAGTAGGTTGAACTTTGCTTCCTATGTGAAAATATACAATAACTTAGGAGTCAGTCAAATAAATATGCTGAGTAGTTCTGGATTTTAAAAAATGTCCCTGAGGCATTTTAAAATCTGTGATTTTGGTGGTAGAGAAGAATAAGGTCTATATGACATGGAAAATTTCTTTAGTGAGATTAATTTAGATAAATATATCACATGGATACAAAATGGCAGGCAGGACAAGTTGAAAATTTTGAAGAAGACATGTTGAAGATTGTTTATAAAAACAAAATTAAACAAAAAAAATTGTCCAAATGTTAGTTATTAGAACTGAGGCATTCACTAAGATCAATAAGTCTGATTATGTATTTTAAATTTAATGTAAAATATAGACAGATTAAATTTAATGTAAAATATAGACTGATTAAATGCTTATCAGTTTGACATCACTAAACTGATTTTTTAATTGAATCTCAGGCTCAGTCCACTCTCCAAATGTATACAAGATTCTGTTTTAGGTAATAGGACATTAATTGGACATTAATTTGAGCTGATAATTTCCTTCTTTGTAATAACAGAAAGCAAAACATGTTCAAGAGTCAATTTCTGTTTTTTTCTTTCTCTAAACATGTTAGGGAATCCTTAAATATGTATGGGTATGTTTAAATGTTATTTTTTTTAAGATTAAAAAAAAACTTATTTGATAGAGCAAGCACAAGTGGGGAGAGGGGCAGAGGAAAGGGGAAAGGGATAAACTCCCTGCTTAGTGGGAAGCCTGAAGTGGGGTTCCTCCTAGGACTCTGTGATCATGACCTGAGTGAAGTCAGACGCTTAACTGACTGAGCCACCCAGGCACCCCTGAGATGTTATTTTGTTAAAATAAAATAGCATAATTTCTTTGAAAAAAAAATAAATGGGAGAAAAAAAAAGTTAGATTCAGATGTTCAAGGTATTGTCCTTTTGAGATAATTTAAACAAATTTTCTGCACTATGGAACTACAACAGAAGTCAATACTAGTGTATAGATGTGTATTTCCATATTTAGTTTGAAAATTCTGGCATCCTGTGATTCAAAATACCAATTACTAGAAACCTGAGAAAGCAATTTTTTTCTTTTTCTTTTTTTTTTTTTCCTGGAAAGGAAGGCTATTCAAAAAATTTCAAGAGAGATATCCAAAGGACAGTCTAGCTTTGAAGTATACAGATGTGTGAAACTATAAAATCAATTTGCTACCCTAGTATTTTATTTATAGTGAAGTGTGAATAAGAGTCAGATTGTTGATTTCTTGTTGAACTGATAGGCAGAATTACTAATGCAATTGTGCAAAAATTAGTTTCTGAGAGAAAGGGAGGGAAAATAATAGCTGAGGAACAATTGATTCAGTGATTGTTTGGAGTGATGTCTTACTTTTTTTTTTTTTTTTTTCTGCATCTGTAGCCTCTACGTCTCATAGGCAACACAGTTCTATTGAATCTGTAAGTGTTGCATGAAAAAGGAGAAATAAGTTGGAAACTTAGCTGGGAATTGTTAAAATATTAATAACAGTCAAAGTATTTCATCTTTTAAAATTTTTCTTCTGTCAATTTTTGCTTTCCCATTCTCCTGGAAAAGTGATGTTGGGTATTTAAAATTATATAAATAGTTATTTTCATATCTAAATTTTTTTATCATTTCATTCCATCTCTACATCTTTTCTATTATGTTGTTCATTGATAAATACTTGTATATAGCAATAATTTTTTCTTAAATTTCTATTTCCTTGTTTCTTTTGGTTTCTGTGTAAATCTAGTGGTGCACAAAACTTAGATCAAATTCAAATTCCTGACGTTCTCCTTGCTGACCTTAGTTTGACTATATAATTTCTTACAGCAGTATTTATCTGTATATTTCAAACGACATCTTTGCTACATTTGTTCTGAATGGTTAAGTATTTTGTTCAACTCTTATCATATTCCATGTTGTCTTAATGATGGATCACATCTATATCTCAGTGATATCTTATACAGTGCTTTGGCATGGTAAGTGCTCTGTATATAGTACCTGGTTTCATTTATCATTTTCTTGAGCATATGTCTCTGAGTTTGGTTGTTCAATTCATTGGATATTTACTTTGAAGATATTATAGATGTCTATAATCTAAAAAATAACATCCCATTTTTAGTTCTCTAAGCTCCTTTAGTGAGGAAAAATATTTTGATATTGTAATATTTACCTTCTTGTTAATAAAATTGGATGAACTAATTACCTGTATAATTTTCTGTTGGACATTATATTTCCTGTAGCATAAAAATGACTACTTCTCCATTTTTTTTTCTTATATAAAGGCAACTTCTAGAAGCTTGGAAAAGTAAGAGGAGGGTTATAATTAATAAAATTGTGGGTAAGTTGTTTGTCCAAAAAAGATTACGGGTGCAGGGGTATATTGAAAATATTCTTGGTATTCAGCATAATTAAATTAAAATCCCTGTAGAGATTATAAAAGTATCTGTAAAATAAAAGGACAATTGAAATGAGGGAATTAAAGATGATGTACTATTTTTAGTATATTTTGAATAAAATTCTAGAAAGCAAACACAATAGACTTAGAACATAAAAAATAGATTTCTTTTTACTTATATAGGAGGGGAAATTATGACTGAAGCTCATGTCTGATCTTTAAAACAAATGTTTACTGACAAAATAGATCATATCAGGGGCTGTGTCTGCCAAGACCAAACTTTTAGAATAAAAATTAGGGGATGTGGGGAAGACTATTCAAACTTGTTGGTTTAATAAAGAAAATAAAGACAATCACATTCTTTTTTGAAGCTACAAATCAAAATACTGATAAGCATTTTTTCCTTCTTTTTTTAATTTTTAATTTTTTTTTTATTTTTTTTATGGTGTTATTATTTAAATCATAAGGATACTTTTGGCTTTATTCTTTTTTTTTTCCAATTTATTTATTTTCAGAAAAACAGTATTCATTATTTTTTCACCACACCCAGTGCTCCATGCAAGCTGTGCCCTCTATAATACCCACCACCTGGTACCCCAACCTCCCACCCCCCCGCCACTTCAAACCCCTCAGACTGTTTTTCAGAGTCCATAGTCTCTCATGGTTCATCTCCCCTTCCAATTTACCCAAAAGCACATACCCTCCCCAATGTCCATAACCTTTCCCCCTTCTCCCAACCCCCCTCCCCCCAGCAACCCACAGTTTGTTTCGTGAGATTAAGAGTCACTTATGGTTTGTCTCCCTCCCTATCCCATCTTGTTTCATGGATTCTTCTCCTACCCACTTAAGCCCAAATGTTGCATTTTTGTTAGCATATAATGTATTATTTGCCCCAGGGGTACAGGTCTGTGAATCATCAGGCTTACACATTTCTAGCACTCACCATAGCACATGCCCTCCACAATGTCCATCACCCAGCCGCCCTGTCCCACCCTCCAACCAGCCACTAACTCTCAGTTTCTTTTGTGAGATTAAGAGTCTCTTATGGATTGTCTCCCAGTCCCATCTTGTTTCATTTTTTCCTTCCCTACCCCCCACAACCTTCCACCCTGCCTCTCAAATTCCTCATATCAGAGAGATCATGTGATAATTGTCTTTCTCTGACTTATTTCGCTCAGCATAATACCCTCTAGTTCCATCCACATCGTTGCAAATGGCAAGATTTCATTTCTTTTGATGGCTGCATAGTATTCCATTGTATACATATACCACATCATCTTTATCCATTCATCTGTTGATGGACATCTAGATTCTTTCCATAGTTTGGCTATTGTGCACATTGCTGTTATAAACCCTTCAGATCACAGCATTTGTATCTTTAGGGTAAATACTCAGTAGTGTGATTACTGGGTCGAGGAGTAGCTCTATTTTTGAATTCCTGAGGAGGCTCCATACTGTTTTCCAGAGTGGCTGCACCAGCTTGCTTTCTCACCAACAGTGTAGGAGGGTTCCCCTTCCTCCACACCCTTGCCAACATCTATCCTATCCTGACTTGTTAATTTTAGCCATTCTGACTGGTGTGAGGTGGTATCTCATTGTGGTTTTGATTTTTTTTTTCATGTGTCTGTTGGCCATCTGGATGTCTTCTTTGCAGAGATGTCTGTTCATGTCCTCTGCCCATTTCTTGATTGGATTATTTGTTCTTTGGGTGTTGAGTTTGATAGGTTCTTTATAGATTTTGTATACTAGTCCTTTATCTGATATGTCATTTGCAAATATCTTCTCCCATTCTGTCAGTGGTCTTTTGATTTTGTTGACTGTTTCCTTTGGTGTGAAAAAGCTTTTGATCATAATGAAGTCCCAATAGTTCATTCTTGCCCTTGCTTCCCTTGCCTTTGGCAATGTTTCTAGGAAGAAGTTGCTGTGGCTGAGGTTGAAGAGGTTGCTGCCTGTGTTCTCCTCAAGGACTTTGATGGGTTCCTGTCTCACACTGAGGTCTTTCATCCATTTTGAGTCCATTTTTCTGTGTGGTTTAAGGAAATGGTCCAGTTTCTTCTGCATATGGCTATCCAATTTTCCTAACATCATTTGTTGAAGAGACTGCCTTTTTTCCATTGGACATTCTTTCCTGCTTTATCGAAGATTAGTTGGCCATAGGGTTGAAGGTCTATTTCTGGGTTCTCTATTCTGTTCCCTTGTCCTGTGTCTGTTTTTGTGCCAGTACCATACTGTCTTGATGATGACAGCTTTATAATAGAGCTCGAAGTCTGGAGTTGTGATGCCACCAACAATGGCTTTCTTTTTCAATATTCCTCTGGCTACTCAAGGTCTTTTGGGTTCCATATAAATTTTAGGATTATTTGTTCCATTTCTTTGAAAAAAATTGATGGTATTTTTTTAAGGCTTTATTTATTTATTTGACAGAGAGAGATCACAAGTAGACAGAGAGGCAGGCAGATAGAGGGGAGGGGGAGAAGCAGGCTCCCTGCTGAGCAGAGAGCCCAATGTGGGACTCCATCCAGGATCCTGAGATCATGACCTGTGCTGAAGGCACAGGCTTTAACACTATGAGCCACCCAGGTGCCCCAAATTGATGGTATTTTGATAGGGATTGCATTAAGTGTGTAGGTTGCTTTAGGTAGCATAGACATTTTCACAATATTTGTTCTTCCAATCCATAAGCATGGAACATTTTTCCATTTTTTTGTGTCTTCCTTAGTTTCTTTCATGAGTACTTTATAATTTCTGAGTATAGATTCTTTGCCTCTTTGATTTGGTTTATTCCTATCTATGGTTTTGGGAGCAATTGTAAATGGGATTGGCTCCTTAATTTCTCTTTCTTCTGTCTTGCTGTTGGTGTAGAGAAATGCAACTTATTTCTGTGCATTGATTTTATATCCTGACACTTTACTGAATTCCTATATGTGTTCTAGCAGTTTTGGGGTGGTCTTGAGTTTTCCACATACAGTATCATATCATCTGCAAAGAGAGAGTTTAGCTTCTTTTTAGCCAATTGGATGCCTTTTATTTCTTTTGTTGTCTGATTGCTGAGGCTAGGACTTCTAGTACTATATTGAATAGCAGTGGCGTTAGTGGACATCTCTGCCATGTTCCTGACTTTAGGGGAAATGCTCTCAGTTTTTCTCCATTGAGAATGATGTTTGCTGTGGGTTTTTCATATATGGCTTTGGTGATATTGAGTTATGGACCCTCTATCCCTATACTGTGAAGAAAGGATGCTATACTTTCAGCATCTACTGAGAGTATCCATATGGTTCTTGTTCTTTCTTTTATTAATGTATTATATCACATTGATTGATTTGCAGATGTTGAACCAGGCTTGTAGTCCAGGAATAAATCCCACTTGGTCATGGTGAATAATCCTTTTAATGTACTGTTGGATCCTATTGGCTAGTATTTTGGTGAGGATTTTCACATCACATCTGTGTTCATCAAGGATATTTGTCTGTAATTCTCCTTTTTGATGGGGTCTTTGTCTGGTTTTGGGATCAAGATAATGATGGCCTCATAAAAGGAGTTTGAAAGTTTTCATTCCATTTCTATTTTTTGGAACAGTTTCAGGAGAACAGGTATTAATTCTTCTTTAAATGTTTGGTAGAATTCCCCCGGGAAGCCAGTTGGCCCTGGGCTCTTATTTGTTGGGAAATTTTTGGTGACTGCTTCAACCTCTTTACTGGTTATGGGGTCTGTTCAGGTTTTCTATTTCTTCCTGGTTCAGTTGTGGTAGTTTATATGTCTCTAGGGATGCATACATTTCTTCCACATTGTCAAATTTGCTGGTGTATGGTTGCTCATAATTTGTTCTTATAATTGTTTGTATTTCTTTGGAGTTGATAGTGATCTCTCCTCTTTCATTCATGATTTTATTAATTTGGGTCATTTCTCTTTTCTTTTTGGTAAGTTTGGCTAGGGGCTTATCAATCTTATTAATTCTTCTGAAGAACCAGCTCCTAGTTTCATTGATTTGTTCTATTGTTCTTTTGGTTTCTATTTCATTGATTTCTGCTGTGATCTTTATTATTTCTCTTCTCCTGCTGGGTTTAGGCTTTCTTTGTTGTTTTTTCTCCAGCTCCTTTAAGTATAGGGTTAGGTTATATACTTGAGACCTTTCTGGTTTCTTGAGAAAGATTTGTATTGCTATATACTTTCCTCTCAGGACTGCCTTTGATATGTCCCAAAGATTTTGAACAGCTATGTTTTCATCTTTAATTATTTCCATGATTTTTTTCAATTATTCTTTAATTTCCTGGTTGACCCATTCATTCTTTAGTAGGATGCTCTTTAGCCTCCATGTATTTGAGTTCTATCCAACTTTTCTCTTGTGATTGAGTTCTAGTTTCAGAGCATTGTGGTCTGAAAATATGCAGGGAATGATCCCAATCTTTTGTTACTGGTTGAGACCTGATTTGTGACCCAGGATGTGACCTGTTCTGGAGAATGTTCCATGTGCACTAGAGAAGAATGTGTATTCTGTTGCTTTGGGATGGAATGTTCTAAATATATCTGTGATATCCATCTGGTCTAGTGTGTCATTTAAAGCCTTTATTTCCTCACTGATCTTTTTTTTTTTTTTTTAAAGATTTCATTTATTTATTTATTTATTTTACAGATCACAAGTAGGCAGAGAGGCAGGCAGAGAATGAGAGAGGAGGAAGCAGGCTCCCCTCCTCCTCTGAGGGAGTGAGCAGCCCTTGGGAAGATGCTTCTCTGCACAGAGTTGTGGATGCTCTCTAGCCAAGCTCCTGCATCTTTTCTGTATGGAAGAGGCCCTCGTTTGGACCGGGGCAGCATCAGGCTTGACCGCGAAAAGCCAAGATCAGAACGTGTAGGTAGAAGACATCTCACCGAAAGCATCCAAGAAGTCCTTTATAAGAAATACTGCCAGAGGCTTTATGGTCCATCAAGATGGAGTTTGAATGACTTAAGTTATTGGCTTTCAGACTCAATGCACTTTTATGAATATGCTGACTTCCCCCTGTACTACATGAAGTGATGTACAGCTATTCTCAACATACTTTCTGTCACCACCACTCTTCTCTATCTTCAGCTCATTCTCAGAGTATCAGGATGACATTAAGTGACAACTTCTGTAGTATTCCCACTACACAGGAAACTGCTCTTGCATCTTTCAATGGATCCCTTCAGAAGGGCAATTCACAAGATTTTGGGCAGACACAAGAGAAATGAGGGAGCTTAGAAGGACGAGATTCCAATGACCACACAGAGGATCAACTCTTCCAGCAAATACCACTGACTCAGTCTCAACTACTGGACAGTTTCCCAGGTCCTAGGGATGTGAATGGGACCCAAAGGCAACCCTGGTATCTTGTGCCTCACCTCATCTCCTTATGACATTCAAATAAATAGTAATCAATAGGCAATTAAAAAAAATTTGCTCTCTGCTGAGCAGAGAGCCCGAAATGAGGCTCGATCCTAGGACCCTGGGACCACAGCCTGAGCCCAAGGCAGAGGCTTTAACCCACTGAGTCACCCAGGCATCCCCTCACTGATCTTTTGCTTGGATTATCTGTCCATTTCAGTGAGGGGGGTGGTAAAGTCCCCTACTATTATTGTATTTTCAATCTGCTTCTTTGATTTTGTTATTAATTGGTTTATATAATTGGCTGCCCCCATGTTAAGGGCATAGATATTTAAAATTGTTACATCTTTCTTGTTGGACAGACCCTCTAAGTTTGATATAATGTCCTTGCTCATCTCTTATTACAGCCTTTGGCTTAAAATCTAATTTGTTTGATATAAGGATTCCTATACCAGATTTCTTTTGATGTCCATTAGGATGGTAAATTGTTTTCCACTCCCTCACTTTAAATTTGGAGGTATCTTTGGGTCTAAAATTAGTTTCTCCTGTACAGCATATTGATGATCTTGTTTTGTTTGTTTTATCCATTCTGATACCCTGTATCTTTTTATTGGGGCATTTAGCCTATTTATATTCAGGGTAACTATTGAAAGATATGAATTTAGTGCCATTGTATTGCCTGTAAGGTGACTGTTACAGTATATTGTCTCTGTTCCTTTCTGGTCTGTTACTTTTAGGCTCTCTTCTTTGTTTAGAGGACCCCTTTGAATATTTCCTATAGGACTGGTTTGGTGTTTGCAAATTCTTTTAGTTTTTATTTGTCCTGGAAGCTTTTTATCTCACCTATTTTCAGTGACAGCCTAGCTGGATATAGTATTCTTGATTGCATACTTTTCTCATTTAGTGCTCTGAATAAATCATGCCAGTCCTTTCTGGACTGCCATGTCTCTGTGGATAAGTCTGCTGCCAGTCTAATATTTTTACCATTGTATGTTACAGATCTCTTTTTCTGAGCTTCTTTCAGGATTTTCTCTTTGTCACTAAGAGTTGTAAGTTTTACTGTTAGATGACAGGGTGTGGACCTATTTTTATTGATTTTGATGGGGGTTCTGTGTGCCTCCTGGATTATTTCTTTTTCAAATTTATACATATTTTTATTAAAATTACTTGGTCACAGGTATACAGAATAAATAGTTTTTTTACCTTTGTTAATTTATATCTGAGAAGAGCTTTTTTGTAGTCTTGTAGAAATAACTATTTTGAAATAACATTTAACTTTTTTTAATAGGCATCATCTTTTCCCCCACATGAAGAACTGTTAAAAGTGTAAGGAATAATTTTGATTCACGGTTTGGATAGTGATAATCATTTTTATGTGTTAAACAATTCTCAGATAAGAATTTAATGTACTTCAAAGGGCACCTAATTTTTCCATTAATGTTTGGATTTCTTGAACTACAGGGTCACTAGCATTTAGCTATGCCCTTGTATAAACTGATGTGCTTTTTTTAAAAAAAATTAATTAATTTATTTTCAGCATAACAGTATTCATTAGTTTTTCACCACACCCAGTGTTCCATGCAATCTGTGCCCTCTATAATACCCACCACCTCAGGAAACAACAGTACCCCAACCTCAGGAAACAACATATTTTGGAGGGGATGTGGAGAAAGGGGAATTCTCTTACACTGTTGGTGGGAATGCAAGTTGGTGCAGCCTCTTTGGAGAACAGTGTGGAGATTCCTCAAGAAATTAAAAATAGAACTTCCCTATGACCCTGCCATTGCACTCCTGGGTATTTACCCCAAAGATACAGATGTAGTGAAAAGAAGGGCCATCTGTACCCCAATGTTTATAGCAGCAATGGCCACGGTCACCAAACTTGGAAAGAACCAAGATGCCCTTCAACGGATAAATGGATAAGGAAGATGTGGTGCATATACATTATGGAGTATTACGCCTCCTCTATTTTGATGCTTGTTTCCTTTGCCATATTAGGGAAATTCCCTACTATAATTTGCTCCAGTATACCTTCTGCCCCTCTGTCTCTTTCTTCTTCTTCTTCTGGGATTCCACTATTCTAATATTGTTTTATCTTATGGTATCACTTATCTCTCGAATTCTCTCCTTGTGGCCCACTAGTTGTTTGTCTCTCTTTTGCTCAGCTTCTTTATTCTCCATTGTTTGGTTTTCTATATCACTAATTCTCTCTTCTGCCTCATTTATCCTAGCAGTAAGAGCCTCCATTTTTCATCGCACCTCATTAATAGCTTTTTTGCTTTCAATTTGGTTAGGTTTTAGATCCTTTATTTCTCCTGAAAGATTTTTTTCTCCAGAAAGGGATTCTCTGATGTCTGCAATGCTCTTTGAGCCCAGATAACACCTTGATAATCATCATTCTGAACTCTAGTTCTGACATATTACTAATATCCATATTGATTTGGTCCCTAGCCATTGGTACTGCCTCTTGTTCTTTCTTTCTTTTTTTGTGGTAAGTTTTTCCACCTTGTCATTTTATCCAGATACAAACAGATGAATAATAGAACAAAATACTAAAAGGGTGGCAAAGAATCCAGAAAAATATGTGCTAACTAAATCAGAAGGGACCAAAAACTGGGGGCAGAAAAAAGGGGGAAAATTAAAAAAATAAAAATAAAAATTATATACATATATCATATATATATAATATAGATATGCATACATACATACATACTAGAGTGGTGAGTAGAACAGAGTCATCCATTTGATTTTGGGTGTATTGTGGTCTCTTAGAAGAAACTACCTCCAACAATTTTAAAGAAAGAAAAACATACATACATAAATAAGGATAAACATGATGAAGGGATGGAATATGACTGTAAAGTTGAAAATTAATAGATTCTAAACAAGGAATTATTACGTAGGTTGGAAAAAGAAGGAGGAGAGAATGTGATTAGGCTGGACACTAGAACAAAGCCATTTGCTAGATTTAGGGTATATTTTGATCTATTAGAAGAAATTGCATCCCAAAATTTTAAGAAAAAAAAAATCCTGTGTGTTTACAAAAAATAAGTTTAAATATAATGAAGGGATAAAAGATGACTATAGCAATGAAAATTAAAAAGAATTTTTAATAAGTTATTGGTAAGATAAAGTAGTTAAAAACATTAAAAGAGAAAAGAGGAAAAGTTAAAAAAAAAAGAAGAAAAAAATAAAATTTAAAAAAGTTAACTTTGAAAGACTAAAGGATCATGGGGAAAAAGCCATGAATTTTATGTGTTGCTTTCCCCTAGCTCTGGAGTTCCACAGCTCTCATTGTTTGGTTAACTTAGTCTTGGCTGGATGTTCTTGCTGATCTTCTGGGGGAGGGGCCTGTTGCAATGGTTCCCAAATATCATTTCCTGTTGCAGTATTGTACCTTCCTAGACAGAGGCCAGGCTAAGTAATCTGCTTGGGTTCACTCTAGGTAGCTTTTATTCCCTGAACACTTTCCATAGAGCTCTGGAGGACAGGAATGAAAATAGGGGCCTCCCAATACCCAGCCTAGAGGAGCCAAGAGCTCAGGGCCCCACTCTCAGTGCACCCTTAGAGAAAAGCAGTCAGTCTCTCTTGTCTCCATAGTCTCTAGCCACACTCTCTGCTCACCCAGCCTGTGACCAAGCATTTCTATTTCTGATGCACAGTCCCATTTGGAGTCTCCAAACCCAGCAGATTCCTGCCATGTGCTCCCGTGCTGCTCCTCCCAGAGGAAGAAGGAGGCTGTCTTTGCAGATCTGCCACTTGTGGGGTCCCTGCTCAAAGAACAGTGGACTGACTGTGCCCTGGATCACAGTTTAAGGTAACCCTGAGCTGAGAGCACACCCTTTGTCTCCCTCTCTGTAGCTGGCTTCCCGACTCTGATATCTGGGAGCTCTACCACACTCAGACACCCCTGGTCTTTCTGTGACCCTGCAGATTCTGAGACCACACTGTTCCATGAGTACTCCACCCATGCTTAGCCTCTGAGGCGACCTTTCTCAGTGGAGCAGACTTCTAAGAGTTCTGATTTTGTGCTCTGCTGCTCCAGAGCTTGCCTGGAGCCAGTCTTTCCCCCGTGGTCTATCTTCCTGTCACTTCAGATTCAGTTCTCTGCACATCCTACCTTCCAGAAAATGCTTGCTTTTCTGTTCCTAGAATTGTTGCTCTTCTCTTCTATCTTCTATTGAATTTTTAGGTGTTCAGAATGGTTTGGTAACTATCTAGCTGAACTCCTGGGACCTGATGATATTTCAGTCTCTTACTCCTCTGCCATCTTGCTTCACTGATCAAAACCAATCAGATATTAAAAAACCTGTACAAAAAAAAAAAACCCTGTACATATTCATACCTTCATGGTATATAAATATTGTATTCCCTTAAATCTCCATGTCAGAAATATTCCTATCTACATATCCTGTGCAGGCTCCTATGATTTTACCTCACCTCCGTAGCTACTAACCCTGGTCTTTTGCCTGGATAACTGAAATTGATTAAGAGACATTTCAGGATAAAGTAGAAGAATTCTGTGATTTATATGAATAATTGGTAAAACCAATTTGATACTTTTGAAATAGTGATGACTTAAGTTTATTTTATAATACAGATAATGAGTTATATTTTGAATATGTAAAATTAGATACTTGTATTGATGTCCAACTTGCAGTTAGTTGAAAGCATATGCTAAAATTTGATAGAGTTCAAATATGCATTTATTCTACTTTTCTTGTTGATTTATAAATAACATCTTTATTTCAATCTTGATGGAAGTGGAGAAAAAGAACATTTAAACCAAAACAATGGTTTCCCTCTTCCAAGTAAATTATAAATCATGCCAATATTCCTGGCAAATCTACTTTCAAGATGGTCTAATTATCAGGCCAAAAGTTGGTTTAACCTTTTCCTAGCATGAAGTGTGTTATATTTTAAAGACTAAACCAAAGATTATTGATATAATTGTGAATTATATAATTTATAGCTATTTTGTTTTTTATATTATAAATCATTAGAATAAAAATAACTGGATATAGTTACTAGAGTAATGTTCTACAAAGTCCATGCCTTAATTATTTTCTAGGATTATTTGTGAAGTTACTCAAAGCAATTAACATATGTTGTGTAAGAGTTGTATGTATTGAAATTGTGTTACATAAATTAAGCCTTTAATGTAGTTAGAATTCAGTTTTGAATTTTCCTTCTCTGTTGACTATAAGGGATATGGTTATATTTTAGTGGAGGCATTCATAACGGATAAAGATACCACATTAAAAAAAGTATATAGATTTTTGTTAATTAGACTTGATCCAAAGATAAAACTCATAATACTCAATTTTGTGGATACCTATCCTTTTAAATCTTATCAAGTATATCCTTAGTAGTAGAATTGCTGAGTCATGTAACAACTGGAAACTGTACATATAACATTTTTGAGAAAAACTGCTAAATTGTTTTTCAAAGTAGTCATACCATTTTATAGTACCCCAGTGATGTATAAGGGTTCAGTTTTTCCACATCTTGGCCAACACTTGTTTTTGTCTTTTTAATTTTAAGCATCCTGCTAGGTATGATGTAGTACCTCGACATGGTTTGATTTGTTTTGTTTTTCCCTAAAATTAATGATGTTTAACAATCTTTTATATGCTTATTGGCTGTTTATATATCTTCTTTGGAGAAAGGCCTGTTCAAATATGTTGCAGATTATACCATCTTCTCATTGTATCTTTACATGGTGAAAACAGGGAGAGAGTTCTCTGAGTTCACTATTCCCATTCATAAGAATCCACCCTTAGGTCCTGATTACTTTTGAAAAACTCTATCTTGGGGGTTAGGATTTCAACATTCGTATTTTGGATGGAACACAAACATTCAGTCCATGGCACTGTCCCTTTAATTCAATCATTGAATGTCTTGATACTGAAATTATTCTACTTCAGAGACATATATTCTCACCCATTTATTTATTTAGTCATTTATGTCAGTATGGGTTCATGGATATTTATTTTATATTTGGGGTAATAATCCAATACTACTTTATTTTGTTGCTTAAATTCTTGGGAATTCTTTTAGTTGAGTCCTTTATCCCATTGACATAACCCCAACATTATGGGACTCTTTTATTTATTTATTTTTATTTTCAAAATTTTGATTGCCATATTACATTTTATTGAATTGATATCATAGTCTGTACACAGATAACTCCGTGCACTGCAATAACAGTTACCTATAATATAGGCTATTCATTTTTTTTAACATTATAAGAGTCACCATACAGTACACCATTAGTTTTTGATGTGGTTTTCCATGGTTCATTGTTTACATATGACACCCAATGCTCCATGCAATATATGTCCTCCTTAATACCTATCACTGTACTAACCACCCCCCAACTCCCCTTCCCTCTAAATTATTCAGTTTGTTT
The DNA here is from genome assembly GCF_020171115.1 of Neogale vison. NCBI lineage: Eukaryota > Metazoa > Chordata > Mammalia > Carnivora > Mustelidae > Neogale > Neogale vison. The sequence goes on along the minus strand of NC_058096.1, from coordinate 91,671,010 downwards.
CCCAGAGTCCATAGTTTCTCAGAGTTTTTCTCCCCCTCTGATTTCCCCTTCCTTTTCCCCTTCCTTTTCCTAATATCCTCTATGCTATTTCCTACGTTCCACAAATAAGTGAAACATATGATAATTGACTTTCCCTGCTTGACTAATTTCACTTAGCATAATATCTTCCAGTTCTGTCCTTGTTGATGCAAATTTTCTGATGGCTGAGTAGTATTCCATTGTATATATGGACCACATCTTTATCCATTTTTCTGTTGAAGGGCATTTCAACTCTTTCTACAGTTTGGCTATTATGAACATTCTTGCTATAAACATTGGGTTGGACGTGGCCCTTCTTTTCACTACATCTGTATCTTTGGGGTAAATATCCAGTAGTGCAATTGCTGGGTTATAGGGTAACTCTATTTTTAGTTTTTGGTGGAACCTCCACACTGTTTTCCGAAGTGGCTGTACCACCTTCCATTTCTCCTAACAGTGTAAGAGGGTTCCCCTTTCTCCACATCCTCTTTCAACATTTGTAGTTTCTTGCCTTGTCAATTTTTGCCTTTCTAATTGGTGTAAGGTGGTATCTCAATGTGGTTTTGATTTGAATTTCCTTGATGACTAATGATGATGAACATTTTTTCTTGTGTTTATTGGTCATTCATATGTCTTCTTTGGAGAAGTGTCTTTTCATGTCTTCTGCCCATTTTTTGACTTGATTATTTGTTTTCTGGGTATTGAGTTTGAGGAGTTCTTTATAGATCTTGATATCAGCCCTTTATATATGGTGTCATTTGCAAATATCTTCTCCTATTCCCTGGGTTTCCTCTTTGTTTTGTTGACTGTTTCCTTTGTTGTGCAGAAGCATCTTGATGAAGTCCCAAAAGTTCATTTTCACTTTTTTTTCCCCTTGCCTTTGCAGACGTGTTTTGAAAGAAATTGCTGTGACTGATGTTGAAGAGGTTACTGCCTATGTTCTCCTTTAGGATTTTGATGGATTCCTTTTGCACATTGAAGTCTTTCATCCATTTAGAGTTTATCTTTGTGTATGGTGTAAGAAAGTGGTTGAGTTTCATTCTTTGTATATAGCTGTCTAACGCCCAGCACCATTTATTGAAGAGACTGTCTTTTGTTCATTGGATATTTTTTCCTGCTTTGTCGAAGATTAGGTAACCATAGAGTTGAGAGTCCATATCTGGGCTCTCTATTCTGTTCCATCTGATCTATGTGCTGTCTTTGTGCCAGTACCATGCTGTCTTGGTGATTATAGCTTTGTAACATAGCTTGAAATCAGGCAACGTGATGTCCACGGCTTTGTTTTTATCTTTCAACATTTCCTTGGTGATTCAGGGCATTTTTTCCCTACAAATTTTAGGATTATTTGTTCCAGCACATTGAAAAATGCCATAAGTATTTTGATTGAGATGTTGTTGGACATATAGATTGCTCTGGGTAGCATAGACATTTTAACAATGTTTATTCTTCTGATCCATGAGCATGGAATATTTTTCCATGTTTTTGTGTCTTCTTCAATTTCTTTTATAAATGTTCTATAGTTTCTAGAGTATAGCTCCATCACCTCTTTGGTTAGGTTTATTCCAAAGAATCTTATGGTTTTTTTGGTGCTATTGTAAATGAAATTGATACCCCAATTTCTTTTTCTAAAGTTACATTGCTAGTGTATTAGGAAAGCAACTGACTTCTGTGCATTGATTTTGTATCCTGCCACATTACTGGAATTGTTGTATGAGTTCTAGTAATTGGGGGTGGAATCTTGGGTTTTCCACATAAAGTATCTGTGAAGAGGCAGAGTTTGATGTCTTCTTTGCCAATTTGAATACATTTTATTTCTTTTTGTTCTTGTTTGCTGTTGCTAGGACTTCTGGTACTATGCTGAACAATAGTGGCAAGAGTGGCATCCTTGTCATGTTTCTGATCTTAAGGGAAAGGCTCTCGGCTTTTCCCTATTGAGAATATTTGCTGTGGGCTTTTCATAGATGGTTTTTATGAAATTGAGGAATGTTCCCTCTATCTCTACACTCTAAAGAGTTTTAAACAGGAAAGGATGCTGTATTTTGTCAAATGCTTTTTCTGCATCAATTGAGAGGACCATATGGTTCTTCTCTCTCCTCTTATTAATGTGTTCTATCACATTGATTAATTTGTGAATGTTGAAACACCCTTGCATCTCAGGGATAAATTGCACCTGGTCATGATGGATAATCCTTTTAATGTACTGTTGTACCCTATTAGCTAGGATCTTGTTGAGAATTTTGACATCCATGTTCCTCAGGGATCTTGGTCTGAAATTCTCCTTTTTGATGGGGGCCTTTGCCTGGTTTGGGGATTAGGGTAATTCTGGCTTCATAGAATGAGTTGGGAAGTTTTCCTTCTCTTTCTTCTGGCTTGCCAGGTCTCTGTGCACAGGTCTAACATTATTCTGATGTTCCTTCCTCTCTATATAAGGAATCTCTTCCCCCTAACTGCCCTTGAGATACTTTCCTTGGTTCTAAGATTTGTGAGTTTTACTATTACATGCTGGGGCATTGGTCTGTTCTCTCTAATCTTGGGAGGGGTCCTCTCTGCCTCTAGGACATGCATGCTTGCTTCTTGGAGAAGTTCTTGCTAAGATTTGCTCAAATGTATCTTCTAGTCCTCTCTCTCTCTCCACCCCCTCAGGGATCCCAGTAATTGTGTCATTTAAACATTTCATGACATAATTTTTTCTCTAATTCAGTTTTCATGGATTTTAAGTTGTTTTTTCCAGGTCTCCTCCTAGTCCTTCTTTTCTATTATTTTGTCTTCTAGGTCACTAATTCGTTCTTCTGCCTTGTTTACCCTAGCTGTTAGAGTATCTAGTTATAGTGCATCTCATTGATAACATTTTTAAGTTCAGCCTGATTAGTTCTCATTCTGCCCTTAGAGAATCTATGTTACCATTAATGGTTTTCTCCAGCATAGCTATTGTCTGCATAACTGTTACCTTGTATTCTGTTTCTGACATCTTGCTTATATCCATATCCATAAGGTCTGTGGGAGTGGCCATTGTCTCTGGCTCTTTTCTTATTGTTTGGAGTTCCTCCTCCTAGTCATTCTGTTGAGAGGTGGTTGAGGGAATGTATAGAGTTGAAAATATCAACCTCAATTCAGACAAGATGCACCCTGAGAAAATTATGAGCAATTAGAAGCCACAACCAAGGAAACCCAGCCAAAAGGAAACCAAAGAATAAGATTTATCAAGTTCAAAACAAAGCAAAACAAAACAAAACAGAGGGATGGGGGAGCTATAATCTCTTAATGTGGGTAAGGTAGAGTGTTTCAATTCTTCTTGGGTGTATTTTGTTCTCTTTATTAGAGAACACTACTTCCCAGAGTTACAGGGAAATTAAAACTAGTGTATATATACATAAAGGTAGTATTGTATAGGGAAAAAAGGACTACACTGAAGCTTATATCTATATCTATCTATATATAAATAAATGAAAAAGAAAAAAGTATATGTGTGAAAGAGCAGAAGTTAAAAATTTACTAGGGATCAGGTATTACACCTAGTTGAAATGTTAAATAGGTAAAAAGACAAAACAGAAGACACATGAGACCATATAAAAAAGTTGTATATAAGAAATATGCAGACTGTGAGGCAACACCAGGAGTTTAGTATGCTATTTTCCCCTAGTGCTGGGATTTTACAGTTTTATGGGGAGCCTCAGGTTGTCATGGTCTTTTCCTTCCAGTGTGTCTTCTATGGGAGGGGTCTGCCACGTTGTTTTTCAGGCAACCCTGCTTGGGTGGAATTGCCCTGGCCCCCCATCAAGAGGCTGGGTTCTGGGCAAACTGTTTTTTTTTTTTTTTCCTTCTTCTCTGGTGGCTTTTGGATGGTCGAGTCAGAGGAAAATGTCTGCATGCAGACATCCACCCCAGAGGAGAGAAGCCACAGTGTGCTCCCCTCTAAACTCTCCAGAACACAGTCTCCTCCTCTGCAAGAACCATGCAAATCACAGCCTTCCATAGCAGTGCATACCCCCAGTGATCCTCTCAATGATGGACCCCAGTAAACTCTGTCCCCTGTGCCTCCAAAACCACAGGCAATCCTGGTCTGGGGGGTGTGAACAGCAGCGACAGCTAGCTCCCCAAGTCCACAGGCACAGGTCCACACAAGCAGCTGCCCTGGTCCCAGCATTTGCCCCTTAAACTCCTGGATCCTGTTGGAGGTCTTACCAGGTGCTTCCCATCCCACCAACACTGCTCCACAAGCTATCCTTGGTCCCCAGCTGCAGGATGCTTTTGCACTGGTGTATTATTTTACTTTCCAGTGGGTAGCTTCTGGTGGCCCCCTCCCCCTTCTGTTTATCCCCTGATATCTGTTCATGCAATCATAATTCCATCCTTTGTACCTCTTGACTGAAGATCCTCTGTCCCTGCAGAGATCAGACATATAATCCTATGTATCAAGCTGTTTTCTTGGGTGTTCAGACTGGCTTGGTAGATATCCAGCTAAATTCAGGAGACCAGTTGAAATACAGTTCCCTATTCCTCCGCCATCTTGTGTCTTCTTTCTCATTGTGGAACTCTTTTAAGCACTTCTTTCTGGTACTACAAGATACTTTAGACTTATCTTTAGTATTTTCTTCCAAGTCCTAGAATTATCTATTTCCCCAAGGAAACCTAGTTTCTCTTATTAAAAATTATATTTTAAACAAAGGTCTAGCCATTAGGTTACTCGTTTTTCTGGGTTGTTATTACTTTTAGGTTCTGTCAGCTAACAGATTGAAGAAATATATATGTCTATACTAACACAATATATACAAGTATTTCTATATTAATATTAGGGCAAACATGATTTGATAGTGATGTGTTCAATTTTATTCCATTATTGTTTACATCATTATAGCCTCTACCTCTTGCTTAACTGTAAATTCCTACCCTAAGGTTAAGAAACTATTTACTTTATTTGAATTCTAGTATAAAAGTATAGCAGTATCTGATTTGTTAACTTGTGCCCTCTTGAGAGATAATTTTATCAACTAGATTTGATAAGCATTGTAGCTTATGTACATTTCTTTTGCCTTTAGTTTTGCAGACTATTCATTTCCTAAATTAATTATGTCAGTACCTTATGCTTCACCATGCTCAGTAAAGTTGTGTTATAAATTTTTAATACCATCAGGTTGTTGTTTTCAATTTCTGTATTCTATTGTGGGATCCCCCTAATCTTTGAAATGATTTTAAAAATGCATATACATTAAGATTCACTTTTCATGTTGTAAGGGTTCATGGGTTTTGACAAATACCTAGTATTATGTATTCACTATTACAGTTTCATGTTTATTCAGTCTTTTATTGGAAGACTTTAGGATTGCTTCTAGTTTTGGACAATTATGAATAAAAGTGCCATGAAGTTTCACATTTAGATTCTGGTATGGACATTGATATTCAAACCAGTTGGTTAAATATCTAATAGTATGACTGCTATCTGATTATATCATCAGATTATTTTCCAAAGTAGCTGTACCATTTAGCATTCCCAACAGCAGCAAATGAGAGCTCATGTTGCTATATTTCCCCAGCAGCAATTAGTATCATCAGGTGGTTTTTTTTGTTGTTGTTTCTTTGTATTTTAGCCACTGTAATAGGTGTATAGGCTATCTCATTTTAGTTTTAGATTTTGTAAAGACAAATGGTGTTGAGCATCTTTTAATATTCTTCTTTGATATCTGTATACCTTCTTTGTGGGATGCTGTTTAGATTCTTCACTCATTTTTTAATTTTTGTTCCACGCTTAGATATATGATCTACTACTAATTAATTTTTATGAAATGTGTAAGATGTCTGTCTATGTTCATTTCTTAGTAATTAGATGTGCAACTGTTTTTTCTAGCACCATTTGTTGAAAAAAAAAAAGCTCTTTATCCATTGAATTATTTTTATTATTTTGTCAAAAATCAGTGACAAAGTTTGTGTGAGTCCGTTTTGGGGTTTTCCACTTTTTTTTTCATTGATCTATATGTTTGTGCACTCACTAGTATCATCCTCTTTTGATTACCATGACTTTAAATGTAGTAAGGCCTGAAATCAGTCCTCCAACTCTTTTCTCCTTCTTTCATATTGTGTTGGCTGTTCTAGTTCTTTTGCTTTTCCATATACATTTTAGAATAAATTTGTTGATATCTATAGAATAGCCTAATATAATTTTGATTTGGATTGCACTGAATCTATATAGATCAACTTGGTAGGAACTCACAATTTTTTAAAAGATTTTATTTATTTACTTGACAACAGAGAGAGAGAATGTGCAGAGTGGCAGACAGACAGAGGGGGGAGAAGCAAAGCTCCCCACTGAGCAGAGAGCGTGATGTGGGGCTTTATCCCAAGACCCTGGGATCACGACCTGAGGTGAAGACAGATAATTAACCAACTGAGCCATGCAGGCCCCTTAGAATTTGCAATGCTAACATTAACTCTTCCTATTTGTAAACACAGATTATTTCTGTTTATTTAAATATTTAAAAATTACTTACATCAATTTTTTCATAATTTGTTAACATATGAATACTGCATTTTAAAGAAAGATTTATACCTAAGCATATTGTTTTTAGGAGGGACAGTATTGTAAACAGCATTGTTTTTTTACATTTCAAACTTCAGTTGTTGATTACTAGAATATAGGAAAACAATTGACATTTTAAGTATTCACCTTGTGTTCTGGGACTTTGCTGTGCTTGCTTATTATTTGCAGACCTGAATGAATGAATGAATGAATGAATCCATGATTTTCTACCTATATAGACAATCATATTACTTGTCTCCCCTCAAAATGTATACAGTTATTTTCTTATATTGTCTTTTTACGGTAGATAGGACTAGTAAAACAGTTTAACATGGGTGAATTCTCACTCTGTCTTCTTGAGCTGGGATGTTCAGATTCTCCTGCCCTTGGATATCAAAGCTCCCAGTTCTTGGGCCGTTGGACTCAGATTGAAGTAAACCTCAGCTTTTCTGGTTCTTCAGCTTGCAGATGGTGTATCTCAAGCTCCATAATCATTATGAGCCAATTCCCATAAATCTTCTCATATATGTCTCTGTATATCCTACTGGTTCTGTTTCTCTGGAGAACCCTGACTGATGTACACTGTGTTTATAATCAGAAGACTGAGAAAGCTGGAGGTCACTCTTCTGTTTAATATATATGTAAATAGGGAATTCATCTCTGGAAACATCTAGAAAGATTTTTTTTGGAGAATGGAAATATATATTTAGGTAATAGGAAATATATATTAAAAAAATTAAAATAATTAACTGTAAACATTTAAAGCAGTGACACTCTGATGACAAACACCAGACCATTATTGTGATTTCTTTTACCTTTTGGTGATGCATTTTATTAATGGTGGTGGGTACTGTGCCTTCATGTCCACAGATGCACACAGGAGAAATTAATGTGCATTTTTTGTGGATAGAAATTAATTTATGCATTGGAAGGTTTGGAATTATTTCCTGATAGACATTAAATTAAGACACAATCTCAGTGAAAAGCCCACTTCCTTTATTTGGTAACTCCTTTAACAGCTGAGGTAAGTACCTCTGTTCTGAAGTCTTTCCTCATTCATCTCGGGACATGTGCCAGTGTAATTCACCCCTACAGAAAAGGAATTAAGACACTTGATTTAGCAAAGTCCCGTTTTGGTTCTGTTTCTGAAAAAACAACAACAACAAAAAAACAAAGCAAAGCAAAAAACAATGCATATGTACACATTTCAAACTACCTGCAGCCAAAGGGTTTGCTGGTTCTTCTTGTCAGGCTTCATAGCAAACCGATCACCTAGGATTTGGCACCCACAGTATCTCTAATGCAATAGATGAAGACTGTGTGATTGGAGCAATTTTTATTGACCTCTCTAAGGCTTTTTCTTGAGCTGGCCATAAATTATCCCTAGAAAACTGGAGGGATCTGGGGCCTTGTAGTGACTGCATAAAGTGGTTTGCATTAACTTGAGGAATTATACAGGAAAGAAAGCCGTGTGATCATAGATTCAAGGGAATTACAAATGGGACGCCTGAGGGCGTATTTTATTTTCTCTGCTTGACGATTATCTTACAGTCTAATGTGTTTTCTCCCCTGTGCACATGTATGCTGATGATATAGTGTGATTTTACAGAACAACACTGATGCCCTGGGGTAGTCCCAGCAGCCTGTAGTCCAACTTACTGAGCTGTTTTTTTTTTTTTTTTTTTTCCAGAAAGTTGATACAAATGAAACTTGATGCCAAAATCTTAGTGTTCTGTTTCACTTCAAGGTTTCATAAATTTAGTGTCTCATTAATGATTAACAACTAGGTAACATTTCAGAACAGGCTGAGTAAGCGTCATTTCTGGATTCTGAGCTAGCCCTTGCTTCAGGTTTTTAAAAAACACACCTTTCTGTCTTTTAAGTGCCTGTAAAAATGTCTGGATGGGAAAGGGGACTGTTACCTAAATGTGATCACATTAGCCTCTTTTTTTTTTTTTTTTTTTTTTTTTTAAGGTGGAGAACGAGTTGGCTCTATACCAGTCTAGATATTTCTTGGGCAATTGCTGCCCCACTGCACCTAGTTTGACAGGTGTCTAAGTGTCTCTTAGAGCCTCTTAGGAGCTTGCATTATCCTGCAGCTGCAGAAGCTGATAAAGCCATTGTGAAGTGAAAATCTAGGATCCTTATAGGCAGAAGGCTTTCTAACCTCAGCGGCTGGCGTGAGCATGCTGGTGCATTCTCCCAAACCAGAAGGGGAGGATTGAGTAATGTATTCACACCAAAATATGGACTTGCAAATCTAGTCTCTGATCATTACTTTAATTATCATATTTATAAATGGCACAATCTGGTACTCAGAGGAGCAACTGAGATTATGATTTTTCATAGAAGGAAGGTAAAATGTAGAAATTCAAAATCTTGGCATGATACATGGAATGGTTCATTTAAATAGTAGTACTTTTTTTTTTAAATAGGAAAATGGAGGCTTAGGAAACTTCCATGATTTTCCAAGGCCATGGAGCTATTTTTAAGTGACTAATTTGGTATCAGAGAGATAGCATTACAGTATTAGGAATATAAGATATCTGGTAGGAAATATATCTAACAGTAATATAAGATAGGTGTGAAATAAGAATGAATTGAAATATTTAAAAAAACAGTGCTTAATCAATTACCAATTTTTTTTCTGTTGTTCTTTGAAAATACTGCATTAACTGTTAGCATAAAGACAGACCATCTTTGTATTACTGATTTAAATGTAATGCAGTAAATAAGTATGGAAAATTTTGGTCTTTCACTGAAACTTAGAACTTCCTTCTTGTTTGTGTTGAATTTACCAAATCCTGCTCAATTTTTTAAAATATTTTATTTTTTTTAAATTTATTTTTTATTTATTTTCAGCATAACAGTATTCATTGTTTTTGTACCACACCCAGTGCTCCATGCAATCAGTGCCCTCTCTAATACCCACCACCTGGTTTCCCCAACCTCCCACCCCCCTACCACTTAAAACCCCTCAGATTGTTTTTCAGAGTCCATAGTCTCTTATGGTTCACCTCCCCTTCCAATTTCCCCCAACTCCTCTCTCTATCTCCCCTTGTCCTCCATGCTATTCGCTATGCTCCACAAATAAGTGAAACCATATGATAATTGACTCTCTCTGCTTGACTTATTTCACTCAGCATAATCTCTTCAAGTCCTGTCCATGTTGATACAAAAGTTGGGTATTCATCCTTTCTGATGGAGGCATAATACTCCATAGTGTATATGGACCACATCTTCCTTATCCATTCGTCCGCTGAAGGGCATCTTGGTTCTTTCCACAGTTTGGCGACCGTGGCCATTGCTGCTATAAACATTGGGGTACAGATGGCTCTTCTTTTCACTACATCTGTATCTTTGGGGTAAATACCTAGTAGTGCAATTGCAGGGTCATAGGGAAGTTCTATTTTTAATTTCTTGAGGAATCTCCACACTGTTCTCCAAAGAGGCTGCACCAACTTGCATTCCCACCAAAGTGTAAGAGGGTTCCCCTTTCTCCACATCCCCTCCAACACATGTTGTTTCCTGTCTTGCTAATTTTGGCCATTCTAACTGGTGTAAGGTGATATCTCAATGTGGTTTTAATTTGAATCTCCCTGATGGCTAGTGATGATGAACATTTTTTCATGTGTCTGATAGCCATTTGTATGTCTTGATTGGAGAAGTGTCTGTTCATATCTTCTGCCCATTTTTTGATATGATTATCTGTTTTGTGTGTGTTGAGTTTGAGGAGTTCTTTATAGATCCTGGATATCAACCTTTTGTCTGTACTGTCATTTGTAAATATCTTCTCCTATTCCGTGGGTTGCCTCTTTGTTTTCTTGACTTTGCTGTGCAGAAGCTTTTGATTTTGATGAAGTCCCACAAGTTTATTTTCACTTTTGTTTCCTTTGCCTTTGGAGACATGTTTTGAAAGAAGTTGCTGTGGCTGATATCGAAGAGATTACTGCCTATGTTCTCCTCTAGGATTCTGATAGATTTTAAGGCTAAAATTAATGGTAACAGAGATTGTGTGTGTGTGTGTGTGAGAGAGAGAGAGAGAGGAAAGAGAGAGACAGCATTATTAATTTTTTTTTTTTTTATTAGTCTGCTGAAAATCAGAATTCTGAGTTCAGAAGATTAGACATAAGAACTTTTCTTAAAAACTTGAACTAAGGGGCACCTGGGTGGCTCAGTGGGTTAAAGCCTCTGCTTTCGGCTCAGGTCATGATCCCAGGGTCCTGGGATCGAACCCCACATCAGGCTCTCTGCTCAGCAGGGAGCCTGCTTCTCCCTCTTCCTCTGCCTGCCTCTCTGCCTACTTGTGATCTCTGTCTGCCAAATAAATAAGTAAAATCTTTTTTTTTTTTAAAAACTTGAACTAATAAAAGGGAACAGTTTTAATTTATTCTATTTCAGTTACTACCTCTTATTTCTGATTCAGATCTAACTCCCATTTCAAAAAAAAAAAAGGACCATTAAACTCACTTTTACCAAGATGATCAATAATACACAGGGTTCTTTATGAAGTATTTTCATCAGACATGAAAAGAATCATAATTTCTGAAATTTCAGAAATTTGTTTGTTGCTGAGGAACATGCCATGTGGAGAAGTCTAGTATATGTGCCTGGAATTCCCTGTTTTTCAAAATGATGGCGTGATTATTGACAGTATTTCCTGTAAGTAAGCCCAGTCCCACTTGAAAACCAAGAAGCTAAATGCCAAATAATAGAATGAAAGATACTTGTGAGATCTGCATTTTTGTCTTCTTTTGTTTTGGCCATCCCTTGATCTTTGGCCTTCTCTCTCCTTTTCCTGTTTTATGATTTTGGCGTTCCTTCCAAACCAGCTATAATTCTGGATGTTTCTCAAATACTTCTTGTACTTTCTCACTTCATGAATTGGCTGAAATTTGGGGGGATTTCTTCTTATTCATGGCCTTTTAGGGAAATCTTTCTCATCCTTTAAGACCCAGAAGTTTCTGTTTGAAGGGTTTCACAATTACACTGCATAGAAATGTGTTTTCCATCACTTAAATCTTCATAGTTATTTATTTGCATCAATTACAAAGCAATTATATTGTCTGGGAACATAATTTTCCTATGTATTATTGCCTCTATTAGATTATGATTGTATTGAAGAATGGAGATGGGGCTGTATATTTTTAACTCATGCAGAATTTTTAACAGTGCTTTACACATAATAGCCACTCACATGTCCATTGAAAAGTAAATGACACTGATTCAACATGAAAATGTCCTTTAACTTCAGACTCTGAAGACTGTACCATTTCCTGATTTTAAAAACATTAAAACCCTGTATAGAAGGCACGTCAACTTCTGTACTGTCACATTGTGATGGAGAATATATATTTGATCTTCTCTTGTTAAAAAATAAAAGTAACAAACTCTATCTTCCATAATGGCAAACAAAAAAACTTGACATTGTCAGGGTATGATTTAATAGATGATATCTCCAATTATAATTGCTACTTTATATTGTGAATACCAATTTGAAGTAAACTGTTGTTAATGTCAGCTAAAATCATAATGTTGAGCAATTAAGCCCTTAGAAGCGTCTAAGTTTATGTTTATAGTTTCCATCTATATTTTTGTTGTTGTTAAGCTAAGAAGCAGCACAAAGACTATATTCATCCTTGAAGCGTATAGAATTTCTAGAAGATTTTGGCAGCTCCAATTTGTCTTGTGAAATTTCAGTGACAGCTAAGTGTTTTGATTTTGATGGGTGACATGTTCCTGTAACTTCCTTTGAAATGTATCCAAAATGTTTTTTAGTGATCTTAGTATTTGTTGAAACTTTGTATGTTTGGTTTCTCTCTCTCTCTCTCTCTCTCTCTCTCTCTCTTTTTGTGTTTGTGTGTTTGATTCTTCCTAGGGATTATATTGATTAACTGATTGAGTATCTTATGATTTTGGACCATTTTGTTTGTTTCTTTTCAGATAGCACATGGTCAAGTGGGGATTTTAGGATTGAGTCTGTACAAATGGAATAGAACAAAGCTTAATTAGTTCCCCCAACAATTGAGCCACTGCCTTGAATATAATAACAAGTTGTTCCACTCAAAAAATTATGAACAAATATATCCTATATTGTATTATGTATACTATGAGTTCTTAATAAAAATATTTGATAGAATATATGAAAAATGGAAAATGATAACTAATAGTTATTCTTATAATAACCCTATAGAGTAACTATGAATCACAGCTCTAAAGTGATTAAATTCTGTGAGAATATAGGCTTGTTGGACTCTTAAATCATAGTAAAGAGTAAATATATTTCAGAGTGGGTATTTATCCTACCAGTTGCAATCTAATCAGAATTTGAGTATGTTCCTTAGAATGTGTTAGATGCACTTGGTTTGGGATTCTGGAAGTTGGAATGGGTATACAGATATATGGTATAATTTTAATTGTAGAGCTAGAATCCTGGATCAGCATAGTGAGAGAAGTTGTGTGGGAAGGAAAAAAAGATTGAGAGTTGGGATGATTATTCTTAAGGATATAAAAATTTTTAAATAGAAATATGTTACTCAAATGAACTACCTATGTTTGTGCTACAAAATGATTCACTCAACATGATACAGCCTTTTCTTACACACTATATGTTATTTCCCCATATTCCTCACCAAGACTCTTCTGTTACAATCAGCCAGTATCGTATTATTGGTATTTTCTTTGGCTTGTTATTTAGATCATTGTCAAAATCTATATTTTTGTAATAGTTTCTGTCATTTTTAAATTAATTGAACAGTCTTTGAAAGCTATGATAATATATAAAGAAAAAATATAGTCCATCATATGGTTAATGTAGTATATGGGTTGTGTCCCCTCAACCCTCAAATTTAGACATCAATGTTCTAACCTCCAGTATCTTTAGGAATAGGATCTTTAGAGAAGTAATCAAAGTAGAATGAGGTCATTAAAATGAGGTCCTTAATCCAAAATGACTAGTGTCATAAGCAGGAAATTTGGAGACATACAAATAAAATGCTACATATACTTAGCCATATTAGAAACCAAGGACAGATGCCCTGAACAGATCCTTCTCCCACAGCCCTTAGAAGAAATCAACTTTGCTAACATCCTGATTTCAGACTTCCATCTTCTAGAACTGTGAGACAATAAATGTGTATCTTTAAGCCACACAGTTTATGGTGCTTTCTTATGATATCTTAGTTAACTAATACACATACTATTAATATATTTTGGTATACTTCATTTGAATCTATTTATATGCACACCCTATAAATGTATACATACATACATATACACATACAATTATATATACACACATACACACATACAATTTTATGTCCAGCTACCTTTATTAATGTTGTATATCAACTATTTCTCTGTCATTTAAATAGCATTTCATATTATGATTTTCATCTGAAATATGAGAGTCTATGATAGGGTCAACTATAGAAGTATGCTACCAGTACTCTACATTCCTAGCTCAAACAAACTAAGAAATGTTTTCTGGGGCTCACTCCCACTTTGTAACCTCATTACCCATCTCAGTCTCTCTATATACACTGACCATAATCATACCTCTTAGGTGTACAGCTTCCAGAGTGGCTTTATGGATATGGTACCCATAACATTGCTCAGAGCCCCACTCTTTCTAAGGATCCTTTTAGGATTCCAAGCTTGTTTTAGTTCTCTGCTCTCTGCCTTGAAATACTTAACAGTTTCTGAACAAGGAGCTCTGCAATTTTATTTTTCATAGGGAAGCACAAATAATGTAGTCACTCAACCCATTCCCTGCCTCACTAGTAGAGCACCCACTGAGTTCTACCTACTGTGGAATTCTCAAATTCCACCTCACTCTTCGTCTTTGTTCCTGGCTTCTCTGAGCTTTCTAGGGCTTCCTTCCTTAGAGAATGCTTCAGACATTCCTATATTGGATGATTTATTTTGGGCAATTTTTTTCTGCCCCAGGTTCGTCATCTTTTTTAGTGACTTGCTCTAGTTTTCATAAAATGCTATTGCACACAAGTTTTTTTTTTTTAATGTTTAGCTGTCATAACAGGAAAGGAGACATAGACATAATGTTTGATTAATAAATTTAAAGAAGTAGGTGACTGCTCATTCTTACACCCATTATGCTTAGAATGGTTGAACTTCGAAATTTTCATAATACAAGAAGAAAAGTATTGTAGCTGGAAATACGGGTTGTGCCTGCTAGAATGTTTCCAGCTACAAGTACTAGAAAATTCAAGTAAAAATGGCATGTTACCCACTTTCCATTACTTAAAAAAATTAGGCCATTTATGTTCCTGCGTGATAAGAAAAGCACAGGTAAGTAATATCCATGGTTGGTTAATTCAGCAGTTCAAGGACCTTATTAAGGATGCATGTGCTGGCACTATCATGGTTACCTTCTGACTTATTCAGTAAACTTCCCCTCATGGTTATGTGGTAGCTGTAGCACTTCCAGGAATCATATACCAACCTGAAGACTTATATATGAGAAGATTTTCCTCCTATATATTTCATTTTCTTAACCAGTAAACCCTTCTAGAAAGTCCCACAGCATTTTTTTCAGTGTCCATTGGCCAGAATTGGCTCAAATGCCCATGACTCAACTACTCACAATTAAAGTAAATGAAGTGACCATGATTAGCATAGATCAATCAAATTCTTTTCCTGGGTCTTGGGATCCTTGAACTCTATTAAGGTCATAAACATTTGATAACAGAAGAGAGTTTGAATCTGTTGGGGGAGAAAATTGGCAAAAAACTATTACACACCCACACACATATCTGCACCTGTATCTATCTATATATGTATCTCTCTGTGTGTGTGTGTGTGAGTGTATGTGTGTGTGTGTGTGTGTATGCATATATATTTCCAGTGAGTTTTTTTCCTCTTTCATTAAGATGACTAAACTATTTTAGGATTGGCATGGTAGATTAGAGCACATAGTCTTATAATCATGTAGTGAATAAACAGCTGGCAGTGTATAGGATGTCCATACTTATTTCTGGATGTGATTCTTGTCCTGAGGCACTACTAATACACTCGGTAATGGTTGCTGAATGACCATTCATCCAAAGGAACAAATAATATGTGAATCTGCCTGGGGACATAAGCAGCTAAAATTGGTTGGAGTCATGCAATATGCATTGAGCTTGGTCAAGGGAGGAAGTTGGTCATAAGCTCAGGCAGAGTGTAATTGGCTCAGGACAAAAGAATGGATAAGACTAGGTCATGGTAAAGGATCTGGATAATAACCCCAACTCAGCTGATGTTTTGTTCATTCTTAGCCACTGTGCATTATCTGACAGATACTTCCTTTGTTGCCACAATGTAGTGGTCCCATTGGTGGTGTAACAGGATGATTCTATAATAAAAGTAAAATAAAAATAACAAAGGAAAAAGATGAAAATAAGGAGAGTAAGGGGAAACTTCAGGTTCCAGGAATTTCATTTTCTCATTGTGCATTTTAATGTAAGCTCTGGGACACATTATGACCCCCCAGCGACAGGGAACTAGGATGTCCATGCTAACTGACAAAATGTGAGAACTATAAGGCACCTTAATTAAAGTCAGAAGCCAGATTTACAGTCAGGAATTTATGAGAATTGGTGTGACAAGAATCCTCTCTATTCTCTCTTTATATCTGGCTCTCTCTTTTTTCAAAACCACAGGGTAGGAACAGAAAGTGCTAGTAAAAAGAAAAATGTCTAATTGCAATACACTCAAGACATACTAACATGAATAAATTCCATTGGTAGGGTGATGAATACTTTGTAGGGGAATATTGCTAGTCACTAGTCAGTGAAATAGGTTTAAATATGAGGCCTTTGAGCAAAGTATCTAGAAAATGCCCCCTTTCCTTTGGTGAATATAATAACTAAAATACAGAAGGGCCTCTTTTAGGTGGTGAGGGAGGCAGCAGCTTGTGGAGTCATTTTACCTCCTGACTTCATTCTAATTCCTGTATTATATTTTCGGGCCAACTAGCTAATTGAGCAAACACCATTAAGCTTTCTTGAAATGGGGGACATATAGCACAAGGATAAAAAGTATATAAACCTTGGCATTGGGTTTGCAAGATAGGGGAGTGGAGAATGGGCAAAAAAAGTAGCACTCACATCCGAGGCTAGCTAGCATTTTCTGGGATCCTCACTGAGACTTTATGATAAATCACCCACGTGGCACCAACTGTTTCCATGTAGAATTCTCTGAAAAATAATATGCCAATGATATAAATATTATTATACATATTAGAGATTATTGTTCATCCTCATTTTGGGATGAACTGCTACCAGTGTCTGATAATTTGTTGTTGCCTTTGATCAGATTTATTTTTAGCTTTCTATTTGATTTCATTCTTCAACCTGTTTATTATCTTTCTGTGAGTGCAAAGATCATATCTTAAACCTGTAGTCATTTATACTTCTGCATACTCCACCTTAATTCCAAAAAGATTTAAGAAAGCTAACATAATAGATTTACGTATTCCAAATACTATACCTTCTCATTTATGACTTAGCTTTGTGATTCTTAAGAAAAGTAAAATATCTTCTCCCATTCCGTGGGTTGCCTCTTTGTTTTTTTGACTGTTTCCTTTGCTGTGCAGAAGCTTTTGATTTTGATGAAGTCCCAGAAGTTTATTTTCGCTTTTGTTTCCTTTGCCTTTGGAGACATATCTTGAAAGAAGTTGTGGCTGATATCAAAGAGATTACTGCCTATGTTCTCCTCTAAGATTCTGATGGATTCCTGTCTCACATTGAGGTCTTTTATCCATTTTGAGTTGATCTTTGTGTACGGTGTAAGAGAATGGTCGAGTTTCATTCCTCTACATATAGCTGTCCAGTTTTCCCAGCACCATTTATTGAAGAGACTGTCTTTTTTCCACTGTATATTTTTTCCTGTTTTGTCAAAGATTAATTGACCATAGAGTTGAGGGTCCATATCAGGGCTCTCTACTCTGTTCCACTGGTCTATGTGTCTGTTTTTATGCCAGTACCGTGCTGTCTTGATGATCACAGCTTTGTAATAAAGCTTGAAATCAGGTAAGGTGATGCCGCCAGCTTTATTTTTGTTTTTCAACATTTCCTTAGCGATTCGGGGTCTCTTCTGATTCCATACAAATTTTAGGATTATTTGCTCCAGCTCTTTGAAGAATGCCGGTGGAATTTTGATCGGAATGGCATTAAAAGTAAAAGCTTCTGCACAGCAAAGGAAACAGTGAAAAAAAACAAAGAGGCAACCCACGGAATGGGAGAAGATATTTGCAAATGACAGTACAGACAAAAGGTTGATATCCAGGATCTATAATGAACTCCTCAAACTCAACCCACACGAAACAGACAAACACATCAAAAAATGGGCAGAAGATATGAACAGACACTTCTCCAATCAAGACATACAAATGGCTATCAGACACATGAAAAAATGCTCATCATCATTAGCCCTCAGGGAGATTCAAATTAAAACCACATTGAGATATCACCTTACACCAGTTAGAATGGCCAAAATTAACAAAACAGGAAACAACATGTGTTGGAGAGGATGTGGAGAAAGGGGAACCCTCTTACACTGTTGGTGGGAATGCAAGTTGGTGCAGCCTCTTTGGAGAACAGTGTGGAGATTCCTCAAGAAATTAAAAATAGAGCTTCCCTATGACCCTGCAATTGCACTCCTGGGTATTTACCCCAAAGATACAGATGTAGTGAAAAGAAGGGCCATCTGTACCCCAATGTTTATAGCAGCAATGGCCACAGTTGCCAAACTGTGGAAAGAACCAAGATGCCCTTCAACGGATGAATGGATAAGGAAGATGTGGTCCATATACACTATGGAGTATTATGCCTCCATCAGAAAGGATGAATACCCAACTTTTGTAGCAACATGGACGGGACTGGAAGAGATTATGCTGAGTGAAATAAGTCAAGCAGAGAGAGTCAATTATCATATGGTTTCACTTATTTGTGGAGCATAACCAATAGCATGGAGGACAAGGGTCGTTAGAGAGGAGTAGGGAACTTGGGTGAATTGGAAGGGGAGGTGAACCATGAGAGACTATGGACTCTGAAAAACAGTCTGAGGGGTTTGAAGTGGCGGGGGGGTGGGAGGTTGGGGTACCAGGTGGTGGGTATTATAGAGGGCACGGCTTGCATGGAGCACTGGGTGTGGTGAAAAAATAATGAATACTGTTTTTCTGAAAATAAATAAATTGGAAAAAAAATAAATAAAATACGTAAAAAATTAAAAAAAAAAAAAAAGAAAAGTAAAATATGGGGCGCCTGGGTGGCTGAGTGGGTTAAAGCCTCTGCCTTCAGCTCAGATCATGATCTCAAGGTCCTTGGATCGAGCCCCGCATCGGGCGCTCTGCTCAGCGGGGAGCCTGCTTCCCTCTCTCTCTCTCTGCCTGTCTCTCTGCCTGCTTGTGATCTCTGTCTCTCTAATAAATAAATAAAATCTAAAAAAAAAAAAGAAAAAAAAAGAAAAGTAAAATATGTCACATCACTTACTAGAATTTTTTTTCAGTTCTATTTTTATTTTCTTTTTCTTTTAGATTATACATCTTCTAGTTTTTGAGTTTGGATTATTTTATAAAAGTGACAGATCAAGTAATAATGTTTATAAAAGATAAGCCAAAATTTAAAATGGTTTTGGGGCAGCCGCTCATGCATTCCTAAAGAAGAGTCTCCCTGAAACTAGGAAAAAAATGAGAAATATTCAAAATTGAGAGTGTGCATTTCCACATGGTGGGAAAACAATGAGGGCCACAATGGTGGTAATTCTTGGTACATTCTTCCATTGATGCCATATGGCAGCTGTCTGTTTATATAGATGTTTATTTTAGTGGTCTTTGAGCTGAGGGAAAGTCATTTCAGTATTAATTTTCTATACCAGAAGTCTAAATCATAGAGTCACAGTGCCTGTGGATGTTTAATAAGCACATCTGAAAAAAATGAAAAAGGGAAGGGAGACCATTTGTCTTTGGGGTCCCCAGGAGGAGAGGCATTTTGCTAAAAAAGGGCCGTCTCCTTCAGTGGAGACCCACAGTCTGAAGCTGTCAGCTGAGATGATGAGAGAGTGGTCTTGGCATAGAGTATGTCCCTCTGCAGTGAAGCAGGGCCTGTGGGCCTGTGGGGGCCTCCTTATCATACTCCTTAATGCTGAAGCTCCTGGTTTGCCGGTTGACTTTCAGGATGCTCAGTTGGGAGTGAAACTGATACTTGGTTCTACTTTCTCAGCCGGCTTCCCAGGACCGCTCAATGTGTTGTAACAACTGTCACAGACAGCAGCTCTTTTGTTGAACTCTTTGCTCTGGGAGCTCTGACAGCACTTAGGTTGCTATCCAAAGTAATGGTCTCACACTCCGTTCTCATAATGAAAATCCCTCAGGTAAAGGGTCCGATTAAATATACATGGGTTTTCCTTCTGCCAAAGGACAGCCAAATGCCACTTCCTTCACATTTGCTTAAGGACAAGAGTATTTCAGTTTCAAAAGAAATAAATTTTGTTCTAAAATAAATTATGGCACCTATGAAATCATAGAAGATGTAATTTAAGGAAAACCAGCTCAGTATTATAACAGGATTTTCTTATCAAGCTCGCTCCAGATGCTGCAGCTGTCACTTAGGCCATGCCAATGTCTGGTGTCATGCCAGTTTGAGGCAAGTTGGTTCCACTTGTCACCCTTTCAATTTCCCAGCCAGCCTCAATTTTAAAGGGCATATTAGCATTATCATAGCAATCTTAAAGATGTGTCTTGGCTTGACTTTAAGCCCGTTTTGTTTCTAAGTCACCAAGTATAATGAAATACCACTGAGATAAAAAGGATTTTATTGTCTATATATGACATCAAATGGTCTAATCTCTGACCAAAGAAATGGAAAGGTTTTAAAAAGGTTGTTCAATGAGACATGCTGCAGCATAGCATCAAAGAGAATGAGAGGCACTTTAGAACATACTGGTTTAAATAACAGATAGGAGAGGGCTTTCTCTTACACATCATCTTTTCTATTGAAGTGTAAATGACATACAATATCCTATTTTCAAATGTACATTACAGTGATTCAATATTTTTATACATTACAAAATGATTCCCATGATAAGTCTAGTTACCATCTGTCACCATAAAAAGTTAATATGATATTATTGACTCTATTCCCTGTGTTGTACATTATATCCCCATGACTTATTTATTTTATAGCTGGAAGTTTATATCTCTTAATCCCCTTTACCTCTTTCATCTACCCCCAACCGCTTCCCATCTGGTAACCAAAAGTTTGTTTTCCATATGTAAGAGTCTGTTTCTGTTGTTTTGTTTGTTCATTTGTTTTTTAGATTTCCACATATAAGTGAAATCCTATATTTGTCTGTCTTAGTTTGACTTATCTCATTTGGTATAGTATCCCCTAGGTCCATCCAAGTTGTCACAAATGGCAAGATTTTGCCTTTTTTTTATGGCTGAGTAGTATTCCTGTGTGCTTCTGTGTGTGTGTGTGTGTGTGTGTGTGTGTGTGTTTTCACATTAAGACACTTAGGGTGTCTTAGGATACCACATAGGTTGGTAATGGACATTCAGGTTGTTTCCATATCTTCCCTGTTGTAAAGAATGATGCTAATGAACATAGGGGTACATGTATCTTTTCGAATTTGTGTCTTTGTTTTCTTTGGATCAACACCAGGAAGTGGAGTGCTGGATCATGTAGTATTTCTATTTTTAATTTTTTGATGAATCTCCATACTGTTTTTCATAGTGGCTGTGGCAATTTACACTCTCACCAGCAGGGTATGAATGTTCCCTTTTCTCCATATCCTGGCCAACACTTGCTATTTATTTATTTATTTATTTATTTATGTCTTTTTGATTTATAGCAAGTCTTACAGATGTATGTATGGTAATATCTCATTGTGGTTTCGATTGCATTTTCTGATGACTGGTGATGTTGAGTATCTTCATGTGTCTATTGACTTCTTTGGAGAAATGTCTTTGGAGAAATGTCCTCTGCCCACTTTTTAATCAGGTTGTTGGTTTAATATTAAGTTATATGGGTTCTTTACATATTTTTGATATTAGCTCCTTTTTGGATGTAAGATATGCAAATATCTTCTTCCATTCAGTAGGTTGCCTTTTCATTTTGGTGATGGGTTCCTTTGCTATTCAAAAGCTTTTAGTTTGATGTGATCCTATTCATTTATTTTAATTTTTGTTGCTCTTGCCTGAGGAGACTGGTCTAAAAAATATTCCTAAGACTGATGTCAGAGAACATGCTGCCTATATTTTCTTTTAGGAGTTTTATGGTTTCAAGTTTTAGGTTTAATTCTTTAACACATTTTGAATTTATTTTTGTATATGGTGTAAGACAGTGGTCCAGTTTCATTCTTTTGCTTGTGGCTTTCCAGTTATCAGTACCACTTCTTGAAGAGACTGTTTTTTCCCCATTGTCTATTCTTGTCTCCTTTGTCACAGATTAATTAACCATGTATGGATGGGTTTATTTCTGGGCTACCTATCCTGTTCCATTGATCTCTGTGTTGATTTCATGACAGTACCATAATGTTTTGATTACCGTAGTCTTGTAGTACAGTTTGAAATCAGGGAGTGTGATACTCATGGCTTTGTTCTTTTTGGGAATTCTCTGGCAATTTGGGGGCTTTTGTTCCATACAAATTTTAGTATTATTTGTTCTAGTTTTGTAAAAAATGCCGTTGGTGTTCTGGTGGGAATAGAATTGAGTCTGCAGATTGCTTTAAGTACTATGACCATTTTGACAATATAAATTCTTCTGGTCCGTGAGCACAGCACCATTTATTTGTGTCATTTTCAATTTTTCATTAGTGTCTTATAGTTTTCAGTGTATAGGCCTTTCACTCCTTTGTTAAATTTATACCTAAGTATTTCGTACTTTTTGATGCAATTGTAAATGGGATTATTTTCTTAATTTCTCTTTCTGATAGCTTGTCATTAGTGTTGAAAATGCAGCCAACCTCTGTTGTTAATTTTCTATCCCTCAAGTTTACTGAATTCATTTATTAGTTCTAGTTGCCTTTGATCGAGCCTTTAGGATTTTCTGTATATGGCATCATGTCATCTGCAAATAGTGAAAGTTTAAACTCTTCCTTCCAGTTTGGATATCTTTTATTTCTTTTTCTGGCCTAATTTCTGTGGATAGGACTTCCAATATCATGTTGAATAAAAGTGGCAAAAATGAACATCTTTGTTTTTTTCCCTATCTTAGAGGAAAAACTTTTAGCTTTTTATTATTGAGATGATGTTAGCTATGGGTTTGTCATATATGGTCTTTCTAATGTTGAGGTACTTTCCCCCATTCCTGCTTTGTTGACAGTTTTTACCATCAATTGATGTTGGATTTTGTCAAATGCTTTTTCTGCGTTTATTGAGATGATTATCTGAATGTTTTCCAATGTGTATCACATTGATTGATTTGTAGATGTTGACCCATCCTTGCATGCCTGGAATAAATTCCACTTGACTGTGATGTATGATCCTTTTACTGTATTCTTAAATTCAGTTTGTTAATATTTTATTGAGGTCTTTTTGCATCTGTGTTCATCAGGGTTATTGCCTGTAGTTTTCTTATCTTGGGGTCTTTTAATTTGGTTTTGGTATCAAGGTAATGCTGGTGTTATAAAGGTATTTTAAAGCGTTCCTTCTTAATTTTTTGAAATAATTTGAGAAAACTAGGTACTAACTCTTTTTTAAATGTTTGGTAGAATTTACCGAGTATGATGCTGTCTGGCTCTAAACTTTTGTTTTTGAAGTGTTTTAAAATAACTGATTCAACTTTATTACTTATAATCAGTATAATAAGATTTTCTATTTCTTCATGATTCACTCTTAGAAGATTGTATTTCTAGGAGTTTATCTTTTTCTTCTATGTTTTCTGATTTGTTGGTATATAATTGTCCATAGTAGTATCTTATGATCCTTTGTATTTCTGTGGTGTCAGTGTTAACTTCTTTTTAATTTCTATCACTTACCCATTTTGAAAAACCTCATGCCTGTCACATAAAAAGAAATAGTTTAAAAAGACTAAGGAACTATATGACAGAGTAGGCAAATCTGAAAATGTAAATGTACTCTAAATTAAATTTTTGAACACTAAAATTACTTGCTCTGTCAATTATTAATGGCAGATCTCCAGCTTGCCTAAAATATGAATTTTACCTCAGTATCTTCAGATTCCTTTTGTTTGGATGTTGTATTGCTGCCTTAGAATTACACTATTAAATTTAAGTCTTGTGATAGAGGTGTTTGCTCTAGAATGAATGAAAATCTCAGAGAGACTATTAATTGCCAACATATCACTGACACTTTCCAGTCAGCACTAAGTAACCTGTGTATGATTTATATATAAAGATTATCAAGGTTTTATAAAGCTTTTGGCATCTCTTTTTTAATTAATTTTTTATTTGAGTATAGTTGACATAAAATGTTACCTCAGTTTCAGGTGTATAACATAAGTGATTCAACTTCTTTGTCCATTATGCTATGGATACAACAAGTGTAACTACCATCTGTCACCATATAATGCTCTTACCGTATCATTGATTATATTCCCTATGCTGTACCCTTTATTCCTGTGACTTATTCCATAACTGGAATCCTATATATTCTACTCCCTTTCACCTGTTTTGCCCTTTTCCTCACACCCTTTCCCTCTGGCAACCTTCAATTTGTTCTCTGATTTATAGGTCTTATTGAGCAGGTATCATTTTTGTCTTCACTGTTATCTCAGATACTCAGAACTTTACTTTCTTTTACCTTCGAAATAGGAATAATAGTAATACCTGCTTCATTGAGTTGCAGTGAAAGCACAAAATAAGTAAAGCTTTAGAAGTGTGCTGGCAATGTAATCACTGTTCCATAGTTATTGGACTCTCTCTCAAACACACACACACAAGCACACACACACACACACACACACACAGAAAAACACACACCCTTTGTGAAAATCTGCAACAGGAAACTTAACTGCACCTGGTTGTATGGGTCTGGTTAATTATGAGAAATAAATTTATTTAAAAATCATTAGGATCCTGAATTACATTATATAGAAACAGCAAACCTTTGCACTGGTAGAGCGAGTAAGAGGGCTCTATGTTTTTCCTTGAGATGCAATCAAAGTGAAATTTTAGAGCTCTGTTCAGGTCTGTAAGTCCGAGCCCAGTATTGGAACAAAATAGTTCCTCAATCCACTAGACACATGATTATCTTTTGCCCTCCTGTAACCCTGGAGCAGTGATTAGCACCACACCAAGGGATGGAGGAGGCAGAGGGAAATTGGGATAGGTTGTAAAAGAATATTTTACAAGAGTGAGTGAGTGAGGAGTCATTAAATTACCTTTTTATGATGTATGTTCAGATCTGTGTTTTAAAAAGATTATTCCCTTGGCTATACCATGGAAGAACTGAAGTAAGGGGAAATTAATACCAAAAAGGCTTAAGTGGGTAGGAGAAGAATCCATGAAACAAGATGGAATAGGGAGGGAGACAAACCATAAGTGACTCTTAATCTCACGAAACAAAACTGTGGGTTGCTGGGGGGAGGGGGGTTGGGAGAAGGGGGGTAGTGTTATGAACATTGGGGAGGGTATGTGCTTTTGGGTAAATTGGAAGGGGAGGTGAACCATGAAAGACTATGGACTCTGAAAAACATCTGAGGGGTTTGAAGTGGCGGGGGGGTGTGAGGTTGGGGTACCAGGTGGTGGATATTATAGAGGGCACGGCTTGCATGGAGCACTGGGTGTGGTGAAAAAATAATGAATACTGTTTTTCTGAAAATAAATAAATTGGAAAAAAAATAAGGTAAAATTGTACCCCCCCCAAAAAAGAAGAAATAGAAAACAGAAAAACAGAAGACTGTTTTGTTGACATGTGCTGATCACATTCTCTGTGTAGAAAATTAGTATAAGATAGTGATTAAAATTTTTGTTACTGAAGCCTGGGTCTGAGTCCTGGTTCTCCCATTACTAGCTGTGAGTACCTGAGCAAATTACCAAATTTTTCTGTGATTGTGACTCAGTTTCCTTGTGTATAAAACATTAGCATCTCTTATCATAAGATTGTTATAACGACTAAGTACATTTATAGACATAAATTTCTTGGAATTGTGCCTGGCATATCATATATGTTATATTATAAATTTCACAAGGGATACACTAGAAACTTCAAGTGATTGACAATATATCACATGTCTTGGTGGAGATGTGGGTAGTCTGTTTAGCCTAGACAAAATTGGTGGGCCACTAATCTAAGTTGCTTGAGCTTCCTATATACTGTAACTATCCTTTTTCCATTTGCAATCTGTGTGCAAATCATATAACATTACAGACTAATGAACCTTCAGATTATGAACCATGGCAGCCCCAATGACATGAGTTCATTGGAAACATAAAGGGAAGGTCACTTAGTCATAAAGGGAAGACACTTCATGTCTCCTTTTGATAATGCTGATCCCATAGAATTATTCCAAGGAGTAACTGGGATATTGCATGTGAAAGTGACTAAGAAATTAGTAGCACTTAATTCACTTTAGTGAAATTTGAATTTGATTTTTATTGTAAGGGAAGCAAAAGCAAAATCCTTATAGTAATACTTAATACCTAATTTGAGACAAATGCACTCTTTGAATATAATAATCCCGAACTATTTTATCTAGGCAAATTATATTTGGTTTGGTTCAAGGTTTATGGGTCCTTTTATCTTATTGGATGTGATATTTTTTCCCATCACAAGCAGCTCTAGCGTTGGATTACATCTGTGTCAGTTTTGACTCTATCTCTAACCAGCAGTGAGAACTTGGGTAAAGCCTCTCAGCTTCCTCATTTAGAAGCACATAGATAATACTGCCTTCCTTATCACATTCCTAAGGTGAGGACAGAATGTTTCTTTGTAAAGCCCTATAAATATGTGAGATTTTTATTCATGGTATTAGTAGCTCAGCATCAGAAGCCCCAGTGACAATAAAAGGGTTTTCCTGTCTCATGGGAAGAGAGCTGCATGTTTCAAGGCAAAAGCAGGGACTTGGTACCAGAGCTGAGTTGAACTTCTTGACCCACTTCCTTCCCAAGTTTGTGGCATTAGGCAGATCAGTTAATCTCTTCAGTCTCACCTAAGCCATCTGGAAAATGGGGATAATGATGTTTGTCTTGTGAGGAGGATATGGTGAATTGCCTTCCTTCCAGTGTCCAAATATGAAAGTGATATCTTGGAGGATTAATTTTTTTATCATGCCTAATTTTTGATCCTTTCTTTTATACACATTCTCTACATTCACAGATGGTTATGGTCAAAACGGGAAACCCTGTTTAGGATGTCATTGGTGGGTTTAGTGGGGGTGTTGATAGCATTAGAATGTATATACCATAAACCCTGTGAGGGCTATTGTCCACAGCTAGAAATCAATGAATGTGTGGTGTGTCTGGTTACCTTGATAAGCTTCTTTATATTTAAGTTTTATTTATTTACTTGTAACCTATTCAGATTGCCTTAAAAAATTGTAGTTCCCTCCTAGTCCCATTTTCATTGACAACCATCTACAACTTTTAAAGTTATTTCTTCTTTATTTACAGTATTATTCTTAAAAAATGACTATGCTATTTCTTATTTTTTCTCAGTTTTAGACATTTCCCTTATTATTTAGAAATTAAAATTCAGAATTTAGCTATCTTTTATCTTTTTTTCACAGCCAAGCATACATCTCTTCTTTCTATCCTTGAAATATAGCTATAAATCACTTTAGGTTAATTCCATATTGATAGGTTCTCATCATCAAAAAGATATACCTTTCTTTGTTGTTTTTATTGCTGAGCCAAGCTGCATGCCATGGGTTTATTTTCTTTCCTGAAGAAATTTGTATTTTTATTTCCTTTGCTTGGCACTCCTCTTGTGCTACTTTCCCACAAAGCTAAACCTGTCTAATGATCTATCAATTTTAACTTTTCTTTTTCCTGATGACATCTCAGAAATTCTTCTTTACTGATCTGACCTAGCACTATTCTAGTCTGCAGCCAAGTTTTCATCTGGGTTTTCCTTTGGTGTTCTTAGTGATTCTCTTTTATCTCCCTGCTGTGTTCGGTGTTTGGTCCTGGGATGCTGTGTCTTCCTCATTCTTTATTTCTGGCTTGTCTTGCTGCTGAATGCACTTGCAATGTTCTCTTTCTTTAGTTCAGCATCCTCTCCTTAAGACCAATACGTCATTTGTTATAATAGCTCCTGTATGTGCCAGTTTGATCATTTGCGTGCAAACTGGGAATCAGAACTAGACATATCCATTACAGATACAATATATTTCTTGCAATAGATTATTGATCTGATAATTATAGTGAGTGAAATATTCATTTGAGTCTTTAGATTGTACCTAAACTACTCAGTGGAGCAAGCCCCATGTCTAAACTCTGTAACTTAAATTTATTATAATTTTGCTTTTTGACTTTATGGCTGCCATGTTCCAGGTTATTTGTAATTCTTCTTGGTTCATATTAAGATATCACCTTACACCACTTAGAATGGCCAAAATTACAAAACAGGAAACAACATGTGTTGGAGAGGATGTGGAGAAAGGGGAACCCTCTTACACTGTTGGTGGGAATGCAAGTTGGTGCAGCCTCTTTGGAGAACAGTGTGGAGATTCCTCAAGAAATTAAAAATAGAGCTTCCCTATGACCCTGCAATTGCACTCCTGGGTATTTACCCCAAAGATACAGATGTCGTGAAAAGAAGGGCCATCTGTACCCCAATGTTTATAGCAGCAATGGCCACAGTTGCCAAACTATGGAAAGAACCAAGATGCCCTTCAACGGATGAATGGATAAGGAAGATGTGGTCCATATACACTATGGAGTATTATGCCTCCATCAGAAAGGATGAATACCCAACTTTTGTAGCAACATGGATGGGACTGGAAGAGATTATGCTGAGTGAAATAAGTCAAGCAGAGAGAGTCAATTATCATATGGTCTCACTTATTTGTGGAGCATAACAAATAGCATGGAGGACAAGGGGCGTTAGAGAGGAGTAGGGAACTTGAGTGAATTGGAAGGGGAGGTGAACCATGAGAGACTAAGGACTCTGAAAAACAATCTGAGGGGTTTGA
This sequence comes from Neogale vison, assembly GCF_020171115.1. Taxonomy (NCBI): domain Eukaryota; kingdom Metazoa; phylum Chordata; class Mammalia; order Carnivora; family Mustelidae; genus Neogale; species Neogale vison. Next base: position 91,642,387 of record NC_058096.1, on the reverse strand, counting down.
AGTGGCTGGGGGGTGGGAGGTTGGGGTACCAGGTGGTGGGTATTATAGAGGGCACGGCTTGCATGGAGCACTGGGTGTGGTGAAAAAATAATGAATACTGTTTTTCTGAAAATAAATAAATTGAAAAAAAAAGTGCTCTTGAATTTTTGTGTGATCATATGTTATAGATATAAGTAAAAAGAAAATATTTAATGAATAAAATCCAACAAACAAAAGTCAGATGTAAAAACCTACATTTGTGAATGCCCCTGATGCACTAGAACTCCAAGATTAAAATGACAGTTCTTTTAATAGTTAGAAAAAGAAAAGTTTTGGTAAAAAGGAGTAACAAACCTTCATATGTAAGAGAAAAAAAATGACAAAAAATTTAAAACAATGAATTTTAAAGGAATTTTATTCCTCCTAAGTCATAAATCTGGGAATTTCAAAAATATGAGAAATAAAGAATAAATGTACAAGTGACTAATAATTTTGGATTACTTCTTGAATATGATAAACAAACAAAATTTCATTCAAGGATATCACCTACCAAATTGCTGTAGTAGTTTATAGAAGCAGTCTTTCAAGAAATTTCTGAATATTTACTTTGCATAGATGCTTTTTCTTAGATTCCTATACAGTTCAGAAGGGTCAGACATAGGGAAATGAATGAGTAAAGAATGTTTCAATATTCAGTTAGATATTGTTGTAGTAGATAATATTTCAAAGATACCATTGCTTCTACTAGGCAAAGAAGCAAAGAAATCCTGCCAATATTCTCAAATAAAATGAAAAAAAAAAAAAAAAAAAAGGGAGGTGGTCAAGTCATGGGACTCATAGCCTGAGTTCATCAGTGCAGTTTAGTATATATTTTAGAATCAACTTTATATAAGACACTGAGCTAGATAGCAAGGATCACGAAGATGATAAGGAAAAGTTACCACTCTCAAGATTCTTAAAACCTAATGGGGCCCAAAGGGGTACATGCACCCAAATGTTTATAGCAGCAATGTCCACAATAGCTAAACTATGGAAAGAACCTAGATGCGTATCAGCAGATGAATGGTAAAGAAGATGTGGTATATATATGCAGTGGAATACTATGCATCCATCAAAAGAAATGAAATCTTGCCATTTGGAATAACGTGAATGGAGCTAGAGGGTATTATGCTAAGCAAAATAAATCAATCAGAGACAATTATCATATGATCTCTCTGATATGAGGAATTTGAGAGGCAGGGGGGTCATGGGAGAAGGGAGTGAAAAATGAAACGAGATGGGATTGGGAGGGAAACAAACCATAAGAGACTCTTAATCTCAGGAAACAAATTGAAGGTTGTTTGGGAATCGGGGTGGAAGGGATAGGGTGGTTAGGTTATGGACATTGGGAGGTTATGTGCTATGGTGAATGCTGTGAATTGTGTAAGTCTGAGGATTCACAGACCTGTACCTCTGAAGTTAATAATATATTATATGTTAATTTAAAACAAAGGAGACTAATGGTGCTGAGTAACCTACACAAATATCTGGATGTAAAAAAGAACTATGAGCACATAAGTAAGAAAGTTTATCTCTGACCAGGTTGCTGCATAAAGTTTCAAAGAGGAGATAGATTCTGTGTTTTGAATAATAATGGGATAGTTCACAAGGGAAATTAAAATTATATGACATTTTATATTTATACTGATTTATAGCCTACAGAAATCTTCAGAGGTGTTTTATTAGTATCATTATTACAATTGTCCACTTTGAAAATGAATGTGAAATGCTAAAAAAAAAAATCTAACTTTCTTAAATTCATAATTGTTAAAAGTGGTCAGGGATGGCACAGTTGAAAAGTGCCTTGAAAATCCAATCTGATGATGGTTTTAAGCATAATCCTCTCTTATGATGTTATGGTTGGCAGAGACCTAGAAATGTCAGTCTCACCAAATGTGATTTTGTGTACAGGAACAGAGTATTTCTTTGATTCTAAATTATCCCTGCAATGATTCTAAAAATTATTTGCCACAGTGAATATAGATGTCTACAGAAGTGCTTCTGAGCCTTCCTCATTGTCAGGATGACACAGAAAAATATTTTAAGAACACTCCTTCTAGTTCCCATTACCACTAAACATCTGTATCTGTTTTATCAGAAGAAACTGAGACTGGTGCTAACAGATCAGTATTTTTAACTGCTCCTTGGCTAACTAGAATTATCAACTAAAAATGGAGCATATACTTCAAAAAAGAAAATGAGAAATTAATCATTTCCCCAAACCACCATCTTTTTCCAATGTAAAATTCTGTATTACATTACCTTTATATATAGCGTAATTTTTTTGGTGTAACAAGGGATACTAATGTGAAATCATGGATGACAATGCCATATGATTAAAAATTGGACATAGCTGATTGCCTAGTTGTAAGTAACTAAGAATGAACATACATTTCTCCCAAGATTTCTACAGAAGAACCCCTTAAAATCCCAGAATTTCTTTACTGAGTTGTGTCTAGATATAGCCAATGTCCCTACTATTTTAATATTCATGAAGACTCTATTTGTATACACTTAGTACTTAAAGAGGAAAAGTGATTACAATGAAGGTTAGGTGATGCATATCTTTTAAAAGCGAATTCTGCTTTTGTTCTGAGTAGTTTGAGTGGTTTATCACCTCTTTAGATTATAGAACTTGTCATCCTATATATATATATATATATGTATATACATATATATAGTACCTGTACCCCTATATATATATAAATATAGAATAAAAGAGTCTAGAATAGACTGTAAGAGACAATAGCAAATAACTAACCAATAACTATAAGACTTCCTTCTGTCTTAAAATATATCAGGCTTGTAGTCAGTACTAGCTTGGGAACCCTTATGTGACCCTACCCAAGTCATTTCCTTTCTCTTTCAGTTTCCCATTGGGGTTGTTAGATTGTTCAAATGAGGAAATATAGATTATTTAACTTCACAAACTATAATGTCTTGATTTAAATATGTTAACGATGATATGGTGATGATAATGATCACTTAGCCTCAAGAATGCCTTAACAAAAGGAAAAAAAAATACAAAAACTACCCTTTTTATGGACAGGCACAAAAAAGTATACATAAATGGTTTATAAAAATGTTTTATATGAATAACTGCTTTAATTCTATATTTTGCTTGTGACTTCTAAGACATTATTAGTTGATATATATTCATATTGAATGATTAATTTATTTATTTGAAGAAACTAATTTAAAAACACCTGATTAACATTCAGTTATTGGGAAGACAGACATGAAGACATTCCAGATTATGGTGAGAGACATTTGCTCAAGTCAAATCTTTGTGATTTTGAAGAATTATTTTAAGTCCTAAAACCTTAAGTTTATCATCTGTACTAAAAGTAGTAGGTTTATTAGGATTATTAACCAACAAATGGAGGAAAATGACTCCTCGTAGTGCCTAGCCCAATGCATTGAGTCATGTCTTTACTTCTGCTTTATTGGTTCTCAAATTTATCTTTATCAAATATCACTTTGGATATAGGCATTTTTATGCTGGTGCACAATCTTGTGTGGGAAGATAATTCTTCTTTACTGTTACGGACTGAACTGTGCACTTCCAAGGATGCATATGTTGAATTTTTAACTCCTAGTACCTCAGAATGAGACTTTATTTGGAGACAGGATCTTTACAGAGGCAATTAAATTAAAATAAAGTCATTAGGGTACCCCAAATTAATATGACTGGTATCCTTATGAGACCAAGAAATTTGGGGGAACCTGGGTGGCCCATTCAGGTTGAGCATCCGACTCTTGATTTCAGCTCAGGTCATGATCCTCAGGGATGGAGCCCTGCATGGGGCTTTGCACTCAGCTGGGAGTCTGGGATTCTCTCTTTCTGTCTACCCCCTGCTCTTGCTGGTGCTCAGTCTCAAAAAAAAAGAGAGAGAGAGAGAGAGAGATAAATTTGGACACAGACACAGGGATAAGACAATATAGAGACACAGGGAGAAGACAGCTATCTATAAACCAAAGAGAGAGGCCTGGAATGTATCTTTCCCCCACAGTCCTCAGGAGAAACCAAACCTGCTGACACCTTCCGGAACTGTGAGAAAATAAATTTTGTTTCTTAAGCCAGAAACATGGTACTTTGTTACAGCAGCTCTGGCAAACTAATATAGTGACCGGTGGGTACATTTAATGAAAACGTCTTAATGGCAACTTTAAGTTTTGGAAGCCCTAGCCTAGAGATTGTCACAGACTCTGCACTCATCCCGTTCCTTTACCTTTGTAATGCTGCTGCCTGGCCAACAAGGTCCTTAAGTTTCATACAGCAGGACAGAGTGCAAGAGCACATCCACAGACCGAAGGATGTGTCATGGATACAAACGTAAGTGGCTTTTTGCTCACAGAGATGCTCCAAGCATGCACCCTGGGTATAAGGAGGCCCAGAACTCAATTCAGGACAATCATGTTGACTTACCCTCGGTCACCGTGGTTAGTCAAAGGGATGGGCACGTCACCCAAGCTGACAAGATGTTTTCAGATAGGTGCTGGATAGGAGCCTTTACTCAGATAGGAGCCTTTACTTCTTTGCTCAGATAGGAGCCTTTACTTCTTTGCTCAGATAGGAGCCTTTACTTCTTTGGTTGTAGAGTTGTGAGGATTTGATCTAGGCCAGAATCTCTAGGTGTGCTTTCCACAGAGATGGGTCAGTCTCAAATGGCAGACAAGGAAAATTCTACCTTTCCTACAGGGTAGGAAATTCTACAAGGTAATTCTACCTTTCTTGGGTTGGTTATTTTAACCAAGACACTTTCATTGCATGAAGTAAGTCTCGACTGAAACAAGAAGAGAAATACTAACAAACATAATTTTTCCAAAAAATACAAAGATGCAATTTTCTTTTATTTATGAATGGTACTTAACATTTATTTCTTACTTCTGTCTGTTATTAAATTCAGATAAATGGCATATGTTTGTTGTAAAACAAATTCAAAGAAGAACTCTGAAGTAAAGAGTGATGCTTCTTTCCTCCTACTTTCTTTATTTCCTAGGATAAACATGATTGACCTTTATGTGTAACTTGTAAGAAATTTTTCATATATGTCCATATTTGTATATATTATACACATAAAAACCTTTGATATAGAGGAAAATTTCCTAGTTCACATAATATAGGTCTGGATGTGGCATTCGCAAGTAGTCTGAAGGTTAGTGAGTGGCACAATGATGTCTATAATACCATGCTATCTTAAACATGTTTTGCTGTCCTCCTCACGACTATAAGATGATTAAAGCAGTTCCCATTATCAGAAACAGACATGACAATATCCAGCAGGGAAGAGAAAAGGCATTTCTTCTCTTGTGCCTTTTTTTTTTTTTTTTCCACTAAAAGCCTAGAAACAGACTTGCCTTTCCAATCTTTGCTAAGGGAAATGTCCATAACTGAATTATATCAATCATATCCCCCCATTCTGCTGCCCTGGACTCTGGTGGGGAGTATCTTAACTTCAGAGGTGGAACCCTCATAAAATGCTTGTCAGCAAGGAAAAATGAAGAGTGTGAGGCTTGCCATTGGGTAGTTGGGAGAATAACCTAAATCTCTATGCATAAGAGATACATGTATATAAGGGGCATAACTTGAGGCACCTGGGTGGCTTAAACATTTAAACATCTGCCTTTGGCTCAGCTCATGATCCGGGGGTCCTGGGATCAAACCCTGTGTTGGGCTACCTGCTCGGTGGGGAGTCTGCTTCTCTCACTCCCACTCCCCCTGCTTGTGCTTCCTCCCTCTCTCTGACAAATAAATAAATAAATAAATAAAGTCTTTAATAAGATATTAACTCAACCATATGTAATGTCTATATAAAGTTACATCTTTATTTTAAATGGAAATATGATATTTATTTTATGCACCTTTCAAATTGAGGTGAACTTCTCATAAAATAATTATTTTATAATGAATAATTCAGTGGCATTTAGTGCATCACAATGTTGTGCAGTTGCTACCTATAGCTAGTTCCAGAATAGTCTCTGTACTTTAATGATGGCTTATTTTTACCAGTATAAGAGTTCATTGAGAATTCTGTAACTAGGAGGAAAGTCAAGCTGCCCCCTTTCTTAGGAGACTTTCTGTATGGAAGTAAGTAGAAAGAAAGTAAACTCAATAAAAAATAAAATATTTTTTAAAAAAAATGCTTTGTTCTCAGAAAACTGTGCCAGGTTATGCCAGGAACTAACTCATTCTGGCATATTTCTATTATTACATGATCATTTACATTCCAGGGCTCTATTCCAGTTTTAAAAATCCTACAAATATTTTCCTCTTCGGTTTGAGTGTATTTCATTTAATTTTAGTTGGAGATTGTTACAGTGTAGATGATAAATGCCAAGGGAATCACCCTTCAATTATAAAATTGATAGACATGAAGACTTCTATCATTTTACTTCAGTTAGCTAAATGCAATTCATAGATGGGTGGAGGACCAGGTAGGAAAAACATGCTGCATATCATATTTTAAAAGGCAACCAGATGTAATTCATCTGGTTATTTAGGTTGACTATGCTTTCAGAATTTGATCATTATCATTTAATATCATTTTGCGATGTTTTCAAATCTGCTGTGCCAGACACAGATTGTTCTCTTTGAACTTGATGTATGTCAAAAGAACTTTGTAGTTAAATATAGACTTGAGATATCATGGCTAAAGCGTGTCTGCTAGAAAAAGAAAAAGTTTTCAGAGACAAATCATTTTCCTTTAGAGTTTGGAAACACCAATCTTACTAGCCTGAACTCTCACTCTCTCTGTCTCTCTTTTTAATTTTGTAACACGTTATCAATTTAGATTTTTTTTTTCATTTTTTTTTCAATTTAGATTTTTGTGCTGCATATGTTGCAATCACATTACAGAACTTGAGAAATTAATTGATTCAGTATCTCTGAAACTTGCTATTTAAATGTGTATGGAAATTTATTACAGCAAATATCAAACTGAAATAATTGAAAGTTGGTATTAAGATTACTCTCAGTAAAGGATTCCAATTTAGGGGATGCTTTCTTATAACACCCTGTCACTGTAGGATGCCCATCTTTCAGTAACATTGTGGTTTATTATGAAATAGGGCAAATGACTAAAATGATTTCAAGATTGTAAAAAATCACATGTATAGAAGTAATTTGAATTCTAATTCATCCGGAGAGATTTAAAGTAAGGAGAAGAAATTAATGAGATTGTATTTCCATACTATTATAAAAGAATGTTCAACTCTACTCTGACCACATCTTTGAGTCAAATTGACAAACATGTCTTTAGCTGGGTAGCACTCTGAGGTAATAGAACGAGGGTTAAACACATCTGGATCTTAATTCTTGCTCTGATGTTTACAAAGTATGTCAGCTGAAACACACTCTTCTGATTCCTTAAGATTCAATTTTGGGAACTGATGAAGAGATTTTATGGTTTTATACTCTTACTTCTTTTTTTCCATGATAATATTAAGTAAGATATTTGTGGATAAGAAATAAGTAAATTACACAGGTGAGTGCCAGGCTATGTAAATACTCTATAAATTCTAGCTATTTTGTTAGTTTTATGTATACAGTATTCTGATAGGTAGAGTGATTTAGATGCTAATTCTATAGCTAAATATTATGCTATCTTTAAACTAAAAAAAAACAAAAAAAACCAAAAACTGTTTTGGAAAGATGATCTAGATCTATAGCCCTAAATGTCTTTTTGTTTTGTTTTGTTTTAATTTAAATCTGGCATGCCTAAGGGATACATAATGGTGTAGTATGGCACCGACTCCTAAAGTCTCTAGGAGACCTGTGTGCAATTAATCACCACCACCAAGCATATACATAAGGGCATTTCAATGTCACCCTCATTTGATCCTATGTAGAATTTATTTTAAGGTTCAAGTTTTAAAAGGTGAAGAAGTCATCATGTCACATTCAATTACTCTTTGAAATGGAAATTTTACAGGAAGCATTTTGGAGATTCATTATCATCACCAAAATCACATCTGTTATTTAGGTTGACACCTGTAAGATAATGTTAATATGGACTAATCTCTCAGATGAATAACTCATTTTTTTTCTGTACCCTTTCTGAGGAATATGGATTCATGTTTCCCACTTACATGTTGAAGGAAATTATATGTCCATGCTGTGATGTTTTTGCTTATTGTCTCTGATAGCTGGTTTTGCTGTATTTTGTTTTTGTTTTTGTTTCTTTGAACATAGGCAAACATGAGGGAGTCAAAGAGGTGAATTTACAGGAAAGGGTAGTATTGAGGTTTCATAGAAGAAATCCTGTTGTTTCTGTCTTTTTGCTTCTTTCCCTCATCCTTGCTATCAGCCTTTCAAAGCCACTATGCTGTGAGGATAGGGCCAACTAAGAGAGCCAACATTCAAGGTAGCTTAGTTTGCTCCATCTGACTTTCAGTAAAATGATTTTAGGAAGGGTCATTTTCTGAGAATTTGTCAGGACAATCAAGTTTGATAAATATACAAATTTGACAAATTTTGGCCAGCTTGACCTATAAAAGGCACAGAGAAGAAACAGATTACTATTGAGAATACCCCGCATATCTTGAAGGCTACCTGAGTTCTCAGAATTAAGGCTGCTACAGTGTTTAAACATTTGTCTAACAATCTTTTCATTCCTTTCATATCTCTGTATTTATTAGCATTCTGACTGCCTGTACGTCAGAAAAAAAGAAACAAAATACAACTTTCAGTATAGAAAAATAATAGCACCGAAGAAACAACTGCTTATTTGGAAATTTTCTTTATAAAACAGTCTCAGTGTTATGATGTTACTGCCCATTTTTATATTTATGCTTATTATGGATTTTTTTCTTTTTTGCCAAATTTAGGCATCAACAAAATCTTGTTATAGAGTAACTATGTGGTGGAAGCAGTAACATTTTGTGCTTTTAATCTACATTTTTTCCTTCTGTATTGTTTATGTGTGGCTAAGAAATGTTTTAAGAGATGTATATGGAAAGTGTTCCCAGATAGATTAGAATAGTCCAATTGAAGCCAAAGCTTTGTTTGGATATTTTTATAAAACCATATCTGTTTCCACATTCTATATGCCTTAGTTCAAATTTTGAAATAATATTGACACAGGTTTCCTTTTAAAAGGTGCACTGCAGAGAAGAATGTGAGTCCCCCACATTATGTACAGTTTCACTTTTTGTGGTTTCAGTTGCCTGAGGTCAGTTGTGGTCTGGAAGCAGATGACCCTGCTTCTGAGGTGTCATCATCAGGTCAGTGGTAGCCCAGTGGTACATCACACTACTTGCATCAGTCACCTCACTTCATCTTATCATGTAGGCATTTTATCATGTCACAGCATCACAGGAAGAGTGAGTACACTGCAAGATGTTTTGAGGGAGAGTGATCCCAGTCACATAATTTTTATGACAGTATATTGTCGTAATTGCTTTACTTTATTTGTCATTGATCTTCTTTTACTGTGTAATTTATAAACTAAACTTTCTCAAAGGTATGTTGTATAGGAAAAAAAAACTATATATAAGAATATTAGGGTTTGATACTGTCCACGATTTTAGGCATTCACTCAGGGTCTTGGAATGTATCCCTACAGATAAGGAGGGACTATTATATTTCAGTGTCTAGTTCTGACATTTAGACATGGTGGATTTGCAGGAAAATAGAAGGTTAGATCCAAAAAGGACCTCACACAGATTCTTGTCCAATGATTTATAGATCAAGAAACCTTTAGAGAAAAGTGGAATGATGTGCCCACTTCTGAAAAAAAAAAAAAACCCTCAAGATTAGATCAAGATAATATTTATTGCAAAGATACTAAATGCCAGGAACTGCACTTAATTCTGCATTCTGAATCCTACAGCGATTTTGTAAAATTGGTATATTTATCCCTGTTTTACAGATAAGGGAGATTTGAAGACATGAGGTAGTTTCCTGTATAACAGTTATTTAGCAGGTGGTTAATTAGAATTGAACCCAATTATCCTTTGGTATACATAATTCAAATTCAATAAATATTTTTGAATAAAGAACTCAATAAATGAATAGACTTATGAAAATGATGTCAATGTATCACTGTCCCACAACATACCATTGGAGCTCCAGTGTATAATTGTTTTAGTTTAGTCTGGTCACAAAAGTTTAATTGACTTGTATAACCTTAATTGACTTGTATAACCTTAGCTCAGCACTTTCCACTAATATTAATACAATTATAATGGCACATGTCTTTGCTGATAAAGAAATGACTTACAATTATTCATTATTAAATTCATATGTGCAAATTCCAGAACCACCAAAAAATGATGCCTTAGCTTAATTAACTTTGATTTAAGATCTAACTAGGAAATAACTATGAATGGGCAGATATTATAGTTGTTATGCTCTTTTACATTATCCTGAAATAGGAATAAGTATGCATTTAATTGATCATCAATGTGACTTCTCTTCTGTTGTAAAAATTAGAATACTGGGGCATGATTTAAACAATCATCAATAATTTACAACCTAAAGCACTAGCAGACAAACCCAATCAAATGAATTTCTCATTGCATAATTTAGAAAGTTTGACCAATTACTAAAATGAAATCAATGATAACAGGTAATTTTTAGGTATAATGTGAATTATAGGTTTTTTTTTTCAAATCAAAGTATTTCTTTAAAATTTTATTTTATTTTGTTTCTTTTAGTGTTTCAGAATTCATTGTTTATCTACCACACCCAGTGCTCCATGCAATATGTGCCCTCCATAATACCCACCACCAGGTTCACCCAGCCTCCCACCCCCTTCCCTCTAAAACCCTCAGTTTGTTTCTCGGAGTCCACAGTATCTCATGGTTTGTCTTCCCCTCCAATTTCCCCCAACTCACTCCTCCTCTCTGTCTCCCATTGTCCTCTGTGTTATTCCTTATGCTCCACAATTAAGTGAAACCATGTGGTAATTGACACTCTGCTTGACTCATTTCACTCAGCATTTTAACTGTTTTAATTATGTTGAGAATATTACCAGTGCTACCTGATAATTAAATCTCTGTACCTATAGGTATATTTAAATCTGCTTGTGGATGTATATATAATAAGCAAAATCTCTAATTACTTTTCATTCATGTATAGAGTAGGCATGAAAGCCTACTAGGTCTCCTTGGTAACTGATATTTCTAAAAGGAGAAGTGGTAGCAAAAATGCAAAGCGATAGTAAAATAAACTCATGAGAGTAAATACTGTCAGATGACAAATCCTTTATGTCATTGAAATGTAGTTCAGTTTTGTTTGTTCACTTTTTTTGTTTGTTTTGAAAATAATTTGTGGGTTTTTTTAAACCACAAATTAAATATTTGTTGAAACATCATCTAGAATACTTCTACAAATAAGACCACAACTTTTATTATCCTTGTATTTTGCTTATTAAATTTGTCGGATATAATTCAAGATCAAGTAGCTTGTATAGACCTGATTTTATAGCAATGAGTTGGGAGTAAGTTTCCAGTGTTTATAATACAAGAAGGCAAACATTTCTATTGGAGGGAGAGTGTTCTGCATTTTTATGCTAGCATTACTATTTATTAGTTGCAGTTTTCTCCTTCTAAACCTCATTTGTTCTATCTATAAGATGGAGATACAGCCAATGTTTATATTAGTTATTGTAAGAAGCAATGAATGTAGGTAAACTAATATTTACTTACCATTTATTGTATGTATAGTAGGTATTTTCACATGAATCATCATTCTTTTAGTCCTTAAAACAGTGATGTCCATGGGGCACTTGAGTGGCTCAGTCATTAAGCATCTGCCTTTGGCTCAGGTCATGATCTCAGGGTCCTGGGATTTAGCCCCACATCAGGTTTCCTGCTCTGTGGGAAGCCTGCTTCTCCCTTTCCCTTTCCCCCTGCATGTGTTCCCTCTCTCGCTGTGTTTCTCTCTGTCAAATAGATAAAATATTAAACAAACAAACAAACAAACAAAATAATGTCCAAAAGGAATTATAATCCATATCATTTTCATAATGTAAAACAAAGGAACTTTCTTATGTTTATATAGTTCAATGTGATATGGAAGAAAACTCTTGATTCAAATTCAGGACTACTTGTTTTAAAAGTCTGTGCTCTTTGACTATAACAAAATGTTAACATTGCATGAAAAAAAAAAAAAACCCTAGTGCATAGTTCACAAGCACCAATAGCTGCATATAGATGGGTGTAGGCATTTTCTTATATCCAGTGGAAAATTTACCTTTTTTTAATCTCTTATTTGTCCTTTAGTTTTAACTCAAAAGTGAAACCAGAGGATACATTGTGTGTGTGTGTGTGTGTGTGTGTGTGTGCACGTGCATGTCTGTGCATATCAGTATTTTGTAATTTATGACCTAATCTGGATTGAAGTGAAACAGCATTGATCATTTTCTTTGGGCTCAGAAGGACTTAATGTCAATTTAATTCTCAAGGAACTAACCAATAGGGGGCATTAGAGCACTACTGCTAACTGTGGTCAGTACTCCTCCCGTTATCAACAACTCTTAGCTGGCATTCTTAAGACACTTAAAACATCATTATGGCTGGCCTTAGTATTTGCATTTTTTTGTAGTAGAACTCATTGCTAAAATTTAGTGTATTAATAAAGTCCTGTAATTCTTAGTAATGTTAATCAATCAAGCATTTTGATTAGCAAGGCACATGTAGGGGAAAAACTTAAGATTGGATATTCACATGAAAGTAATTAAAATGAACATAGCTGAAAGTGAAAATGTGACACACATAAATGGCCCTATTATCACAAGATAACAGAATGCTGTTCAGGCAATTTTCCTGTAACTGAGTGGACCACTAGTTAATTGTCTGGCCCTTCCCTCTCACACTTTCCACTAGAAAGACTTTTGTCTCTGCTATTATAATAGAAAAAGTTTAAAGAGGAGAGTTTGAAAAAGTTTGGAAATGACTCCTTAGAATAAATCACCATTCAAAGACATCAATGGTTTCTCACTTGTTTTTATTCATATAATGTCAAACAGAGAATTATCTTCCTGTAATTTTCCATCAGATGTTGTTGCCAATGGAGGGAGGTGGAGGGGAGTAGTACTGAACCTGTTCCTTGCCTCCTACAAAAACATTTGAGAGTCCTTAGAACATTCAGGCAAACTGTAGAGCTTTGCTAAGACAAGTTGTATATTGGAGTTTTCTCAAAACTGCCAGACAGGCCTTGTTTTTCTTAAGAATGGAAGGACCGGGATATGTTTTATTTCCCTTGTGAGCAAAGCAGGATGGGATGAGGTCAAGAGTCAGATTTGTTGATTAAAAAGAGAAATAATGAATTCAGACTGTACTGTGTATTTGGTTTGTTTCTTGAAGAATCCACTCCTCCACACAAGGCTCCTTGTTCTCTGGTCATACTCAGATTTCTTTATCAGCTGTGCCTTTACTATGAGCATTTGCCAAAGAAGCTGATTTAACTCCACTTCTGTCTTTCATATTTCCCCAGGACCATCATAAAGCTGAATCCCAGGTATGTTGGTCTGTTATACTAGAATTGCTCTTGCTTGTTACGTATAGCACTCAGTTACAGGATATGTGTCTATGGTCTTAAGACCCAGGGATAAAGAAAAATTGCAATTATGTAGATGCCTTTGGAATCTTATGCAATTGGTTTAAGCCAGTGTTTGTCTAAGACTTTACCTTCACATGATTTAAAATGGATCCAGCTCTAAAGGAGATTAAGCCCAATCATAAAATGGAGCAGGTCAGTCCAGACACTAGGTCTGCTTAGACTAAGTAAATGATGCAGCAACTGCCTGTCCGTTGTCTGCTGTGAACCTTCAACACTATTTCTCTCTCTCACTTTTCTCTCTCATATATTTGATCTACCTCAGCTAAAATCCATGTTCTCAGCTGTATTACAACTTGGATGCCTGTGAACTCAGTTAAAGTCTAATAAGGTTATCAATCAAAGTTGTTATGATTTGGTAAAGAACATTAATTATAGTCTGAATTTTTGTCTCAATTTTCACTTCTCAGAATTTCATAAACATTTCCTCAGTTTTAAATAATTAAAATGAAGTCCATACGGTGACCCAGCACTTGCAGTAGTGCTTTGAGCTTGTTCTGACAGTCGTAATAAATGGATTTTCTCTAATCCGTCCTCTCTTGTCTGGTTCCTCTTGTGACCAATAGAACTCATTTGGTCAGTAGCCATGGAATTGAGTGAAGCTAACTGGTCCATATGGCAATTGAACTTGCAATCTTGACTTCATTAACACCACGCTCCAACCAGCTGAGCTAACAAGCCAAGAAAATCAAATTAGACACTATACAGAGTTTCTGGTTAATTGCATTTTCCTCTTTTGGGCTCTTCATTATAGCCACTTTCACCAATTACCAGCTTCTGAAGGGTGAGGATTAAGTCTATGTAGTGCTTATTCATTTTGTCCCTTATGCTGAAGTTATAGAATGGAATATACTATGTAAATTCAGGCAGCAAAGCCGTGAGTATATATAAACAAAACTGTGGTACCTAATGTTCTTTGGCAGAGTCTGAAAGTAACATACTTTAAACATCCCAAGAGGAAAGCCGCTACATTTGTGGACAAAGGGGTGATGAGAAATTTTTGGCTACTCTCTGATCCATTTTATGTGTACCTCCCTTCCAGTCTCAGAATCTTATTTCTCCATTCAGTTCTGACTTTATTTCATGCTAGAATATATATTTGTGCTTTGGGGTGAACTCTGGATTATAGAGGAAACTCAACTTCCAGTTGTGTAATGACTTGGTATTTTAGCTTTATATTTTAAAGTTTATAATCTATTGTTCCTGGACAACTGACTTCTAAGTGGCATGTCCAAGTAAAAACAATATGTTTATAATTTTGTGTATTAATCCAGTGTTCTACTCATTAGGCAGCCGTGTGAACAGACCTAATTTTTTCTTTGCCTAAATTGCCAGGCCTGGATAATAATAGTTTTACTAAATTTAATTCATTTTAATTAATTAACATTTTGACACGTTTGCATTTGTAAACTCCCAAGGCATTTACTAGATTAATGTTTTATGATGAACCATCGTGTCAACAAATATTGTGGCTGAAATGTTTAAATAGACTCAATCTCTGAATGCATTATTGGCATTACTTTATGCTGTATTATTTAAGATGTAGGTTGTTGAGGTTGAGAGGAATTGATTATAGGCTCCTTGATTGTGTCTTAATACAAACTTTAAGTTGTATTAATTTATGGGTCATGATAATTTAGTAGGTAATTTAGTAGAATCAAACAAATACTATTATTGTTGATTATTATAAATTATCCTAGTATTCGGTTGTGGAAGGGGAAGTTATTTGCTTCATTTATTATTTGAAATATTAACCATTATATTTATTTTCTTAGAGGACAAAGCCAGGGTTTCTTCTTTTTGCAGATGGATAGAGATCATCACTTCTACTTCTTTTTTACACATGCAAAAAACAAAGAGAGGAAATTAAACACAACAGGGCTTGCAAAGAGAAGGGTCTCTGTCCAGGCAGCTTAGTATGAAGGCCAAGGGTAGGACACCGTTTTCAAAGTGTAATGAATTGAATTTTGCTACACACCCAAATTCATATATGAAGCCCTGATTCCTCATTGTGACTTTTTTGTGCCTTTAAGAAGGTAATTAAGGTAAAATGATATCATAAGGATGAGACCCTAATCCAGTAGGACTGGTATTCTTCTAATAATAAGACACCAGAGATCACTTTCTCTCTTATTGCACATGTATAGTAGAAATGCCATGTGAGGACAGTGAAAGGTGGGCCATCTACAAGACAAGAAGAGAGGGTTTACCAGAAATCAACCCTGATGGCACCTTGATTTTAGACTTCTAGACTCCCAAACAGTGAGAAGATAAATTTTTCTTGTTTAAGCTATCCAGTCCAAGGTCCCTTGTTAAAGCAGGCAGAGCTGACAAATACACCAAGTTTCTATCCAAACTTCTTCTACTAACCCATATACTAACTCATATACTAACCCATAACAACTTCTGTGATTAACAAAAAGCACACATTTCAGCTATCATGCACATTATTCAACAGTTGTCCCAAGAGCTAACTTTAAAAATCAAATGATGTTAGTAATGGAAATGTTGGACAGATATTGGATCCCTCCTTATTCCTTACAGCTTGGTACAGACATTGGCACAGAACTGGTACTAAACAATTCATCTCCCCTCCATCTTTTTCTCCCTTTCTTCGTTTCAAAGGCACTTCAAAAATAATTATCACTTTATAACTTCATCTGATGAATATCCCATACTGTATCTCTGGAAAAGGTAGAATTGCATTACTTTCTCTTGCCCATTTTCCATGCAAAATTATTACCAGACTTCTGACCAATGGCCAATAAGATTTGGAATCCAAGACTGTGGCACAATTTGAAAGTGAGATAAAAATAGATTAATAGTTTAACAAAGTTATAATATCAATAAAAATTATTCTGCTTTAGAAGAACTAGTGGTATATATTCCATATTTTTCTGTGTTTTGTAAACTGTAAATGTCAATTAAGGCATGAGAAAGCTATATTTGTATGATGACATTTTAGCAATACTTGCTAAATTCTTATCTCATTTAGTCAGTGAAATCCCCTTTCTTTTTGTACTTGTGTAGAATCAACACTTGGTTTAAGATCTTATTTAGGGGTTGCCTGGGAGGCTCAGTCAGTTGGGCATCCAGCTCTTGCTTTTGGCTCATATCATGGTCTCAGGGTCATGAGATGGAGCCCTGCCTGCACTGAACCCCAAGTCAAGCCCCACATCAAACCCCACATCCTCAGTGGGGAGTCTGCTTGAGATTCTCTCATTTTTTCCTCCTCTGCCACTCCTTGCCCTCTAAAATAATTTAAAAAAAATCTTTTTCTTAAGATCTTATTTAGGATTAAGATATCAAAAACCACAGTAAAACCAGAAATACTAATCTCCTCCCAGCTCAGAGAAACCCAATAATATCCTGTTTTAAAACACCCTCAGAGGGGCGCCTGGGTGGCTCAGTGGGTTAAGCCGCTGGGGTCATGATCTCAGGGTCCTGAGATCGAGTCCCGCATCGGGCTCTCTGTTCAGCGGGGAGCCTGCTTCCTCCTCTCTCTCTCTCTGCCTGCCTCTCTGCCTACTTGTGATCTCTCTCTGTCAAATATATAAATAAAATCTTTAAAACACCCTCGGAGCCAATTCTACCTTGAAGAATTTGCCTACTCTCTTGCCTTGAGAGTGTACTTTTGCTTGAATAAACAGCTTTGTGCTTGATATTTTCCTTCTGCTCATCCTTATTTGAGCACCGCCCCCGGGGTATATCTTCCCATGGGGAATCCGAGGACAGAGACCTCCATTCACCCAATGCAGATTCTCTCACCCATAACAATTATAAGAGGGAAGCAAAGTTATATATCCTCTTATTAGCACAATTAAAGAGCTCTCATTTCTATTGCCCTCTTTTTAAGTACCTATGTTAATATGTGATCCTGCATAGGAAACACAACTATCAAATGTAAAGTATGGAGAATTTTTTTTTAATCTGACTTTGTTCTTCCTGTTACACAGCCCACTTCTGCCAGTTCATTCAATGGTTAAGCAATATGAAGAACTAATTAGTCCAAATTCCTTATCATGGTTTACAGGCCTCTGTCTAATGGACCTTCCTTCTACCACATTTCCTCTTGTTCAGTACACTCTAATCACACTGTTTTTTCAGTTTCTGGAGAACATCAAACCTATTTCCAAATTTGGCCTTTGTTCTTTTTCTCTACCTGAAATACTTTTCTACCTGAATTTGACAGGGCTGCTTCCAACTTTCAGGCCTTGGCTCCAATGATACCTCTCCAATAAGGTCTTTCCTCATCACCCTACGTCTAAAGAACCCTCTTCCTTTATCAGTACTATTTATCTTCATTTCCTCATTTTCTTCAAAGCATTTATCACGATTTGTAATTATCATGCTTATATATTTAGAAGAAATTTTCGTGTTATTGATGTATCCCAAATGAGTAGAGTAGAGCATGAGAATTATTAGATGGTTTATCAGTAAGTGTTATACTAATTGAATGGTTATATGGCCATACATAGGAAAGATTACAGATGATGTACTGCATATTTAATTTTGGCATCTATAGTTGTGTCCTGTGCTTTCACCTTCCTCACCCTGTCTGAGCTTTATAGTTGAAATCTGTGGAAGGATCAGCTTTGCTTTCTCTATAGAATTATTTCCCATATAGTGTGAGTTCAATGTGTTTGTCTTCACTTCTAACTGTAACTGTTGTTTAAAACAAGATTGGCTGCTATCTCTGATTCTTAAGTTCTTCTCTATTTAAGAGTTGATGCCAGTGCTTAAAAAAAATTCTCTTATGAATCCATGAATTGCAATATTTTTAGACAAGCAGATACTCTTCATTTCTGTAGCCAAAAAAATAAAGCTATCCATTGGATGGTATTCTGTGCAGTTGGTGCTTATGAGTTTTACTTACAGTTTTATTTATTTTGTTTATTAATTAACCAGATATTTATTGAATGTCTGCTATATACTAGATACTTAGCCAGGAACTGGAAATGTTTTGAGTAAAAAATATACCCTGTTCCAGCTCTTATATATAGTGAAGGAGCCACAGAAAAGCAAGTAAGCAAAAATAAATAAGTAACCACAAAATTTCTAATCCCATCAACAACTGAACTGGCTTGAATACTGAGGAATGAACCTGAAAAACATTTAAGGATGTCAGGTAGAGCTCTCTGATGAGGTGAAATTTAATCCAAAGTTAGAAGAATGAGAAGAAATAGAAAAATGTTCCATAATAGTGTGACATGAGACAAATACTGTTTCTTACTCCATTTCCTTACTTTCAGTGTGTATCACATTGAAAACCACTTTTGAAACCAACCACTGGAATTGTAATGGCTTTGCTGCAGTTGATGTGTTTTCTTCTTATGGATTTTCCTCAGAATCAAACAGTCAGTGAAAGGAGTATCCGTTTTCCAGCAGTCTGTCAGGATAAGTTGCACACTGCAAACTGAGATCAATTGTAAATCTGATAACATAGTGGAATGTTCACTTAACTTTAAAATGCCTTTTAGAGAACACAAGGGAGCTCTGAATAGTCTAATCACTTTTTCCAGAAGGCATCTGTGATTTTGCTAATTTGCCTCTGAGGAAGTCCATGACGAGGAAAAGGAGAACATACGGCACTCAGTAGCTGAAGTAGGTAAACTGCTGTTTTGCACTTGTTTTCTCTTTATTCATCGTTTTGTGAGAGGAGCTATAAATTGGTTAGTAAAAAGGATGCTTAAATGTTTTTTTCTAATTTTTTTCTGAAAATCTGTGGGTCTTGGATCATATATTTGTATGTGCAAAGATTATTTACAGATTTAGTGATGCTCTAGAATGAAGTGTCGATAGTTCATATGCTAAAAGACTGTAAAGGCTAAAAAGCCTTTGCTGTTTCAGTAGGATTCTGTGATACTCAGCATACACATACCAGGGGTGTGCTTAGGTAATTACTGGTGATAATGCCTTGAGCGCTCCTAAAGGGGAAACTAAAATTCCGGTTCTGGTGATAACGTAAAAACCAAACAAAAAGCACAGTAATATGTATACACATGTGTGGGCGCACACAGACGCTCATGCATGTATAAAACAGATTTTAAAAAGCATTTTAGTCAGGGTGACAAACCATGAGAGACTCTGGACTCCAGAAGACAAACTGAGGGTTGCAGGGGTAGGGTGGGGGAGGGTAACTGGGTGATGGGCATTAAGGAGGGCACATGATCTGTTGAGCACTGGGTGTTACTTGCAACTAATGACTCCTTGAACACTACATTGAAAACTAATGATGTAGTATATATTGGCTAATTGAACTTAATAAAAAATTAAAAAATAAAAAGGATTTTGAACAAATACCTTTCAATAATCATATCATTTGACTGAGTAAACTTCATGTACTTCTGAGACCATTGATTCTGAGAAAGTAACCTGTGGAAGAAAAAGTTATATTCACCAAGATGTTCATTGCATCCTTATTTATAATAACAAAATCTTAGAAAATGTCCCAATGTCTAACAATTGGAAATGTAAATTTTATTGTATTTACTCAGTATAAGACTTTGTCAGCAATAAAATAAAATTGTGGACAATATAAAATAAAATTGGAAAACATTTAAGCTAAAATGTCAAGGGACAAGGAAGAAGAGACAATTATGAGATTTTTCCATTTCTTCACATGCCAGTGTTTAAAGGTTACCCCACAGAAACCTCAGATACAACATATGTAGAGCCAAATTTTCACCTCGAAATTGCTCTCCTTTCTGTGTTACTTGTCTTGTTGAGCTTGATCTCTGTAAACGTGAAACTGAGAATCTGGAAACCTTTGATATATCCCTCTCTGACAAAATCACTCAACTCCGTTCCTATGGTTTATGCTGTGCTTATTCTGGCCCTCAGCATGTGGTCACTTGCCTCCTAAAGTAGCCATCTTGATGTAGTATCTTGCCACCTCAGGGTTTCCCTTTTGTAACAAATGTATTTCACTAGAACACAGAAGGGATCATGTCAGTGCTCTGCTTAGAAATACTGATGGCCCTCCAGTATATATGAAAGAATATCTCAATGCTTTCATTAGATAAATAGTAACACGTATGAAATTGTGTATTTTCCCTTCAGGTGTCTAGTGAACAATTTAAGATTTGTGAAGAGAGTTTGGGCCTTTTGGTAACAAGAATGAAGGATTTATTAAATTAGGGTCAGATGTCATATTAAAGACTTGATAAACATAATTATACATGTAGAAAGCTTTGATAGCCTAGTACTTATAACCCCATGTTTGATAAAGAGAATTACAGAATCTTATATGTGGGTGAATATATCTGAATGAGCACAGAGAAAGGTACAAAATGACACATACCAGGTTAACATTGAATATAAAGAGAGATTATTTTTTAATATATACATCTATTTATTGTATCAATGGTTATGATAAATATGGTGATTTAGTATTATTTTTTCTTCTACTACTTTAATAAGTAGAGATTAGATTAGAAGAAAAAAATACAACAGCACTGGTGATAATTTTATGTTGTTGGATTAAGGGTAAGTGGTAAGAGAAAATTATACTTACACTCTAGATGTCTAGTCCAATTCTCTGGCACAAGAAAATATAAGAGGATTTAGGGAAGATGCTCTGTACAGAAAAGAGAATGTACATTTGGCTAGACTATAATTTCAATTGTAGTCATTTTTTCGTGAACACCTAGTAGATGTCTACCAGAGTAGGAAGGGTTAATAACTTTTTAAAAGTTATAATTGTTTGGGTCTCATTGCCCTGTTAAAGGAAACAATTATTGTGAGCTGGTTATATGTTATCTTAAACTAAGAGACAAAGTATGAGAGATTTTGCCTGCTCAGCATCAGGCAGAGGGAACTGGACATAAAAAAGCGTGAGTCGAGACAAACACAGTAATCACAATAACCTTCAGTCCTCCTTGAAAGTGACAGAAGGAGTAATAGACCCTTTAGGTTGTACCTAAATTCCTATAAACATATGAGCTGGAACATCTGCTCCTTGGGAAGCGACAAGCAAGCACTGATTGGGTGCACAGTTATCATTTGAATCTGCATAAGGATTAAAACATTTAATCAATAGGTATTGAATAAGTAATTCGTACATGGGCTGCTAAAGGAGAAATATGGTGCTGGCATATTCTTTTAGAAAGGTTAAGTATTGTCTTTCTCAATCACTTTCAAGAACAATTAAAATTTTAATTAACAGGATTCTACTTTATTTGGCAAGAATTTTAAGCATCCATTTAGAAAAACTGCTTCATTTACCAGTTATTGCTGGGCCTGTTTGGCAAGCATCATGGAGAGAGGAAGCAGAAAGTCAAATTGCTTTCTGAAAGATGTATCATTCAACTTTTCTTGATTCTTTACACTAGAACTTTTCTTTTGCTTCAACGGTTTTTGGTCTTTTAAAGGACTAAAAATTATACAGTATATGGTGCTGAGTGTAAAATGCATAATTAATATGAGATAAATTTTTATTATGATTATTCTTGCATGGTTGATATAATTCATGTTTTGTACAAGTTCGGCACATTACAATATGGCTTATTTCATCAGCCCCTGGATATTTTTTTAACAAGACTAATAAGAATGAACTAAAAGATGAAATTAGTAAGCAGAGAATAATTTTATAGAGCTGGAAAAATGTACTAACTGGGTAACTCCATAATAGATAATTTTAAATTTAAATGGTTGCTCATTTAAAGTTCTCTCAATTAACACCCACCAGTTATATAATTTCTCTTGTCTTTCTCATCTGTTCTCTGTTATTTGAGTCAGTTGAGAGTCAGCCAAGTACCTCTTCCTCAGGAAAGACTTCCTTCTACTGAGCACTCCCAGGTAGTCTGGGCAGCTCTGTCTTGTCTTCAGTAGTATCATCTGTGTGCTTTCATGGGGATCTGCCATGCAGTGTATAGTGATGCTCGTTTACTTGCTGTTTTTCTTGCAAAGATGAATTTACAGTTTTATGCTTTTATGAAATATTTATGAAGAGACGATTAGAGAATTAAACAGTTTATTTACCACATATTTACCCCTTTTATCCTCTCATTCTACTCTGCATTTCTAGTACCATTCTCCTCCTTTTCAAAAACATCCCTTTACTGTGATGTATCTTTATTGTAGGTCTAGCTGGCAAATACTTTCCCAAGGTATGCTGGCATTGGGATTTCTGTAATTTGCTTTCACTTTTAAAGGGTATGTTTTCTGCGTATAGAATGTGAGGTAGTAGCTTTGTTTTGAATGCTTTCTCCAGCACATTAAAGACATCAATCTTATATCTTCTGGCTTTTATCACTTGTTTTGCAAAGTCAGCTTTTACTCCTATAGCTGCCCCTTTAACTGTAATGTGTCCTGTTTCTTTGATTATTTTGAAAGTTGGTTTTTTTTTTTAAAGTTTTTTTTATTGATTTCAGAGAGCAAGAGAGAGCGAGCGAGCATGAGTGGGGGTAAGAGGTAGAGGGAAAAGAAGGGCCATCTGTACCCCAATGTTTATAGCAGCAATGGCCACGGTCGCCAAACTATGGAAAGAACCAAGATGCCCTTCAACGGACGAATGGATAAGGAAGATGTGGTCCATATACACTATGGAGTATTATGCCTCCATCAGAAAGGATGAATACCCAACTTTTGTAGCAACATGGACGGGACTGGAAGAGATTATGCTGAGTGAAATCAGTCAAGCAGAGAGAGTCAATTATCATATGGTTTCACTTATTTGTGGAGCATAACAAATAGCATGGAGGACAAGGGGTGTTAGAGAGGAGAAGGGAGTTGGGATAAATTGGATGGGGAGGTGAACCACGAGAGACTATGGACTCTGAAAAACAATCTGAGGGGTTTGAAGTGGCGGGGGGGGTGGGAGGTTGGGGTACCAGGTGGTGGGTATTATAGAGGCACAGATTGCATGGAACACTGGGTGTGGTGAAAAAATAGTGAATACTGTTTTTCTAAAAATAAATAAATTGAAAAAAAAAAAAAAAGAGGTAGAGGGAGAGGGAGAAGCAGACTCCCCATTGAGCCAGAGCCTGAAGTGGGGCTGGATCCCAGGACCCAGAGATCATCACCCGAGCCAAAAGCAGACACTTAACAATCTGAGCCATGCAGGAGCCTTATTTTGAAGGTTTTGAAAGGATTTTTTTTTTTTAAGGATTCCCCCCCCCCTTGGTTTTCATAGGATGTAGCTAAGTTACTTTATTTTTATGCTGCTTAGGGTTCTCAAACTTCTTATACCTATAGATTGGTATCATTCACTGGTTATAGAAAAACTGAGGCCAAATATTGGGCTTCCTTCTCTGAGACTACTGTCTCTTTGGGATTCCTTTGCCTCAAATCCAGGCTGCAGATTTCAATGGAAACACAGGTTTGGGGCCATTACCTCTTTTAAAAAAATTTTTTTTCTTATTGTTTTTGTCTCTTCCTCTTCTGTGACTAAAATTTCATTTGAGGCAGACCTTAACATTTTTGCCTACTGCCCATTCATGTTTCTCTTCATGCATAAATCTAGATATATTCTACAAATTTCTAGGTTCAACTAAAACATCTTTTAGCTTTGTCTAGCTTATTCAGTACTTAATCCTAATTACTATGATTTGTTTTAGGTTCTACAATTTTCATTTTATTTTTTTCTATTGATTCCAGTTTTCTGGTAAAAAATTCAATCTTGTTATATATTTTTATATGCTATCTTAATTACAGTTATTTAAAGTTCCTAACTGATAACTTTGACATCTTTGTCATCTATAGTTTTTTTTATTATCTTTTCCTTTAGTTCTATTCCTAGGTATACTTGTCAACTTTGGCTTAAATTACAGATATCTATCTATCTATAGATAGATAGATAAATAAATATATATATATATATATATATATATATATATATATGAATGAAAAATTGGAGACACTCTGGATGACATCATCTTCCTACAGAGGGGACTTCACCCAGTAGTCTTCTGGTAGAATATGGAGGAGCAGAATACCTCATTCCAGTCTGGGACTAAATTTACTCTATACTGGGTTGTAGACTTCATTATGATTACTCTTTCTTTGATTTCCCTACCCCTCGGGTTTAATTCTCCAGAGTTCCCCATTGAGTGCCCTAGGGTTTTATAAGGTGTCTCCTCATTGTTTAGGACCTGAAATATAACTTTGACTCCCAATCAGTGTGGCATGTCAGTCTTGCTCTGTTACAGTTCCTTCCCCCCGCACCTCCCACCTTTTTATACTATTGTGGGAAAAACTGAGGCCAAATATTGGGCTTCCTTCTCTGAGACTACTGTCTCTTTGGGATTCCGTTGCCTCAAATCCAGGCTGCAGATTTCAATGGAAACACAGGTTTCGATTTTTATCTTTCTAGCTCTGTGAGTTGTCTAAAGCTCTGCTGTGTGCTCTACATCATAGTAGAAATTCATTGCCTGGCTCTTGACTTCATGCTCTCTTCCAATTAGTTTAAAACCTCCTTAGGGGAAAGAGGCAGGCAGAAAATTGAGATCATTTCAGTTAGCTTTGTCTTAAGCCATAATTACTTTGGTAATTTCCAGTGCATTCAAACAAGTTTTTGAAACTTTAGATGACTTTACTACTCGTTTGTTGTCGTCATTAGGAGGTTGGGGTACCAGGTGGAGGGTATTATAGAGGGCACGGATTGCATGGAGCACTGGGTGTGGTGAAAAAATAATGAATACTGTTTTTCTAAAAATAAATAAATTAATTTATATAAAAAAAGGAGTATTAGTTAAGTATAAATTCTTCCATAATAGGCAGAGCAAATCCATGTTCTGTATTTTATCAATCTTCAGATTGTAACCATTTCTATATTTTGGAATATTTGTTTAATAAATTAGTATACTGTATTCATCTTTAGTCATCAATCTGCAAAATTGAGTGACTGACCTTATGAGACCTTTTAAGACTGTCTAATCACGAGGCTTTTGTAGGCAGCTTTCTCCTGTCTAGCTATCTACAATAACTATAGTCATCATCTCTTTGTATTTTATATTTGAATTGTTTTATTTATTAGCTGTGGTTATTTGTTTTAAATAATTTCTCTGATTAATACATTTGTCCATTCTGGAGCACCAGTGGCCATTAATGTTCTGTCTTTACCTGGCAAAGTGCACAGATAGATATTTGCAGGAGGGCAACTTGAGACAAGGAGAACAAGGAACACAACCACGCCAATGCAAAAAGGGTCATTTTATTTTGTTCCAAGCAGAAAGGAAGGGAAATATCAATAGAATGAATGGAGAGTTTCGAGGTTAACTGGAGTACTTTAAGGCAAGTAAATTGAAGAAATATATTCTTGATTCTTGATTCTTGATTAGAACAGCCCAGAATGTAAAGTTATTACATTTGCTTTCCTTCTTATACTTTATGGTTTGACTATATTCATATTTAGATCATTCACTTGGAATTTATTTCTTGTATAGTAAGAGATCTAAACTAATTTTCTAAAAATTTCTAATTTGCTACCAGTGATCCCACTATCATTAATCTAATATTTTCCCTATCCATTGATTTGTGATGTTTCCTTTATTATTTTTTATTCCATACTAGACTATATATTTTGTTGGTATCTATTTTTTCTCATTAATCTGTTATTCCTCTATTAGAATACTATTATATATTCTAATATAATATATTCTCATATAATATATTCTAATACTATATATTAGAACTATATATGCATATATATACATATATAAATAATGTGTGTTTCGAAGAACTGGTTGTTCCCCTTATTTTTCAGGAATTTCTTTCATATTTTTAAAAGAATAGTTTCCTTTGCATTTTATAATTTATCTCCCAAGTTCTTTGGTTCTATCATTCCTAAAAAAATCTTTTTGGGATTCTCTAGCAGAACTATATTGAATAAAATTACACACTTATAAATTCTTAGAATTGATATGTTTATAATAATAAATATTTCTTTTCAGGAATATAGTATTAATCTCATGCTTTTAGATGTCAGACTAGTTTGGCATTTGATTTTCAATTGATTATACCTATTTATTTTTATTCCTAAATATTTTATATGTTTTTGCTATTAATTTTTTCTGAACTGTAATTGACATACAATATCCTACTAGTTTCAGTTATACATCATAGTTTTTCAATATTTTTGTACATTTCAAAATGATTATCATGATAAGTCTAGTTACCATCTGTCACCATACAAAGTTACTATAATGTTATTGACTACATCACTGTGCTGTACATTATATCAATATAACATTTATTTTACGCATGGAAATTTGTACCTCCTAATACACTTCACCCGTTTTGCCCATCCTGCCAACCTCTCCCCGTCCTGGTCACCAACAGTTTATTTTCTGAATCCATCAGACTTTTTCTTTTTGTTTTGTTTGTTTGTTTTAGATTAGATATAATTAAAATCATATGGTATTTGTCTTTCTCTGTTTGACTTACTATTTCTGTTAGCATAATAACCTGTAGGTCCATGCTGTCAAAAATGGCAAGGCTTGATTCTTTTTTGTGGATGAGTAGTATGCCATTGTGTATATATATATCCAAACTTCTTTATCCATGCATCTATTGATGGAGCCTTAGGTGCTTCCATATCTTGGCCATGGTAAACAGTTACACAGTGAGCATAGAGGTGGATTTATCTCTTTGGATTTGTGTTTTCATTTTCTTTAGATACATACCCCAAAGTGAATTGCTGGATTTGTTTTTGCTATTATTAATGGCATTTCTCTGTCATTGCATTTTATGAACTGGAATAAGATTTTCTATGGAATGGTTTGAAAATATCCCTACTACATCTGGCCATTTTATACTCTTTTTTAAGCCTCATCATTTTTAGTTTTTTTTTTTTAATTTAGGCATAGTATTATGCTATTTTCCAGTAATAATAACTTAGGGGTATTCACTCATATGAGAAAATGATAATTTTACCACTTCCTAACAACTTTATTTTATATTTCTGTTTTGTATCTTGTTTTGTAAGCAACATGTCTCCCAAACATCAGCATTAAATACCATGTTTTGTGGTCATGTTTTGCCCTATAGATTCTTTATGTAAGCCACATATGTCCCAAATGTCAACATTAAATACCACATTTTGTTAGTCACATTTTGTCATAAATTTTCTTTACATAATTACAGATGTACTCTTCAAATTCTAATTAAAATATTATTTTTATCACCAATAAATATTGAATTAAATTAAATAATCCCTATGTCTTTCAGCTGATTGTCTTATTAATAACATTAAGCTACTTGATGTGTAATCTATATTACTACATATTCTAATATATTATTTAAGCTTTTATTCATTACATAAAAGATACATGGTAATGACAACTGTTAAAATACATCATTGATCCTTGTTTCCTTTTTTCTTTTTTTCTAACTCAAGTTGTCATTTTATAATTTGTGAATAAAATCGCAGCCATGGTTTTATCCAGTTTACTAAAGGTATCACCTTCAGAAGAAATTACCTGCCCAATCTGCAAAACAAGAACAATTATCTTCTGTTGAAAGGCTGGAAGCTTTTCAAACTTCGTTCTCTTCCATTTGTGCCATAATTTCCAAATAAATCACTGGCTCCAACTAATGCATAAACAATCAACTTCCCTATCATCTCTTCCATGCAATCATGAAATAGCCACCTACAAGATTCTTTGGAACACTCTAGAGTTTCAAAAATCTGTTTAAAGTCTTGAGGGTATTGATTTGTTATTTTCATGTCTCCATGTTTCTCTATTTACTTCAATGCAGCAGTTGCATTAACTGGACTCAATGACTGTAAATAGTCCTTTATCTTGAAATTGTGCATCATAAAACACTGCTTTAACATGTGAAAAAATATAACATAGCAGATGTTAAATTTTCTGTAAATAAATACTGAGGAAGCGTCAGTTGAACTAAACCCAAGAATTTTGTCCTACTTGTTCATTTGCTCGTTCTAATTGTTTCTTATTCTTTTTCTTTAACAATTCAAATAAATTATTTTTAAGATTTTATTTATTTTAAATTTTTATTTTATTTTTTCAGTGTCCCAAGACACATTATTTACACACCACACCCAGTTCTCCAATACGTACCCTCTTTAATACCCACCAACATGCTCACCTAACATCTCACCCCCCTCCCCTCCAAAACCCTCAGTTTGTTTCTCAGAGTCCGCATTCTCTCATGGTTTGTCTTTTGTTTGATTTTCACATTTGTTCCTAAAAGCATCTTGTCTATAACTTACTTTTTCATGCCACCATTGCTAGTTCTTAGAATCTATTATTTTTTCTATATGGACAGAATTGGATAGCTTTTGGGTTATTCCTATATTCTTGAAAGACTTACACAGTATTTGTAACTTGTTTTTGAGAGTATTTACAGATAAAACTATCTGCATACAGAACAAGTTTTGTAAAGTAATCCCTTGACAGTTTTCTCAATTTATTTCCTTGTTATTGGGTCTGATTAAAATTTTCTGCTCTTTCTTGAGGCAATTTTGGTAATTTCTAGTTTACAGCAACTATTTATTTCATTGATAATTGTATCTTTTTGACATACAGAACAGTATTTTCCTAAATTTTCCACTACAAAGAAGTCTCTTTCATTTTAATTGTCATCATTCTATCTTACCTTATTGTTTGTCACATTTTTCCCCCGGGCATTATGTTGATTATACAAAACAAAACAAAACAAACCTAAAACAACCAAAATAACTATATTTAACATTGACTAAAGAGCTTTGCCAGATTTGGTATGAAGAGAGAAAGCACAGATAATGCTCAGGTCCCTCAGTGAAGTCCAATGTTATAGATTTTTTTTTTTTCTGATGTGGAACTAGAAATTAGTTTCTCATATTTAGCATCTCACTTTCTTCTTGATTCCTGTTAGGTACAATATTTGGAAAAGAAAAAGTTCCTTGTATTGGAGCTCTAACTTTGACAATATGAAGAAAGATCAGCAGAACTAAGGTTGATTCATGCAATACTTGGGGTTTTACGCCACTAGTACACAGTTGATAAGAACAATTCGGAAGCTTTGCCTTAGATCCTTTTTCTGCCATCAACCATTTATTCCTCGACAATGTATATTCATGGATTTTCTCTGGTTCTGTTTTGTCCCTGTAGCTAATCTCTGTTCTTCACCCAATATGGCTTCTCTATTGTATCTTGCTTCTTTTGGCCTGTCTTCATCATTCTCTCCCCTCTGTCCATCTCTCTGGCCCATTCAGCTCTCTTTTGGCACCTACATGTCTGAATTCATCTTAAATTAGTGTTATTGTTTATGTAACCAAAACTTTTCATTGGGATTGCTTGGTTTAGGTTGAGAGGAGTTCCTTAATTTGAGCATTCATGCTTTGTTAATCTTGTCTACTCAGTCTGGGGGTTGTCAAAACCACACCAAGTATCTTACCCGACATTTGTTATTCCTTTTGATGTATTTCTAACAATTTTTCGTGATGGAATGGGGAACTGGCAAGGCAGGGTTTTAGTGTTGATTAGTCTTACTACAGAGTTTGAACTTCATGAGGAAATAGATCCTTATCCTATCAGTGTTCTAAAACCTTTTCTCTCACAATATCAAAAAGTATAAATCCAGTGGAGAGGTAGAAACAGAAATGGAGGAATACTACGTCCAGTTGCAGATATTTTAGTTTAAGCTTAGATAAAGGAAGGGATAGGGAAAATGTCTGAGACTGTTTTATGTCAGAAGGCATAGGAATCACACTTTTTTTTTTTTTTTTTTTTTTGTATAAGCTAGACAAGTTGCCTTCTGGATAGGGGACACAGTCAGCCCTAGAAAGTCATATGCTCTCTTATTTCTCACTCATGTAGACACCAGACACCAGACCTTGTTCTCTCTACAGGGGTTCAGAGATACAAGCCTAAGTGTCACAGCTGAGAGAATAAACACTAGTCTGCTTTTTTATTTAACTTGTGTCTTGTCATCCCATTTCACTCAGGAGATAGAAGTCTGCATCTGATCCCTTACCTCAAACATTAAAGGTTGATTTCTCTCTTTTGAGGCTTCTTAAGATGAAAATACATATCCAGGCCTCTAAAAATAAAGATATAATGCAATAACTGAAACCAAAAAGTATTTGTGGTGAAAACCAGGACTATTTCCGTCAGTCCCATGGACATTCTCTAGATCTTGGTCATTCCCTCAAAGCAGAAAAAGGAACATCTGCTGAATTGACTTTATTTCTCTCTCTCTCTCTCTCAATGTATATATATAAATATGATATATATGATTAAAATATGATGTATGCCAATTCCATCAGTGTAACAACTCCAGAGATCACAGCTCCCAAGTCTAAGTTGAATAAAATCAGTCTCTAGTTGAGTTTTTTATTATTAATGCATTGTTTGAGTGAGGTGGTTACTGGGTTGCTCCTCTGCTTTCTTTCAAATAGACTTTGTCATTGATCTCAAAAATAAAAGTACTTGCCATGGGCTACAGATAAAAGCACAAAAAATCCAGTATTTTTTTTTTTTTAGAGGCAGCAAGAAGTGTAAACATTAATAGAGCTTTCTATTGTTAAAGAAGTCCTGGTGAGCAGGAAAGACACCATTAATTCCAGGATGCAAGTCATGACTCAACTCACTTAAGGGAAAATTCTCTAATGGGCAGTAGATTTTCTTATTATAGCTAGCAGGCTTTCTTGGTGATGAAGGTTTCCTCACTCAGAGAGGTTGAGTTGTTACAGAGAGTGGTCACAGAAACATTAGCCCATCTTATACCAACATAGCATTGTATGCCATTTTTATTATCTGAAAAAAAAAATAAGTAAATCAGTGTAGAGTGGAATTAACATTGTTAAAGTTCATAATATGTAATAAGAACTTCTACTAATACCTTTAACTCAATAAGTATAGGAGGTAGGTGTCATTTTTGTTTTATAGTTTCAGAAGCTATAGCTCAGAAAGTAGCCCAAGTTCACATTTTTTGGAACTTGTATATGTAGAGACAAAGTTTCTTGGATAAAGACTTCATTAAGGATTTGATATATATTTTCCAGGAAAGAGGAAACTCTAAGGAGGATAGAAAGGACTGGAAGATAGGAGCTAAGGCAGAGCATAGGTCTAGCTGGAAAGTACCTTGAGAACTAGAACCAGACATGAGAATATGTAATATCTATTCACTGAGCCTACAAGAAAATGCCAAAAATTATGTTTAGCAGTGACTCAAGGTAGATATTTTTGAAATCAGATTGCCTATCTGAGAGGAGGAAATGAACTATATAATTTACAGCATTGAGGCAGCATCAGTGGAGGAAACAGCAAAAGGACTAGTGAATGATGGCTACTGAAGCAGATGAATGAGAAGAAAGCAGGAAGGAGGGGTTTCTAAGATAATACTACATGGCCCAGTAGTGACTTTATGGTCCCAGGAAGTTTGGCAGACTTCTAAAAAGTTTCTAAAAAGATCGATCTATTAATTTTTTAAAATTCTGTGAATAGTGTATACAAACAATATAGTGTCTATTCTTTCAATAGAGGACATTAGGCACAAATTGATATTTACAACATTTATTTTTAAGTTAATATTAGTTTAAAGCAATTTTCTTTAAAAATGAAACCATCATCCTTGATAGCCTGTGATAATTGTCCTAGATAACATGTGTACCATGGTAAAGAGCTATGTATATAAAAATATAAATTAAAGGAAAATGGATATTTCAGTATAAGGGAATATATTTTCAAGATGAAATTACATATTGATAACAATGGTTGACAAATGCTATAGCAGTGCCCCCAGAGAAACATCCTACCTAAAAATGGACAACTTTCAGAAGTCCTAGGGTAATGCCTAACATGTGTGTAATCAGTGAATACATAAGTGATTGAGGAAGAAGATGCCAACTTTCTCTGAAGAGCAGTCTTAATAAATAAAAAACACCAAGGAAATAATCCATCTTTACTGAATCAAAATAATAAAATTAATAAACTAAAACATGAAACTTAATGAAATATGATTAAACAAAAAGCAAAATAAACCCTGTAAGAGATATCAAATAGTTTATATATCATGTATACATACAGCTGGCATATTTTAGTCTCCCATTACTGGAGTGAAATTAATGTGACTCAGAAGACACTGAATTTATTTATTTTTTAACTTGTAATGATCCAAGAGAAAGAAGCCCTTCTATGAAATATTACCAATATGAAGAGGATGTAAGGTTTTCTCTCGTCTCTGCCTACTTATTTTATTGTCATTTATTTTTCTGAATTTTATAATAGGCTTTTGAAATATCAGAATTAATAAAATATCCTTGCCTTGATTCCTTCTCTTTAATATAGCTGACATAGCAGATATTTTCAAAAGAAAATTTGGTAAAAATGGTTATACATCAATTATATCTTTGTGTACTTCTTTTTTAAAGATATTTATTTATTTATTTATTTGACAGACAGATCACAAGTAGGCAGAAAGGCAGGCAGAGAGAGAGAGAAGTAAGGAAGCAGGCTCCTTGCTGAGCAGAGAGCCCGATGTGGGGCTCGATCCCAGGACCCTGGGATCATGACCTGAGCCGAAAGAAAAGGCTTTAACCCACTGAGCCACCCAGGCATCCCTCTTGTGTACTCTTTTTTTTGTTTGTTTGTTTGTTTGTTTGTTTTATTTTTTTTCCAATTTATTTATTTTCAGAAAAACAGTATTCATTATTTTTTCATCACACCCAGTGCTCCATGCAAGCCGTGCCCTCTATAATACCTACCACCTGGTACCCCAACCTCCCACCTCCCCGCCACTTCAAACCCCTCAGATTGTTTTTCAGAGTCCATAGTCTCTCATGGTTCACCTCATTGATTCAGAAACTGCTTTCTAAAAATTTATTCAAAGACTCTCAGAAAGAGGGGCCCCTGGATGGCTCAGTGGGTTTAACCCTCTGCCTTCGGCTCAGGTCATGATCCCAGGGTCCTGGGATGGAGCCCTGCATCAGGCTTTCTGCTCAGTAGGGAACCTGCTTCCCCCCTCTCTCTGCTTGCCTCTCTGCCTACTTGTGGTCTCTCTCTTTTTTTGTCAAATAAATAAGTAAAATCTTAAAAAAAAAAAGACTCTGAATGAGAACAAATATTAATTACCAAAATATTGGCTGTAATGTTTGATAATGGTTAAGATGGATAAATCTGAAATGCCTCAAAAATATGTGGCTTGGTGTGGTGCCTGGGTGGCTCACTGGTTAAGCCACTGCCTTTGGCTCAGGTCATGATCTCACAGTCCTGGGATCGAGCCCTGCATTGGACTCTGTTCAGCAGGGAGCTTGCTTCCTCCTCTCTCTCTGCCTGCCTCTCTGCCTGCTTGTGATCTCTCTCTGTCAAGTAAATAAATAAAATCTTAAAAAAAAAATATGTGGCTTGGTAAAAAGTAAGTCTTCATATAGATCGATTACTGCATATTATGCATGCACATAGTAGGCATTAAAATAGAATCATACAATGGTGCTTTTTATCAAGGGATTCTTGAGTGGACATCATTAGGTATGAAGCTCTATTTAAATTATAACTTTTTTGTGCATAAATGTTTGTCTTTTTAAGAGAAAGATGAGGAACATTATATTAACAAGTTACCAAAAGATAACATGACCAAATGTAGAGGGAAGTTAATCACATCAAAAAACATGTACAAGGGGACGCCTGGGTGGCTCAGTTGGTTAAGCAGCTGCCTTCGGCTCAGGTCATGATCCCAGCGTCCTGGGATCGAGTCCCACATCGGGCTCCTTGCTCGGCAGGGAGCCTGCTTCTCCCTCTGCCTCTGCCTGCCACTCTGTCTGCCTGTGCTCACTCTCTCCCCCTCTCTCTCTGACAAACAAATAAGTAAAATCTTAAAAAAAAAAAAAAAAAAACATGTACAGGGGCACCTGGGTGGTTCAGTGGGTTAAGCCTCTGCTTTCAGCTCAGGTCATGGTCTCAGGGTCCTGGGATTGAGTCCTACCTACATCAAGCTCTTTGCTCAGCAGAGAGCCTGCTTCCTCCTCTCTCTCTGCCTGCCTCTCTGCCTACTTGTGATCTCTCTCTGCTAAATATATAAAATCTTTTTAAAAAAATACATATGTTGTTAAGCTAAAAAAAGTTAAAAATTTTACAAAATAAGATATCTTGTTTGTAAAACAAACATGCACAAGTATACATATACAAACATGGTAAATATTATATGCTACAAAGTGTTCACAATGGCTTTTTCTGGTTAATTTTTTGCCTTTTTTTTCTTTTGATCACCTGTATTTTTCTACATATTATAGGACTAAACATGCATATTTATGACCGAGACTGAAACAATGAGAATTTTTAAATGTGTAAGGATTCACAAGACAGAAATTAACAAAGAAAATATGATAGCAAATTAAAAATAATGAATAAAGGTCTCTAATCCTCAGGTAGTTAATTTGAAAACCCTATTCCACTCCTTCCTATTAAACTCTGTCCTTCTCGAAACATGCCATGTTCTCTCATGCATTCATGATTTGGCATTTACTAGTTCTTTTCCCTTATCATGCTAAACTACCAAGAAAACTCCTTATTTCTCAAGCCTTCTCATGCCTGGAATATAGTGAGTGCTTAATATATGTTGTTTGCTTCAGTGAAGAATTGAGTGAGTCAGTCTGTTCATGAACTGAATACAGAGATGGGTGGAATCAGGTTCATACAGAAAAGAGGGGAGTATATTTCAGAATAAGAGAGAACTTGCATAAGTCAGGATTAATGCTCTATTCAAGTCACAGGAAAGAAAAGGAGATTCCTATGGGAGATTTTGTGCTGGAATCATAAGAAAATATAGTTGGACAGAGATAATGGAGAGACTTATAAAAAGTTTAAAATTCTAGAGAAATTTGAACATATCTGTAAAAGAAAACTCTCCCCCATCACTAAACATTGGGTTCCGAAATGTGAGCAACTTTCCTTTGAAGGCATTCAATAGGAAATGAATCACTTTCTCATATTCAAACAATATTCCATGTTTATTTTATTAAATTTCAGGTTTTTAATGATTATTTTCATATCTGGCAGTATCTTTAATGTCTTTTACATATTACAACCAACCAATACCCATTTATCTATATATACAACACACCCATTCACACACATACACCCTCACAGCCACACACACAGAAATCCTTTTTGTATGGCAGAAGGCAATTTCATTTAATGATGGCAGTGATTGATAGTTACACATTCACAATCGATTGCTTCAATACCTGCTCATAATCCTACAATATTAAAAAGAATCCCTTAACATTTACTCTTGATGCTCTTTAGAAAGCAAATATATTTCTGTTCCTGAATAAAACACTGAGTATTAAAGATTTAGATAAATTACACTGACTGCTGCCAGTGGTGTCCCCTGCAGTGAATTAAAAAATACATTTAGCATGAAAACAAGGAACAGATGTTATTTTTACAGTCATTGTTCAAATGGCTCCAGTGAGCTGCATTTTTCCCTAGTGCTCCTTTGACTCCTTACAGAGAGGATGAATTATGGGTTTTTTATGTTTATGAAAGGATAGATAGGGTGACAATAGTAATGATAATTTAACTCATAATCATATCTTAAACAATCTTCCTGAAGTTGAGTAACAAGTCAACAAAATACAAAGAACCAGCTTTGATTTGAAAGCCCTAGATTGCCAAGTTCTTTCCCTAACGCTATGGAACAGAGCCACGAGATTTCACATGCCATATTAGCAAAAAGGGAATCATTCCATTATACTCTGTTTAGAGTAAGTGGTAAGACAGAGGAAACTCAGGGAAATCCACTCCCTCTCCCCAGGGTTAAGGGCACTGTACTGGTTAAAGAGTGTCTTTCAATAGGCCAGACTTGATATAACTGACGATTTCTCCATAACATTACAGTAGCACAGACAAGTGTTATTGAGACATTCTCATGCATTTGCATGGTGTGACCTAAATAATGTCACCTTTACTGGATATCCATCCCAGTGGGTTTCAAGAATCATCAACATATAAGGAGAGAAAGTCTCTTCATTAGTTTAATGCTTAATGAGGGAAGGATTCTATGTGGATATAGTTAATACAGTTTCGTTTCCCAAATAGAACTTCTCTGCTGTAGTGTGTTACTTATAAAGTAGGTTGTTAAATGAAAAATCAGAAGATAAGATGGTATAATGAAAAGAACATGGAAAACACTCTGGATCTAGACATACTGAGACTTGAGTTATAAATGCCAGTTACTTGTTGGAGGAGTTCTGGAAGTCCCAAACCTTATTTTTTCTCATCTATAAATTTTATGTAAAAATACATACTTTCTAGGGCTAATATAAGGATGGAATTAGGGAAATTCAAACATAACCTAAATAAATGAGTGTATTCTTTTCCTGTGTTTGCTTATTTATTGCCTTCCTAAACAGAATCTGCTGGTGACAAGCCCCTCCACTTTTCTTCACACATTTCCCTTTGGCTGGAATATTTGTTCATTACTTTTTTTCTCTAATGTCCATTTCTTCTAAGTGACCACCTCCAAATGCTCCAGAAAGGAAAAACCCACTTTTCTCTCTGAATTTCCCAACATTCTGTTTTCTGGAAACTTGCTGAATTTTGCACTATTGGAAGTCAGATTCTATATTATGACTGTTCTTTCCCCCAACAATCTAGCATATTCCCTTCCCTGTGGTGGCTTTTTCATACATGGTGCACCTGACTAATGAATGACTGATGAAATATATGATGGCTGACTGACTGACTGACTGACTGAATGAATGAATGAATGAACGAAGTGTTAATTTAATATATTTCTACTTGAAATGCTTTCACATACATTCTTTCAAGTCGGGAGAAAGTATGTTATTTTTATTTAAAACAATATGAATATCTACTGATATTTGAGCACCCAATATGTAATATGTAGTGAGTGGATTTTATATATCAATATACAACAATCCTGATAGCTAGATCTTCGTATCACAGATGAGGAACACATACTTACAGCAGTTCAATAACAATTCCAGGGTCACACAGCTAATAAGCACAAATGCTGAGATTTGAACCAGGTTCTTATTTTAAAACTAAACTCTGCATTTCACATTACAAGCTGAAATGAAATCCCTAAAAGATTTTGTGATTTGATACAGGATTCTGATTCATGGACTGATTCTAGTTCTGATTCAGAACTAGAACCTAGATCTCTTGGAAAAAAAAAAATCAGTAAGTGGAGGAAAGCTGAATGGGAGATCTGCATTTTTAACTCTAACTTAGATGGACAACTTGAGGTTACATAATAAAAGAAGGTTAATGATAGAACTATTCCCAGAATCTATATCTCTGCCTAATGAATGAGCCACAAGATACACATTGCTTTATCTTATTCCCACTCTCAAAAGGAAAATTCTCTGAACTAAAGACAGGGATATAGGAGAATATCCTTAAATTCCTCATCACTCATGACACAGTTGGAGGAGCATGCAAGAGATTTTCAGAAGCCTTTCCAGGGTCTAATTAGTTTTGCATTTTCTCTGTGGTGCTATGGGCCAAGAAAGAGCATTCATTCATATAAAGATGAATCAACCCTGAAGAGAGGAAAACCACATGATCTCTTGCTTGGTTTATTGAAATAGCCTCCAAAAATGGTTTTCTACCTGCACTACTGCCATTTTATAATCATTTTTCCACAGGACAGCCAGAGTGTTATTTTTTAAATTTAAATAATTAGATGATATCACTTTTTCTACTTAAAATCCTCCATGGCTTCCCAATTCACCCACTATGCTATTTAGCATCCTTGCCTACCCTTTACTGGGCCCCTTTCTTCAACCTTTTTCCTTGACATACTCCTAATTTGATGGTCTTCTCCAAACTTACCCAACCAATGAACCAAGACCTTTTCCAGAGCATGGACTTTGCCTGTGCTTCATTCTTCATCTAGAATGTTCTCTCAACCCTGTTTGCATATCTCAGCCTAAAATAGTATTTCTTCCAAAAGGTGTGTCCTTAGACTCTCTCTAAATATAGGTTCTCCAATTGTACTTTCTGATAAAAAGGCATGATTTAATTTCTATCACTTATAAAAATTTGTAGTGATATATATTCACTTATTTATTTAACATCTCTCTTTCCCACTTTAACTGAAGCTCCATGAGGTCAATGTCAATGATACACACACACACACACACACAGAATATACATTACTATAATATTATATACATATATATGTAACATATATAACATACTATTTCTATTTTATATATTTTATATATAACCATAGTTTATATGTACATAATCTATTTTTATATGTATATAGGTAAATATACCCACACACATATTTTAATCTATAGTTTTTGGAACAAAACCAAAGCTTAGTAACTATACAATTAATAATTCATTAAAGAAATACCTGGAATTAAGAAAGATTTGTTGCTTAAATGAGGTAATACTCCTTTCTAGATATTCTGTGAAACTAAATTCACCAACCGCCAGGGTTAATTGGCGTCGATATACATCTCTCCATCTCCTTTCCAACTAATTATCTGATGTCACAGCAACAAGGCTAAAGGATCTGGAAAGCCTTTCTAAGAAGAAGGTGATTAAGGGCACATTAAGATTGCAACTTATCTCATCAACAAAATGATGTCCCAATAGGCATTATTTAGCAGTTGTAAAACCAATTAAGTATGATGGCAACAACCTTAGTAAAAACACCAAGAGTTTCTCTAATCAAAGGGATGTAAACACCATGCTAAATGCAATAATGAAACAGAATACAACAGCATTGTTGAAAATTTATGTAGTATGATTTCCTTTATTGATTCATCTTTCATTAAGCTATAAACCAAGTTTTTATTTTGCTCCATTTTCTATATGTTAAGTATTTTTATCACTACTTCTGCTACAACTACTGTTTACTGAATGCATACTAAATGTATTGTTAAGCATCTATTATATAATACATCCTCAACAATATATCAAACGATAAAGTATTTTCACATGAAGAAAACCGACCTGCAAGAACCCATGATCCTGCAGTTTCTAGTTCATAGAGATAGCATTTGAAGACTGGTCTATGTGTTCTAAAATCTCAAGATTCATAATTTAATTTCTTTAATTATTCTCATGCTGAAATATAAACTAAATATAAATTTATATATTTTTAAATTTACTTAAATAATCATTAGTTCTTATCATATGTGTGCATGTGTTAATTTCACTTATAATATTAATATCATTTAAATTCTAAATTTGGAATTTCATAAAACTGTCTTTTTTAGTTGAGGTATAATTATAGGATTTTTTTTTTAAGATTTTATTTATTTATTTGACAGACAGAGATCACAAGTAGGCAGAGAAGCAGGCAGAGAGAGAGAGAGAGAGGAGGAAGTAGGCTCCCTGCTGAGCAGAGAGCCCGATGCGGGGCTCGATCCCAGGACCCTGGAATCATGACCTGAGCCGAAGGCAGAGGCCTTAGACCACTGAGCCACCCAGGCGCCCCCAGGTATAATTAATATATAGTGGTATATTAGTTTCAATTGTGCAATTTAATGATTGAACAATTCTGTGCATTACCCAGTGATCATCATATATATACTCTTAATTACCTTTCTCTTTCTCCCATCCCCCATTCACTTTTCCTCTAGCAACCATGTTTATTCTCTATATTTAAGAGTGTTTTTTTGCATCTTTTTCATTGTTCATTTTTTTCTTAAATTACACAGATGAGTGAAGTCCTATGGTATTTCTCTTTGTCTGAATTATTTCACTCAGAATTATGCTGTCTAGGTGTATTCATGTTGTTGTACTTGGCAAGATCTGATTTTATTTTTTATAGCTAATATTGCACTGTGTGTGTGCATGTGTGTAATGAGATGTAATATCTGTTCATCTATCAATGGACATGGGTTGCTTCCATATCATGGCTGTTGTACATAATGCTGCAATAAGCACATACCTTTTTTTTTTTTTAAGATTTTATTCATTTATTTGACAGAGAGAGACACAGCAAGAGAGGGAACAGAAGAAGAAGAAGTGGGAGAGTCAGAAGCAGGATTTCCACTGAGCAGGGAGCCCGATGAGGGGCTCGATCCCAGGACCCCAGGCTCATGACCTGAGCTGAAGGCAGATGCTTAATGACTGAGCCACACAGGTGCCTTGGGGTACATATATCTTTTTAAATTAGTCTTTTCATTTTATTTGGATGAATGTCCAATAGTGGAATTACTGAATCATACGGCATTCTATTTTTAATTTTTTGAAGAACTTCCATTCTGTTTTCCACAGTGGCTGCACCACTTT
This sequence comes from Neogale vison, assembly GCF_020171115.1. Lineage (NCBI taxonomy): Eukaryota > Metazoa > Chordata > Mammalia > Carnivora > Mustelidae > Neogale > Neogale vison. The sequence goes on along the minus strand of NC_058096.1, from coordinate 91,601,632 downwards.
ATATTCCCATCAGTAGTGTATGAGGGTTCCTTTCTCCCCAAATCCTTGCCAATACTTCTTATTTCTTGTTATGTGAATCTGACAGGTGTAAAGTGATATCTTATTGTGGTTTTGATTTGCATTTTCTGCTTATTAGTGATTTGGAACATTTTTTCATGTGTCTGTTGACCATCTGTATGTCTTCTTTGGACAAATGTCTGTTCAGGTTCTCTGCCCATTTTTTAATTGGATTATTATTACTATTTGGTGTTGAGTTTTATAAATTCTTTATATAGTTTGGATAGTAACCCCTTGTTAGATATATCACTTGAAAATATCTTCTCCAATTCTGTAGGTTTCCTCGTTATTTTATGGATGGTTTCCTTCACTGTACAAAAGCTTTTTATTTTATTTTGGTGAGTTTTCAATCGTTTAACTTTGCTTTTGTTTTTCTTGCCTCAGGAGACTTATCTAGAAAAATGTTTCTATGGCCAATGTCCAGGAAATTATTGCCTATATTTTCTTTTAGGAGTTTTATGGTTTCAAGTCTCATATTTAGATCTTGAATCCAATTTCATCTAAGTATAGAATTGTATTTTCTCCCTGAATTACATTTCACCACTGTAACTCTCTTCATGACTTTATTTTTTAACCTATGGAAAGTGTAATTCTTTGTTCCTTAATGAATTTCCATTGGAATTAGAGCATAAGTGAGAGTCCAGATTTAGTTAAAATTCCATTTTTAAAAAGTTGATACAGAATAAAAGGGATATTAAAAATGGAGAAAGAATATAGTTTTGATGACTGAATGGATTTGAGTTATAAGGGAGAGGAAGGAATCAAGAATATCCTTATGGTGGGGTGCCTCGGTGGCTCAGTGGGTTAAAGCCTCTGCTTTCAGCTCAGGTCATGTTCCCAGGGTGCAGGGATCGAGCCCCACATCGGGCTCTCTGCTCAGCGGGGAGCCTGCTTCTTCCTCTCTCTCTGCCTGCCTCTCTGCCTACTTGTGATCTCTCTCTGTCAAATACATAAATAAAATCTTAAAAAAAATACAAAACTGTGCACAATTAAAAAAATATATATCCTTATGGTTATACTAACCTTTATCAAGAAAGAATTATTTTAAGAGTATGTTCAAGGAAAAGATTAGGGATGATGTTTAGAGCATGCTACCTTTGGGGCACTTGGCATTAGAGGTGGAAATTTTAATCTACCAGAGATAGAGAAGAAAAACTAAATAAATCACAGAAGTTATTAATTAGGTTTATTTTTTACTACAAGTCACAGAAAAATCAACCTTAAAAATGTATTAGATAATTAAAAAATGGATTGGCTTTCTTATAATGGACCTCTATAAATAATGAGTGAAAAAGTCTTGATTTGTTCAGTAGCTATGTGATGAAATCACCAACTGTCATTCTTTCCACTCTGCTGTCTGTATTGTTAGCTTTATTTTAAGTCTGGTCTCTGTCAATAACAATCAAGGTTATACTTTGCCTTTTTCAGATTAGCTACAAAAAATGAAATAACTATCATCAAAAGATTCTAAACTTCAGTTTGTTTGAGTCAACTTAAATCATGTGCTATTTCTTGAACCATAAGAGGGACTAGTGAATGCTTTGGGTTACTTCTGATTAAGTGGGGTGGGGTGGGAGGTTGGTAGTGATTTCTTGCTTGGCTCAGATATAACAGGGCCTCTTCTTGGAGCTGGGATTAATTTTCCAACTCAACAGTTCCTATGTAACGGATGTGTGGGCGGAATAAATTGTGAGACGTATAGTACTGTATCCTTTACAGAAAACAGGCAATGTATAGACTTTCAAGGATTAGGTGAGCACTAAATAAGTGATTATCAATGGATTTAATGATTAGAAATTTCCTGCCTTTGAAGAAAGAAGCTGAAATCAGGATATACTAGGTTAAAGAATGAACAGAAAAGCATGTGAGGAAGTGGATGCAGTCTTCTAGGATCGCTCTTCTTAAGATTTATGGCTTTTTAGGAAGACAATAAAGAGGGTGGGAAGCTAAAGAGGCATCATTATAGATTAATATGGGATGATTAATTTAAACAATGGAAGAGAAAAAGAAAATACCTCCTGTATTTGAACTAGAATTATATTTTGCCAATTCTCAGAAATTATTTTTCATCATGATAAGATCTCAATTTAAGAAGCACTTATTTTCATAAATGAGTGATTAATTCTAATATTACTATTGTTAAAATCTTGCTTCATTTTGACATCAATATTCAGTGAAACAACATATCCATTTCTTCCTCCTATGAGAATGTGGTAACACTGTTCTCTCAGGAATTGTGGGAGACTAAATATGACAATGTGTATGAAGTCCATAACATAATCCTTGGCATGTAGTAGTACTCAATAAATATATTTTTTAGCCCATCTCTAGTCTATGAGTCTCACTGATAAAATAAAGAAACTAGACTAGATTATCTCTAAGATCTAAAAGTCAATTAGCATATGATTTTAATTTAAACACATGTTTAAGCACCAAAGAAGTTATAACTGTTGAGAGGAACAATTTGAAAGTATCTCCACTTTATGAGCTGGAGAATTTCCTGCTACATCTGCTGGTTTAAGGTTTATGAGTAGCCTTGACTCTTTATGATGTGCCTTGTTTCTACAATGTTCAAACATCTCTGAGTTAACGAACAGGAAAAAAATGTTGGTTGCCTTTCAGACTATGTGTTTGTCCTGTCTTATTATACTCTAATTTTGGTCTTTGGATATCATGATTGTATGATATGTTTGTCAAGTAAAAGATATGTTTGCATGTATTTATAAAAAGTTAAAATTAAATGTTTCCCTAAGAAATTTACATATAGAAGCCTATTATTCTATGAGTAAAATAGCCCATCATTTCCTTTTATATCAGTATAAGCTCTGTGGTCCTAAGTTAATACACCAACATGTAAGATGCCCTTGGTTTTGAACCATCCCTTTCCACTATATATTATCACAAGCATCTTGCATTCCAAATCAGTAATGGTCACTGTATATTATTATAAAGTTAATGCATCTTAGGATCATTTTGGTTTGTGCTGTACATCATCGTAGGCAGAATTGTCAGCTTCGTGCTTGCAGCTGCTCTCAATCTGTCATCATAAATGATAAAAGAGCTTTGGAGTCTTATTTTCTATTGTACATTATTGTCACTACAAGAATGCAAGACCAGCATATCTTGGCTTGCTCACAGGACCCTTTATGAAGATAAGAACTTTACTAGAGAATCAGGGAATCTTTATATTTCTAAGTAAATAAATAAAACTGTAAATCTGCTAAAGTTCTGGCTTAATACCACAGGAACGTAACATAAAGCCTCGTTCTTATATACAGATCTCAATTTATTTTTTCAATTATTTTTAATTTTCATGATCCTTGGTCCCTGAAGTAAAACTGGTATAATTTCTCAAGTGGATATTTTTGAGCACTTGTCAGCCAATGTGAAATAAATAATATTGAATGACAGTTCTCCATAGGTTTCTCACATTTCTGCATGCCCTGTGTGCAAGGCATTAACTTCCACTTATTCTGAACAGATTTTTCCAAGGATATGTGTATAGTGAACAGTCATGGAAGTAAAGACTGTATCTCTTTCTGGGGTAAATGACAGGTTTGCTTACAGTTTGGGAAAAACAGTGTGTTTCTCTAAAACAAATGTCAGGTTTGCTTTTTGTCCAGTATAATAAAAACACCTCTCTCTGGAGCACCGGACCAGCATGTTACTGCCTACTATAAAAATTTAGGTTTTCCTGTGCTCAGGATTCTTCTTCTTATATTTCAATGCCCTGAGTATACAGGTATCTATCTGCATCTGTTTCTATTGTCCCTGAGAACTTGGGGAGGAAGGAATGGAAATAGGTTGCAGCTCATGATATTTGTTGTACATAAGAAATAAAATCTATTATTTCCATCCCTGGACTCTTTTATTTCTTCTGCTAGTTTCTTCACTGGAACTTTGGCAGGTTATCTTGTTAGGTTTTAAGTAATTTTTTACAATTCTTGACAATATGTTTAAGAAAATGAAGAAGAAGCTTCCTAAGTTTTCAGTGGAGAATTTATTTTTGGAAGCCAAGTGAAACCCAAACAACAACAACAAAATACATGTGTTTACATATTTTTTTCCTATCACTTTCTTGATTTTTAAAAATCTATTTGCCAAAAGATTTTATGTAATATCAAGTCTATTTTATTGCTGAGAAGAGGAGCAGCATCAGTGAGGGAAATAAAATCTTTTAAAAAATATTAAAATGTTTCCCAAGAAACCAGAATTTTTGTGTTTGTGTGTCTGTGATTGTGTGAGAGAGAGAAAGAGAGAGAGAGAGAAATTTATTTTAACTGAGTGCTTATTTCAGAGAATATAAGTAATACTTAAAATGGATAATAATCATGGAGATATCTTTATTTAACTTTATGTGCAGAGAACTATATTCTAGGCTTTCTTGAAATTGCTTTGGCCGATTAGGTGTTAGATTAGAGATCTGTAATTCTATATCCTAATTTTATTTTAATAGACTATTAGTACTTTCCTGGAAGAAGGTTGTAATAACTTAAATTTTACTTCCATATTAGTTTAACAGGCTCCTTTTCTTGTCTATATAATATTTATAGGTAACTTCCTCCAGTCTAAGTTTTACATTTTTAACATAACCATGATTTTATTCCAATTGTCTGCCATTCTCTTGTGATCATACACTTGGCTAGGCTCTGGCAATTCCATTTCCATTGCCAATATTTTGTCTAGGAATGGGTATTTGATAACATTTTGATTAATGTCTGAGGGGAATGCTGGAACTCTTCTGAATATGCCTCTCTTGCTCTAAAAAAAGAAGTATGGAGGGAGATGTTCTCCTCTCCTTTCAGGATGATATGGTGTGCGGAATTGTGATAGCCATCTAGGATCCTAGAGACTCACTAGTCACAGAATGAATGAACTAGACTCCTAGTCAGAGGTCCTCACTGGAATGATGGTAACCTAGTGGAGAGTATAAAGAATTCTAGTCATTGATGATATTAAGTCACTGGACTAAGTCCCTGGACTGGTATGTATACATACCTGAGATATGGTATGCAGGTATGGTATACATACATGGTATGTATATATGAGATAGTGAATTTCTTTATTGTTAAATCCACATAAAACTTTATGGATCTCTTAAATGAAGTTATGTGTGTATGTGTGTGTGTGTTGGATACGTGTCTAGGGAAAGAATGGAACCAAAAGTCATAGATAAAATCTGACCGAGTTCCAGACAAAGCTAAAATTCACAGGGTCATTTTAAAGGTCTATGATATTCTTACCACATAAGGAGCTTTCATTAGATCTGCATACTGTCAAAGACAATTTCTTGTTAATCATTCTAATTTTTTTCTGCAAAATAGTATATAAAAACAGTGTTTAGATTCTCTCCTTATTATATACTGTTGAATCTTTTGTTCATGAAGAATCTTACCTGAATCTCGCTATTTCAAATGAATTAAAGAAAAGCTGCATTGTTTTAGTATGGGCAATAAAATGGAGTTTTGCTTCTTAGAGCACTGTTTTTCTTCATTTTATGCAGCTATGTTTGGGGGTGTTCCATGGAACTGGTATAAATTAATATGAAATAACTGCAAAATGGAATTTGTGCCTGGGATTCTGCAAATTTAAGACAAAATTACATTTTACATACAAACCAATGAGTTTATGCTAGCATTATGTGTCAAGCATGTCCTCACTAAATATGCATAAACAATGGTGATAATTTCAGTATCATAGCTAATCATTTATTTGTCAAAATGAAAATATAAATGATATCTTTCCTATTACATTGATTTTAAAGCATATCCTTAATGTGATGGCTCACTCATAAAACCAATCAGGCAATAGCAGATTTCAAAAAAAACAACTAATAAAATTTTCTTTATTGGAGTGAAGTCTGAGAATAAACACCTTTGGATAAAGCATTATTTCAGGTGAGAAAAAGACAAAGATGATGAATGGTAAACAAATACCATACTTCTCCCTTTCATAAACTATCAAAAAGTAAGCTTTAGAAATTGGCCCTTACTGCAAATAATCAGACTTGCCTCTGTAAGGTATGAAAAAGGGAATTAAAAATGTCTAGCACTTGACATTTATTTCTGCATTGGTTAAGGTAAGCAAAGCAATCCACTATTGAATGTGAAGAGATGCTGTGTAAGTAAACATGGGCGATTTAGAAACATTCATCTCTCGTATTTTGTTCAATTTACAATCTTGCAAAGAAATCAATAGGCCTAGTTCTCCTCTTGTCTCCCCTCCTTTCTGCTAGCCTCATACCATTAATCTGAGTTTAATGGGCACAGTAGCTTTAACAGATGTTGTATTTAAGGTAAGTTAGCAATTCATTCCTGGAATCACTAATCTCTGTGCTTGGACAATATGGTAAGCTCTTGTTTCCCCAGACCATCCAGAGACTATCTAATGCTCTGGTTTGTTATAGCTAAAATTTTCCCTGTTGTCCACTGAAAATTTCCAGATCAACTCTGCTTTCAGCCTTGAAACATAATAAATTTGTAGAAGTGAAGAGCGAGTAGACAGACTCTGTGGTACAACTGGCAGAGAGGATGTGACCAGTGGAGATGAGACAATAAATAAATTGTTTACATATTAGGTTCTGCTTCACAGGCAGTTAAATATAATTAACAACAATAATAATCATCAATTACTCAGTGCTTATTCTTTGCCAAAATCTGGGCTAAGCAATTATGCATTATCTCTTTTATTCAGCCACTGAATATTTTTTTTAATCTGCTCTCATCACTCCTTCCTGAAACCCTCAAATGTCTCCTCATGATCTTAGTTTTAAATCAAAACTACTTGTCACAGATATAAAATCCTGAATGCCTGGATTGGGCCTAACTGTCTCATGTCAGTTTCCACCACTCTCTTTCTTACTGGCTAGACACAAGTTCCCTTTTACCTTGGGGATTTTATATTTGCTCCCTTTTCCCAGAAATCTTTCCCCAAATCTTTATGGGATTTAGTTCCTATCCTCCAGGTCTCTGATCAGTTACCATCTCCTCAGGAAAGACTTCATGATTACCCTATTGAAACTTGCTTGTCTTCTTCTTGACATTCATTATCACCCAAATCATACCAAGCCTTTGTTGATGTCTTATTCCAAATAAAACACGATAAAAAAAGTGGTAGCTCCATTAGGCAAGATATTTGTATCTCGTGTTTATTAAGATCTTCCTAGTGCCTTCAGTGGTGTCAGGAAAGTACTACTCTTTAAAGAAGTATTTGTTGAATGAATGATCAAATGCATAAATAAGGCATTCCAATGATGATATTATTATTCCCCTTCTTTTTACAGATAAGAAAAATAAGAGCACTTGAGTTACGTTACTTTCTCAAGGTCCTATGACTGGTAAGGTTAAAGTTATGTACCAACTTACCTCTGGTTAGCATTTACTCATTTAATTCTACTGTTCCTGTTTGTTATTTCCACGTTTCCTCAAGAATTCAATGAGGCTGTGTTTGAGAGTGTCTCCTTACAGTGACAATTTGCTTTTGCTTTCTCTAGGCTTCTCTATAATGAAGTGATGTAAATTTCAACTGCAAATTCATGTGAGGCCAGTCCTTTGATTATAGACACTAAAAGGAGACTTGCATATCAACTCATGTCCCATGTCAACAATTTTGTTTCTGTGTACATTTGTAGATAGTACCTGTCTTGTTTTTACTGAACTCTGCAAGCATCCTCATTCTGTAGAATCTTAAGCCTGTCTTCCCATGCCATGCAAGGCCAAAACCTTTTCTCTAGTCATGTCTTCTTGTTAAAATTCTTACCATTTGGTCAGAGGTTTCTGCAATCTTTCTGATGACACTGGCAGTTTCAAAGTCATCTTGTGACTCTGGCCAGCAGGTCCCTCTTATGCACTGGTTTAAGTAAATTTCTTTTTTCTGAGTTCAGTTCTGCCTATCTCAGGATTTTTTTATACAGTATTGCTATGCATTTTGAGGGGGAAATTGTTTTAAGTCATAAAACCTTCCATAGATCCCAATACCATATTTTGTTGGTAAACCTAATTATGTTTTTCCTCCTTTATTTTCTTCTGAAAATTTAATACCAATGAATAAAGCTTGAGCCATATATCAGAAATATAAATGTTACTAACCTCAGAGTATTTTCTGATTGAGCTCATAAAAAGACATAGATATATCTAAGTTTATTTATCTAGCATCAATATCAATAATTCCCTCTTTACCTTCAACTATTCAAAATCCTGCTATGTTAGGTTATGTTATATTTGAGCTATGACTTTTATAGTTTGTACTAAAATTTTTTTTCAACTTTTTAAATAACTTTGATCTTTGTGAGGAAAGAATTTCTTTTTTATCATTTCATTGAGATAATTCAACTTATTTATATTCTGGATAGTTTATTTTTAGGCCAGGTGTTCTATGATACATCTCAGAATTACTGAGTTTTTATTTTGTATTGTGGAGCTAATTAACCTGTCTCTGGGATTCATTAGCTTCCTCTGGGGTTTATTCTTTGCTTTATCAAAGTATATCCATATGTAATTTTTAAAAAAATAAAGATGCATGAGGGAAAAACTTCCAGAATATTGTTATAACTAGAAATTATTTATTTCTTTCTCTCGTTTGAATCTGATAGTATACAAATTTTTAGAGATAAAATACTTCCCTTCCTTGGGGACTTCTAGTATTAAAAATTACCGACAAACTTGGTAGGTGGCAATATTTTTTTCTTTGAATACTTTTATAAATTTTTTTCTTTATTCCTTTTTATTTAATTAATTTATTTATTTGACAGAGATAGATAGAGAAAGAGAGCATAAGCAGGGAGAGCAGCGGGCAGAGGGAGAGGGAGAAGCAGGTGTCCTGCAGAGTTGAGAGTCTGCCATAGGGCTCATTCCCAGGACCCTGGGATCATGACCTGAGCCAAAGGCAGACACTGAACTGACTGAACAACCCAGAAGCCCTATATATATGTTTTTTTTATTCTTGATAGTTTGACCTACAGTGGGATATTTCTAGCTATGTACTTCTTACCACTCAACAAGTTTAAGTGAAAATTTGTCTTTTCTCTTAACTTGGAAAAATTTCTCCTAATGTTTACTTACTGATTTTTCCCATTTATTTTCCCTGTCCTTCTCATTCTGTAAGTCATTTTTGATTGATACCAGTGCTTCTGAATTAAGGTTCAGTCTATTAACTTTACTTTCCTGTTTCTCCTCCTTTCCTAGGTTCTGAAAGAGTTCTTTAATTTTATCACAGCTATTCTGTTTCACTTTTAAAATTTGGCCATCATATTTTTAATTGCCAAGGATTCTTCTCCTTTGGAATCTTTTTTGGTTTTGTTTTTAAAACCATCCCATTCTTATTTTATCTGTGCATTGTTGTAAAAAAAAATTCTCTTTGGAGAGACTGATTAGAATCTCCAAGTACTTCTTTTTCCCAGAATTGTGGAAATTCACAATGCCTGGCTGTCTAAGATATGATAAACACAATCCTCCCTGGGAGAGGCTAGTTGAAAAGCAAAGAAGGAGTGACCAGAAAATTGGATGTCCTTTGAAGTTTCTGTGCTAAAAACTGCTAGATCCTAACTGTGGCTCAACGCTATCTCCTAGAAGACAGATGCTTAATATAGGTTAGACATAAATCCTTAATAGTCACCTATTCCTGACCTGCAAGTCATGAGCATAGATAGTTCTAATCACACAATGTCTATAAATGTCACTGCCCTAGTTACTGAAACTTTACATTCCTTTCTAATCTTTATTCTTTGATAATTTGCATAATAAAAATGGAGGTAGAGTTCAGCTCAGAGCCTTCTCCAGTAGAGCGTCTCGTCCCCAGGACCTCTCCTCTCTCCTTCTTAGGTGTCTGGAGTAATCTTTTCATTTGCCCTTTCAGGGTCAGCTGGCCAAACCCAACACAGGATGTTTTATTTTCTTCAGGTTCACATCGGTTCTTATTTTGGAAGCGTTTAATTCGCTTCAGTTTTCTATTTATAAAGAATGATCATTTTGATTAACATAAGTGATGTGGTAGTTGTTAACTGTCTTTACTGACCCATGCTTTTAGTATCTGTGTGTCTCTGGGTAGATCACATCACAAGGCAAGTTTCATCTCAGGAAGGCAGGCAGGCAATCAGTTCTCTCTCCTCCCAGTTGCCAGAATTGGGAGGACCCCTTATCTGTAAATCCAGAGATTTTAGGAAATTTTCTCTAATTTGTTAGAATGTATTTCTCTAGCATCAGCCCAGTATCGAACCTCACCGCTGAGTATGAGTTGAGTGGAAAGGGCTTTGAAGCCCTAAGACCAGTTCTTTCAAGTCACTAATTTTTAGGCCCCTCAATTTTTCCACCTATATTTGGGGAAGCTCCATTAGTGAAAACTTACCCAGCTTAACTACAGCCTTAACCTTGGAGGGCTCTGAGCTGTGATTCACTGTGTTCCAGTATGTCAGCTCATTCAATACTCTCTGTATGCCACCTCTCAGAAACTCTTCAAAATCCTTGGTGTTCTTATGGTATGCCCTTCCCATTCTTAGCACTTTCTTAGCTAACTGTGTTTAGTGGTGCTAGACATGTGAATAAGGTTTGGGGAGAAATACAAACTAAACTTTTGGGTTTTCTCCATTTTCTTAAAATGTAATGATTAGTCCTACAAATTTAATTTTTTTTATTGAGCATTCAGTGGCATATAGGAGTCTAATGCCACAACATCATATACTAATCTTTGAAGAAATTTCAATGAACTATTCTTTGAAAACAGATATTGTACAAATATATATATTTATTTTTAATTAATTTTTTAAAGATTTCATTTATTTATTTGACAGAGAGTGCGAGAGTACAAGCAGCGGGAGAAGTAGAAGGAGGAGGAGAAGCAGGCTCCACACTGAGCAAGGAGTCTGATGTGGGGCTCAATCCCAGGACCTTGGGATCACGACCTGAGCCAAAGGCAGACCCCCAACCATTTGAGCCATCCCAGGTGTACCTATTTTTTAAATTTTTAAAATTAAAAAAAATTATTTTATTTTTTATAAACATATAATGTTTTTTTATCCCCAAGGGTACAGGTCTGTGAATCGCCAGGTTTACACACTTCACAGCACTCACCATAGCACATACCCTCCCAAATGTCCATAACCCGACCTCCCTCTCCCAAACCCCCTCCCCCCAGCAACCCTCAGTTTGTTTTGTGAGATTAAGAGTCACTTATGGTTTGTCTCCCTTCCAAACCCATCTTTTTCATTCATTCTTCTCCTACCCCCTTAACCCCCCATGTTGCATCTCCACTTCCTCATATCAGGGAGATCATATGATAGTTGTCTTTCTGCCTTTGACTTATTTCGCTAAGCATGATACGCTCTGGTTCCATCCAGGTCGATGCAAATGGCAAGATTTCATTTCTTTTGATGACTGCATAGTATTCCATTGTGTATATATACCACATCTTCTTTATCCATTCGTCTGTTGATGGACATCTAGGTTCTTTCCATAGTTTGGCTATTGTACACATTGCTGCTATAAACATTTGGGTGCATGTGCCCCTTTGGATCACTACATTTGTATCTTTAGGGTAAATACTCAGTAGTGCAATTGCTGGGTCGTAGGGTGGTTCTATTTTCAACATTTTGAGGAACCTCCAAGCTGTTTTTCAGAGTGGTTGCACCAGCTTACATTCCCACCAACAGTGTAGGAGGGTTCCCCTTTCTCCACATCCTCGCCAGCATCTGTCATTTCCTGACTTGTTAATCTTAGCCATTCTGACTGGTGTGAGGTGATATCCATTGTGGTTTTGATTTGTATTTCCCTGATGTCAAGTGATGTGGAGCACTTTTTCATGTGTCTGTTGGCCATCTGGATGTCTTCTTTGCAGAAATGTCTGTTCATGTCTTCTGCCCATTTCTTGATTGGATTATTTGTTCTTTGGGTGTTGAGTTTGCAAAGTTCTTTATAGATTTTGGACACTAGCCCTTTATCTGCCATGTATGTCATTTGCAAATATCTTTTCCCATTCTGTCAGTTGTCTTTTGGTTTTGTTAACTGTTTCCTTTGCTTTTGCAAAGGCTTTTGATCTTGATGAAATCCCAATAGTTTATTTTTGTCCTTGCTTCCCTTGCCTTTGGCAATGTTCCTAGGAAGATGTTGCTGTGACTGAGGTTGAAGAGGTTGCTGCCTGTGTTCTCCTCAAGGATTTCGATGGATTCCTTTCTCACATTGAGGTCCTTCATCCATTTTGAGTCTATTTTCGTGTGTGGTGTAAGGAAATGGTCCGATTTCATTTTCCTGCATGTGGCTGTCCAATTTTCCCAACACCATTTATTGAAGAGGCTGTCTTTTTTCCATTGGACATTCTTTCCTGCTTTGTCAAAGATTAGTTGACCATAGAGTTGAGGGTCTATTTCTGGGCTCTCTATTCTGTTCCATTGATCTATGTGCCTGTTTTTGTGCCAGTACCATGCTGTCTTGATGATGACAGCTTTGTAATAGAGCTTGAAGTCCGGAATTGTGATGCCACCAACTTTGGCTTTCTTTTACAATATTCCTTTGGCTATTCAAGATCTTTTCTGGTTCCATATAAATTTGAGGATTATTTGTTCCATTTCTTTGGAAAAAAATGGATGGTATTTTGACAGGAATTGCATTAAATGTGTAGATTGCTTTAGGTAGCATAGACATTTTCACAATATTTGTTCTTCAGGAGCATGGAACATTTTTCCATTTCTTTGTGTCTTCCTCAATTTCTTTCATGAGTACTTTATAGTTTTCTGAGTATAGATTCTTAGCCTCTTTGGTTAGGTTTATTCCTAGGTATCTTATAGTTTTGGGTGCAATTGTAAAAGGGATGGACTCCTTAATTTCTCTTTCTTCTGTCTTGTTGTTGGTGTAGAGAAATGCAACTGATTTCTGTGCATTGATTTTATATCCTGACACTTTACTGAGTTCCTGTAAAAGTTTTAGCAGTTTTGCAGTGGAGTCTTTTGGGTTTTCCACATATAGTATCATATCATCTGCTAAGAGTGATAGTTTGACTTCTTCCTTGCTGATTTGGATGCCTTTAATTTCCTTTTGTTGTCTGATTGCTGAGGCTAGAACTTCTAGTACTATGTTGAATAGCAGTGGTGATAATGGACATCCCTGACGTGTTCCTGACCTTAGCAGAAAATCTTTCAGTTTTTCTCCATTAAGAATGATATTTGCTGTGGGTTTTTCATAGATGGCTTTGATAATAATAACATATGTGCCCTTTATCCCCACACTTTGAAGAGTTTTGATCAGGAAGGGATGCTATACTTTGTCAAATGCTTTTTCAGCATCTATTGAGAGTATCATATGGTTCTTGTTCTTTCTTTTATTAATGTATTGTATCACATTGATTGATTTGCGGATGTTGAACCAACCTTGCAGCCCTGGAATAAATCCCACTTGGTCATGGTGAATAATCCTTTTAATGTACTGTTGAATTTTATTGGCTAGTATTTTGGTGAGAATTTTCACATCTGTGTTCATCAAGGATATTGGTCTGTAGTTCTCTTTTTTGATGGGATCCTTGTCTGGTTTTGGGATCAAGGTGATGCTGGCCTCATAAAATGAGTTTGGAAGTTTTCCTTCCATTTCTATTTTTTGGAACAGTTTCAGGAGAATAGAAATTAGTTCTTTTTTAAACGTTTGGTAGAATTCCCATGGGAAGCCTTCTGGCCCTAGGCTTTTGTTTATTTGGAGATTTTTGATGACTGTTTCAATCTCCTAACTGGTTATGGGTCTGTTCAGGTTTTCTATTTCTTCCTGGTTCAGTTGTGGTAGTTTATATGTCTCTAAAAATGCATCCATTTCTTCCAGATTTCAAATTTGTTTGCATAGAGTTGCCCATAGTATGTTCTTATAATTGTTTGTATTTCTTTGGTGTTAGTTGTGATCTCTCCTCTTTCATTCATGATTTTATTTATTTGGGTCCTTTCCCTTTTCTTTTTGATAAGTCTGGTCAGGGGTTTATCAATTTTATTAATTCTTTCAAAGAACCAGCTCCTAGTTTCATTGATTTGTTCTATTGTTTTTTTGGTTTCTATTTCATTGATTTCTGCTCTGATCTGTATGATTTTCTTCTTCTGCTGGGTTTAGGGTTTCTTTCTTGTTCTTTCTCCAGCTCGTTTAGGTGTAGGTTTAGGTTGTGTATTTGAGACCTTTCTTGTTTCTTGAGAAAGGCTTGTACCGCTATATATTTTCCTCTCAGGACTGCCTTTGCTGTGTCCCACAGATTTTGAACCGTTATGTTTTCATTATCATTTGTTTCCATGAATTTTTTAAATTCTTCTTTAATTTCCTGGTTGATCCATTCATTCTTTAGAAGGATGTTGTTTAGTCTCCATGTATTTGGGTTCTTTCCAAATTTCCTCTTGTGACTGAGTTCCAGCGTCAGAGCATTGTGGTCTGAAAATATGCAGGGAATGATCCCAATCTTTTGATACCCGTTGAGACCTGATTTCGGACCTAGGATGTGATCTATTCTGGAGAATGTTCCATGTGCACCAGAGAAGAATTTGTATTCTGTTGCTCTGAGATTAAATGTTCTGAGTATATCTGTGATGTCCATCTGGTCCAGTTGTCATTTAAGTACTTTATTTCCTTGTTGATCTTTTGCTTGGATGATCTGTCCATTTCAGTGAGGGGAGTGTTAAAGTCCCCTAATATTATTGTATTATTATTGATGTGTTTCTTTGATTTTGTTATTAATTGGTTTATATAGTTGGCTGCTCCCACGTTAGGGACATAGATATTTAAAATTGTTAGATCTTCTTGTTGAACAGATCCTTTGAGTATGATATAGTGTCCTTCCTCATCTCTTATTATAGTCTTTGGCTTAAAATCTAATTGATCTGATATAAGGATTGCCACCCCAGCTTTCTTCTTATGTCCATTAGCCTGGTAAATAGTTTTCCACCCCCTCACTTTAAATCTGGAGGTGTCTTCGGCTCTGAAATGAGTTTCTTATAGGCAACATATAGATGGGTTTTGTTTTTTTATCCATTCTGATATCCTGTTTCTTTTGATTGGGGCATTTAGCCCATTAAACGGGTAACTATTGAAAGATATGAATTTAATGCCATTGTATTCCCTGTAAGGTGACTGTTAGTGTATATTGTCTCTGTTCCCTTCTGATCTACTATTTTTAGGCTCTCTCTTTGCTTAGATGACCCCTTTCAATATTTCCTGTAGAGTTGGCTTGGTTTTTGCCAATTCTTTAAGTTTTTGTTTGTCCTGGAAGCTTTTTATCTCTCCTTCTATTTTCAATGATAGCCTAGCTGGATATAGTATTCTTGGTTGCATGTTTTTCTCGTTTAGTGCTCTGAATATATCATGCCAGTTCTTTCTGGCCTGCCAGGTCTCTGTGGATAAGTCAGCTGCCAATCGAATATTTTTACCATTGTATGTTATAGACTTCTTTTCCCAGGCTGCTTTCAGGATTTTCTCTTTGTCATTAAGACTTGCAAATTTTATTATTAGGTGACAGGGTGTGGACCTATTCTTGTTGATTTTGAGGGGTGTTCTCTGCGCCTCCTGGATTTTGATGCTTGTTCCGTTTGCAATATTAGGAAAATTCTCTCCAATAATTCTCTCCAATATACCTTCTGCTCCCCTCTGTCTTTCTTCTTTTTCTGGAATCCCAATTATTCTAATGTTGTTTTGTCTTATGGTGTCACTTATCTCTCGAATTCTCCCCTCGTGGTCCAGTAGCTGTTTGTCCCTCTTTTGCTCAGCTGCTTTATTCTCTGTCATTTGGTCTTCTATATCACTAATTCTTTCTTCTGCCTCATTTATCCTAGCAGTGAGAGCCTCCATTTTTGATTGCACCTCATTACTAGCTTTTTTTGATTTCAACTTGGTTAGATTTTAGTTCTCTTATTTCTTCAGAAAGGGCTTTTATATCTCCCAAGAGCGTTTCTCTAATATCTTCCATGCCTTTTTCGAGCCTGTCTAGAACCTTGAGAATTGTTATTCTGAACTCTAGATCTGACATATTACTAATGTCTGTATTGATTAGGTTTCTAGCCTTTGGTATTGCCTCTTGTTCTTTTTTTTTTGTGGTGATTTTTCCGCCTTGTCATTTTGTCCAGATAAGAGTATATGAAGGAGCAAGTAAAATACTAAAAGTGTGGCAAAGACCCCAGGAAAATATGCTTTAACCAAATCAGAAGAGACCCCAAATCGTGGGGAGGGAGAAAGGGGATAAAAAAAAAAAAAGAAATAATTAAAAAAGAAAATGAGTAAAGAAAAAATATAAAAAAGAAAAAATATATATATTAGATAAACTAGTTTAAAAACGTTAAAAAGAAAAGGGTAAAAGTTAAAAAAAAAAGCAGCAGAAGAAAAAAATTGAAAAAACAAAAACAAAAACAAAAACAAAAAAAAACAAATTAACTACAAGACTAATGAATCATGGGGAGAAAGCCATGAGTTCAGTGTTTTGCTTTCTCCTCGTCTGTAATTCCACCGCTCTCCTTGGTATTGAACCTGTACTCCTTGGTAGGTGAACTTGATCCTGGCTGGATTTCTTATTGATCTTCTGGGAAGGGGCCTGTTGTAGTGATTCTCAAGTGTCTTTGCCCCAGGCAGAATTGCACCACCCTTACCAGGGGCCAGGCTGAGTAATCCGCTCGGGTTCGCTTTTGGGAGCTTTTGTACTGAATGCTTTCTGTAGAATTCCTGAGGATGGGAATGAAAATGGCGGCCTCCCAGTCTCCGGCCCAGAGAAGCTGAGAGCTCGGGGCCCCACTCCTCAGTGCGCCTTAAAAATTAGCGCCCAATAACTCCCATCTCCCTGGCCTCCGGCCACGCTCTGAGCTCACCCAGGCTGTCACTGGTTCAAGGTAACCCCGAGCTGAGAGCTCACTCCTCGGCTCTGTCTCTGTAGCCAGCTTCCCCGTTCTAATACCTGCAAGCTCTGTGACACTCAGACACCCCCAATCCTTCCGTGACCCTGCAGGACCTGGGGACACACTGACCCTGCATGGGCTTCACCCTGGTTTAGCCTCTGAAGCAATGCCCCTCAGCAGAACAGACTTTTAAAAGTCCCAATTCTGTGCTCTGTTACTCCGTTGTTCGCTGCTCTCCAGCCCCTCCCCCTGCAGTCTATCTTCCTGTCGCTTTGGATTCACTTTTCCACCAGTCTTACCTTTCAGAAAGTGGCCGATTTTCTGTTTCTAGAATTGCTGTTCTTCCTCTCTGATCTCCCATTGGATTTGTAGGTGTTTGCAATGTTTAGATAAGCTATCTAGCTGATCTCCTGCTACCTGATGTAGCCTCAGCCTGCTACTTCTCTGCCATCTTGACTCCTCCCTCTTTAACAGTAAGTTTTAAGAACCTATTTTTTATTTTTAATTTAGAGGCAGGGTGAGAGACAGACAGAGAAGGGGTTGGGAGAGGCAGAGGGAGAAAAAGAGAGAGAATCTCAAGCAGGCTTCATGTCCACACAAAGCCCAATGTGGGCTTTGATTCCACAACCCAGAGGTCCTGACCTGAGTTAAAATTAAAAATTTGGACGCTTGACCAACTGAACCACCCAGGCATCCCCAGATATTGTACGAATATTGTACAAAACAATACAAAATGCAGGGAAAGCACAAAAGGATAAACACTTTACATTCATATCAAAAAAACTTGTGGTACTATTTATTTTTAAATGTAAGGCTATTTTGTTAAAGTATTTGGACATAACTTCTACATAGTAGCATCAAAATGTAATTAAATTGAAATGGGAATTGTTTCCATCACAAATGTAAAATTATAATATTTAAGATAGGCTAAAACTATAAATGGAAACATAAAATCTTGCAAAGTTACATAAAGAGGAGCAATTAATAGAGGAATATCACATATTCCTAAAATGGAACAAAGAATACTGTAAGATGTTAGAAATTTACACATTAATGTATAGATTCCATGCAGTTTCAAAGAAATTTACAATTACATTTACTTACTTTAATAAAATGATTTTAACATTATTCTGGGAGCATAGAGAGGTGGACTGTATAGGTAAATTCTGACCAAAAACAAGTAACAAGGGGTTTTCTTTCTTAAATAAATATGTTATACAATTTTAATAGTTAAAATACATGATATTTTTATTGCAAGAGACAGTTAATTGAAATAGCCCAGAAATAAACTTTATTTTGTTCAGGATGCCTTATTCATCAATAGATAAAAGCTGCAAATGGTTAGAAATCAGAACAGAAAAAAACCTAATTGATATTCTTTATTCCAACAAGACAAATAAATTCCAGAGGGATTAACAAGTCTAACATAAGAAAATGATGGACAGCAAGAAGGTATTAGGGAAGAATATTGAATAAATCTCCTATATGAATAACCTTTATCTTTTGACAAGCAAAAGAAGAAATCATAGGATATGAACAAAAAGATTTAAAGCATGATTTTTAAAATTTTTTAAATTTTATTTTATTAAATTGATTTATTTATTTTCAGAAAAACAATATTCATTATTTTTTTCACCACATCCAGGGTTCCATGCAATCCGTGTCCTCTATAGTACCCACCACCTGGTACCCCAACCTCCCACCCCCCCGCCACTTCAAACCTCTCAGATTATTTTTCAGAGTCCATAATCTCTCATGATTCACCTCCCCTTCCAATTTACCCCAACTCCCTTCTCCTCTATAACACCCCTTGTCCTCCATGATATTTGTTATGCTCCACAAATAAGCAAAACCATATGATAATTGACTCTCTCTGCTTGACATATTTCACTCAGAATAATCTCTTCCAGTCCCATCCATGTTGCTACAAAAGTTGGGCATTCATCCTTTCTGATGGAGGCATAATACTCCATAGTGTATATGGACCACATGAAATAATGTTCATCATCACTAGCCCTCAGGGAGATTCAAATTAAAACCACATTGAGATATCACCTAACACCAGTTAGAATGGCCAAAATTAACAAAGCAGGAAACAACATGTGTTGGAGAGGATGTGGAAAAGGGGAACCCTCTTACACTGTTGGTGGGAATGCAGGTGGGGGAAGCCTCTTTGAAGAACAGTGTGGAGATTCCTCAAGAAATTAAAAATAGAACTTCCCTATGACCCTGCAATTGCACTCCTGGGTATTTACCCCAAAGATACAGATGTCGTAAAAAGAAGGGCCATCTGTACCCCAATGTTTATAGCAGCAATGGCCACGTTCGCCAAACTATGGAAAGAACCAAGATGCCCTTCAATGGACGAATGGATAAGGAAGATGTGGTCCATATACACTACGGAGTATTAAAGCATGATTTAAAGATAAAAATGTAAGCAAAAATTAAAGCATGATTTAAAGGTAAAAATGTAAGTAAAAATGTAAGCCGAAAATGTAAGGGGCACCTGGGTGGCAGATTTGGTTAAACATCTGACTCTTTATGTTGGCTCAGGTCTTGATTTCAATGTTGTGAGATCACGCCCTGTGGCTGGCTCCACAGTCTTCACACTGGGTGTGGAGCCTGCTTAAGATTCTCCCTCTGCCCTTCCCCCTCTTCTTAAAAATATATAAGCAAGAGACTTTGAAATTATATGTAATAACAAACTAAATGGTAAATATATCTTATATATTAATAAGTAGAACTAAATAAGAAAAATAGATGCATACAAAAAGGATAAGAATGTAACACTAACAAACTAGGATACAAATATAGTTGAAGTATTATATAAATTACACATATTTAAGTATATTTAATATGCTTATATTTTTATATATATAATATATAATATATTGTTAATATATTGTATATTTAAGTATATATATATTTAAGTATTATATAAATTTTATATATATATATATATATATATATATATACCTAATAATATAAATGTAAGCAAAATCTGTGTAAGGTGTAAGGCTACTGTTTAAAATAATTGTACTATTTTAATTTTGATGTTTATATACAGTAAAATGCACAGATTTTTAATTATATAGTTTTATTATATGACAAATTTTTATATGATTATGATTATACATTTTATATATCCATCATAACCAACACATAGAACATTATCATTGTCCTAGAAAGTCCCCTCATGTCCCTTACTAATCAGTACCTCCCTTTCTCAGAGATAACATTTTTGTCTTCCTACCATAGTTGAGATGGAACTCTTATAAATGTAATAATACTGTATGCACACCCCCCCCACATTCTTTTACTCAAAATAATGCATCGATAGTTTATTCCTTTTCATTGCTGAATATTATTCCAATTTTATGGACATAGCTAAATTTCTTATTTTTTTTAATCAATTTAGCTTTTAATAGCCATTATGGTTATTTTCTTTACAATTATGAATAAACTTGTCAGATGTATTTTCATTCTTCTTGGGTAAATACCTAGCAGTGGAATTTCTGGGTTATTATTTGTTTGTATTTGACTCTCTAAGACACTGACAAATAAGCTATCAAGAGTTTTTGTTGTTTCACATCTTCATCAATATTTACTATTTTCATCCTTTATATTCTGGTCAGTTTTGATTACATCTCAGTTTGGATTCAGTTTGCCTTTTCCTGATGGCTAAAACTGGGGAACATATTTTCATGTAGTCAATAGCCAGTTTTTTTTTAAAAATTAATTAATTAATTATTTGACAGACAGAGATCACAAGTAGGCAGAGAGGCAGGCAGAGAGAGAGGAGGAAGCAGGCTCCCTGCTGAGCAGAGATCCCGATGCGGGGCTCAATCCCAGGACCCTGAGATCATGACCTGAGCCGAAGGCAGCGGCTTCAACCCACTAAGCCACCCAGGCGCCCCCCTTAGCCAGTTTTGTATCATCTTTTGTAACATGTCTGTTGGAGATTTTTGCCGATTTTGTAAAAACATTTTTTAAAATTTATTTTATTTTAGACAGAGAGAGAGCATGTGAGTAGGACATAGGACAGAGGAAAAGGGGAGAATCTCAAATAAATTCATTCCATACTGGGATGGAGTCCGACATGGGCCTCAATCTCATGACCATGAAATTATGACCTAAGTGGAAACCGAAAGTCATTTGCTTAACTGACTGAACCACCCAGGTGACCCTTTGCCCAGTATTTTTTATTGTTGTATGGCATTTTATTAATGGTATAATCTAAATACCATTTTTTTGCCAGGCAGGTGTTGTAGCTATTCAATGCCACTTTACAGATGACTTTTTTTCTTTCATCTAGGTGTTCTTTTGGGGAAAACAAAAACAAAAACAAAAACAACAGAGGGCTTAGATTTTCCTTTTAAATTTAGTGCTTTTTGAACTATGAGAGGCTATGGACTCTGAAAAACAACCTAAGGGTTTTGAAGGGACGGGGGGGGGGGGGGGGAGGATGGTGGCGCCTGTTGGTGGGTATTAAGGACGGCACATATTGCATGGAGCACTGGGTGTGGTGCATAAACAATGAATTCTGTTACGCTGAAAAAAAATTTAAAAAAAAAAAGCTTCAAAAAAAATTCAGTGTTTTTTGAATTCCAAGAAATGTATTCCTACCCTAGGTTCATGAAGAGGTTCTCTTCTGTTTACTTCTGGAAGGTTTATAGTTGAAGTTTATACATTTATGTCAATAATCTATACTGAATTAATAACTCTAAATGTTATGAGGTAGGGGTTGAGATAATGACTTTTTTTCCCCTATGTCAGAACAGGTTTTTTCAGTACTATTATTTCACTCATTTAATTACCTTGGCACTGTTGTCAAAAATCAATTGACTGGGTTTCTGTGGATATATTTCTGTACTCTCTACTTGTCTTATTGATATATTATCTATCCTTCTGCCAAAACCACACTGATATGATTAATGTAGCTTTATACTAAACCCTGAAATCCCAGCATTTGTTTTTTTGAATATTATTATGACTATTCTTGAAAGATATACTTTTTGAATTTTCAAATAGTTTTAGATTTCCAGAAAAGTTGCAAAGAGTAAAGGAAAGGTTTCCCATATACGCCATTCACAAATTTTCTAATTATTAACATCTTACATTAGTATGGTACATCTGTCACAACAAATGAGCTAATATTGATAAATGATTATTTTAAATATTTATTTATTTTAGAGAGAGAAAGTGTGCAAGGGGAGGAGCAGAGGGAGAAAGAGAGAGAGAATCTTGAACAGACTCTACTCTGAGTGTGGAGTCTGACACTGGGCTCAATCTCAGGACTCTGAGATCATGACCTGAGCTAAAATCAAGAGTCAGATGCTTAACTGACTGAACCACTCAGGTGCCCCTTGATACATTATTGAGTAGATTTTATACTTCATTCAGATTTCCTTAAATTTACCTATTGTCCTTTTTATGTTCCAGGATAATATCTAAAATTTTACATTATACTTAATTGTCATGTTTCCTTTGGCTTCTGGAGACTGACTTTTCCTGAACTTTCTTGTCCTTGTTTCAGATGTTCAGTTTTTAGGAGTACGAGTAGACATATTATAGTATGTCCCTCATTTGGGTTGTCTGATGCTTTGCCCATGATTAGAACAGAGTTACACTTACTTATTTCTTGAGGCCATTCTCATCACATTATATCAAGAGCACATGCTATCAATATAACTTGCCATTGTTAATAGTAACATTGATTACCTGGATGAGGGAATAACTGTCAGATTTCTCCACTGTAAAGTTATTCCTCCCTCCCTCTTTCCATATGGTGCTCTTTGGAAGGATGTTAGTAAGTGTAGGCCACATTTAAAGGTTGGGAAGTTTTGCTCCACCTCTTTTAGAGCTGATATTCTAAGACTTTGCACTTTCATATAAATGTGAGAATAAAGTTGAAAATTTCTACCAAAAAACTTCCAGAACACTATGACTTCAACTGTGATTCCTTTGAATTTACAGGTAAATTTGGAGAATTGACCTCTTAGCTATATTGAGTTTTCTACTCAATGTCAACTACATCTTTCCATTGGCTCTGGTCCTTTAAAATTCCTGTGATCAGGTTTAATGGTTTTAAATATAGAGAACTTATATTTTCTTTAAATTTACTAGAAAGTATCTTCATTTCTATGTTGCCTTTAGTGTATTTTTCTGGTCTTTTCTATTTTTTAGAATCTACAGTGCAACCCTAGGAAGATGTGTTAAAAATGGGTATTCTCACCTTTTTCCTGGTACTAGGAGATAGTTAGTCATCATACCAAGATTTAATATATTTCCAGTAGGATGATTCTCTTCAGTTGGAGGAGGAAGTTCTTTCTATGCATAGAAATTCTTACTGAATGGATGTGGGCCTTTGACAGATGCCAATTCTGTAATTATTGAGGTGACCATATGGTGTTTCTTTTTTGTTCTCTTGATGTCAAAATTACATTGATTTTTAAATGTTGAACCAAACTGTCATTCCTGAATAACACCTACTGGTACTTAATATATTTATATTTTAATTTTTAATATATTATCCTATTTGATTTGGTAATAGTTTAAAGGTTTTTATTTTTATGTCTATGTTTATGAATTATATTGGTTTATAATATTCTCTTTTTATAATATCTGGAAACAGTATTATCATGGCCTCAAAAATATCAACTGAGGAGTATTCCCTTTCTCCATTACATAATTGATGTTAACCCCTTTCTTTTTTCTAATATAAGCATTTAAAACTATTAATTTTCCTTTACTACTGTTATAGCAGCATCTCACAAGTTTTGCATGATTTTGTTTTCATTACCATTTAATTTAAATGATTTTTTAAATTTTCCCTTGCAGTTTCTTTTTTTTTTAATGTTCCAGAGTGTTGTCTATCATGAGCAGTCCATGAACTTGAAAAGAATGTGTGGTCTTTAGTTATTGGATAGAATATTTTATAACAAAGTTGGTTTATAGTGTTATTTAAATCTTCTAAATATTTACTGAATTAAGGATACTTGTTCTATCAATTCCTGAGAATGGGGTGCTACAATTTTCGCATATGATTATGTATTTGCTATTTCTTTATTTTTGTTGCCTTTTGTTTCATATGTTCTGAGACTCTATTATTAGGTCTTAAAAATATAAAATTGTTAGATCTTGATGAATTGCCCCTTTTTTCATTATGGAATGATCTTTAGCTTGGGTAATACAGCCGTCTTGAGGTCTACCCTCCTGATACTAATATAGTCATATCAGCTTGTTTACACCAGTTGTTTCCATCGTAATTTTCCTCTCTTTTATACCTGGGCTCTGTAAGATAATTTTTTTTCACTTCAGCCTAAACAATTACCTCTAGCATTTTTATGTGGGCAACATGTATTCTCTGTTTTCATTGATCAGAAAATTGTTTCGTGATTCTTTTGTTTTTGAAAAAAGATAGTTATATAGATCTAGAATTCCAGATTTTTTGCTTTCTTTCCTTTTCCTTTTTCCTTTAAAGCTGTTTCATATTTTCAAGTTCTACTATTTTAGGTTGTTTTCTGTATGCTATGTGTCTTCTTTTCCCTCTGACTACTTTTAATACTTTCTGTCTTTATGTTTTAGCAGTTTAGCTTTACTGTTCTTCTACGCATAATTTTCTCTGTTTTTATATCACTTGCCAGATGGATCTGTCAGTGCTATTTGTCTACATTTTGGAAAAGTTCTGACTAATGTATGGTCTTTTGTCTGCCCTTTCTTGCTTTTATTTCCTTCCAAGACTCCGGAAATCAGATTGCTTAACATAGTCTTACAGGCCATTTGGATCTCCTTACTGATTTTCAATATTTTTGTTTTATTTTACTTTTGTTTGGATATCTGTTGACTAATATTCAAATGTGCTGATATTTTGTTTTATTGTATCCAATCTACTTTCAATTATGCCTAATAAATTTTGATTCTAAAAATTAGTTTTTTCAGTTCTAGGATTATTACCATAGCTCTCCTGAAGTTCTAATCTTTTTTCTCATTATATAAATGTCCCTCTGGATTTTAAAAAAAAATCTTTCATATTTATTTTAAAATTCTCATTTTCCATGCCCAACATTTATGTATCTCTGAATCTATTTCTTTTTTTTTTTTTTTTTTTTTTTTTTTTTTTTTTTTTTTAGAGGGGGATCTGGGGCAGATGGAGAGGGAGAGAGAAAGAATCTTAAATGGGCTTTCTCTGCTGAACGTTATGTGGAGCTCAATCCTATAATCCTGAGATCATGACCTGAGCCAAAATGAAGAGTTAGATGCTTAGCCAACTGAGCCACCCAGGTGCCCCAGTGATTCTTTTATTGTATATGAACATCTAAAGGTACTGGGTTTTGTTACTTTCCTCTGAAAAATGATGAGTTTTATTGTAATAGAAAATTAATATAAGAACTAATAACCTTGATCTTGTGGATGCTTAGTGTTAAGCTTTGTTAGTATTGTCCTAAATATTAATACCACATCCCAAAACTAATTTCTTAATTTTGGGATGTGGTATTAATTTTTCTAGTTTTTCATACTGCTGGCAAGAATCAAAGTATGTACAAACCTTGTCTCCTTTGCAGTGGTCAGCTGGTGAAATCTCTACTAAGCATTTTTAGACTTTCAGCTCTTGTTTTCCTTCAGGGCTCCTTGGAGATTTGCCCAATAAAATGTATATCTCAGTGTTAGGATTTGAGGAGAGCTCTTATGCACATTGTGCACTTTTCTCTGTTACTTTCTTTTTATTGGGAATTGCACCCTTAAATATAGCTGCTCTGGTAGTTGTCAGTTTCAGATTCTAACTTCTCAAGCCAGCAAATTCATGGTATTTTGCTTCACATGGTTCTAGGAAATAGTCTCAGGGGAAAAAAAAATTTTTTTTAAATGCTGACCTTACCTATTACAATTCCTCTTTTAAAAGTTATTTGCTTGTTTATTTTAAAGTTCCCATCCTTTAAAGAGTCAAATTCCTATTAGTTTCTACCTTCTTTTGGTAACTCTCCAGTGGTGTAAACAGCCCTCCTCTTCCTAATACCCTTTTTCAAAGTTTAGAATTATTATTGGTGAGACAGTCTGAGAGAGGCCATTCTGTCACTTCTAGTAGCTACAATTTCCAGAGTGCTATATTTGTCAATTATTATTTCCTAGTCATTTACTCATTCCCTAAAAATATTAGTGCCCAATGTTGTTCTAGTAGAAATAATAATACAAATTATTACTTGTGAGTCCCTTTTGAAAAATAAGTGTTCAGATATTTTGATGTAGTATTTCATTTCTGGGTATCTGTTTTTAAGGAAATTTATCCCAAAGCAGAAAAACAGTATTTTTCAGTGTAATATAAATCAGCATTATTAACAGTGTAAAATTTAGGAAAAAACTAAAACCCATCAATAAAGATATATTTAAGTAAAATATTATTCACCCACTCAATAAAATATGATGTAACCGTCAACATCATATTTTATTGAGTGGGTTAAATAAGATAAAATTATTGAAAGCTAGTGAAATAAGATAAAAATCATTATATTAAAAATTAAGAAGGATTTCTAATTTTGTATGTGAGTGCACGTGTGTAGGTGTTTGTGTGTGTCATGATCTTAATTACAAAATGCCTATAAAGTCTTGTGGATATAATATATAAACCTTATGTTAGAAAAATATCTCTGATAGAAATGACCAACATCCTGTTACAGACTGTTCTTGAACTAATATTATTTAGCTCCTTGCACTTTTTCCTTTATTTTCCAAATTATTTGTATCATGGTTATATTATTACTCTTAGCAAAATTTAAAATAACTATAATGACAATCTAGACTTTATGCTAATTTTTATAAGTTCTGCACTTCTGCTTATACCCAGAATATAATTCATTCCTATACTTGATTTTTGAAAGTATGTGTTTTCTTCTGAACATTCTGTTAATGGCTTCACTTGAGTAGACAATGGGTTATACCTAAATTTGAGCTAGTGAAGAGGGAGCCCATCAATCTGGTTACATGGTTTTGCTCTAGACCTTCAATTTTGACAATTCTATCTTAACTTATTTTTTATTTGAATATGGGTATTTTAACTTTGAATATGGGTTTTTTTTTTGTTATACAGCAAATTCCAACCATTTTAGTGGTTTCAAACAGTACATTCATTTTCTTAGTTCTATAGGTCAGAAGTTTTGGCACGAAATGGCTAGTTCTCAACTCAGTGTCTCAGAAAGCTAAAATTGAGATATCAGCCAGATGTGTTCTCATCAGTAGCTCAGAGTCTTTTGCCAAGCTCATGGGGTTGTGAGATTCAGTTCTTCATGGCTGACATCCAAAGTTACTTTCAGCTCCTAGAGGCCACCTGCATTCCTTTCCATGTGGCTCCATTTCAAAGCCAACAACATAGAATTTATCTTGCATCAAATCCCTTTCATACTTTGAGTCTCTGACTGCATTTCTGACTTCTAGACTCAGATTTAGAGAGTTCATGTGACTAAATTCAGTTGTGCATGTAAAAAAGACTAATCATGGGAACAAAATCCATCACAGAGAGGGTGTGTACATCAGATAATGGGAATTGGAAAGGCCATCTTAAAATTTTTGCCAACCTCAATAGGGTTAACAATGAAAATAATTTAACCAGTAAGAGGTCAAAATATATATCAAAGAACCTATGTCATTATGTTATAATCCCTGTCCTGAGCATGAAGAAATCTATGTTCTTCACCCATCTTTGATCAGTCAGTAAGCCCTGTCCATTCTAGTTTTAGAATAATTCTCAAATCTGAGGCTCTTCCCAATTTTGTCTGCTATCAACTTAATTTATCTCTTAAATGAAAAGATTGCAGTAGTCTAGTTACTTTATCTGATGTCAATCTTACCCTCTCAACCCTACAAGTCCTTTTAAATCATTCTTCAAATGGTTGATAAATCTTTAAAAAAATTCCCTTCCTAACTTTTAAGATTCCACATACATTTTTAAAAAGTTTTTCTTCTTAACTTTCAGGTCAATATCTCTTGCACATTTATCCTACTAAAATTCCTATCATGTAATAAGTCCTCAGTGAACACAAGCTGCTAAAGCACTTTAATGCTCACTCACTGTTTGAATAGATGCCCCTCCATCAACTGGCCACCTCTCATGCCTTATCTGCCCCCTCCATTTCTCATATTCTTTGATCCAGGACAACTTATAATTTCCCACACATAATATAATAAATCTTGGGAATATTTTCAAGTATTGCATTTACCACTATGAATAATAGTAACATTAGTTTAAGCACACTTTGGACTGCTTATGTTAAATACAACTTAAATTGGTTCATTAAATAATTTTAGCTACTTAATTGGAAAAATACTTTGTTAAAAGAAAACAATTGTGTAATGTGATTATTAATAGATTTTTAATAAATAGATGAAAAATTTGTAATTCTTATAGTTTAACTCTTTTCATTTTAATCAGAATGTCAATTGAAAAATGTCAAATTTGTTTGACAAATTTTAGTTATTAAATTTCAAATTTTAGTTATCTACCTTCATGTCACTTTTCAAAGTTTTAAATTATTCTAGTAGATATTTAGGCATTGAGATAAAGAAAATAATATGTGGTTTGATTTTCTGATTTACATTTGTACTGTTGGTCAACAAGGTTTATTGGGTATTTATTGAATGTATTTGCAATACCAGACATCATAAGTTAACAGAAAAGACACTAAAAGTATTTTTTTTCTCTACAAAGAGAAGTTAAAATCAAAGTAGGGAAAAGACACTGATGTGTAGGGACTGTCTGAGAAGCCATACATAAAAAATAGTTAACACTTTGGGGTACCCTGGTGACATAGTCATTTAAGCAACCCACTCTTGGTTTGGCTCAGCTCATGATCTTAGGGTTTTGAGATCAAGCCCTACACTGGGTTCTACACTCAACTTAGGACTCTGCAACTACCTCTCCACATCACCCTCTCTTGCTGTCTCTCTCTCTAGAATAGATAAACTAATTAAAAATAGTTACACTTCATTATGAAAAAGAGATCTAGGTTAAAAATAAATCAGATAAAAACTTACTTGAGTGAGGTGAGTTTTGAATGTTTGTAATGGATGATAGGCCTCAAATTGGTGAAGAAAGGAAAATGTCGATCCTTTTCTCAGGGTGTCATTTTGTACTGTGGAGCTTAGTGTAAGATGCATCTCATATGGACTCAGTCTGACCAGTTATCAATAAGTTGAAAATAATTCTAAACAGTTAGTTTACAGCAGCCAAAGCATATCCTCTCATCAAATGGAATCAGATGGAAACGGGATGAGTTCTGAGCTATGAACAGGGTCCCATCTGTCTGTTTTTCAATCATGCCCCACATCAGATTGAACTAATGTGTACTGATTTAAGTTTTCTTAGGCAATAAGGCTTCTTTTTTAACACCTAATTTAGAGTCTATGGCTCCCTGAGGCAGCCTGGGAAGCTTTCTTAGCTTAGATTTTTTTGTGTGTGAAATCACCACCAACTGCCTTCCAAGATAATACGAAAATTTTACTTATTTGCATATGGTGGTAACTTGTACTTCACTGAATTCTTTCTGTTGCATTTTAATTTTATGATTTTTATTTTATGGGGGTAAGGAGGTAGAAATATGGACAGAAATAGCTGGGAGAATAACCTATATATACATATCTTCACTAAAATAAAGAGCTACCTTAATTCTTAAGAGACTTTCCTGGCTATCTCAATTTAAATGGATACTCTAGAATCAAACATCACTTTTAACTCTTAGGACTATACTCTGAGGTATGACAGACACAGTTGTCAGCCAGAAATCAGGAGGATAAAAAAGAGTTTCAAGTCACATTTTCATTATAAAGAAATACTAGCCAACATCTTTCAATATGACGGATTAGATAGCCTTAATGATTCTGCTAACCAAAATAAATAAGTATTGAGTAAAATTTAAAAAGATATCGCTAAGCTAATATGGTAGTAGAGAATCTTCAGAGAACCGTTGGACAGGGAAGTAGGTAAAGTGAATGAAAATGAGGAAAGCTGAGTTTCAAACCTGCTTCTGTCCTGAAGGTTTCTTAGGCTTTCTGAGATTTTATTTCTGTATTTGGAGGTCTCCCTCTGTTCCTGAGATCCACTCTGATGGCTGCTTGGAGAAGAGGTAATAAAGCCCAGGACTTCCCAAAGGGAAAGTATCATAAAGCTGTGGCCTTCATCAGTTATATTTTGCTGTAAGGCAGAAGGTACTGAGTAGGTGAAATTTATCACTCATGATCATTTAAAACCATAACTTGGCCCACCTAGAGACTTCTGTTATGAATTCATACTATCTATAGGGTTTTAAAAAAATCCCACTCAGGAACTTATTTTTAAAAATAAATTTAAATGAATAATTTTTTTATTCACTTTGGAAGTGAACAAAGAGGGTTGAAAATATCTCTGGATGACCTACTGAAGCAAACAAAAGTCTTGTCTGGGAGAATTCACCTTTAATGCTTGTCTCCTACAATTTTCATAGCCAAAGATCCAAGGACCAATAGTCAAAAAAATACAGATTACACCAAAGGGAAAAAATAAAAACCAGAAGAAACAATAGAAAATGGATGCAAATTTTGGAATTATTAGACAAGGATATAAGATAATTTAAGGATGTAATATAGACATTGTTTGAAGAAATGAAAAAAATGATTGAATTTTAATGAGTAAACAAAAGACTGTAAGTGATGATGAAGTAGATTTTCAAAATAATTGAATAGAAATTCTAGGACTAAAAACATAATAATTAAAATTTGAAACTAAATTAGATTGAGTAGCAGATTGTGTATAGTGACACAGAAAAATAACGATCTGAATAGCTATATATGCAGAATATTCAAATTATTAAGGAATAGTAAATAAATATTAAAGAATGATTTCAATTATTCTGAATAATGCATCGGACTAGGAAGAAAGAGAAAATATGAAATTAAGGGATGATCTACCAAACTTTCTAGTGGGAGAAAATAAAAAGACTTGGAAAGATTCAGGATTTGAAGAGAAAATGACTGTTGATTTTCTAAAATTAAAGAAAGTTATCAATCCCTAGACCTTGGGAACTCAATAATTCCAAATAGAGTAAAGAAACATAATCCACAATGAGCTATATGGTATTGAAACTTCAAAATATCAAGAAAAACAAAAGAACCAACAAAAGAAAAAGAAAATGTATGTGTGTGAGAGACAGAAAGAAAAGATATCCAAAGAATAGCAATTAGATTGACAAACTTTTTTTTTTAAAAGATTTTATTCATTTGACAGAGATCACAAGTAGGCAGAGAGGCAATCAGAGAGAGAGGGGAAGCAGGCTCCCTGCTGAGCAGAGAACCCCATGCAGGGCTGGATCCCAGGACCCTGAGATCATGGCCTGAGCCAAAGAGTGGGCTTTAACCCACTGAGCCACACAGGCACCCCTCCAATCTAGGGGTGCCTAGATTGACAAACTTTTTAATAGCAAAAATTGAAGCTCTGAGGCCTGAGAATAATATCATTCATGTTTTCAGGGAATATAAAATATAATTGTGTATGCAAAAGCATGGCATATAAAGAGGGAAGGCAAATGACATTTTTAGCAAACAAAAACAGTTTACTCCTAATGTGCTCTATCTAAAGATCTAAAAGTCTGAAGGAAAATTATCCCAAATTGAAGATCAGAGATGCAAGAAGATAGCATGTGGAGGATATTAAAAAAAAAGAAAATAAAGGTTAACTGAAAAAGTCAGTGACTATAAAATGCAGTAATAATATTGAATTTACATATCTAACACTTTTGTGGCAATATTCCAGGCATGGTTTGAGCACTTTATAAATATTAGTAAAATTGAATCATTCTATCAGTCTTTTGAGGAATATACTGTTATTATTGCTCACGGTACAAATACAAAATGGAGAAATAGAGATGTTAATGAATGGCACAATGTCCCACAGCAAATATGCAGGAGGGCTACGGTTTGAATATAGCCATCTGTCTCTAGCATCTGCACTCTTGAGCACTATACTTGGGGTTTCTCTAATTTGTGGAGGCAAAAAAAAAACCCAAATAATTTTTAACTCTAAACAACAGTAGCCACAATTGTGATAATATCCTTATATTCAGATCTATGTGTCCCATTGGAATTCTTTAAAAGAGAAAATACATTAAAGTTTAATTTACATAATGTCTGTAAATTAAAAACCACCATACCATAACCATAACATGACCATAACGCAATTTCTTGTCAAATATTACCATCAGTGGTTCTCAAGTCTTTCTAGAAACTTACTCAAGATGCGGAACAATAAAGGATGGTCACTTAAAATTTAAAAAAAATATCTTTTCTAATATTCCACTTAAAATCAAGCCAGACATTTGTAAGAGATGCCTTAAATGATGATAAATCCAGTTTCTAAATAGAGTCCCTATTTACTGAGTCCCTGATTATGTACAGATATTATGTTTTCCCATAAAATTAAAAGGAATGACCATCATTCCTTTTTCACAGGAAAAGAGATAGAACCTGCTATAGTTGATTTATTTGGCTTGACAGCACATGGTTTACAGTGGGAGGAGAAAACTTTGATCTGAGCTCTTTAGAAACTAAGACCAAACAGTTCTGTGAATTTGCGTTTATACACTTGAGCTGAATTGGTGTCTATCTAGCTTATTTCAAGATAAATTTTAGGGCAAAGGATCCTGTGCCTAGAGGGTTATTCTACTTTTCTTTTCTTTCCTTTTTTTTTTTTTTCAGCATAACGGTATTCATTATTTTTGCATCACACCCAGTGCTCTATGCAATCTGTGCCCTCTATAGTACCCACCACCTGGTACCCCAACCTCCCACTCCCCCGCCACTTCAAACCCCTCAGATTGTTTTTCAGAGTCCATAGTCTCTCATGGTTCACCTCCTCTTCCAATTTCCCCCAACTCCCTTCTCCTCTCTAACTCCCCATGTCCTCCATGCTATTTGTTATGCTCCACAAATAAGTGAAACCATATGATAATTGACTCTCTCTGCTTGACTTATTTCACTCAGCATAATCTCTTCCAGTCCCATCCATGTTGCTACAAAAGTTGGGCACTCATCCTTTCTGATGGAGGCATAATACTCCAAAGTGTATATGGACCACATCTTCCTTATCCATTCATCCATTGAAGGGCATCTTGGTTCTTTCCATAGTTTGGCGACCGTGTCCATTGCTGCTATAAACATTGGGGTACAGAGGGCCCTTCTTTTCACTACATCTGTATCTTTGGAGTTGAAACCACTTGTGGCACTTAAAAAACAAAGTGGGTATCCATTAATCACACAAAGAATAGAAATGAAAAATCCAAAGACTAATGAAACTTGGGTATACTTTTTGTGAAAATGTTCCTTAATTTGCTTTGTGCCTAGGTGAAGACAGTTTTCTGACAACCCTTTCACTTGTCTTAAAACTAAACAGATTTCCTTGGGTATGCTGGAGTTTTTACAAGCAAATAACGAGCATAAATGACCTAGAACTTTTTTTCTTTATTTACTAGGATCTTCCTATTTTTTAAACTATTGAAAGATGTTAACAGTTTGTCATCAATTCTCTCCGAACTCTATTACCATAAAAACAGAGATTTCTAAGTTGCTTTCTTTTCTCTTTTCTTCTTGTCTTTTTATTTTCTTTCCTTCTTTTTTTTTTTTTTTTTTTTGGTTGTGTGTGTGTGTGTATTTGGTTCACAGTTTGAACTACAGGAATTTTAGGCCTTCATGTTTTAGAGTATTCTTCATTTAGTCCACCTACTCTACAGTTTCCTTGGTGATTGGAAGAGATTTAGGCTTCATAAAAGCTACCAGTTATTCCTACCAAAAAGAAGGAAATGAAACCTTTTTCAGAGACCAAAGACTGTACTTAGAGTAGATGGTAACATAGGAAAGATAAATAAGGTTAGATCATAGTTGAGATGATCTGAGACATCCTGATGCCAGGTTGAGAGCTGGGGCAACTGTCACATGCAGAGAGGATGTTAAGAGAGCCATGTTAATGACAGGAAGATTTCAGGTAGGAGGGAGAGAGAAAAATATTCCTGAATCTCAGAGATCGTTGGGATAATAAGACTTTGAATTCCAGTATACTGAATTCTTCTGGATTCCCTTGGTATTCAAGATGTTTCTTCCTGGGGAGGGGTGGAATTTCCACAGGAGGAAATACTTTTATGCATTAGTGACATGTAGTTACAAAATTAAAAGTCCAAAGTGACACATAGGAGCATTATTTTGGTGCTGAGAATACTTTTGGTTACAGGACAGAGCAAATATGTGGGAATGTGTCAAGGAAAGAAATCAAGCGTAAAGACTCAGAAATACCTACTAACACATTTCCTTGTGGAATTTGTGAGTTTGTGACTCTGTAATTATTTTGTCACTAACTTCACTAAGTTGAATTGACCTTAAGGTGTCATGCTTACTCTCAAACAGAACGACTACTGTCTCCATATACCTAGAATCTGCATGATTATTTAATATCTATGCACATTATTTCAGAAGATATCAATACTATACTATAAAGTACTATAAAGACTTGAAAAATTAAATCAGAACTTGAAGTGACCTAACATTTATCAATGGATTACATAAAGAAGCTGATATTTGAGAGACTAGGGGAAAGGACACACTGCCTTTTCATTTTCCTAGATTCAAATTCTATCATCATATCAAGTTGGATCATCACAAAGCAAAGTAAATGGACTGTGTTATCTCTGCCCCCCACAGATATGCCTTTGCTGAATTATGATTTAATGTTATGCCCTCAGCTTGGATAACTCCGCTGAAGCCGCCTGAGTCTGATTAGATTGTGCTCTCCCACCGGTATTAAAATAGCAGGTGGGGCATGAGGCTTATTCTCATGGAGGGAAAGTGCTGAGGGTGGGTGCTTGGTGGATTTTTTTTTTTTTTTGCATACTCAGGGATGCAACAGAAATCTGATCTGGATTCTATAAAATGTTCCAGTTAGAACATTGTGAATGTCAGTTTTGCAGTGTGTGTGTGTGTGTGTGTGTGTGTGTGAATGTGAAAATACATAGTTAAAAATATTGTCTCTTACTTTAGCCCATGATATTTAATTATTAATACTAATGCTAAAGGCAATAATAATGAAATATTATGTTAGTGGCAGTATGCATTATTAGTGTTTACTTATTTTTTAAGTAGGGCCAATAATCACAATAATAAGGATGATGATTATGGCTCTGTGACATAAAATCTATTCTAGACTAAATCAGTAGCTAAATGAGAAAAAATCATTTGTGACTGGCACTCATTGCACTCATTTCAGAGGAAAAGAGAGAAGAAATAAATGAATATTTCAGAGATCAGCATAAATATACTGGAGGAAGAATTTTAGCTGACCTGTTTGTTCACTAACTTTAAAAAGGAGAAAAGAAGAAGAAGGGAAGACTAGAAGAAGAAAAATAAAAAGAGGAACAGACATTACACTCATAATAGCAAGAAACAGACAAATCATCATAAAATCAAAGCCCAAGTTTTGATAACATGATAAAGTCTGATAAGGGATTGGAATATACCAACATTGAGATAAAGAGCTTGACAAAACTGTGTTACAGCACATGGGTCTTGTTGAATTTTATAGAAAAGACACATGACAATGGCACTTCTTTCAGGCTGTTAGACTGTCATTTACAGTGTGTCTCAAAATTTGACACTCAACAGTCATATGGAGAAACATTTTTGGAAGTATATACGCTCCACCCCTCCTCTTCCCCACTCCACCCCCACCTAGAAATAGAGAAAGAGATTTAGTACCTCTGGAGTAGAGCCTCTCAGTGCCAGCATTTTATTATTATTATTATTATTATATTGTATTTATTCATTTGACAGACAGAGATGACAAGTAGGCAGAGAGGCAGGCAGAGAGAGAGGGGAAAGCAGGCTCCCTACTGAGCAGAGAGCCTGATGTGGGGCTCGATCCCAGGACCCTGGGACCATGACCTGAGCCGAAGGCAGAGGCTTAACCCACTGAGCCATCCAGGCACCCCCAGTGCCTGCACTTTAAACACCACTCTCAGATCATTGTGTTGTAGATGGCTTGAGAAATGTTAATTTTCATCTTGTATTAGGTATATAGATGTATTTAAACATTTCCAGTGATTCCAAAAGAAAACACAAATGCTATATTTTATGTAAAGAAATTAGAAACAATTTTTAGACTTTTTTTTTTTTTTTCCTGAGGTGGCCTAATGCTGTTTCCAGGGACAAAGATTAGAACTAAAGTGACCTATATGGGGGCCTTGCTTGTAGAATGTTCTGGTCATATGATCCTAAGTACATCACTTACAGTCCTTGAGTCATGGTTTCCATTTTCTAAAATGGGAAGACTAATCCTTGATGTATAATATAGTTGTGAGAATTAAAGGAGAAAAGAAATGGAAATCACTAAGCATAGACCTTGGCACAGTTTTAGCATTATCTGCTTCAGTGTATTTATCCTCATTATTCTATTTGGCATTATCTCAACATTGTAAGTCACTTCAAATAATTCCCAGTAGGTAATAAATTATTAAAAGTGTGTTAGATAGTTATGGAGTTTTTTAATGATAATTATTCAATGAGGACATAGGCAAATTCAATTTTAAATATTAAAAAAATCCATAAGCTGTTAAAATTATTCAAAACATAAGATAATGTAAGGAATGTTTTATAGAATCTCTTTGAAAATCATATATCACAAATTTATGAAAATTAAAGTAGCTGTAAAATAATTGTACTTTGAAAAATATTTTTGGGAGGATAAGTGTTTTGAAACAGTTGAATTTTCCTGGAAGCAAACAGAACAAAATGCAAAACATGGTCCTGGTGGAACTAAGCCATTGACAGGAAAAAATAAAATGAATGTTCATGGACAAAGATCAACGTGGTCATGAAGTTGTATCACGTCTTTAGAAATTATGCTCCAATGTCAGTATAATTACCACTTTGAAAAACACCAAAAAGAACTCACAAAGTTGTTGCTACATTTGGACATCACTAATACTTCAACCCACATTGACAGGATCCCATCAAGAAATTTCTCTATATTGAAATAGATTATAAACGTTTTGCCATGCAAGATGATTGCTCTAAGGTAACATTAAGAGTCTTGTTAATTTGGCATTATGTGTGCTGTTTCATCAGGATTCTGACAACTTTTTCACTCTTTATTAGATTAATGGACCCATGGGTATTAGAATATGAGTAGAAACTTCAGAGTGTTGTTGCACAGAATGGAAAATTTGAGGAAAAAACTTAGAATTCTATTACTGCTTTTAGCACAAATTTAATACAAGTTTGTTTCTAAAATCCAAGGAAAGTTTAGCTCCCCACTCTCACCTCTTCAATAAGGATGCCATGAAAAAGAGGAAGATTGTCTTCCACTCATCTGGCCAACTTGAAGAAACTTAAGAGGGTGCCTTTCTCCACTAGGAGTCATCATTAGTCCTCATGGTATCTTTGTGAGGCTTAGAAAAAGGTGACTCTTCTTCCAAACAGATAGCTGCCTCATGTGCCAGCATTCAATGTTTAGCAAACAGGGTTTAGGCTGGAATTCAGTCTGTCTTTTCCCTTTGTTGAGGTACTTTTGCACAGAGAACAATCTGGACCTGCCCAGTCTAGGAGGCCCTATGGCAAGTGTCATTGATCTGATTTTCCTGCTACAGAGGGACTGTAATGGGTCTGGGCACTGGTATTTCCTCAGGGTGTAGGGTAACCCAGGTGCTTGCTGGGCAGAGCAAAGTCCCTATTGGACCTGACTATCTACAGTCTTCCCACTGCAAAGCTGCCAGCACCCACAGCTGCCTTGGCTGTGCATCTGGCACAGTTCTGTGTTGGGAGATCAAAGCTATGGATCTATGCCAGCTGGAGAGCCATTTTTCAAGGACAAATATGGCCAAAGCTCATGAATATAGGCAACTTTTAGGCAGGCAAAGAGCATAGGTTTATCGCTAGAGATTTTGGGTTCAGTTTTCTCCGAACTATAACTACTAATGGAGATAACTTAAATTTTTGTTCTGTCTACATTTAGTATTAACTTGCTAGTTAATGCCAATGAAAAATGCTAGATAAGAGGGATTTCGGTGAGTTCTATATGTTTCAGTATTAAGTATTAAGTATTAAGATTGAACTACATAAAAACTTTCCATCTGTGCAGGCTAAGGACGGAAGAGGGTGGCCTGTGCAGTACAGGTGACTCAGTAAATCAAGGCTATGTGGCTCTGCATATTCCAAAGAAAGGATTCGCCTATGGTCAGCTCCTAACAGAGGATCTCTAAACTTTTGGAATATGTTTGATTAGAGTGTATTTGTAATCCTGGGATCTTTGGACCACTTCAGATAGTTGGTGATAACAATGTGATTTATGAGGAGTCCTTGGTCCACTTTATCAAATTGGGCTTTGGAGGAGCTAGAGTCGAAAAGTCAATGCTCCATGCCTACATGTTTAAACCCCTCCCGCCACTGAAAATGCTGGAGAACAAGACTCCCCTGAGCTTTCCTGGGCTGTAATGCTCTTTAGGTTGCATGTCATTGATAATAGAATTAAGTGCTGTCCGTATAATTCCTCTAGGAGAGGATGCCTGGAAACTTGTGCCCAATTTCTCTTGGACTCTTCTCTGCATACCTTTTACATTTGCTGATTTTGAACTGTTTGTATTTTCTCTGACAAACCATAATCATGAGTATAACAGCTTTTCTGAATTCTTGTGAGTCCTTCCAGCAAATCACTGAAACTAAGGATGGTCTTAGGGGCACCACCCAGTAATAAGGAATTTTCCATCTATCTTCTATTTGAATAAATACAAATTCAAAATGAAATGCCATGTTTTCTTGCCTAAAATAGAAATAATGAGGGGTGCCTGCGTGGCTCAGTCATTAAGCATCTGCCTTTGACTCAGGTCATGATCCCCAAGTCCTGGAATCAAGCCCCGAGTTGGGCTTCCTGCTCAGCAGGAGCCTGCTTTTCCTTCTCCCATTCCCTCTGTGTGTGTTCTCTCTTTCTCTCTCTCTCTCTCTCTGTCAAATAAATAAATAAAACTTAAAAAAAATAGAAATCATGATTTTAGTCCATGTTGTGAAGTATATAGACAAATACACAATCTGATAATTCTTGGTAGGAATGTAAATATATTTTTCCTTAAAGTAGAATTTATCATTTTTTATACATGTATTTTAAGATTTTAAATTTTAAGATTTAGAGCACTTTTACTTTTACAGAAGAATCATATGTAAGCTACAGAGTTCTCATATATCTGTTGTATCCACACATGTATAACTTCCCCCATTATCGATATCCCCCACCAGAATGATACATTTGGTACAATTGATCTACATATAACTACTCATAGTCTGTAGTTTCCATTAGGATTCACTTTTGGTGTTGCCTCATAGAATATGAGGCAAATATATAATGATATGTGTCTGTCATTATGGTATCATACAGAATATCATCATTGCTGTAAAAATCCTCTGTGGTCTACTTATTCATTTTTCCCCTCTCCCAGACCTCGGCAACCACTGATTTTACCCTATCCATAGTTTTGCCTTTTTCATAATGTCATATAGTTGGAGTCATGTAATATATAGCCTTTTAAGATTGGCTTTTTTCACTTCATAATAT
Organism: Neogale vison; assembly: GCF_020171115.1. Classification (NCBI taxonomy): domain Eukaryota; kingdom Metazoa; phylum Chordata; class Mammalia; order Carnivora; family Mustelidae; genus Neogale; species Neogale vison. The sequence goes on along the minus strand of NC_058096.1, from coordinate 91,562,153 downwards.
GCATTAAGATTCCTCCATATATTTTTATGTCTTGATAGCTCATTTCTTTTTAGTGCTGAGATTGGATTAGAGGATCTTACATAAACCTTCTAACTTAAATTTTCTGAGATTCTGCAATCTCCATTACTGGAAGAATATATTACTTTTGCACTGGAACTAAGTACGTGAACAACTAGCTGACTGAAGTTGGACTCCACTTTCAAGAGGAAGCCTAATTCTCCCCCAACAGTTAGGTCTTGGGACAGAGGCAGGGTCATGTAGTCATTCTGGATGCTGAAGTTGTGTAAGCTGTTTAGGTAAGATGTAGCACTACGTGTTCTCCGCTGTTAGCTTTTCTGCCATGTGGACTGCATGACAGGTCTTCAAAGAGAGAATAATAAAGCGCATAGCTGAAGTATAGCAGAGATGGAAGATGGCAAAATAGTGTTGTCACTGAATCCCTTGTCTGAGTTCTTCCCAAGACTTAATTATGCTGTTCTCCTGATGGTCTGTGAGATACTCCATTACCTTATAATTCCTTTCACTTTTTGCTCAGATTACTTCTATTTTGATTTTTGTCACATGTGATGAAAAGGATTTATCTAACACATATCTTCTCTTTCCCTCCCATTTCCTCTTTTCTGTCTGGACTCTAGGCAGCTTCATGTTGCTCCAAGTTACATGTCTAAGAGAGCAAGATAATATGTTAATTTATGGCAAACTGTTGGTGATAGTATAGTGTATCCAGGAAATACACATATTCAGAAAATACATAAATTTTAGGAGCACCTGTCTTTTGTATAAGAGGATTTTTCTGCTTTCAAAAGAATGCATCCCTAATGGTATAATTTTAGGCACTGTGACACCTGGGACAGAACCTTACCACTGGTTGGGAGAGGTTTAGGCTCTCACTGAAACTGTGTAGATACTTGATTTTGTGACCATGTACAAGGCTAAATTTCAAGGGTTGGTCAAATGAGACTGTAGGTGCTCATTCTCCTGAAAAGTTATTTGGTTTGATGTCTCTTATCATTGCTCCAGTAATTTTCCTTTGTCTACAGGGAAAGAAACAAGAATTTTAGATGAATGCTTTTATACTGGGAAGCACAGTTGATTGAAATCTTACTAGCTTTAAGAAGATGATAGCTGTATTTCTTTAAATTGAGATCATTAAAATAAAATTACACTGCTAGACTTTATATTCCATTTCAGTTTCTATAATTAAAATAATGTTCTCCTTTAAAACATAGACTCATAATTCACAAGGAGACATTATTGCCTATCCAAATATTGCAAAATGTAAACAAATTTCCACTAGAATGCCCACACAATAAAAAATAAATTGCTGTTATTATTTTGTGTACTGATAAGTAGTTAATAATATGATTTAATTAGATAATTTAAAGCTGTTAACATATTAGATGACACAAATACTCTAGATCAAATAAAAGAGTACTTTTACATATTATAAAGTATTTCAGGTCTATTGAATGTAGTTCAATATAATGTATATTATAAAATTGATATCACTAGATGTATATATATGTATATATACATATATATATATATTTGCATCATTAAAAATACTAAGTAATGGACCTTATCTAATGTTTGCCTCTAGGCATATGTCTATATATCTATAATCTATATCTGTGTATATCTGGTGTATATGTTGTTTACATGAAGTGACAACATACACATGTGAGGTAAATAAACATATATACTGATATCTGCAGGTACCATTTTTATACACATGCACAGAGTCATACTTTGGCTCTGGTAGCCAGAGACTAGGCTTGCTATAAAAGTAAAGTTATCTGGGCCTCAATTTCCTCATTTATTTTTTTTTCTAAGATTTTATTTATTTATTTGACAGAGAGAGATCACAAGTAGGCAGAGAAGCAGCAGAGAGAGAGGGGAAAGCAGGTTTCCTGCTGAGCAGAGAGCCTGATGTGGGGCTTGATCCCAGGACCCTGAGATCGTGACCAGAGCTGAAGGCAGAGGCTTTAACCCACTGAGCCACCCAGGTGCCCCAATTTCCTCATTTCTATATTGGGATAATAGTAATTTCCTCAAGCTATTTGTGATGAAGGTTAGACTGAATCAGGAATATAGTGTCTGAGGCTATTATATCAAGATACATTATTTCTCTTTGTTCTATAATGTTAATTCTGCAAAGCTACTTTATAATGTTTTCTCTTATTTTTCACACTGAAATTATGCTTGGACTATCTAAAATAGAGAACTGAAGTTACTACTTTGGCAATCAAGGTAAGATGTGTGATTTTTGTCCTAAGTGGTATGTGTAGTATGGGCAGTGTTGTGCTATCTTGTATAATCTCAGAGCTCCTGAACCACGTGTTCTGGGAGAAGGTTTTTGCTAGAACACTTGATGATAGAAAATCAGAGAGAATAATCGGAAACCGTCACAAGAACGGGACCATGGATAAGTGTAGTAGAGAGTCTAGTTATTCTTGGGTTTTAGCAGTTGCTGGAGCCTAGGAAAAAAGTCCTTGCCTTGTTAAGCTGATCTTTTGGAAACTAGAAATGGATTTCGCCTTCTAGCCTGACTTGATCCCAGGAAATATCTATCAACCATTTTATACATTATATGAATTTAGTTGGATATGAATATTTAGTTTATCTATACACAGGGGATTTGCATATGAGTTTTTCTTGTTAATTGTGCAATAAAATAGCATTTTCCCACTGAGTAAATTTCAGGCATCAGTGAGCTGTTGGTGAAATATTTGAGAGGATATTTTCTTCATAGTGCTTATCAAATCAATTTTTATAAGTTATCACTTTACAAAGTCATACTGCTAATACTTGAAGATACACTTTTTCAGAACACTTTTTTCTAAAGAGGTGATTAAAAAATTATTTCCTCATGATATAGGTGAGAACTATTTACTACTTTGTCACCTGTGTTAAAACATTATCTCCAAAGAATACAGGAAACTGTCCCTCCCATTTCAAGTTCTTCAGTGTATAACCACTGGGCTTGATATATATCTTGCCCTTCAGCCAGGCCCACATCCCATGATTTAAAATGAATTTCTTGGAAATTGAGTCCCTTGGTTATGCATATGTAAATATCAATATCTAGACCAAAATACAGTCCATATAATCAATTGGCTTACAGTTAACTGATGATAATAATATGCCCCTGGCTTTAGAACCTAGAAGATAGCGTCATCTGGAATATATTTACAAAGTCAGAAACAAGTGTAAAAAGGCCTGGTAGTATTAAGAACTGGTGTATTTTACTTTGTTTTGTGGGAAGTTTGGAAATACACTTAGAGTCTCAAGTGCCGTTTGGGAATTAACATCCATCCATCCACCCATATGCATATTTATTTATTTGAAAGATTTATTTATTCATCTGGAAGAGAGATAACACAAGTAGGAAGAGAACAGGCAGAGGGAGAGGGATAGGCAGGCTCTACACTGAGCAGGGACCCCAATGCAATGCTTGATTTCAGGACTCTGGGATCATGACCTGAGCCGAAGGCAGCCACTCAACGGGCTGAGCCACCCAGGCGCCCTGGTAATTAACATTGAGATGTAGAAAAATTAGTAATTAATAAGCTTCCTTAAAAATTTGAAACATAAGGTAATACTGCTAATCATAGACATACTGACATAAAAGGAAGAGGCTGAAAAGTTTTATAGAGTCAAGTAAACTAAATGCTTAGGTGTTTGACACTTTTTAATTTAGAAAATAATTAAATTTTTAGCTGGAAATCAATTTTTCATTGTAAAACCAATGTTCCCAAGGCTCACGATTTTGGCTTATAGACGTCTAGGTCTGGATTCTACCAGCTGGATACCTACCCGCCCTATACACACATGCATAGACAAGTGTATAGACATGCATAGACAAGGCCCTTCTCATCCACTTTCATGGGTTTCCTCCATTTAGGGTCTCTCTGGGGACTCTACATGAGGTGACTCCTCCGGTTTAATGTTCCTCTTAGGCCACTCACTGCTCAAATGGCTGGTCTGCTCCCTCTGAGACCCCATTTGCTGCTCCCCTTCAGTTCCGTAGCACCACGTTCTGTAACAGACCACTTCTCATACTCATCTTAGCCTGCTGCTCACAGGGCTGCTCCTCCGGAGACCACAGCCTGATCCCTCATCTCAGCCACAGTTTCTGCCACTATGTGTACTCTGTGGACTGCCGCACCACAGGCCACTGGCTTTTTACTTCCCATTGCCTTCCCTTTTCCCCAGACACTGCTGCTCATCTCTCTTCTCAAAGGTAAAGGAAACACCCTTGTCTATGGCCTCTTACAGGAGCTCTTAGCAAGTCATTGGGGTTCTGAGCTATGTCAGTGATCACTCTTAGATTTGACCTATTACTTTCCTCCCCAGAGTTTACTGAAATCGCCCGATAACTGGAGACTGATCTACCCCCCTCAGGCCTCAGTCTTATTACTTTCTCTGACTATCATGTGTGTCTGACTCTCAGTTTGATCATTGCTTCCCTCTTGGGCATAGAGAATATAAACAACCCACTTCATGTTGCAATTTATTTTCTGTTTTTGCCCTCATTGTCCCCACCCCGCTGAAGTTTACTAAGCACTCTGTGTATTATGGTCTTGTGTATTGCATTGATAAATTATGAGGTAGTCTCTACTCAAATAGTTTCTATACTCAAATAAAATCAAATATTTATTGTGTTTGGTGTTTAGAGCGAGGGAGGAAGTGTATATGGACTAGTATTCCTTAAATTCAAATCGTAATTCTGGGCCTAATGAAAGCCCTCACTGATTATTGCATAGAATGTATGCCTTGGAATATTGAATCTACAGAAATTTAAAAGTTAATAATAAGAAAATAAAGTTGTTGGATTTGATGTTAAAAAGTCATCTAGTCCATGGCAATTTTTAGGACTTTTAAGGTGCCAGTGTGCATGTTGATTCTCTAGAGGTGGTTGTTAATAGGCTAGGTTTCTCAGACTTCAACATTTGAATATTTTTTGGTTGTTTTGCTTTTATTACATTGAATAATACATTGAATTTTATTACATAGAATGCTAACAGATATTAGCTTTATTAAACTTTTAATTTTAGAAAATTTTTAGATTTGTAAACCTATTATAAACATAATACAGTGTTCCCATATTCCCTGGGCCCAGTGTCTCCTATTTTTTTTATTGGAGAATGCTATTAAAATCAAGATCAGAGCATTAGGTGTGCTTGTTGCTGCTGTGGTACAGTTGACAGAGCATGAAGATACATGCATATACACATACACACACACTATATTATATATGTAATCATGTATACCTATTGTAAACAGATGTATTCATACTGATGCCTCTTACCCTAATCCATTACCACATGCACAATTTTGGCCTCTGTAACTATCAGCTTCCACTCTAACATGATAAATCTGGATCCCTATTTGCCATTCATTTACTCAATTATTGAGTTCTGGTACTCAAGTATAGCAGTATCAGAATTAACTTATTCCAATGTGGAGAAATAAGTTCCTCCTATCTTTAGTCATGCAGACTCAACTTATTTTCAGTGTTACTTAGGTCAGTCCCTACCCCTTTAAGTGAGATTGTTTCATATATTTGCAATATTTTTAGATTCTCTTATCATGTTTTGTGTTCCATCTTGAGATCGGCAACCTCCTAAATGACTTTATAAAAAATGTACATACCGTAGGTTTACTCTGTGCTGTAAAGTTGTCTGGGCTTGGACAAATGCTGAACATCTTGTGTTCACCATTAGAGTATCCTCCAGAATAGTTTCACTGCTCTAAAAAATTCTCTGGGCATCACTTAGTCAGTTCTCAGTTTCTTCCCCTTCCTGAGCCCTGACAGTCATTGATCTGATTATTATTTCTGGTTTTGTCTTTTCCAGAATGTTGTATTAGCATTACATAGTTGGTAGGTTTTTAAGATTTTTTTTTCCATACAGCAGTGTATATTTAAGGTTTATCCATGTCTTTTCAAAACTTGAGATCCCATTACTTTACTGTTGAACAATCTTCCACTGTACAGATGTACCACAGTTTATTCACCTATCAAAGGACATTTTGGCTGCTTCTAGTTTTTAGTGACTATACAAAAAGTCATTATAACCAACATGTAGGTTTTTATGGAGTCATACAATTTCAGTTCAGTTGGGTAAATACTTAGTAGTGTGTCTGCTGGATTGTATGGTAAGACTGTATTTTTTAAAAATATTTTTATGCATTTATTTGAGAGAGAGAAAGAATGAGCAGTGGGAAGGGACAGAGAGAGAGAAAGAGAGAGAAGTAGACTCCCTGGTGAGCAGGAAGCCTGATTCAGGGCTAGATCTCAGGACCAGGAGATCATGACCTGAGCCTAAGGCAAATGCTTAGCCAACTGAGCCACTTAGCCACCCCAAGAAAGACTGTATTATAATATGAAATTGACAAATGGTTTTTCAAAGTCGCTGTGCCATTTTACATTCCTCCCAGCATGAATGAGAATCTCTGTTGTTCTGCATATTTGCCAGCGATTGGAATTGTCAGTTTGGGGATGTTATCCATTCTAATGAGTGTGTAGGGGTATATTGTTGTTTTAATTTGCAATTCCCTAATGACATATGATGTGAAACATCCTTTCATATGCTTATTTTTTATCTCTATATCATGAACTCATTTTTTGAAAAAAGAACATTTGGAGAGACTGGTATTTTCTGGAACACTCTTTAAAATGCTGCCCTAGTTCATTATGAAAATTTAGAAATATTCTTAGTATAACTTGTTTCTGAAGTAGGAGATCATACAATGCTTTAAAAATAGTTGTACAGCATATTGAAAATAAAAAAAATATTTCAGTGACTAAGTTATTTTATAAGATTTAATTTTGTTGATATTTTGTAGTATATCTTTAAAAATAATATATTTAGAATCAATAACTTATAATGTCATATATATATAAGACATTATGACTCAGATAACATATAAGCATGAGTATATATTTTTATTTTTGTGTTCTTAAAATAAAACTGTTTTTAAGATTTTTATTGGCTTTTAGAAATATTCTCATTTCCTATCATAGTCTTTATATTTATACATGCTTAGATATATAATACAAAATAACATGTGCCATATGAATAAATGTAAAATAATAATTGCATATGTTAGAGACACAAAATATTTTTATTTGTTATAATGATTGTAAATTTTTAAAAAATCTTTGTGGATAAATGAGTGTTTAAACTCATTCAACAATGAATCATAATGCTTATGAGATGCACTGAAGAAGGCAGAATGCTAACAGATATTATAATACAATGAAGTAAGTGTTATGAGAGTTTTTTTTTTTTAAAGGCAGAAGGATCTGTGTATTGAGTAAAACAGAGGAAAAGGGTTGAAACAGGCCTAGGGACTTTCATACTGTGTTTGGTTTTCATTCTATAAAAATAAAGAATGAGACAAGTCCCCTGCTAAGAAATGTAAAACTGCATTTCTCAAAAATTGGTGAAATGTTAGAGCATCATAACTTACAGACAGTCATTAATGACTCTAATAAATAGGAAACCTTAGTTCAAACAAACACATTATTTCAAATGACCGAAGTGTAAGCATGACTAATTAATGAATTTGCTAATATTTGTTCCCCATTTATGAATATGTAATTACCTGTACATACACCCAGAAAATATACCCATATCTCTAAAGCCAGGTATTTCATGTCATAGTTAATATAATTGTAGTTTTTCTGTTTACTTTAAACCTCTAATACACAAATACTAGTTCAGAATAATAGAATAAATCACAAACATAATGATTTAAAAATTACATTGCAAGGCGGGTTTTTTCTTTCAAATTTGAAATCAGGATGTGAAGAACTCTTCTAATTTATGTACTTGCCACAGTCTGCTAGAGAATAAAGTACAATATGAAAAATAGAAGACTTAGCACTTAAAATCTTACACAAAACTCAAGCCCAGGCCCAGGCATTCTATTATTATGGCTGTCCTTAAAGTGGTGAGCTTTCTGTTCCATGACACTTCATTCTTTGAATTTGTTTGAAAAGAAAAATTGGAAATGACCAAATTATTTCAGATCATAACTTTAAATTGATATTCGGGGGGGCACCTGGGTGTCAGTGGGTTAAGCCTCTGCCTTTGGATCAGGTCATGATCTCAGGGTCCTTGGATCAAGCCCTGTATCAGGCTCTCTGCTCAACAAGATCATGCTTCCCCCCTCTCTCTGCCTGCTGCTCTGCCTGCTTGTGATCTCTCTCTTTGTCAAATAATAAAATAAAAATCTTTTAAAAATTTGATATTTGGTGTGGGGCGCCTGGGTGGCTCAGTCAGTTAAGCTTCAGACTTTGGGTTTTGGCTTAGGTCATGATGGTTTTGGCTGTGGGTCATGAGATTAAGCCCCATGTTGGCCTCTAGGCTCAGCAATAAGTCTGTTTGAAGATTCTCTCCCTCTGCCCTCCCCCGATATGCACATGCTCTCTCAAATAAATAAATGTTTTAAAAAAATAATTTGTTATTAGAAAATAGGATTGAAATCAGCAGCAGCAAAAACAAAATAAAAGGTATCAGACAGTGAAGACATAGATCATACTGAACTTCAGTATGGTATTACAAATAAAAATTAGTCAACTTCTTTTATATCTTTTTTCCTATTCTCTTTTTCTTAGAAAAATCACCTACACTGCCATCATCATCATCATCATCATTATCATCATCACAGCCCCCTATTCTGAATGCCTACTATGTACCAGTCACAGCTTTAGGTACTCCCTCTGCATTATCTCTATTCCTCCCAATGGTCTGCTACAAAGGTGGTGTTATTTCCATTCACAAATGGAGAAGCTCTGGCTTAGTGAATAGAAGTTAAGTAATTTGCCCAAATTTATACAGCTGGTAAGAAAAAGAGTCAGAATTTTAACCTAGATGTTGACATGATAGCATCTGCTCTTTCCTGCTGTCAGCTATTTTACCACAGTGCAAAATATGCCATTGAATCATATGATGTTATAAAAGAATTTCCGTATTCTCTATTTAATCCTTTGCCTATTTCGTAGACCTGGAAACTAAGATTCACAGAAGTTCAGCTCTCTCCTCGGTTTCTACAGCTGATTTATGAGAATCTTTGCTTGGGAGGTAGCACTTATGAATACAAAATAGTCAGATTTCTTCCCCCTTAAAAACCAATGAAGGTGCAATTATAGGGACAGGCTATGAAGCATAAAAATATCTCTACCAGAGTATGATACCTTTATAACTTTCGACTTTAACTTATACTTGGCTCAGCTTTCTCTTTAACCTTTGGAGGATTTGGTGAATTTTTGAAATATCTAATTTAAGTCTGTTCTTTGGTTTCTCTTTGCTCTATATCCATAGGATCACATTTTAGTTATCCTTTTCTGCTACAACCATTCCAAGGAAATGATACCACTCTGATTTATCAAAATCAACACTGGCATCATCTGTACTATTGTAGAACACCGATCTCCTACTTTTTTTAGCTTATTTTTCTTCTTCTTCTCATTTTTAGAAAGATTAAAAGATAATTTTACTTTTTATCCCCTCAGTAACTAACTACTTCCCAAAATGATAGCAAATTGAAAAGATGTTTTTATATTAAAAATTTGCCTAAAATGCAATGTAATTTTGCATCCTCAATGACATTCTTCATTTCTGTTGTGGAATTGCTTAGAATGGTCTTTGTATGTATTTACAAACAAGTGCATTTATTTATAATCCCAAACTACCTGTTGAGGATGTGACTAGTTTGAACAACTTAATAAGAAAATTGATATATGCAAATAGAGTTGATGGGTGTTTTATTCTGTGTCATGACAAATGTAGAAAACATAACAGCACTCTCATTATTCAAAACTTAAGTAAAACACAAGTAATATCTAAAAAAAGTAGGGGCGCCTGGGTGGCTCAGTGGGTTAAGCCTCTGCCTTCAGCTCAGGTCATGATCTCAGGGTCCTGGGTTCAAGCCCTGCATGGGGCTTTCTGCTCGGCAGGGAGCCTGCTTCCCCTTTTCTCTCTGCCTGCCTCTCTGCCTACTTGTGATCTCTCTCTGTGCCAAATAAATAAATGAATAAAAATCTCTTAAAAAAGTAATGTCTGTCAAAATTCAGGAATCTTAATGAAACCTAAAACAGTAGAGTAATGCTCTAGTCTGGACTTTTTTAGAAATCCAGGAGAAATAGCACATGTAAATATGTAATTCATATTAACAAAAAGTAATTTATTCACATTCTTTTAATGATCTCCCTCTGTTCTGCCTTTTCCCTAAACACATACATATAAACCTTTCTAGAAGATAGTCTAAGACCAAGAGTGCCTGAAAAAAAAGTGATTGGCGGCCTGCTCCAGTTGCCACTTAGAGTAACAAGAAGAGCAAGTATCAAAGTGAGATTGGATGGGGTTGGTTAATGTTGGGCAGTGGCTGAATTACACAATTTCATTATAGGTTGTTTTCAGAGGTCTTTAAATTTTATGTGCTTTTTAAAAATCCCATATAATCTAACCTTAACCCCACAGTGCCTCTGTTACGTGTGTAATATTATTGTTCCTTGTGTCGTGCTCCAAGATCTACTGGCAAGATCTTGATCCTAGAGTTCACACTGTGGATGTTTAGAGAGAAACTTGTCTGATGTTACAGAATCTGTGATGAAATGTGGACTCACATTCCTTTTAGGGGGTAAAATCAAACACATATTAAGCCAAAAGTTCTTAAGCTTGGTGCATCAAAATCACCTGCAGGGTTTGTGAAAACAGATTGTTAAACCCTAATCTCTAGAATTTTTGATTCAGTAGGTTTGGGGAGGGAGCAGACTATTGGTAATTCTAAGAATTTCCCAGATGATGTTGCTGGACTGGTTTTGGGATACTTTGAGAAGACCTGCACTAAGCATTTTAGGGCTGCTCAATCAATACTAGAGTAGGAGTTTCTAGATTATTTTATTTAAACAAAGGGAATACTTTTACTTCTAGGTATATGATAGCTATATTTTCCCTTCATGCTTTCTATTCCTCGGTGAGGTTCTTATACTTTTTTTTTGTTTTGGTTTGTTCTTTGAAGCAAATCTTAATTTTCCCTTTGAGATGTATATAGTCTGTTCAATATTTATGTCTTCTTGGAGAGCAGAAAGATAAAGTGACATGTTTTATTCACTGTTGGAATTTTGACCTACATGTTTTGAATGAAGTAAGTTGCACTTATTTTGCTACATGTGAAATAAAAAGTGAGGATATTTTTAGCATTTTTTAAATCAATAGACTATTGTTTAGGGAAGTTTAAGGTTTGCAGAAAAATTGATCAGAAAGTATACAGTCTCCATTATTATGTCTCTCCTTCCCCTCACAGGTTTCCCATTATTAATGCCTTGCATTAGTGTGGTACATTTGTCAAAATTGGTGAACCAATATTGATACATTAAGGAATATGGATTCTAGAGTAGCACCGAACCAAAGATAAATGCTAGTTCTGAAACTTACTACTTGGTCCAGTTATTTATCCTATATAAAATAGGTATAAATGGACATAGTAACAATGGGCTCACATGGCTGTTAAGAATGTAAAATGTAATAATATATATAATTAAATCATGCATATATTTACAAATATATGTTAAGACCCAGAATCATACACACAAATTACGTCTACTTGGGACAACTTGTAGGATTTTTAATGGTAATTTTGTTCATGTATAACAGTAGGACTTATGGAAGAATTTAGCCTATAATGTATTAAGTATTTTAAAGTAATTTTTCAGTTAATATTTTTATCACATTTGTAGGTTTCCAGTTTTAGGAAAATTTTTACCAAAATCCAGATAAATGTTTATCTTCTTTCCAGGCCACAAATTATTTAATAGATTAATTCTATGCCAACAATTTAAATGTATAGAATTTCAATGGGATGGCATCAATCAAAGAAAATGATCTACAAAGTTTTTCAATTTTTCTAAATATAATATTTTTCAAGAAATGTTACCTATACTAATTTCTCAGGTCTTTAGTGGTGAAGGCTCTATCTTTGAATCATTTCAAAGTCTCAGGAAATCCTCAGACTTCTCTGTCTTAAAGGTGGCAGACAGTATTGTCCATCAATCCAGTTTCATGGATAAAAACTCGTCAATGTTTCTTGCCCTTAGATTGAACTGCCTCCTTTTTTGTATCCAAAATGATTGTCAGTGAAGAAATCATAATTTTCCCTTTTCCATCTGGAGTGCTGAGAAATAGAACTTCTGTTATTTAACATGCATATTACAGAACAGTGGGCAAAAGAAATTCTTTTGATACAGACAAAGTATAAAGACCAAAGAATATTTTGTATGTATTTCTTTGTAATAAATCATCTTATGGGAATGGAATAGTTTAAGCCTTGTCATTTTTCCCTTCTAATGAGTGTAACCAAACCCATATGCTCACAGATTAAAGAAACATCAATACATGATAAATGGCCAGAAAGGTCCCTTGGCTTCCATCAACAGAGTGTTGAAGGAACCCTGGAAGAGCATATAAGGTTAATGACTGGTCAGCATCCTAGAGCTAATAAATAGCACAGAAATTATCCTAAACTGACCATGGAAGTACAAACCAGTTTCTTGTTACTCTTCTTGTGTTTCCTCCAGCTTATTTTTTCTAGAGATAGAATTGTAAAATAGCCCATTGGTGAGGATCCCAACAGAGGGTAACTCAGAATGGAAATGATTAATTCTAAATGGTGTGATACTGTGATGGTGTAGACCTAAACTACAGTTTTTGTAAATCTTAACAGCATTTGTTTTTTATTTTAATTTAGTAATGTAATTATTAAACATGAAATGAAATTTATTCTATTTAAGAATTAAGTCATTGAGTATAAAAATAACTTAAAATACCTACAAAGCAATATTTGTGTAAATTTTTTGGGTAGAGATACAAATCATGAAGCTCCCAATGATGACTTTTTAAACAGGTATATACGCTGTGCCAGGCAATGTTTAAGATCCTATACATTCTATATCACTTTAAGGTACCACAGTATTTCCATGAATTAGATACTTGTTTCTATTTTTCAGATTGGAGATTAAAGAGCAGAGAGGTTAAGGAATTTGTCTAAAGTCATTCAGCAAGGAAATTTAAAGCTGAATTTTAAATCCTGTTCTAGAAAACTATAAAGTCATTACTCTTCTCACTACAAAATGAAGTATAATATTTAAGATACAAAATGAAATGAAGATATTTCATCTTAAAAGCTCAAGATTTTCTTACAGTGAAAGGATTTGTATCACTAGCATTTTTCAATGCAAATTCAAATATCAGATTTGTTCAGAATACCAACATTGTTCAAAATAGTCAAAACATGCAAACTTTCTGCCTAGGTAAATGTCACCTAAGTGCATATATCTTTATCTTTAATCCACTGCATTTTAGTTAGGACTGAAAAAGAGTGGCAATGTTAGTATTTTACTTGACAGTTTACAAAAGAATCCCATATGTGTATCTGTTTGGTGATCCATGGACCTTGGCATATGTTAAGCCATATGTGCTATGCTCACTTGTGGCCCATTGTCTACTCTCTAGGCCCACCTCATCACTCCCACGAAGGAGTTTTTGCATTTCATTTAGGATTTGAGCTAAAGAAAAATATTAATAGAATGTTAGAATTTCTAGCTAAATTTGAATATTGCTTGAGCAATATCCTCAAAGTGGCCATAGAAAATTGAATTTAGAGGCATGTCACAAAAGCATAAACATATCTAATGCATAAAACCAATGTTTTCAGTAGTGAAATGAGCTTAATCTCACAAATATTTATTAATAGTTTTCAGATATAATTAATAAAACCGTAAGTAAACTAGAAAGTATTGCAAAAATTCTTCCTGACTTCAAATAGTTGCCCTGGAACAAAGAGAAATATACTTTTAAAACTAAAATTCACTCATTTCCATCAGGTCCTGCAAACTGAAATTAACATTCAATTGAGAAAGTTGTTGGGTTTCTTTTTCTCTTACATCCTTGTTCTACTTCTCTCTTGCTCAAACTTCCATTTTCTTTTCTTTTTTTTTCTTTATTTATTTCTTTTCAGCATAACAGAATTCATTGTTTATGCACCACATGCAGTGTTCCATGCAATACGCGCCCCCATAATACCCACCACCTGTCTCCCCCAACCTCCTACCCTCCGCCCCTTCAAAACCCTCAGATTGTTTTTCAGAGTCCAAAGTCTCTCATGGTTCATATCTCCTTCCAATTTCCCTCAACTCCCTTCTCCTCTCCATCTCCCTATGTCCCCCATGCTATTTGTTATGCTCCACAAATAAGTGAAGCCATGTGATAATTGACTCTCTCTGCTTGACTTATTTCACTCAGCATAATCTCTTCCAGTCCCATCCATGTTGATACAAAAGTTGGGTATTCATCCTTTCTGATGGAGGCATAATTCTCCATAGTGTATATGGACCACATCTTCCTTATCCATTCGTCCATTGAAGGGCATCTTGGTTCTTTCCAGTTTGGCCACCACGGCATTTTCTTTTTTTTTAAAGATTTTATTTATTTATTTGACAGACAGAGATTATAAGTAGCAGAGAGGCAGGCAGAGAGAGAGGGGAAAGCAGGCTCCCTGCCGAGCAGAGAGCCCGATGCAGGGCTCGATCCCAGGAACCTGGGATCATGACCTGAGCTGAAGGCAGAGGCTTTAACCCACTGAGCCACCCAGGCGCCCCTACCATGGCATTTTCTTATTGTTCTTTTCCTTCTGAGTTCTGCTAAAGAAACTGTTCACACTAGCAAGGTGAAGAAAGAGTATCTGCCTTCCCATGTACTTGTTCTGTTTCAGTTCCACTGTCCTGGGTTGAGGAAAAGTAATTTTTCCAAGTTTTTCCGTTTGGGAGGGAAACTACACTAATTTCCCAGTATGTTGGAAGAAGCGAAAATTATTGGAAAACTTACTATCTATAGAATAAACATATTGTTTTCATAGGACTCTTTACATTGTTTAGAAATAATCAGTTTGTATATGTGTATTCCACAGTAAACTATGAACAACTTAGGATGGACAACATGGTCATATGTATATACACATTCCCAATATTTTACACAGGGTTTAGCATGTGTTAGATTTTTAGAAAAAAAAATGCATGGGAAAAAAATCTTGTTCCTTCCTGTATTTCTGAGGGGGGTCGATTGGGGCTTAGCACCTACAAATAGAGTAACTTGGATAGAGCAATCTGAAATAACCATCTCTGTGGTGTAACTGTCCCCTAAATTACAAACACCAGAACAGCATTAATCAAAAAGTAAGGTGAAGAAAGCTAATACACAGTCTTCTAAATTATATCAGCATAGAGGAGATTAGGAACTATTTTTGAAAGACTAAATTAAAAAAAATGCATTTAAGGCAATGCTTCTATTTCAGTATAAATTTAGAACATTTATGTGTTACTAAATGGAGTGGCAGTTCCTCGAGTCTTAGTGAAAATTTAATTCAACAATTCAAGTAATATTTGATGCTCCACAAATGATAAAATATTTTGGTTTTGGTCAATATAGAACATTATAGTTTATGAATTACTTTTCTGTGTTTTGGCCATTTTATTCTTTACAAAAATACCGAACAATATATATGGGGTTATTTTTTCTTTTCTGATGAAAGAAATCAGAGAAATTACCTTGTACTTAGATGGTGCTGATCCTCCCACACTCTGACACTTAAAAATATGTCTCTGTTCTCTAAGCTGTGCAAAAGCAGGGCACCTCTGTCTTGCTCATTGCTCTATTTGTTATCACATTGCACAATCATCAGACCATAGTAGGTGCAAAAAAATTAATAACCCAAAATAAATTGGTGATTGCTCTTTCTATTGCATACCAAGAGATTGTAATTGGTATTAGGGATATACAAAATGAAGACAAATTTTTGCACTCAAGTTCCTCACAGTATATTAAAAAGTTGCAATGGAAAAATAACAAAGACAAGAGAAGGAGAGAGGAAGGGAAGGGGAAAGAAGGCTAACAGAAAGTAAGAAATTATAGCCTTCCTTGGTAGGCAGGATAATGGCTCCCTAAAGATGTTTACTCCCTGGGACCTGTGAATCTGTTACTTTCCATGACCCACTGGACTTTGCAAAAGTGATTGACATCCTGGATCTTGACAGGATATTATTTGGGATTCTTACAGTGACTTCTATATAGTCATATGAAGTCTTAAAATTAGAGAAACATTCCTAGCCGTGGAAAGAGAAGATGAGAAGATTCACAGAGGGTCAGAATGATGTGAGGTGAAAATGAGTCAACCTGCAATTGCAGTCTTTAAGGATGAAGCGAAAGGGTCAGAAGCCATGAAATGAGGGGAAACTAGTAGCTGGGGACCAAAAAAAAACCAGATTCTCCCTTAAAAAGGAACACAGCTCTGAGGCCACTTTGATTTTAGCCAGTGAGATTTGTGTTGAATTTCTGAACTACAGAATGGTAAAATAATAAAGTTGTATCACTTAAGCATCTAAATTTGTAGTAATTTGTTACAGGAGCAATAGAAAATTAATGCACTTTCCACATCAATGGCACAAGAAATGTAAAACAGAGAATATTCTGCATGAGAATTGAAAGAGAGAAAAGTGCCATCTTAATTCCAAATTCTACTACATATAGCACAAACAGATTGAAATTACAGAAGAACCTGTGAGTCTACATGTCAGATCTCTCATTTGAAAGAAGAGATTCTGTATCACATGTAATAAAACATATAAACCAGAAGAGATTCAGTATCACACAAATTCCTCAAGGCTTGACAGGAAAATGGCTAAGAAGAGTGTAGGCTGTGAGATCCCAAAGAACTATTTCAACAAATAATTGAACAACTATTCAAGTACAAAAACAGTTGAACAACTGTTCAAATAGTTGAACAACAAATAGCGCCTTTTTTTTTTTTTCCTTTCTTTCTTTTTTTGCCAAAGGTCAGCAGGTGTTATGGTCCAAGAGCTCCTAACAGACATTCTGCTGGCACTTGTGGTCTTGCAGGGAGCAGTTTTTAAGATTCTTCTCTGATGCACAATATGTTTAATGATCAAAATTGGACCTGAAAACTCAGGTGACTGTCAAGTCATACTTAAGATGGGGAGCTCTTTGTGCAGGCTGTAACAAACTAAGAGACACTGTTCTCATTTAGCAGTAAAGTTGTTTGTTGTCTCAGTGACTATTTAGGAGATAAAATGGTCTTAAGTATCAAATCTCTTCCTACTCTGGAAAAGACACGGTAACACTGGGTTTAAAAGTTAATTCAATACCTTTGTCCCAAAGAGCATAATCTATGTGAAGGTGAATTTCTATTAAGATCACCGTGGTGCTAGATCATACAAACTCTCTTATGTCAGTTACTTATTGATTGATTATGTCTCTCCACTCCTATCCTGATAGTCTGTGCTCTCTTTTGTATTGCTAAGGGACTGAAATGATACCAATATTTTTGTAAATTCCCAGAATTTACAAATTACAAATTTTTACAAATTACAAATTTACAAATTACAAATTTTCTTGTTTATGTAAAGTCCCACTGACTTTAAGTTCAGGGTACCAGGGTACAGGGTACAGTTCCTATCAGGGAAACACTGACAAGGGAAAGGGAAAGGCCATTTTCTCGGCTTCTTTTATTGTCTGTATAGCGTCTGTAACAGTGTGGTGGTGATGTCAGTATTACTAGCGTGAGAGAGGTCACCTGAGTTTCCATGAAGCAGCAATGGTAAGAGAGTAAGAGGTAGTGGCAACACCCTCAGGAGGCTGAAGCACATGTGAAGTTATAGGCTAAGACATGGGACTGTGATACCCTTTGACTGCTGCTTACCACCCTTCTTCCTCTTCAGTCTCCTTCCCCTGTCTTTTAGCATTCTGTCCTTCCTGTCTGTCATCATCCATTCCTTGCTTTATATTCCTGTCAGCTTGATATCTCTAGAATGGTTCCTATTTCCTAACTATATTTAGACTCATTTGGTGTTTGTAAAAGAAATGAACTCAGAAATTGGCTTTCAAGGTTTGGAATCCAGGTGTGTTAACTGGTTGTCATCTGAAAGGTGGGACTTTGTTGCCAGTGAATAATAAGCTACTTCAATGTTAATAAAGGAAAACTGTATGTAAATTGGATGAAATTAAAGGCAGGGTATAGAGGCAGAAAATAGTTATTTTGCTTGGTTTTATGATGGGATGATTATTATGTGGACTGTGGGATGGATGTGTTCTTTGATTATGGTAGAGAGCACCATAAGTGACCAGTCAGGAAAAATGAAACCACCTGAGATATGTTGATTTCCTGCTTCCCTGTCCAGGGGCACCATGTACACAGAAAAACAGGTCTTCTTTCTGACTTCCACCTTCCAACCCCTCATTCTTATTTTGCTCTGGCAGAGCCTAAACAATTAAGATGGCAGGGGATTCATGGAAACTAAGTTTGCAAGCTTCCAACTCCCACCAATATAGGGGATATCACAAAAGACTGAAATAGATAACCAGCTCAGTGATTAAATTATTAATGTGTTTTATAGTTGGTTCTAAAGATGATATATAAACATATCCCAGTTCAAAAATGAAGGAATTTTTTAAAAAATTATCTTATTTCTGAGTGAAATATCACACCCAAAGAGATCTCTCATTTTTTAAGGATGAAAAGCAAAATATAAGAGCAAAAAATTAAAAGAATGAAAGGACCCAGGAACTTTTATAGCATGTAGAGAGGAAAATATACATGTAAGAGGTGACAAATATATGTCTAACAGTTCTATATACTATAGAAAATACGAGAAAATCCACATAGTATCTATGAAAGTCAGAAAGAAGCACATTTCAAATAATGTCTATAAAAGTCAAGGAAACATGCCTCCAATATAAAGGCAAAATAGTAAGATTTTAGATTAGATGAAAAGGCAAGAGAAGGAGATTATTAGGTAGCAATCTAGAAGTCAGTTCAAAAGGAAAGTGGAGCTTGGAGGATTTACTAGAAATTGTTTAAATACAACATAGATGATAAAACAATTTTTAAAAGGTTAAATAGCAGATAACGGGAGCTATTATGTGAAACCCTAAAGTAATATTGTGATGTACAGATTTGAAAAAAAATAACAGGAAACAGGAAAAGCACAAAAGGATTAAGAGGATTAAAACAGAAAAAATGAGTGCTGCATAATTGAAGTGTCAGGATTAAGTAAAAATAATAATTTGTGGTTAAGAAATACTATGCAAAATAGTTCTTAAAGAACACTCAAATAGAAAGTGTCAGGAGAGAAGATGACTTTTCCTCTGTCTTCATTTCATTTTTACATAAGGCAAACAAATACATTAATATTTTGTAGGCATGAGTAAAGATGGAAAGTACATTACAGATACAGATGTCTGTTCTATATTTATTTATTTAAAATTTTCTTTATTTATGAGAGAGAGAGAGAGAGCTCAGGTGAGCTGGGGGAGGAAGAAAGGGAGAAGGAAAAGCAGACTTCCTGCTAAGCATGGAGCCCTGAGAAGGCTCAATCTCATGACCCTGAGATCATGACCTGAACCAAAACCAAGTGGATATTTAAACAACTGTGTCACCCAGACATCCTTTTTCTATATTTAAAATGAAAACGTCATTAAAATATATTATGGCACGGGGCGCCTGGGTGGCTCAGTGGGTTAAAGCCTCTGCCTTCGCTCAGCCCATGGTCCTGGGGTCCTGGGATCGAGCCCCGCATCGGGCTCTCTGCTCAGCAGGGAGCCTGCTTCTCCCTCTCTCTCTGCCTGCCTCTCTGCCTACTTGTGATCTCTGTCTGTCAAATAAATAAATTAAATCTTAAAAAAAAAATTATATATATAATGGCAGCAGTGCCTGGATGGCTCAGTGGGTTAAGCTTCTGCCTTCAGTTCAGGTCATGATCTCAGGGACCTGGGACTGAGCGAGCCCTGCATCGGACTCTCTGCTGGTTGGGAAGCCTGCTTCCTCCTCTCTCTCTCTACCTGCCTCTCTGCCTACATGTGATCTCTCTCTCTTTCTGTCAAATAAATAAGTAAAATCTTTAAATAAATAAATATATATATAAAATGGCAAATTTTACAGTTTTTCATATTTTTAAGAAGAAAAATTTTGTAACAGTTGCA
Organism: Neogale vison; assembly: GCF_020171115.1. Lineage (NCBI taxonomy): Eukaryota > Metazoa > Chordata > Mammalia > Carnivora > Mustelidae > Neogale > Neogale vison. Next base: position 91,542,096 of record NC_058096.1, on the reverse strand, counting down.
TTACATTAAACTTTCCTGAAGAATGGTATGAAAAACATAAATTTACTTGAATCTGTAATATTTATTTTTAGGAAAAATATATTTCTGATGATAAAGTATCAGAAAACATAATAATAGTAATAGAGAAAATTTAAATGGAGCTCCTTATGTGCTAGTGCCATCTATTATTTTACATATACTTAGTATGTGCTTGCAATAATGCTCTAAAAGTTCTTCTTATCTTCCTTTTTACAGAGGAGGAAACTAAACCACAGAAAGACTAAGTAACTTTATCATAGACCCAGCACAATCAGTTGAGTTGGAATTTAATTGCCGACAACCTATATAAAGAGTCTGTGTACTCAACTAATGTGTAGGACTGTGTCCCACATTTTGACTCTAGTGTAATGCCTGCAATTTCTTAAGTTATCTATATCATATTTATTACTCAAGATATTTGAAATATTCCATAACGTAGTCATTTATTTCAGTTCAAAATTTAATACTTAGGTTAAGTTTTCTGATTGCCATTGGAAGAAGACAAATTGAACAGACATTTGTTGGATGATTACTCTGTTTTAAACTCAGTGACAAAAGTTTATAATTTAAAAAATATAAAAAGAAAAAAACCCAACTGTTTTATACCTCTATAGGTTTCTAGTCTTAAAGTGGTAATTTGGCAAATGAACAAATGTTGGTTTACAGTTGCAAGTGCTAAAACAAAATTATTGTAGATGGAGTACAGAGGAAGAAATTAAGCAGGACCTCCTTCACTAAAGTACTAGCAATGAGTATTAAGAGATGACTGATATGAGAGGTTTTAAAGATAAAAAATAGTAAAAATAGTAACTGACATTTATTGAATATTTTTAATGTACCAGTTACTTTCATAAGTGCCTCACATGGATGTTATTACTTAATTCTGATTGTAAAAACTGCTAGCAGGCTACATTAACTTTATAGATAAGGGGAACTTAGTGGCAGAAAGCTCCATAAGTAACCAATGGAATATGACAAAAGTGACATTGTGTGATTTAAGATAAATGGCTACTTCTACTTCTGTCTTCTTGGAGTGTTGAATTGAAACGGCCAGAGAAAGAAGTCAGGTTAGTCTCTGAAGCATGAGAGGTCATGTGAATCTAAACCAAAATACCTCAGCCAGGAGCCAGCACCAACTGGCAGAAATCAAAGGAAGTCTTCTTGAATCAAGTCAGCCAACTCTCTAATGGGTGATATGCTGGTAAATGTTTAACAACCAGCTCTAGGGGAACAAGAAAGCCTGATTTGTAGCATTTGGCACTTTCTGTGTAAAGGCACCACAAGAAAATTTATCTCATATGGTGCCCGTAACATTTGGTACCTGCCAGATAAATATTGGTGTTTCCTTTTTATAAGTGAAATAACAGGCATAGATATATATGCAGTTTTCTTATTTGGGCATGTAAATGGAGAAAAGGAAATTCAGACTTTATTGTGACCCCTCATGCCATTGTAGGCATTGTAAAATGCTACTACTAATCAATGTTTTTAAAAAATTTTAACCAGACACATAAATATGTTTAATACAAAATTTTATTTTGACTAAGAACTTTATATTTTAACTACTAACATGAGGTGTCCTCTATATTTTTGTTCATATGAAGTGTTGTGAAATCAGTCCATAGGAGTTACTGATAATTTCTTATTACTCTATTATTAATAAGAAGATGTATACTGCACAATTCACAATTGGTTATAGCCTGTGGGAGTTTACCAGGCAATTTCATCTATCAGCTATTCATTTCACAAAGCTCTTTGATAATGACTGCCATAGGCATTTTTTATAAGTAGAGGATATAGCTCAGGTGATAACGATAGCTAATAGGAATATTCCTCAATAAAGAAGATGGAATACAGTGATTTTTCTCTACTGGTGCTGCTGTTGTGATTAAATCTCTCTGGCAACATGAGAAGTCTGTTTGGATAGCCTTAACTACTACTTTAGTATGAACTTCTTTCCCTAATGAAGATGAGGAGTTTTTAAAAACAATAAGATACTCTTAATTATAGGAAACAGAGGGTTGCTGGAGGGAAGTAAGTGGGGGGATGGGGTAAATGGGTGATGGGCATTAAGGAGGGCACTTGATGTAATGAGTGCTGGGTGTTATCTGCAACTGATGAATCACTAAATTCTGTCCCTGAAACTAATAATACACTATATGGTAACTGAATTGAATTTATACAAAAAATTTAAAAAAAAGAAAAAGCCTGAACACTCAAAAAATAAATAATCCAATTAAAATTGGGTAGAAAACATGAACAAACATTTTTCTAAAGAAGATAGACATATGTCCAACATACAAATGAAAAAATTAATAAAAATAATGTAAAAATATATATAGTACAAGTGTGAACTTAAAAATGAACTTGCGTGTCACATCAAATTAACTATATTAGCTATCTAATAACTATGGGTGTTCATGTAGGATTTGAGAAACTATTTGATAGAGATGTGGTAGGAAAAAACCCTAAATTGCCTTTCATATCTTTTCCGATCTTTGGAAATATCCAAGGATATTCTTCGCTTCTTTGATTCAGTGATATGACATGGAGTTTGTATATATTGCCTTGGAAAAATTATTCCCAATGGCATTTTTGGTCTCTGGAGTTTGAGTTCATAGGCTAGAAGCTTGGTGTGAAAGGTAAATAACAATTTAAAGTCTGTCTGGACCTTAGAGGAAGAAAGAGCTAACTGTGCAGGCAGTGTTGACAGTGGTGGGAGCTCTTGTCAGAAAAGAAGTGACACTTCAGCAAGATCTCTGGTAGACATACAGAGAGAGGGAGGTTTATGGACGGGAAGGATCAGGCTTGGCAAGAAAATGTGGAAGGGAATTGAAGAATGAAAAAACACACTGCGGTTCTCAGAAATTTTTAGAACAGAGTGGGAATGAGTATGTGTCATGGATGGTAAGTGTTAAGGGGCAAGTAGCAGAGGCACTTCTGGGACAGATCCTTCTTTTTGTGGATGAAGCTAGAAGTCATATATATGGCAAAATTCTTGTAAGGACCTTGAAATTTTGAAGAAAAAGTAACATTCTCAACTATTAAAATACAGGTTTTTAAAAAAAATTATGTAAGAAAGACAAACCAAAGTTGGAGTTCTTTCATTAAAAATAAAGTACTATAAACTTTGATGAGGTCATTCTATAATTTCTACAACCTTGTACAAAATTATATTGACTGTGTTTATTAATAAAACTACTAAGGGAAAAGCTAAGAAGTAAATTGTGGCTAGACAGTAAGATAACCAATGTTCAGAGAGCTGGGGCACCTGGGCGGCTTAGTTGGTTAAGGATATGATTCCAGAGTCCTGGGATCGAGCCCAAGTTGGGTTCCCTGCTCAGTGGGAGTCTGCTTTTCCCTCTCCTTCTGTCCCTCCCCTTACTCCTTTTCTCTCTCTCTTTCTTGCTCACGGTCTCAAACAAATACATAAAAATCTTTAAAAAAGAAGGGCAGAGAGCTGATGTTTCTGAATGCACTGTCATGCAGAGATGCTTAGAGGTTTGCTATCCAAAATTTAATAAAACATACATATGCATTCTATATATTATTTATTACATATTATCTAAATAGTATTGTGCATATAGTATCATATGTAATAAGTAAAAGACATAATTAGCAGAAAAATTCCCAAAGAAGATACACCAATAGTCTAAAAGCACATGAAAAGATTATCATCAGTAGTCGTTAGAGAAATTGAAGTCAAAACCATAGTGAGATACCATTTATTTCCTACTAGAATGGCTATAGTTTAAAAAATGCAAAATATAAATATTGGTGAGGGAGTAGAGAAATTGGAACCTTTATTGCTAATGGGAATGTAAAATGGTTAAGTAACTGTGGAAAAGTTTGGTGCTTCCTCACAAAGTTAAACATAGAATAGAGTTAGTAAATGATGCTGGAATCCCACTTCTGATTATATAGTCAAAAGATTGAAAACAGGTACTCAAAGAAGTGCATGCATATGGATATCCATAGCAGTACTGTTAACAAGAGTCAAAAAGTAGAAACAGGCTAATGTCCCTCAAAAGATGGATAAATACACTGTGGCATATACATACAATAGAATATTATTCAGCCATAAAAGGAATATTATTCACCCATAAAAAATAATAAAGTTCTGATACATGCTATCATATAATAAGAAATATTTAGTCTTTGTTCCCTGTTCCTCACCTAGAACTAAAATGGTTGAAATTTCTTGAGTGCTAGGAGTGTTTTTATTTATAATGAGTCCTTTTTAGTCATACATGAGTTTATGCTAATGACGTGACTTAAGATGGGTCCTGTAGATAACTTTAGGAAAAATCAAGTGATTAGAGACTGAGGACTTTCTTTCTATCTATGGGCCAGGGTGGGGGGTGGAGGGTTGGAGATTGACCTGCAGAAAAAACTTATCAATACTGAGATTTGGAGAGCCTGTGATTAGAAGAACAGGTTAAATAGGACACCCCCTCTCATTTTGCCTTATGCATCTCTTTCATTTGACTGTTTCTGAGTTATATCCTTTGTAATAAACTCTTAAAGTGGTTCCTGTGTTCTGTAAGCTGTCTTAGCAAATTATCCCACCTAAGGAGGGGTTTGCAGGAGCCCTGATTTATATCTGGTCAGTCACAAGTATGGGTGGCCCAAGACTTGCAACTGGTATCTAAAGTGGGGGCAGCCTTGTGGGACTTGGTTCTTATGTGGGATCTGATGCTAAATTCAGGTAGATAGCCTCAGAATTTAAATTGAATTGTTGCACTCACTGTTGATGTCAGAAAATTGAATTGGCTATTGGTATTGGAAAACACATGCCACAACATGGATGGACCTCCAAAACATTTAATGATAGAAGCCAGGGACAAAAGCTTGAGTATTATATGATTCTATTTATATCCAGAGTAGATAAGGCAATGAGACAGAACACTGGTGGCCGAAAAAGAATTGGGGAGCCGGGGAAATGAGAGTGAATGCTTAATGCGTAAGGGATTTCACTGTGTGATGATAGAAATATTTTGGAAATTGGTAGAAGTAATGATTGTACAATATTATGACTGCATTAAAATACCACTGAATTATTTACTTTAAAATACTTTTTTAGCTTAAATGCATTTAGAGTCATTAATTATCTTTTAAAAAATGATGGTGGTTGTATCTGGTCAAACAAGCATGAATGTAGCCCACAAAATGTGTTCATACTGAAATAATTTTATTTTTATTTATTTATTTTTAAAAAATATTATTTATTTATTTATTTGACAGAGATCACAAGTAGGCAGAGAGGCAGGCAGAGAGGGGAGGGGTAAGCAGGCTCTCTTTTGAGCAGAGAGCCCGATGGGGCTCAATCCCAGGACCCTGGGATCATGACCAGAGCCGAAGGCAGAGGCTTTAATCTACTGAGCCACCTAGGCGCCCCAAACTGAAATAATTTTAGAAGGAAAAAAATATAGTCCTTGTATTTATTGGTCATAATTTGGATAGATTTTATTTATTTAAAGAGGATATGGTGTAAACAAATAGATATTGCTATATGTTTTACAAACAATAAAGCAGTAAGAGGATTTCATGAACATCTTCATACCATATTTTTGAAAATGTAGAAGAAATAAGCAAATCTCTTAAGGAAAATATCTTAGACAATAGAGAAGAAGAAATAGAGCATGAAACTATACTAAATTTAGTTGAGCAATTAATTTTGTTCTTAAAAACTTTTGACAAAAACTAAAAATAAACAAAATTAGAAATGACTGATTTCAAGAGCGAATTCATTGGAATAATTAAAGAAAAAAAAACACACACACACACACACCAAACTATATAATCTCTTTCAGAGAGAAGTAAAAGATAAAATAAATCTCAACTCATTCATGACTATAGTACAATAGAATTATATCAAAGAGCAATTATAAACCAAAGGCAATTAAAACATAATAAATATAATCATGTGGTATGCGGAGAATGGTAATATATAATGAATAAATGGTATATATTCTGGGAATCAAAAGATGGTTTAACATTCAAAAATCAAACTATGCAGGAAAAGCATTGGGTAAATTTAATAAATATTCATAATAACAACTTCAGGAAGCAAACCAGGAAGATAACTTATTCTATTAAGTGTAAAGAGCAGAAAATCTACAGTCATACTTAATGTTTAAATTTAAACTTTTCTCCTGCAACTGAGAATACAGAATATATGAATTTAATAAAGTTACTGGATATAAATTACATATATAAAATTACCTTTTCATATTAGCAATAAATATATAGAAAATTAAAAATTTAATTAATATTACAAAAATCAAATATCTAAGAGGTATATGAACTTTATGCTGAAAACAACAAAAAATAAGGGGCATTAAAATACTTAAATAGAAAAATATAAAAAGTTTATGGATTGGGACTCATATTAAGCCTATGGATTAGACATCATGATAATGATGTCCGTTGCCCCTCAATTATTCTATAGACTCATGCAATTACAAAAAAAATCAGCAAGGTTTCATAAAAAGTTGGCAACTTTATTTATACTTTTTAGGAAGGAGATGCAAAGGGCTAATCTTGAAGAACAACAAACCTCTAGGACTTTCGTAACTAGTATCAAGACCTATTATAAATATATGATAATTAAGATGATGTGTTATAAGGACAGTGAAAGATGAATTGACCAGTGAAAGAGAATAGAGAACTCAAAATAAATCAGCATGTATAAAGCCATGTAGTTTATTAAAAAGATGAACAATAGGGAAAAGATGGTCTTCTAAATGCATTGTGTAGGCTCTACTTTTCATCAATTCATTAAAAAGAAAAAAGACCCTTGACCCCTAGGTTACCACAGTCAATATATCTATTTGCAGATTTTTTTGAGCAAATATGAAAGGTAAATAATGTTTTAAAAGAAAATTAAAGACAAAAGAAATCATCTTAATGGCTGTAGGATAAGCAGAAGTTACTTAAACTGAACAGTAAAGGTACTGACCATAAAGGAGATAAAAGCATAAATTTGATTATATATAACATACATCATTAAGAGACTGAAAAACAAGTCATGATGTGAGAGAAGATATTTGTAATACATATATCCAGAATATATAATGAGATCCTCCTAGTAAATATTTGAAAGATGACTCCATAGAAATTTTGGTATTTCACTAAACCAGATATCCAAATGATTAATAAACATATAAAATTACTTAGCTTCATTAGTCATTAGGAAATGTATTTTTTAAGTTTTTATTTAATTTCCATTTAGTTAACATTCTGTGTAATATTAGTTTCAGGTGATGAACACTTTCATACAATACCTGTTGTTCATTAGAGGTGCACAGCTTAATCTTCATCACCTATCTAACCCCTCTTACCAACTCCTCCTCTCTAGAAACCATAAAAAGAGAACTAATTTGTTCTCCATAGTTGAGTGTTTTTCGGTTTGTCTGTCTATTTTTCCCTTTGTTCATTTTTTTTTCTTAAATTCTACATACGAGTGAAATCATATGGTATTTGTCTTTCTCTAACTGACTTATTTTGCTTCGAATGATAGTCTTTAGCTTCATCCACATCATTGCAAATGGCTAGATTTCATTCCTTTTTATGGATGGTAATATTCCATTGTCATTAGAAAATCTAAATTAAATCCATAGTCTGAAATCTCCAAACACCTAAAATAATAGTAAAAAAATCTTCATAAAGACAAATATCTAGTTTTGGTAAACATGTAGAATAACTAGAATTCTTGGAATGCAAGTTGACATTGACACTTTGGTAAATTATTTGATAGTATCTCATAATCTTTATAAAGACAAATATCTAGTTTTGGTAAACATGTAGAATAACTAGAATTGTCGGAATGCAAGTTGACATTGACACTTTGGTAAATTATTTGATAGTATCTCAGAAAGCTAAAAATATTTATAACTCTGCAGTTCTATTATTAAATATATATCTATCATATACTTATATATTTACATCACAAAACATGTACAAAAACATTTATAGCCACCCTATTCAAACAAACTCCTCTCCTGACACAAAATGAATGTCTTGGTCCTCAGCTTAAAAAATGTAAGTTGTAGCAAACATTGAATAGAATGCCAATGTGTAATGAGAATGAACAAGGTATGACTAGCCAATATGGAAAACCCAAATATACTGTTTAGTGAAAGAAGTCAAACAATAGGTGCATAATGTAGTATTTGATTTATATCAAGTTCAAAACCAGAAGAATCCAATCTGTGGTGTTAGAAATTATTATAGTGGTTAAACTTAGATGGGGTTTAGAGACTAAAGGATACCATAGCAGTGATTTCTCAGATGTTAGCAATGTTCTATTTTAGAATGTGTCCAGGGTACATCTATTATTTAGTTGGTGAAATTGTTTCACACTGTTTAAGATTTATAAACTCTTCTGTGTGTGTGTGTGTGTGTGTGTGTGTACATATATATATATATGTATACATATATATTTAAATAAAAGACATATATTATACTTCGATAAAAATTGTAACAAACAAGAAAAATCAAGCCAAATCAAAAAAGTGATAAAGGACTTGGTGACAGATGAGAAGGTGCTGAGGGGCGCCTGAGTGGCTCAGTGGGTTAAAGCCTCTGCCTTTGGCTCCGGTCTTGATTCCAGGGTCCTGGGATCGAGCCCCACATCAGGCTCTCTGGGGAGAGTGGGGAGACTGCTTCCCCCCCACCCGCCTGCCTCTCTGTCTACTTGTGATCTCTGTCTCTCAAATAAATAAATAAAATCTTAAAAAAAAAAAAAAAGAAGGTGCTAGAGAGTGCTAAGAAGCCATGAATGACTCCCAGAATTCTCATTGGAATGGCTGGATGATTGATACTATCATTTACTGTGATAGAAAAATTAGGAATTGAAACAAATGTAAAGGAAAAGGGTCTTTTAAAATTTTGGTATATATAATCTTAAGGAGACTGTGAAACAGCTGAGGGGAAGAAACCAAAAACAAAAACAAAGAAACCAAAACCAAAACCAAAACCAAAAAAACCCAGAAGTCTGAATAGCAAGAGAAAGCCTTGTGTAAACTTAAGAAAATAGAAGAATATTAAAAAGAACATATTAAAAGTAATGGGAAGGTTGGAAAGAGTATGTGCTAGCAGAGAATATTATTTATGTGGTTTTCAAATTTTACATCTCAGATGTCAGTAAGATTCAAGTAAAGATATTTTAGACAACATAAAAGAATGTGGAAAATCAGTGTTAGGATGGCAAGTAAGGGTGTCCTTTGCTTGTGTTACATTAAATAACTGGTTCTTGAGGGGTGATAATGCAACACAGAAATGGTTCAGTAGGTTAAAAACATTTTTGTTTTGGGGGAGGTAATATGATTAATGAGACAGAAAAAAAAGAAGACACAGAGAAAAGTGGTGAACCATGAGGAAAAATATATAAAGATTTTAAGGGGTAAGAAATAATCATCATGGGACACCTGGGTGGCTCAGTAGGTTAGCCTCTGCCTTTGGCTCGGGTCATGATCTCAGGGTCTTGGGATAGAGCCCCACATTGGGCTCTCTGCTCAGCGGGGAGCCTGCTTCCCTCTGTCTCTCTCTGCTTGAGTCTCTGCCTACTTGTGATCTCTGTCTGTCAAATAAATAGATAAAATCTTTAAAAAAATAATCATGATTTCATACATTGTACAGTAATTAAGTACAAAAATTGAGGGAAGACTGCAGGGCTTGGTAAAGAATCAAATGTTACATTAACATCCTTGTCTTTTAAATAAATATAATAAAACCAAAGAAAATAACAATATACTTAATAATTCAAGAATATTAATAAGCTAAGATTCAAATTAAATAATTTTAATTAACACAAGTAATAAAATATTGAATTTAAGGAAATAAGAATAGCAAGGCAATGATATGAAAAAGGAAAAAGCATTGTATTTATTAGGGAGCTCTAACATGGAACACTTACACCTTAAATTATTAATAAAAAGACATAAGAAACAAGTTATACTGTGTCCACTAGATGGGGTATGACACAACCATTTTAAAATTGGTAATGAATGCATATGGAGAATGCTTATTGTATAATATTAACTGAATAAATTTGTATAAATTTAGGTTAAAAATTCACATATGAAAGGAATGAAATGTGCCAAAATTCTAGTGTTAAAATTATGGATAAATGTTTTAGTCCTCTGAATTTTTATTTATTTTTCCAATATATTTTTAATGTGAAAATTTATATTGCAAGTATGATTTTATATATATATATATACCAATCTATTTTTCCCCCAAAAAATCTGTTCATAAAAAAAATGATTCTGAAACTAGACATTAGCTGAAGAAATGTCAAAGATTGCATTAACAGCATTATCATTGGCATATTAATTAGTATAGACTTACATAGAACTCAAAATGTGTAATGAGTAAATACACTCGAGGTTTATTTCTTGATCAAGTATCTGCATTTGCTTGGTGAGTATGTCAACAGCCAGTTTTTCAGAGGGGGCTTTACCATCTTCAGTGTATTGCTTCTAACATCTTATTGGGAATTAACCTCTACTTCAGTTACTAAGACAAGAAAAGCAGCATGGAGGAATATTCATAAGAGGGTTTTTTTTAATGGGTTAGGCCTAAAAATGATAAAATCACTTTTGTGAATATGATTTTTTTTGTATTTGTTATCTATTTTTGTGTAAAAAAATCACTGCCAAACTCCATGTCCCAAATGACACAGTTCTATGGGTTGATTAGACAGGTCTTCTGCTGGTCTTATTTTGGCTTACTCATATGGCTATTTTCAGCTGGAAGCTGGGGTGAACTAGATCAGCTGGACCTCTTGTCTCCAGATAGTCTTTTGTTCTGGTCTTCTTCAAATTATGGGCAGATCAGGTTAGTGTTTCAAAAGTATGAAAACAGAAGTTTTAAGATCCCTAACCTTTATCTTAGAGGTCATATGACATTACTTCTGCCACATTCTAGGGTGAAAACAAGCCACAAGGCCAGCCCAAATTTAAAGAAGTCAGGAATGAACTTGAGCTCTTGATCAGAAGAATAGCAAATTCACATTGCAAAAGAATGGAAATAAAGGAAGGTATGATTCACTAGAGGCATTATTAGAACAATTAGTTATAACTTAGATATGTGGCTACAGCCATAGAGAAATAAGAGTGAGAAAAGTCTTATACTTTGCCCAAGAAGAGAAGAAATTATTTATTCTAATGAGCTAGAGACAGACATTTTCTGCCATAGGAGGTAGCTTTTTTTTTTTTTTTGCTTGTGAACTGTATTATGACTTTGATGGAAATTGATGAATAACATTAAAGATTACCATTAAGTTCTTTTTTTTAATTAACATATAATGTATTATTAGCCCCAGGGGTACAGGTCTGTGAATTGCCAGGTTTACACACTTCATAGCACTCACCATAGCACATACCCTCCCCAATGTCCTTAACCCAACCACCCTCTCCCTATACCCCTACCCCCGGCAAACCTCAGTTTGTTTTGTGAGATTAAGAGTCTCTTATGGTTTGTCTACCATTAAGTTCTACTATTGCATTCAAAGTCTCTTGATATAATTCTATCCAGAAGACTATACTGTATTGGTCATTTTGTTTGCCAATGCAGTTTTGAGCTTTAAGCTTCTGGTTTCCAGATACACCTGGGATGCCATGGCAGTGGAGAGAAATTCTAAAACACGAATAAGAGAGGAGGTTCCAAAAACTGACTGATAGTAATGGCATACTGTGGATGAAAAAATAGAAACCAAAGAGAGTGCAGTCAGCCCAAATTTCACTTTGGGTGGTACTTTTAAACCTTTTCCATGCCATGCTAAGTGTTTCACAGCTTACTGTCCACACAAGAGTGTGGACTCTTGGCACATTTTTTTTATTTTTTTTATTTTATTTTATTTTTTTTAAAGATTTTTTATTTATTTATTTGAGAGAGAGAGACAGTGAGAGAGAGCATGAGCGAGGAGAAGGTCAGAGAGCAAAGCAGACTCCCCATGGAGCTGGGAGCCTGATGTGGGACTCGATCCCGGGACTCCAGGATCACGCCCTGAGCCGAAGGCAGTCGTCCAACCAACTGAGCCACCCAGGCGTCCCTCTTGGCACATTTTTAAGAAGAAGAAAAATGAGTTACATTTCAGAAAGGTAAATATGGTTGCAATAAAGAAAATGCTTTTCTTGGATAAGTGGTTGAGGTAAGATGGCTGATTAGATTCTAGGTGATTAATGTCTGAGAACATATAGCTAGAGAGAGGAAATAATATATGTAATATATTATATATCATTTTATATTAATTATAATATATAATATAATAATTTCATATATATATGATATCTGAATTAGAGTTGACATGCTTCATAGCTAATGGTGAGCAGGAAGGTAGAGAAATCACTTTATGCTGTTTGTGCCATTTAAAGGCAACTGGCTGCAGAGAGAGTGGGAGTGAGAAGTGTAACTCCTACCTAATTTACCAATCCTTGAGTTTTGTTAGAACTATATATTCCTACAGAAGGCCCATTGTCTCCTAAAATATCTGTCTAAGTGGGGCAGCTATTCTAATTCATCCGCCCATGGGCTGCCTTTTTTAAGTTCCAATATCTAGAGAGAGTAACCTTTTTTTTTTTTTTTCCTGTGCACAAAAAGTGCTGCTTAGGCTGCAAGCATTCTTTGGTAGAGAAGTTGAGGATAATATCTAGGTTTGTGACTTGAGTCACTGGATCAAGTTTTAGAGCTTTACTTCTTAAAATGTGGTCCTCAGAATGAAAACATCAGCATTGCTAGGGAGATTATTAGAAATGTGGAATATTCATTCTGATTATTTAATCAGAAAACACATTTAACAAAATCACCAGGGCATTCCAACACGAGTTTGCGAAGAACTGCTTCTGAGTAAGGACATTGAGTAGATACTTCAGACTGGTTTTTAAGACGTTTTCTCCATGTGCCTAGCCAGAAAGTTCTTTGGTCATAAGTAAAGCAATGGACCACTTCATACAATAACTTCTTGTGCATCTGAGAAACAGGACTCAGGGAAAGTAAGCACATCTCCAAAGCTGTGAATCAGGTAATGTAAGAGGAGAAAGCAGAAGATCGGAAGAAGATGGGGAGAAGATATTTTTAAATTTGCGTTTTTCTATTTTTATGGTAGCATAACTCAGTGAGGAGGAGAGAAAACGCAAGACCCGTAAAAAGTTGTGTTAGTTTCCGAGGGCTACTGTAACAAAGCATCAAGAACCGGGTGGCTTAAAACAACAGAAATTTATTCTCTCACATTTCTGGAAGCTAGAAGTCCAAAATCAAAGTGTTGGCAGGGCTGTGCTTTCTCTAACAGCTCTGAGGACAGTATTTCCTTGACTTTTCTAGCTTCTGATGATTACCAGCAATCCTTAACATACCTTGGCTCATATATGCATCACTCTGGTCACTCTGGCTGTCTTCTCCCTTTGTGTCTTCACATTGTCTTTCCACTGTGTGTCTGTTTTTGTATCCTGCATTTACCCTTTTAATGAAGACAGCAGTCATGTAGAATTAGGGCCCACCCTAATGACCTCTTCTGAACTATTACATTAGCCATAGCCCTATTTCTAAATAAGGTCCTAACGGTTTCTTTGTGAAGGACACAATTTAACCCATAACAGATGGCAGAAATAATTACCACGTGTTATAGTGGCATGTGATCAGAGAGTTTCCATAATCAATTTTATAGTAAGTTTCTGTAACTGAAAAAGAAATATATGTTAATTATTTTACAGTTTTTTACTAAGTTCTAGAATCCAGCTTGTGCTTTCCATATACAGTACAATCTCAACCTGTAAGTGAAATTTTATCAGATATCCATTGTCTATATTTAGATTTTATAAGATTCACTGCTGTAAAATAAGATTAACATATCTTAGTTTTTCCGAATATGCTTTAAGTTTTTCACTTAAAGATCAAATCTGATGAATAACCAACACTTCCTGATGGGTTTAGTAACAAAAGAGCCATTGTGACCTTACCAAAGAACTCCCATGGAATGGGGAGGGCAGATGGAAATGTAGGGTAGACCGAGGAAGTGGTTGGAGGTGAGGTCACAGACACAGATGATGTTGATGACTTTTTCTCAGTAGTTCACAGCTAAGGGGAAGAAGTAGAAGGAGCAGTGGTTAAGGAGGGTTCCCAGAAAGATTAGGAATAGCAGTTCTGTGTAGTTAGGAGATTTGCAGATATTTAAATGTTGAGGGATGGATTCAGTATAAAAGGAGAAGATAAAGGTACTGGGGCAATTGTGACTCTCGGAGGTGTGGGGTTAATAAGATGGGATGAGGGGGCACCTGGGTGGCTCAGTGGGTTAAGGCCTCTGCCTTCAGCTCAGGTCATGATCCCAGGGTCCTGGGATCAAGCCCCGCATTGGGCTCTCTGCTCCATGGGGAGCCTGCTTCCTCCTCTCTCTCTCTCTGCCTCTCTGCTTACTTGTGATCTCTTTCTGTCAAATAAATAAATAAAATCTTTAAAAAAAAATGGGATGAGGTTAAGATCACCATTGGAGGATAAAAGAAATATCTTCAAATATAATTAGAGGAAATTTGGAAACAGTGGAAGCTTATCAGAGGTATTTGAAGATTTGGCAACTGAACCAGTAAAATTTCAGTCTCATAGTTAGGGCTTCTCTGTGAAATAATGGACAAAGCTAAGATATTATATATTTAAGAAGGAAAAAGAAAAGTGGCAACAATTTGAAACAAGTTTTGGGAAAGCCGAGGAGTAAATATGCCAATGTATTAAAAAAAGTGAAAAGTCCAGGCAACATGGATATTGCCCAGATGATGCAGATGATTTTGGGTTTATAGTGGTACCAAAATTTCAGGATGTGTGCTTTTTCTTTAGCATTATCATAAGACCAGTAATAGCTCTGGCATGGCAGATAATCAGGATCTTCTGGGTTTGAAGTTTTCCACGGCAGATATGATGAGTGATAAGGAATTTGGGAATATTCCAAGATAATTATTGATAACATAATCTATGGAATCTAGAGTTGATAGGTATAGGAGAAAAATAGGGTGAGGGTATGATTTGGCAGCACTTCCAGTTTTTCTTTTTTCTTTTCTTTCTTTTTTTTTTTTTTTTTTCCAGTACTTACAATCTTGAGGAACAGGTACATATAGTATAGGTTTTTATTTTGTTTTGTTTTGTGAGTTATAATTGACTTATAACATGATGTTAGGTTTAAATATACAATATAATGATTCAATTTATTTGATCACCAAAACAGGTCTAGTTAACATCTGTCACCATACATAGCTACACATTTTCTTTTTGGTATGAGAACTTTTAAGATCTATTCTCTTAGTGACTTCAAATATGTAATATGGTATTATTAACTACAGCCACAATATTATACATTACATTTCCATGACTTATTTAGTTTGTAACTAGAAATTTGAATCTTTTGAATTTCTTCATCCATTTTACCCATTTATGTGGGTGTTTAAATGATAGTATTAGAAATCATAAGTAAGTGTTGTTTGAATACATTTTCTGGATTATTATTTTTGTTAGTATTTTTCTATTGAATTATAATTAATATATAGTGCTATACTCTATGTTAGTCAGTGTACACCATGATAAATAGTTATCATCTGTGACCAAACTTTGTTATTACAGTATTATTGACTATATTTCCTATGTTTTACTTTTGAACTTTGTGACTTATTTATTTTATATCTGGAAGTCTATAGCTTTTAATCCACTTTATCAATTTTACCCATTCACCCTACCCACCTCCCCTTCCTTAATCACCAGTATTTTCTCTGTATTTAAGATCTGGGGTTTTTTATTTTGTTTGTCTCTTTGTTTTGTTTTTTAGATATCACATAAAAGTGAAATCATATAGTATTTGTCTTTCTCTGTCTGGCTTATTTCCTATAGTGTTATACCCCCCTAGATTATATATAGTATCTATACCTATATATAATCTTTGTATCTTTCTGTATATATGACAATATTCTATTGTATTATATGGAATAGATGGAATGGTTGGAATCTGTGGATGAAAAGATGAAAAACAATATTTTATTATTGTGTGTATATATATAATATATATTATATATAGTATATGTGTATTATATATATTTAGTATTTGTATTATACATATATTAGTATATATAAAAAATGGAATATTACTTTAAATAGTATTTTCATTATCCATTCATTTATGGATGGACACTTGGATTGGTTCCATATTTTACTTATTGTAAATAATACTGCACTGAGCATGGGGTACATACACTTTTTCAAATTAGTGTTTTAATTAATTTAGACAAATAGTAGTAGAATTACTGGATCATATGGTATTTCTATTTTTAATTTTCTGAGGAACTACCATACTGTTTTTTACAGTGCCGCACTGGTTACATTCCCACCCAGGGAATCAAGATTCCTTTTTCCCCATATCCTTGCCAACACTTACTATTTCTTGTCTTGCTAATTCTAGCCATTCTAATGGGTATAAGGTGATATCTCATTGCTGCTTTGATTCACATTTCCCTGATGTTTAGTAATGTTGAGCATCTTTTCATTTTTCTGTTGGTCATCTGCATGTCTTCTTTGGAAAAAAATAATTTTCTAATTAGATTGTTCTTTTGGTGTTGAATTGTATAAGTTCTTTATGTATTTTGGATATTAACCACTTAATGGGTTTTTCATTTGCAAATACCTTCTCCTTTTTAGTAGGTCATGTTTTGTTTTGTTGATGGTTCCATTCGTTGTGCAAGACCTTTTTTTATTTTGAGATTGTCCAATCATTTATTTTTGCTTTTGTTTCCCTTGCCTGAGGAGACCTATCTAGAAAAATGCTGCTTTGGCCAGTGCTAAAGAAATTACTATATATGTTTTCTTCTAGATATTTTATGATTTCAGGTCTCATGTTTAGGTCTTCAATCTATTTTGAGTTTATTTTTGTGTATGGTGTAAGAAAGTGGTCCAGTTTCATTTTTTTGCATGTTGCTGTGCAGTTCCAGCCCCATTTGTTAAGGAAACAGTATTTCCCCCACTGTATATTCTTTCCTGCTTTGTCAAAGATTAGTCGACCTTATAAGTGGGGCTTTATGTCTGAGCTCTTTTTCAATATGGTAGTAATTTAAAATAATATAAAGGTAGAAAAATATGAAAGCTATTAAGAGAGGGTCAATTAAACCAGAAAGTCAAATAAGGCTAAGACTACCAAGATGATAAATTTTATGATCAGGGCACCAATAAACATGCTTTGAAAGTAGAAGAGAGTAAAAATGTTGAGTTCGAATGCATTGACTCTGAGTTTGCAGGCCCTCACCAGTCGTTTATGGGGTTCATTCCCTATGTCTTCCAAGTCTGCCCAAGTTTTGATTTATGACTGAGGTTTTTCTTACCCATCTGGTGTAAAGGAGTAAACTTCTGCTTTCCAGATTTCCTTATTATACTTACTATGCTTTTTTTCTTAGTACAACTTAGTACAACTCAGTTACCTTTTTATTTCTTTATGTATCTCTACTTACTATAATATAAAATTTTTGAATACTAAGACACTTGAATTTTTGAATACTAAGACTGTGCTTTCCACCATGATATCCAATATTACTCTTTTATCCCTTGGTGAAAAATAAGCATTCAATAAATGTTTGTTTGGCTGGCACATACCCCTCTTAAATATGTAGTTTACAACATAATAGCCAAAATATTCTCATTTAATATGGCACCAGATAAACTGTTTTTTTTTTTTTTATCCATTCTGAGCACAAAAAAGAGAAATATTTGCAATTGGTCTAAAGACATGAAAAAAAAAAGAACTTCTTTCAAAATCTAGAAATTTATTTAAGTTGTATTGAAAAGTACAGCCCGCATGTATGAGATCTGTCCTTTTCCATTGGCAGTGTATGACATAAAAAGAGAAGCAGTGACAAAATAGTCAATGAGAATGGTATTGCTTTGAAAGGAAGCTAGAGTCTTAGCAATCAGAAAAATATACCTTCTTTAGGAAAAATGGCTGGATCTACAAACATATTATCAGAACAAAGAGAAGTCAAATAATAAACAGTATTCATTAGAAAGGTTTTGCTAACTCTTTGGAAAAAAAAAATGCCAAGAAGAAAATGGAAACTAAAACCAAATATTTTTCCATACATTAAAAAAAAAATGAATGGCATAATTGTAGCTGAGAAACAATTCAATGATGTTTAAGTGCATCAAGTCAGAAAAGAGGATGAAAGGGGAAGATGTGGTACCTAGGTGGTTCAGTCAGTTAAGTGTCTGCCTTCAGCTCAGGTCATGATCCCAGCATCCTTGAATTGAGCCCCACATTGGGCTCCTTACTTAATGGGGAGCTTGTGCTCTCTCTCACTCACTCACTCTCTCTGTCTCTCCAGTAAATAAATGAAATATTTTTAAAAAATACTTGGGGAGATACTAAAATCAGAGATAGGAGACCACAGAAAAATGTTTAAGAAATTAAATCATCACAGAATTAGGCAAATTGTAAATAATGCAAGAGAAGAATGCTTTAAATACCATACAAATATTAATTAAGAAGCTTATTGGGACCATCTGAGAACAGAAAAGTTAACAGAGAAGAGAACCTGGGCTCCAGTTATTGGATGAATTCCAGGTGCCCCAAGCAACATCTGCAGATTTGGGAGTAACAAGGCCTCATGAACATTGAAAAGTAAACTGACAACCCAGTAAATAACTCACACTAAGGAGAAACTGCTGGGATTATTGTCCTAATTAAGCAGGATGGATACAACAGCAGCAAACAAAATTCATATAAAAGTGGTGATAGGAAACAGAGCCAGGAGATACAAGGGATTAGGAAACCGCATTTCTGATCACATCACAAAAAGAACAGAAGAGGGTTTCTAGAGAAGTGAAACAGTTCAGGAAGACAAATCTAACCTAGCAAAAAAACAATAAAAAGTGATTATGATCACAAATTTCATTCAGACATACTTGAAGAAAAAGAGAGAGTAAGAAGCACAATAACAATCTCACAGATAATGAAGAGGTATCAAAAAGGCATGGTCGCAGAGTAGATTAAAATTGTATTCAAACAAGTTGCATCACCATTTCTTCATATCAGGGAGATCATATGATAGTTGTCTTTCTCCGCTTGACTTATTTCGCTAAGCATGATACGCTCTAGTTCCATCCACGTTGTCACAGATGGGATTGGGAGGGAGACAAACCATAAGTGACTTTTAATCTCACAAAACAAACTGAGGGTTGCTGGGGGGAGGGGGTGTTGGGAGAAGGGGGGTGGGGTTATGGACATTGGGGAGGGTATGTGCTTTGGAGAGTGCTGTGAAGTGTCTAAACCTGGCGATTCACAGACCTGTACTCCTGGGGATAAAAATATATGTTTATAAAAAATTAAAAATTAAAAAAATATATATTCAAACAAAAGTAAAATAGGAAGTATAAAAACACAACAAAATTGGAAACATAAATTCAGAAAATAGAAAACTCAATAAATATTTTGAAAAAATAAAAAATCAGGAGAGAAAAGTTGAGAAAAAAAGGATTTTAAGTAAAAAATGACTAGAAAGACTATAAAGTGAGAAGGGAAAATTTTAAGATGAAAAAATTAAAAAGATTTGAAAGTACTATAAAAAATGTGACAGAGGTTAGGTAAGGAAGATCCAGTACATATATACTAAAAGTCCTGAATGAGAAAATAACAGATAGCTCAAAGACTAAAAACTGTAGTTCGAGACAAATTCTTAATTTTTTAAAAAAGAATTGGATATGCAAATAAAGAAAGAACCTCGTCAAAAAGAACCCAAGGGTTACCAGGTGGTGGGTATTATAGAGGGCACAGATTGCATGGAGCATTGGGTGTGGTGAAAAAATAATGAATACTGTTTTTCTGAAAATAAATAAATTGAAAAAATTTTTTAAAAAGTGAAAAAAAAAAAGAATTGGATAACAATATTTGAAAATTTGTGCTGAAAGAGCATCCTACATACTGGGAAGGTCAAATTGGAGCAAATAAAACTGAGATTTATTGTAGTAAAAATGCTAGATATTTTTATTTTTTTTAATGAGCAAGTGGACAACAAAGGCCAAGTCATTCATAAGGAAAACAACAGTCGATTATCATCAGTCTTTTTGACAATGCTTTATTCAGGAGTTAGTTGAATAGCATATTTTTAAAAATGCAAGGAAAAAAAAGTGAGCTAACAATTTTATGTCCATTTTTTAATAAAAAAATGTTCAGTCTCATTCAGAGTAATAAAAATATAGATCAAAATCAAAATATAAATGAAAACCATGCTAAACTATTACATTTCACATATTATATTTTCAAAGTCCCAAAAGTTTGGCAACTGTGTGTGTGTGTGTGTGTCTGTGTGTGCATGCATGTGCACATGTCTGGGATAGTGTGAGATGTTCATGTGCACATGTCTGGGATAGTGTGAGATTATAGGAATTCTCATAAATTTCTGGAAAAGCATAAATTAGTATCATTCCATATGGAAGAATATTTGGCAAGATCTATCTATAAAATGAGTGCTAAAGCCCTTTAACGCAGTGATTTCTCTTTATGCAGATATACTTCAAAGTAGACAATGGCATACATAAAAGCTATCCAGTATAACAAATTTTTAGTAGCAAAGTACTGGAAATCAAATTTATCTTTTATAAAATGGATACATTTTGATGTATTTGTATGCAATTTAAAAGTCATTGGTAAAGCTGTTGCTGTTATGAAAGGTTACTTCTGGAACCCATTCCCAGTGTCTGTGTTGGGGGATTACCTGTACCATCAAACAATGCTCTAATAATTCTCTGGACACCAAGTGGATGTCCTACAATTCAACTCAATTCTGATATTATTTACTGGGTGATACCCTTAGGTCCCATAGGTTAAGGACTCAGTCGTACATGACCACCTCCCCTCAGCTTGAGAGGCTTTAATGTCACAAGGCCAGTTGACTATAAAGCAAAGGCGATAGATTCAAGCTTCAGCTCTTCCTCTTCCCTGGAGATCAGGGGTGGGACTGAAAAATTCCACTTCTATTCGTGACTAGTTTCCCTGGCAACAAGCCCTATCCTTAGTTGCTATCTGAAAGTTACCTCATTCATATAACTTAGGTGTGGTGGAAAGGGGCTTGTTGATAACATGATATCCACTTTACTTTATGGCTCTGAAGTATTTTCAGAAATTGAGGGCAAGAGACCAAATATTAGGACAAAGATGCTCCCATTGCTTTTATCACTCGGGAAGTTCTAAGGGTTTTCGGAACTCTGAGTCAGGAACTATGGACAAAGACTAAATATATATTTCTTACAAATCATAATAACACAACAGTATAATAAAAAATAATGCATAACAGTTTATATAGTATTTTGTCATTTATGAAAAAAAGATGAAAAGAACTGGATGTGTATACACAGGTGTTTTTTTTCTTGTATATGCAACAAATATGCCTGAAGATATTTAAAAATTGATAAGTTTTTGTCTGTGTAACTGTATTAAAGGACCAGAAATTAGAGTGTAAAGAAGAATTTCACTGTATACTATATTAGTCTGACTGGACTACCCCAGAATAAAATACCACAGACTGGGTGGCTTAAAAAACAGAAATTTATTTTCTCACAGTTCTGGAGGCTGACATCCAAGTAAGATGCCAACAGGGTTGGGTTCTGTTGAGACTTGTCTCCAGGCTGCAGATGGCTCCCTTTTCACTGTCCTTGGGTGGCCTACCTGTGTGTGTGTGTGTGTGTGTATCTATGTGTGTATGTATGTATGTGCAGTAGAGAGTAAGAATGAGAGAGATTTGGTATCTTCTTCTTACAAGGACATTAGTCCTATTGGATTAGGGCTTCACCATATGACCTCATTTATCACAGCTACCTCCTTAAAGGCCGTATCTCCAAATACAATCAGTGAAATAATAGAGATTAAGAATGCTGAAGAAAATTGTTAGTTATAAAGTAGAGAGGAAAGAGACTCAAAATAAGAGAACTGTAGTTCCTGAAAAATACATACAAATCTATAAGAAAGTAATGAACACATCAGTCAGGTAACTAAAAATTAGCCAAAAGTAGTATGAATCATTGATGGGGAAAGTGTAATGCATGGAGTTGCTCTCGTCCTATACTGCTGCGGTTACATTTGTATAGACCTAAAGCCTATCTATAAAGACTTTTGACAATTTATTCTTGAATCTTAATATAGTCATAAATTTCACATTTTCAGGATTTCGGTCCAGAAGAAATAATGTACAGTATGGAAAAAAAATTATAAATCATGGCATTACAAGCAGTGATGCATATATATGCATAAACATTAATAGCTACATTTATATATGTCTGTATACATATATAATATAAAATAATGGTGTAATTTATAATAGTGGGGCTTGGAAATGAGGTAAATATTAATAGAATAACTTTTAATACACATGTATTTATAGTGTTTATGCATTCATTAATATTAATAATGGAAATTTTAACTATATGTTATTTTATAAAATGTGCATTTTACAGAATTATATCTATTACCTTCACTGAAGTGTGTCTATTTAC
This sequence comes from Neogale vison, assembly GCF_020171115.1. Taxonomy (NCBI): domain Eukaryota; kingdom Metazoa; phylum Chordata; class Mammalia; order Carnivora; family Mustelidae; genus Neogale; species Neogale vison. The sequence continues at coordinate 91,519,575 of NC_058096.1, read as the reverse complement.
ATAACTAGAGAATTGCCTCCATTCTGCTTAAGTTAACTACTCTGATGGATCTGTTTTGAATTTACCATCATCTGAAATTTATCAACTTTGGAAATCTCTTTAAAAAAATTTACTCTTTCTCACTTATTCCAACAATTGAGTCATAATATCTTATATTGTTATTTCATCCATTCCCCTTATTTCTTAAATCTTAAATCTCCAAATTTAAGATAAAATTTCCTGTGTCACTGCCCTTTAATTGTTAGAGTCCCACTCTTTTAAAAGCAAAATATTTTCTATTTTCAGACCCTAAAATAGTTTCTCCCTCTCTCTGTCTGTTTCTATCTCTACACACATGTATAATCTGAAGTATATACATACATATATATGGCAATACATTTATGAATTAGTAAATAAATATTGTCAAAACTTCCTTTTATTGAAGAAAACTTGAGCCCTCATTTTATGGAAACAAAACTAAGATTAATTAACTTGCTTAACAGAACACGCTCATGAGTAAAATAGAGTAAAAGTTAGCATGAACCTAAAGATTAGGCTCTTTCAAAGATATATTCTCTATGCCTCCATTACTTATGCATTATCAATTGCCACCCAGTGCAGTTGTTAATATGGAGAAAAGTAAAGATATGATGTTATCATGGAAATGCATTGGAAGAGCATCTAACCTACAGTGTCACAGGGAAAAGAACGATATTTCAGAAAGGATGATGCCTGAGATAAGTTTTGAAGGATGACTAGAAGTTAGCCAAATATAGATGCTTGCAAATGCTTTCCAGGAAGATGAAGAAAGTCACAGAAGTAAGAGAAAACATGACCTTTGCGGACCAGATATGCTGGAGTAGCCTGTGTTTAGGTTTTCTGTACGGGAATAGTCAGAGGCAAGTTTAGAAAATTGGACCAGTAACTTAATCATGAAGACTCATAAATGATACTCTAAGAATTGTTCATTTCATCCTCAAGATGAGTCATCCGTAAGACCTCTTAACATTCTTGGTGCAAGCAATGGTTGTAGTGAAAGAGAAAGATTAATCTAAACATTGCTGCAATTTCTTCAAGTCCAGAATATCCCAACCAAGACCTCAAAGGGAGTTTCCATCTTCTCCTGTCCTGAGCTCCTGAGAGGTAGAGAAGGGAGTAGGAAAGGTTGCTGAAGGAAGACTAGATCAGACAAGGTGGATATGTGCCTTTGTGTTGATTGATGACACTGTTTTAATCAGATGCCATTGCGGGAGTAACATGAGTGAGCACTCTAAACCTCTTACCTTCTGTCTGGTGACATAAAATTTGGATCTATTTATTCAGTGCTTGGCTAACAGTCTGCAAGGATTTATGCAGAGCCTTTATTACTATGAGGATTGTCATCTTTCCTGAAATATCTCTGTGAAGCTTAATACTCAAGCTACCTAAATATAAGAACTACTTAAAGAATAGTTACTTCTGTTTTGGCTGACCTGCTGCATTACATGGTTTCGATCTAAAAGAAGTGGCAGTCACAACACTCTAAATATCTATTTAATGCCAATTTTTTGCAATGCAACAATAAAGCTTGAGTCAAAATCTGAAATTTCAATTGAATTGTTAGTATATCTAAGTCAAAGTAAATAAAAATTGTGAATGAGCTTCTGACTCATCGTGAAAACTCTGTATTTCTTTAGGAAATAAAAGCCTAACAGGAAATATCGGTTTCACAATAGACACTGTGTCATTTCAAATCTATTCTCAGTGTCATCTGTCACCACTTTATCCATTATTTTCACCCTAGATTATATTTTCTCATTGAAGATCTGAGTGTAGGAATTCTCTTAAAGGGGTCACATGAAGGTTAACTAAATCTTCAGTGATAGAAACTCTATAAAGGAATTTGTTCTCACAAATTGTCAATTGGTGATTTTTAACTGGCACTAATTTGACAGGCTGAAAATTAAAAGAAAATGTGAGAGGATTAAAACTTTTAGCTACAAATATAATTTTGAATAGTGACTTGCTACAAATAAAAGATTACTCTTCAGTTTCAAATACTAAGAGGGGGAAAATAAAATATTTTGCTATATACATATTTATAACATATTATTATAATTAATAATAATAACTTATATGTAATATAGATATTATATTTAAGTAAATGTTATCTATTTTATATTATATATTAATATTAATATATTAATATTATATCATATTTAAGTAAAAATATTTTTCAGAAAAGAATTTATGTGCAGCATATATTGTGAATAATTGAAGCCTTTGGACTTCAGTAACTTGAATAAGAAGGAGTCCTCTGAGGAGGCATTAATTTTATCCAGTTGAAAAACTTGATTTACTAAACCTGATGTCATTTTGCCCTTTTTTTATTGGTAATCAATCACATATGTAATCATTTACATTTAAGAATTAGACAGAATGTCTAGTGTTTAGAATCTGTTCCTTGGAATAGAATTCTTAGTGTATTACTGAGGACTCTTCAGGACTTGCTCCCATTTTTCCCACTGATTCACTGTGTTACTTTCTACTCTCATTCTATAGTTTACTTTTTTTTCCTTTAGCATTTATCATGTTTTTTTTTTTTTAATATGCATTTTGCTCTATCTTGTTCATTGTCTCACCTAAGAGTATATGTTCTGTGCAAGCAGATTTCTGTCATTTCTTCGAACCTTAGAACCTAAAAAAATATTTGGAACATAATGGGTATTTAACACATATTTACTGAATAAATATGTACTGTCATGTACCTTTTGTTGGAAGAAACTGTGATCCAGAGGAATTGAATTGTCCAAAGTTAAACAGTCTGTAGATGTTTAAGAAACACAACCATGTTTTCTAATACCTAGAACAGTACATTTCCTATATTGTAAATTCTTCCATATGTAATCCTTGGACAGTACATATATACATGCACACACACATGCACATACACAATATATATTATACACATGTAAAAATTTTGAACAAAAATTTCTCTCCTTAATTTACTGCAAATATTTTTCAAAAAATATTTTCTAATGGCACCACAAAGAGTAATAAAATGGATTTGATATAACAAAAATAAAATTCATTTGTTTAAAAAACTTAATGATGAATCCAAGTTACCACCATATATTATGGATATGTTAGAAGTTTAGGAGATTAATGGATCAAAATAGCTATAATAATCAGTGACTTTTGTATCTACATTTAGATGTATTATACATATGTACTATATATTTATATATATGCCTACACACTACACATACAATATGTATACATATATATATACTATTTATACATATATAGAACCATACATAATATGTAGGCATACACTATACTTATACACAAAGTTACTTTGTTAATTTGAGTAATGAATGAATAAGTTTTTTAAATATAAAGGAATTTATTTTTAAGTAACTTTTTGGTATATATTTTTCGTTTCCGATTAGCATTTGTTGTCACTAAGAAAAAGTAAAACTGCTATACAGATTAAAAACCCTCAATATCTAAGTGGAATGTCCATTAAATTTCTGTTTTTTGCCATGAATGTGCTTTTTTGTGTGTGCTTTTCCTTAGTTCAAACTTAATCAAGATGAGAGGACAAAACAATTCTCTTTGGAGGTAAACTGCGTACCAAGTCGCTGTCCTTTGCCTGTGTAGTCCAGGCCACAAAGTACCCATTTACTGCTTGACATTGTTCTTCTTGCCTCCAGCAGAAGATTGGAGATTCTCACATAGTCTCAGCTTAGATTGTGCTATTGAATTTCCACCCCCATGACCACAAGGGTTGCATCACATCTTCCAGGACATTGTTTTCTTTACAATTGGCAACTCACCTAGGTTTCTCACCAAAAAATATATTGGACCATTGAAGTGTCTGGAAAAGAAGATTCTTTTATGTTTGCTGGAAATGTGGAAAGAAAAATCTCTAGGATCATCTGGCAGCCATCATTCAACCAGAAGGATAGAAGACCATCAGGAGAAGTGAGCTAAGTGGAATAAGGGGATGCAACACATCTGGATCCTGTTAATATCTTTTGTATCCCTGTATTTACACTCCAGATCTATTCTTGAATCTGTCAATAAACTGAATAATTCCATTTTGTTAACCTTAACTTTGATGGGATTTTCTGTCACTTACAATTAAAAATATATTTAGAATCCAGTATTTTTTTTAAAAGATTTTATTTATTTGAGAGAGATAGAGAGAGTGAGAGAGCACAAACAGGAGGAGAAACAAAAGGAAAGGGAGAAAAGGACTCCCCGCTGAGCAAGGAACCCAATGGGGGACTCAACCCAGGACCGTGGGATCATGACCTGAGCTGAAGGCAAATGCCTAATTAACTGAATAAGCCACCCAGGCACCCTAGAATCTAGTATTCTTGATATTAAGTTACATTCACAGAGTTATAGAACAAGTACTACATGTACTTTTAGAATAACATTAATGGAGTACATTTTTTCAGATAATGTGTTCTTGCTCTAAGGGTGGCTATTATTTTCAAACTAGTGTTCTTTATGAGTAGATTTGTAAATTCTCCTTTGTAACACTAAACATGTGTCCAAGAAGTTGGTGAATGTAGTGGTAGCATTGTTATCTACCTGTGCCACTTGGTACTTAAACCACTATTTCTTATTGACATATAATGTATTATTTGACCCAGGGATACAGGTCTGTGAGTCATCAGGCTTACACATTTCACAGCACTCACGATAGCACATACCCTCCCCAATGTCCATAACCCAGCCACCCTATCCCTACCTCCCCACCCCCCAGACACCATCAGTTTGTTTCGTGAGATGAAGAGTCTCTTATGGTTTGTCTTCCTCCAGATCCCATCTTGTTTCATTTTTTCCTTCCCTACCCCCCACAATCCACCTGCCCTGCCTCTCATATTCCTCATATCAGAGAGATCATATGATAATTGTCTTTCTCTGACTAATTTTGCTCAACATAATACCCTCTAGTTTCATCCACATGGTTGCAAATGGCAAGATTTTATTTCTTTTAACAGCTGCATAGTATTCCATTGTGTATGTACATACACAATAGAATATATATATATATATATATATATATATATATTCCCGTGTGTGTGTGTGTGTGTGTATGTGTGTGTATTTATCAATATGTATAACATATAAATATATATACTACTACTTTATCCATTCATCTGTTGTTGTACATCTAGGTTCTTTCCATAGTTTGGCTATTGTGGACATTGCTGCTATAAACATTAGGGTGCACATGCCCCCTTTGGATCACTATGTTTGTATTTTTAGAGTAAATAACCAGGAGTGCAATGGCTAGGTTGTAGGGTAGCTCTATTTCCAAATTTTTGAGGAAGCTCCATACTGTTTTCCAGAGTGTCAGCACCGGCTTGCATTCCCATCAAGAGTGTAGGAGGGTTCCCCATCTCTCTGCATCCTCTCCAGCATCTGTCATTCCCTGACTTGTTAATTTTAGCCATTCTGACTGGTGTGAGGTGGTATCTCATTGTGGTTTTGATTTGTATTTCCCTGATGCCGAGTGATGTTGAGCACTTTTTCATGTGTCTGCTGGCCACCTGGATGTCTTCTTTGCAGAAATGTCTGTTCATGTCTTCTTCCCATTTCTTGATTGGATTATTTGTTCTTTGGCTGGTGAGTTTGATAAGTTCTTTCTAGATTTCAGATACTAGCCCTTTATTTGATATGTCGTTTGCAAATATCTTCTCCCATTCTGTCAGTTGTCTTTTGGTTTTGTTGACTGTTTCCTTTGGTGTGCAAAAGCTTTTGATCTTGGTGAAGACCCAATAGTTTATTTTTGTCCTTGCTTCCCTTGCCTTTGGCGATGTTCCTAGGAAGAAATTGCTGCAGCAGAGGTTGAAGGGGTTGCTGCCTGTGTTCTCCTCAAGGATTTTGATGGATTCCTATATCACATAGGAATGTGATGTGTGTGTTCATCCATTTTGAGTCTATTGTTGTGAGTGGTGTAAGAAAATGGTCCAGTTTCGTTCTTCTGGATGCGGCTGTCCAATTTTCCCAACACCATTTGTTGAAGAGACTGCCTTTTTTCCACTGGATATTCTTTCCTTCTTTGTCAAACATTAGTTGACCATAGAGTTGAGGGTCCATTTCTGGGTTTTCTGTTCTGTTTCATTGATCTAGGTGTCTGTTTTTGTGCCAGTACCATACTGTCTTGAGGATTATAGCTTTGTAATAGAGCCTGAAGTCTGGAATTGTGATGCCACCAACTTTGGCTTTCTTTTTCAACATTCTTCTGGGTATTCAGGGTCTTTTCTGGTTCCATATAAATTTTAGGATTATTTGTTCCATTTCTTTGAAAAAATTGATGATATTTTGATAAGGATTGCCTTAAATGTGTAGATTGCTTTAGGTATCATAAACATTTTCATAATATTTGTTCTTCCAATCCATGAGCATGGAACGTTTTTCCATTTTTTTGTGCCTTCCTCAATATCTTTCATTTTTATAGTTATCTGAGTACAGATCATAGTTTTCTGAGTACAAATTCTTTGCCTCTTTGGTTAGGTTTATTCCTAGATATCTTATGGTTTTGGGTCCAATGATAAATGAGATCAACTCCTTAATTTCTCTTTCTTCTGTCTTGATGTTGGTATATAGAAATGCAGATAATTTCTTTGCACTGATTTTATATCCTGACACTTTACTGAATTCCTTTATGAGTACTAGCAGTTTTGGAGTGGAGCTTTCTGGGTTTTCTACATAAAGTATCCTATCATCTGCAAATAGTGAGAGTTTGATGTCTTTACCTATTCAGATTTGACCACACTTGCTTAGACTATACTAACAAGACACTGAATTTTACCTTCTTTATTCTAAGAAATGATACTGAGAAAAAACTGAGAGGAATTATCCAATATTATTAAATTGTTATAGTCATATAATTAAAGAAATTTGAGCTTTGAAACATAGAGTTTTGAAAAAAAAAGTGACAACTAAAAAATTCTTTTAAATTTTGTGAACAGAGAGAAAATAAATAGGAAAATTAGCAAATGCTCTCCATAATTAAGACTAAATATCTCTTAAGTGGCTAAGTATTGATGGTTTAATATGATCTGAAATGTAGTGAATTTCAAAGTATTCTGTGGTTAGAGAACTTCGGGTTCATTAACATAGAAATCAAACAAAACCAAATAGAATTGAGAAGCTATACTGAAATTCCCCATTAGCATACCTAGTCAATGTTGCCTAGATGTTTCTTGGTAGTTTTTATGGAGACTCTATTCTTATAAAACGTTAATTCATATAAGATTTGTATGTTAGAATGTCCATTTTTTGCTAGCCTTCAAGTACAGCCTTCTGGTGTGACTCTGTTACTCAAGAGCATCTCTGGAGTCTAGACTCAGGGAAGTTACCATAAAGTTCTGCAGACAATTCTATGTAATAACTACTCCCCAACCACACAGTTTTCCCTATTATTAACATCTTGCATTTGTAGGGTACATTTGTTAAAAATGATAAACCAGTATTAACAAGTTATTATTAACTAAAGTCCATAGTTTATGTGATATTATATTACATTAGAATTTACTTTTTATGTTATACAGTTCTGTGGCCTTTGACAAATATATAATGTCACATATGTGTCAGTACAGTAACATATAGAATAGTTTTACTCCCCTAAAATGATGTATGCTTCACCTATTCATTTCTCCCTCTGAAACTCCCTACCCATTGAACCCCTATCAGTCACTGATATTTTTCCTGTTCCTATAGTTTTCCCTTTTCCAGAATATCATATAGTTCAAAACATACAATTTGTAGCCTTTCCAGACCGGCTTCCTTCGCTTGCTAATATCAGTTTGTCTTGATAGCTTATTTCTTTTTCTTGTGAAATACTAATTTATTGTATGACTATACCATAGTTTGCCTAGTTACCTATTGAAGGTGATCTTGGTTTCTTCCATGTTTTGGGGATTATGAATAAAGTCGTTATAAACATGCAAAGGACAGTTTTTGTGTCAATTTTCACTTCATTTTGGTAAATATTTAGGACCATAATTACTGGATCATATGGTAAGCTTTATAAGAAACTGCCAAAACAAACAAACAAAAAGGAATAATATGATAGTCCTCAAAGATGAGAAAGGTATAATTATGGTTTTTTTTGTGTGTGTCTGGCTCTATCGTTATGTCTAATACCATCCAAATCTATCTCTCTTTTCTGGAAGGCAGCTTACTGAAGATAATCAATTTAAAAATCAATACCTATAATTTGTTTTGATTCAAGGGGCATTATTTCCCATGTTTGAAAGATTTTCTCTTTGCTTACTAGAAAGCCAGGGATCATCTATCAGTGATGTAAATCACTGTTTTCTTTCTGCTTTGTCAAAATTAGCAATTCCTCACACTTGGCTAAATATGCCCATTTCCATGATCATATCTGTGGTGATCACTAAGGTGCTATCCTGCTTTCCCAAGATTTCCTGGTCCCAACATTAACATTAAGAAAATTCACAGTGAAAAAAAGAAAAGAAGAAAAAGAAAATTCACAGTGAGAGGTGCCTGGATGGCTCAGTAAAGTGTCTGCCTTTGCCTCAGGCCTTGATCTCCAGCATCTGCATTCTTTGCTCAGCAGGGTTTCTGCTTCTCCTTCCCCCTGTCCTCCCTCACCTGCTCATGCTTGCTCTCTCTGTTTCTGTCTGTATCTCTCTATCTCTGTCTGTATCTCTCTCTTTCTCAAATAAATAAAATCTTAAAAAAAAATTCATTGTGAACTGGCAAAGTTAGTTTTATGTTGGTAGTTTCTGCCTCCTCAGACTTAACCAAATTCCTTGAATTTCTTTAAAAAAGTTAAATAGATAATGGAAGTATAGAGGGGCTATTTTTTTTTCTCATATATTTATCAGAATCTATCTAGGTTTTGAATAACACATTTATTCATAGAAAATTAATAATCAATGAAACACAAAAATATCAACTGTGACTTATAGTTGTTAGCTACACCTTGACCTACGAACATGTTCTGTTTAATATTTAGTAGAATTTTATTTCAATCTTAATTGAATATGGCTTGAACTTTTTGATATGGATATTTTCAAAGTTTTACACCCATAAAGCAAATTTCCCCTAGAATAAATATTGTACTCTGATGTATACCTAAGAAACCCAATTTGAGAAACTTCATTGGCTGCCATATTAATGCAGATGTTCTTTGAGGGTTTTACAGTGCAAGCACTAATTTACTTAAGAGAGGATAAACAAAGTGTAGGTATGAACATGTTGTACTTGAAAAGTATTAAAAGGTCTAGCTTCATTAGAATGGAAGGGAGTTCTATTTTTAACTTCAGTGGGAAAGAAGGTAATTTACACCATCAGAGCCAGATAATGGAAAACTTGACATGACAAGCTAAGATGTTTTGAGCTTCACCCTCTAAGCAATAATGTTTGTTATCATGATCATGTTTTATGAAATTGATCTGGATATAAAATCTGTCATATATTAGAGGGGAGAGAACCTCTAGGAAAAGAAGTAAGAAAAGAGGTGAAGAGAGTCTAAGGGGGGATCATAGAAGGAGAAATTGAAATTAATCTGAGTCAATGGGATTTTGAAAGAGGATGGACTAAGGAATGATGGTGGTCAAAAAAAACCCACAATGCTTGTGTTGTAGAAGAATAAAATGATAAAAGTAATTAAACATTACATAAATATTAGGCATACTACTTTATGACCACCGTCATTCCTTAGTCCATCCTTTTTCAAAATCATATATATATATAATTGTTAATAAACTCTTTCACATTTTTTAAAGATTATTTATTTATTTATTTGACAGGCAGAGATCACAAGTAGGCAGAAAGGCAGGCAGAGAGAGAAAGGGAAGCAGGCTCCCTGCTGAGCAGAGAGCCCTATCCGGGGCTTGATCCCAGGACCCTGGGATCATGACCTGAGCTTAAGGCAGAGGCTTTAACCCACCAAGCCAGCCAGGCATCCCTCACTTTTCAGTTAAACCTCATAATAAACTTATATACTTACAAACTTATATACTTACAAACTTATATACTTACAAAACTTATGTACTTACAAACTTATATACTTACAAAACTTATATACTTACAAAACTTTCATTATCTACATTTTCTTAGGTATGTAACTGAGCATAACAAGAGTCAAAAGATATTTTCAGAGAGGATGTATGAACCTGGACATTTTCACTCTAAATCCAGAAAGTTTTTCTCAATGTAAGACAGCTCTTTTTATATTAAAATGAAATAAAAAAGTGATCAAACCAGGCATAATATTTCTGAACTTGGTAAGATATGAAATTTTAAGATTAAAAATAAATGCATTATTTGTTTTTTTCTTCAATTTGTATTTCTTCTGTTACTAGACAAACCAAACATGGTTTTGATCCATTTTTAATTGTTTTTTAATCTTTTGCATTTGAGTGTCTATATCTGTATGTGCATAATTAATATATCTATTTTTACTTATTTTGTTATTTTTACTTATTTGTAAAAGAGAATTTAAAAATATAAATTCTGAATATCTAATTTATTGTAAATATTTCTTTTTCTTAATTTACTTTAGTTTATAGTATTTGGGATGATTATGATACACATTTTTCTTTGTTTTCAAAATATTGTTTCTTGGTGAATTCTCCATACTTTTTTGTCTTCAAATAAATAGTACAGTGGAGTTTTTCTTAATTTTAGCCAGTCATGAATACCTTATAAAATGAGAGATGTTGCTTGTACACATAAACTCTTTTGAATATGAGTTTTGAATATAGCTTGCTCATTTTGTTATCCCTCCTCATTTTGAATCCTCTTTTTCCCAGGATGAAGCTCAAAACTACATTTTCCAGCATCCCTTGCAACTGGGGTTATAGATAAATTTAAATAATTATACTTTGTCAGAATTAAGAAAGATGATGTGAAACTTGAGTGAAGCTGAATGGCTCTTCTGGCAAGGATAGTCATGTAGTCTTTTATGTTTTTCTCTGTAGAGGCTTGGCAAAGGTTCTAGTATCTGTAACTCTAAGGGTGTCAAGAGGGATATCTACTGGAACAGTCAGTAAGGTGATTGGACATTTCTCTTGACAACATCTCTTCTGATTGATTACATGTTTTGCTATGCATTAAGAAATTCTAGTTGGCTAACTAATACTTGAACTGAATTTGTTTTTCTTTTAACTGTCTAAATCTATCCACAAATAAATTCGAACCAATACAAAAAGATCTTATTAAATCTTATTAAATTTGTATCTTTTCAAAAAAAATACAAATGTGTGTTTTGTAGCAGAGACTACTGCTTTTCTCCTAATATTCATTCCCTATGTTTTCTTAAGTAATAAAAGCTTGAGTTTTTAACTACTTAAAGTTCTTTCTAGAGTAAAAAATTCTGCAGTTCCCTTGCAGTTAGAAATGGCCATTTATACTTAAGTGGATGTCCCATTAGAAATTTTAGTAACAACTGGATTCTGGGTGGCTCAGTTTGCTTAAGCATCTGAGTCTTGGTTTCAGCTCCGGTCATGATTTCAGGGTCCCGAGAATGAGCCCTGGGTCATGCTTGCCTAAGACTCTCTCTCTTTTTCTGCACTTTCCCTGCTCATACTCTCTCTCCTTAAAAAAAGAAAAGAAAAGAAAAGAAATTTTAGTAACTAATTAAAGGGATTGTACACACTCGTCCTTATCCTTTGTTCATCCAGCTGACCTTCTTGAACCACAAGAAGGAAGCAATGTGTTGAGGATGAGGGAGCAGGAAAATAGAAGGAATCTTGGTCACTGATAACTGTAGATTTACCTTATTGGCCATAAATTGCTTCCTTCTGGATATCACAAACCTTGAAGAGAAATAAACATCAATTAGGAAAGACTAAAAGTCATTTCCATTCTTTAAAACTTTTCCCATTGAAAGGGAAGGTTACCTTCCTTTTCCTTGAGGAGAACACAGGCAGCAACCTTTTTGACATGAGCTACAGCAACTTCTTCCTAGGCATATCTCCAAAGGCAAGGGAAACAAATGCAAAAATGAACTATTGGGACTTCATCAAAATAAAAAGCTTTTGCACAGTGAAGGAAATTGTCAACAAAACCAGAAACTGACATAATGGGAGAATATATTTGCAAATGACATATCAGATAAAGGACTAGTATTCAAAACCTGTAAAGAACTTATCAAACTCAACACCCAAAGAACAAACAATCCAATCAAGAAATGGGAAGAAGACATGAACAGACATTCCTGCAATGAAGACATCTAGATGGCCAATAGGCACATGAAAATGTGCTCAATATCACTCAACATCAGGGAAATACAAACCAAAACCTCAGTGAGATACCACCTCACACCAGTCAGAATGGCTAAAATTAAGAAGTCAGGGGACGCCTGGGTGGTTCAGTTAGTTAAGCAGCTGCCTTCAGCTCAGGTCATGATCCCAGCGTCCTGGGATCAAGTCCCACATCGGGCTCCTTACTCAGCAGGGAGTCTGCTTCTCTCTCTGTCTCTTCCTGCCATTCTGTCTGCATGTGCTCGCTCTCTTTCTCTCTGACAAATAAATAAATAATATCTTAAAAAAAACAACAACAAAAAAAACAAGTCAGGAAGCGACGGAAATTGGCGAGGATGCAGAGAAAGGAGAACCCTGCTACACTGTTGGTGGGAATGCAAGCTGGTACAGCCACTCTGGAAAACAGTATGGAGGTTCTTCCAAAAGTTGAAAATAGAGTTACCCTATGACCCAGCGATTGCTGGGTATTTACCCCAAAGATACAAATGTAATCTGAAGGGTCACCTGCACCCCGATGTTTATAGCAACAATGTCTACAATAGTCAAACTGTGGAAAAAGCCCAGATGTTCATTGACAGATGAATGGATAAAGAAGATGTAGGAAAAAAAAAAAAATATATATATATATATATATATAATATATATATTTATATATATATATATATATATATATATATATATATATATTAGACAGCCATCAAAAAATGAAATCTTGCCATTTTCAATGGCATGGATGGAACTAGAGGGTATTATGCTAACCAAAATAAGTCATCAGAGAAAGACAATTATCGTATGATTTCACTGAGATGCAGAAATTAAGAAACAAGAAGAGGATTGTAGGCAAAGAGTGGAAAAAAAGTGAAACAAGATGAAACCAGAGAGAGAGAGACAAATCGTAAGAGACTCTAAATCTTAGGAAACAAACTGAGGGTTGCTGGAAGGGAGGGTGGTAGTGGGATGGAGTGATTGGGTGAGGGGCATTGATGTGGTATGGAGCACTGGGTGTTGTGTAAGGCTGATGAATCACAGACCTGTACCCCTGAAAGAAATAATGTATTATATGTTGATTTAAAAAGAAAAGAAAGCTTCATGATTGATTTGGCTAACAGAATATGATGGAAATGATTGTTCTGGTTAGCAGAACTAGGTCTAAGGGACAGACAGGTAGCATATACTTTTTGTCTTTTGGTAAAATTTATTCTTGAAACACAGCTTCCATGATATGAGGAAGCCCAAACAACTCCATGAATCATCATACTGAAAGGACCCAAGACTCCTGAAAGACTTAGCTGAGTTTCCAATTTACAGTCATTTTCAGAATATTTGTTGAAGAAAAAATTCTTGGAAGTAGATAACTGTAGCTCCAGTGAGTTGCCTCAGATAACCCCGCTGGTAGCCTAAACATTATATCGCAGCTGTTCCTTGTGCAAATTGAGGAAGAAAGTATATGTAGCAACCAGAGGAAAATATCACCTTGTTTAGGCAAAATGTCAATAAGCTATCCACATTAACCTTGTCTAACAATCCCATAAAAGTACCCAACATCTGGTCCCAAGTATTATGCCACCATGTAAGGACTGAAGTTATAAAATCTCTGTAACCATAGCTTCTCTTCCCTTCTTCTTTTTTTTTTTTTTTCTAGAGTGGGGATGAAGTGTCAAAATGTGTTAGGAAACTTAGAAGTACTTCTGGAGAGGAGTGAAGGTCACCCTTTTCTATTTCCCCAAATATAAAAGTTTCCTTTCTAACTAAGGAAAAAGAGAAACATGAGTATTAAAACGTAGTCAAAACTTTTAGTATTACTTTTATTTAGAATCCATCAATATATTGACATTTATATATATATATATATATATATATATATATATATATAAAATTCTTAGGGTAACGCTCATTTTGCCAAGATAACTATTTTTCAAATTTTAACATAGATGTAGAATAACTGTTCTAAAAATGATCTCATTTACTTAATGAACTATGCTAATTGGCTGTTTATTTTATTTTTTATTTATTTTATTTTTATTTCTATTTCTTGCTAATATATGTTTAAATAGATGTTTCAATAAACAACTTACTTAAGGAAATTTGAAGCATGAAAAAATTTTCAAAAAAATTTTCAAGTACTTTTTCTAATTTAATATAAGTTAAATAGTGTATTATTTGATTTAGCTTTTTGTTCTTTGCCTGAGTTCATAAGCCAGAAAACAATTTAATCTCTGTTGAAATTCAAAAATAAAGAAAAAAAATTGAGTCATTGAGTTTTTCTCTGATGATAAATTTGAATAAATCCTGTAAGTTATATCTTTCAAGTGACTGTTACCATTTTCCACACAGTTGAAAAACATTTAATTTTCTGTTTCTTCTAATGGTGATTAAAGCGACAGCTCATTTTCATTCCAAACTATTGTTGGGTTTAGCATAAAATATGTTACTGTTCCATTATACTGCACCTACATGATTACTACTTTATGGAGGTTCTTTTTTTTTTAAAAATATTTTATTTATTTATTTGACAGACAGAGATCACAAGTAGGCAGAGAGGCAGGCAGAGAGAGAAAGGGGGAAGGAGGCTCCCTGCCAAGCAGGAAGCCCGATGTGGGGCTCAATCCCAGGACCCTGAGATCATGGCCTGAGCTGAAGGCAGAGGCCTTAAACTTGAGCCACCCAGGTGCCCCTGGAGGTTCTTTTGTTTGCTTTTTGTTTTATGCTTTTTTCCCCCATTTTCCACTTGCAGTCACATTTTGTGATTGCCCCAGTATTTATTTGGGATACTAGATATTTTTCTTATTGATTTAGGGATACAAATGAGCATAGGTCCCTCTTAGTCTCATTAGCTTGGATCATGGGTGGTCATCAATAAGACTGTCAATTTAGGGATGATCCCCCCTGAGTCATTATAAAGAGAAGGCAATGGATTTAAGGCCCTTTACTTTTATAGACCTCTTCTGTGCCCCTATTTACATGAGCCATTGTTTTTGTAAAATTTTCAAAAAGAAAAAAATAAATTATTTCCAGAAGCAAGAAATTACAGAATCCTTGTTTGGGGACTTTTCTTTTCTTTTCTTTTCTTTCTTTCTCTCTCTTTCTTTCTTTCTTTCTTTTAAATTAACATACAATGTATCATTTGTTTCAGGGGTACAGGTCTGTAATTCATCAGTCTTACAGAATTCATAGCACTCACCATAGTACATACCCTTCCCAGTGTCCATCAGCCAGCCACCACATTCCTCCAACCCCCCTTCACTCCAGCAACCCTCAGTTTGTTTCCTGAGATTAAGAGTCTCTTATGGTTTGTCTCCCTCTCTGGTTTCATCTTGAAGGTCTTATAATTTCTAATATTTAAGTTTATTTGATAAATAACTGAAAGAAATCCAGCTATAAAATTGACATGATATTAAACAAGGTGGCAAAGACAAATTAATAAAAACAGTTTGTTACTGCAAAGAATATACCAGAAAAAGAAGAAAATCAGAAATTCATAAAAAGGAAGAAATTTTAAAGAGCAAATTCATTAAAATATAATGCATTGACTAGATAATTAAAAATGTAATTTTTGAAAAATTAATTAAAAGGAACATTTTGAGTAGATAATTGTTTTAAAAATTTTATTAATGGAAAGGAATAACCTATATAAATACTATGGACAAATGTATTTCTTATTAATTTGACACAAAGTACATCAACATGGATAACATAAAATATATGGTAATAAGCCAAGGCAGTCAGGACTACACCAACAAATTGGTTGATAATTATTGCCAACTCAGAGTATTTCAGATTATTCACTGTACCAGTAAACTTGAAACACTGCACAATCTAATAGCAGACACAGAAAATAACCTAATTGTAGTTTAAATTTGATACTAAAACTTTACAGAACATTACCTATAACAAGTTATTAAGCCAACATGAACATTTTATATTAACAATGATATAAAAAATTTGATCAAGAATAGCAGAAGTTTAAATTATCTTTTTTCTCAGTGTGTAAAAAATTAATACTATCAAACATGAAATAGTTATAAGAAATTATGGCCAAAATGTAGAAGGAGGAGGTGGTTTTTTTTGTTTGTTTGTTTTAATTCCAGTAAAATTGATGTACATTGTTATATTAGTTTTAGGTCTACAATATAGTGATTCAATTCTATACATTACTTAGTGCTGATCATGGTAAGTGTACTCTTAATCCCCTTCACTTACCTTGCCCATCCTCCTTACTCACCCATCTTACTCTCCCTTCTGGTAACCACCAGTTTGTTCTCTGTAGTTAATCATGTAGAGGGAAGGATTTCAATAGCTGTGCCACTAGTTAATTAATAATATAATTATGTTATTTGTCTGTATAATGAGGTATTTGTGGTATTTGTAAACATTTTAAAATTAGAAATTTGTAGTTTTTCTAATTCTAAATGGTAGTAAATAATTTTAATCTAATTTTTTATTTTAAATTCCATATTATTTTCTTTTTTTTTTTTTAAGATTTTATTTATTTATTTGAAAGACAGAGATCACAAGTAGGCAGAGAGGCAGGCAGAGAGAGAGGAGGAAGCAGGCTCCCTGCAGAGCAGAAAGCCCAATGCGGGGCTCGATCCCAGGACCCTGGGATCATGACCTGAGCCGAAGGCAGAGGCTTTAACCCACTGAGCCACCCAGGTGCCCCATCCATATTATTTTCTTAAAAATGGCTCTGGAATTAGCTATTATTGCAAAACAGATTGTAACTGTGTCAGTTTAAAATGCTCACTTTTATTATCTCATGGTTTGTCAGAATTCAGGGCATGGCTTAATTAGGTCTTCTGATCAGAGTCTGGTGGGGTGTTAACTGGACCACATTCTCATCTAGCAGCTAGGATGGTGAAGAATCTCCCCTTCCAATTTCACTCAAATTCTATCTCATTGAATTTGGCCTAAGAAGCAGGAAAAAATAATTACTGTCAACCTGAAGGTAAACAGACATAGCTTAGCATCATAGGGGATTGCCTTCATCGTTTTATTGCTTTTAAGATTTTTATTTATTTATTTGAGAGAGAGAGAGCACAAGTGGTGTGAAGGGTGGAGGGAGAAGCAGGCTCCCCATTGAGCCGTGAGTCCAGGGTAGGATGGGATCATGACCTGAGCTGAAGGGAGATGCTTAACCTACAGAGTAGGTGCCCTGACTTTATTCTTGATACCTGCCAGCTAAGGTTTTGGCAAATATCTTTTTTGTAATTATTCTGTATGGCAGATCATTGTACAGAGTGTCATTCTTTTTCATCACTGAGAAGATCTTTATGTCTTCTCTTCTACTCCCTCAATCTGTTTTTCAAATCTCTGAGAGGATGTAGTATATAAAGATTACTTTTAGAGCATGTATTCTTTCTAGCATTCTTTCCAGTCTACTGCAACTTGTTTAAGGTTGGTTTTGAGAATTACAGCGTCAGTAAGCAATATCATCTCCTATCACCCCTTGGTAGTTTTTCTGATATAACTAGGAAATGTCTAAATGGATTTAGGTAATAGGTGCTGAGAGCAAATCAGGTATAATGCTTGTGCAGGGGTAGGGTTCATAAGAAGCTGGTGGGCACTGGATAATAAAGAAATTGTTCATGGCCATGATTGTTCAAGCCAGTGATAGCCAACAAGGGTGGGAAAGATGCATTTTTCTAGTGTCTTACTGGCCTCATAGTATGCTCTATTCCTGGGATTACAGTACTTCAGGCCACTAGTAGCATTTCTTGACAGTTTTGTTAGCTTTATGGGTAGTGGAAATCTCACTCACATAAATATCTGAATAGACCCATACTTTTGGCTTGACCTTTTTTTAAAAAAGATTTTATTTATTTTTTTGACAGACTGAGATCACAAGTAGGCAGAGAGGCAGGGAGAGAGAGAGCGGTGGAAGAAGACTACCTGCTGAACAGAGAGCCAAATGTGGGGCTCGATCCCAAGACCGTGAGATCATGACCTGAGCCGCAGGCAGAGGCTTTAACCCACTAAGCCACCCAGGTGCCCCGGCTTGAACTTTTGAATAGTTTGGTTTAATTTAGAGCAAGCTGTAAGTAAGACTACTTCACAACTATACAACCAGTTCCAGAACAATGTTGGAAACTTTCTGATTACATACGTACAATATATACAATTGTATATATATACATTATGTACTGTATATATACCTTGTATGGTTATGTATATATATATTATATGCATATATATGCATATATATTTATATATATAATTGATTTAAGTTGGAATAACTTTGGAATTTAAGTTTGGAATAACTCTGTCATCTGACAGAGGCTAAGAATATTAGTCACTGTCTGGGAAAACAATGAAATTACTTGGTGGAATCAACTTGATTCCAAAGGATTAGAGAGAAGTTGGAGAAAAAAACTGGTTGGATAGTGAAATATTGAACATCTATTCATACAAAAATTGTAGGAAGAGTATTTTTACTATCTGGAAAACACAAAATAATCAAAAGTTTAGAAGTTATTCCATTTATAATTCTTTATTTTGCCACCAGATCATGTTTGCCATATTTGACCCATTAATATCCTCTGATACAGAATTCTGAATACAGAATTAGCATAATCTCATATTCAGTAAAATATACCTATTTAACTATCATTAAGAACAAAGCTGTGCTTTAGAGTTGTCACTTAATTGCTGCTCTTTTCTTTTTCAACATTCTTTCTCCTGCATACTCCAAAAGACACATCTTTAACTATTAACAGATTCTTAAAATAAATAGCAACTTGTCATTATTTAAAGACGTATTCTTCATCCCCCAAATAATTAGAAATATTTGAAAGACACTGGAAAATACACTTAAATATAAAAAATAATATACACAATTTGAGCAAACTCAGAAATCATAAATACATAATATTGTTTGCAAGGTTCTTTCTGAACACATAAAGTCTAACTTGCAAAACCAGTGTATATAAAATCTATAACTTAATTTGGAAAAAGTCATAAAGATCAATGAAATAATATTTTAAATATAATCTATGCAAATGATTAATCTCAACATAGTTTTATTATGCTTTCCAATTTTGAGAAATACCAGCCACTTATACTTCAGCTTATTTTAAAATTTATACATAAAAGTGTTGATACATTAACTCCATAGATGTTGGGAATTAAATGTTAACCTAGGACAATAACATATTATTTTTATTTCAGTAAGAGTGAGAATTATGGAGTAATTGCTCTGCGGACTTCTCACTATAATTAACATTGCCAGATTGCATCCATTACACCACTAAAGTACACTTAAGAAATTAATACTTCAGAAATCAAAACAAAGATAAAACATTCCTAGAACTCTTGGAGGAATTTGTGCATGTGCCAGCCTTCCTCCTCTCTTACTTATTTCTTCATAGTTAAAAATACTGTTTTACACAGTGCATCTCAGTGTGGATACCTGGGCTCTGTATCCAGGTGAATCACAGATACACATCTAAACTTTTTTTTGCTTTTTCACTCCAATTCAGTCATGGCACCATCTATTCCAAGTCTTCAGTATTTTTATCTGTAAAGGTGGAATAAAGATATCTAACTCATATGTTACTGTAAGTGTTAAATCGTGACAGGTAATTACTATAGAGGGCTTAGTGGACAGTAAAAGACAAAAAGGACCTTAATAGTTATTGTTTATGTTCATGTTATTTCTTCTGCTCCTCCCCTTTCTCCCCCTCCTTCTTCCTCTTCTTTTATTTTTAAATTTTTTAAAAATTTATTATATAAATATATATATATATACACACATATATTTGTGTATATATATATATCCAGTCCATGTTATTTCACTGTATCCATTTCTTACAAATTCAGAGGGGTCTTTCCAAAGTGAAATGTTACAAAATCGAGGGAAAATTTATTTGACCATCAGGAAAAAGATTTAATATATCCGATTGGATCATAAACTAATTGAGACATGAAGCCACATGTGATTCATACACACACACACACACACACACACACGGTAGGTATTCTTGTGTGAATTTGTTCTATAATCTATAACCATTAACAAAACTAAGTAATTCACAAAAGTATTGTGAGAGTGAGTGAGTGAATGAAACAATGAGAGAGATGAATAAAAATGATGATAAAAAATGATGTTGAGACATTAAGAAAAAAGCAAAAACAATGAAAAGGATCAGAAGAAGAATATAGGTGCATCTGGGAGGAAATACTAAGAATAACTGCTTTCCAGTAATACGTGTTTCAGTGACTATCACAGACTTCTTTGTGGTCTTAGGATGCAAAAGTATAATTTTTTTAGTGGCAAAAATAATTCTGGACTTTGAAGTCAAAGAATATTGGTATAGTTTAAAATGTCACTAATTAATATGAATACCTGATTACACCTGGTATTGATCTTTTGTTTGTTTGTGCTTGGTATCAGTGCTACTACTGAATAATTCTGGCCATATCCTTTCATTAAATATATGTGTATTTATCTTTATGAAAACTATTCAATTTAATTGCAATGAAAGTATTTTTTATAATATGCCTTCCACTACATGTACAGATTTATTCTGAAGTAATTAATACTATTGCCCTCTTTCTTTTTTTCCTGTCTGAATCTTTTAAGAGACAGTTCTATGTCAGTGAAAATAACCTTGAACTTGAAATATAGTAGTAATTAAAATAATGAAGAAAACAATAATAACTGATAGAGAACTCTCTACTATTTATTGAGCTCTTATTGTAGGACAGATACCATGCTAAGCATCATTCTCATATTTCATGAATTAGATATAATTTTCTTTTAGTAAGGAGAAAATTTTATAAAAAAATAGCTGTGAAAGAATAGTTCAATATAATATAAAAATAATGTTTACTCATCTGTTCTACAAAACCTCAGGAGGGTTTAGTTCTTGCTATTTCTTCTGTCTGAGAATTTTCTTGGTCCGTTTTTCAAAGTCTTGCCACATATCTTTCAAGCACCATCTTGAATTTTGTTATCTTTATGTCACTAAATATTGCCTCACATGATATTACTTCTTTATTTTTTAGTTTGTTTAGTGGTTTTTCCCTCAATAGAGTGTAGTTTCAGTGAGAGAAGGCATGTGGTGTGTTGTGTTTGCTACTATGTCTCCAGCATGCAAGAGTGCCAGGGTTATTGTTGGCATTCAATACATAACTGTTGAATGAAAAGGCTGTCTGTTCTATAATTCATGTAAGGGTGTAATATAAAATTAGATATATTGGCTGGTTATTTTGTGTTGCATTTGCAGATCTACCTTCTACCCTTCTCTGTGCCTCAGGAGGCTACTTAAAATAAGTTCCTTATCATTTTCAGTTTCTTTATGGGTCCTAAGATGAGAAATACTTCCAGGAAATCAGCAAACTGGTAGAGAAGGATGGTGGACTATTTATTGTTCTTGTTCACTGTACCATGCCACAGGTTGCCAGTGAGGTAATTATGTTCCTCTGAAAAGAACCTCTGCTCTTTCTAGCAGCCTCCTCTCAGTGCTCCTGCTCTCCTCAGACAGTTTTCATAAATACTTTATCCCCTTTAAGTCTAGGCTGATAGCTGATTCCAGAATTTTTTAAGCCTCTACCTACTTCAGTATGCCTCAGTGGTTCAAATTGATGAAGCAGTGAGTGAGAGATGAGGCTTGATAGATGGACAACTGGTCACACTCTTAGCTGCGTAAATTGGTAGGAATCTTAATGTTTTGAAAGTAGAGTATACCAAACTTGTTAATGGATTAGAGGTGGGGTATAAAGTAAAGAGAAGTATAAAAGGCAATTTTTAAAAATTTCAGTCTGAAAAATAGAGGGACCAGAGGTGTTATTTATTATTTTGGGGAAACTTGTGGTTGGTCAGGTTACTGGGAGGAAAATGAAGAATTCTAAGACAGACTGATTTTTAAAAGCCTATAAAATACATAAGCCTATAAAATTCATTTTGGCCATGCAATGGGATTTTTAAAATATTTTATTTATTTATTTGACAGAAAGAGAGAGAGAGTACAAGCAGAGGAATTGGCAGAGGGAGATAGAGAGAAGCAGACTCCCTGCTGAGCAGGGATTCCCAATGTGTGCTCGATTTCAGGACCCCAGCTTCATGACCTGAGCTAAAGGCAGATGCCTAACCTATAGAGCCATCCAGGCATCCCAAGGAATGGGAGTTTTTAACTTTTTTTTTTTTTTTTTTTTAAGAGAAGGTGGTGGGAGAGAGAGATAATCTTAAACAGGCCCCAAGCCTTGCACAAAGCCAAACACAGGGATTGATTTAATGACCCTGATACCTGACCTGACCTGAAATCAAGAGTTGCACTCTGAGCTGACTGAGCTACCCAGGCACCCTCATGCATTGTGATTTTTATATGTGAAGCTTAAAATAGGAAATATGAACTGGACAGAAACAGAAT
This sequence comes from Neogale vison, assembly GCF_020171115.1. NCBI lineage: Eukaryota > Metazoa > Chordata > Mammalia > Carnivora > Mustelidae > Neogale > Neogale vison. Next base: position 91,496,987 of record NC_058096.1, on the reverse strand, counting down.
TTGTATACCTTGCCCTGGATGAGAGTGAATATAGGAGAGAAGCTGACTGAGGGTGGAATCATTTCCTCCAAGATTACTGAAAATGTGGTTTATTCTCACAATATGAACAAATAGATGACCAGAAAACCCTCTGTAGAGATTACTTATCATTTTTAGTTTATAAATTATTTTAAAATGTATAGCTGATTGGGCAACCAATGATCTTTGTATTGCCTCCATATTTTTGTCCTTTTCCAGAATGTTACATAGTTGGAATCATATGATATGTAGACTTTTTAGGCTGGCTTCCTTAACTTAGTGGTATGTATTTAAGGACTTCTATGTCCTTTTCTGGCTTGATAACTCATTTTTTTCATTGATGAATAATATTTCATCATCTGGATATAGCACAGTTTTTCCATCCATTCTTTTCCTGAAGGACATTTTAGATGCTTCCAAGTTTTGGCAATTATGAATAAAGCTGCTATAAACATCCCCGTGGAGGTGTTTGTGTAGACATAATTTTTCAGCTCATTTGAATGAATACCAAGTGCTGGATTGTATGGGAAGAGTACATTTAATTTTTTTGAAACTTCCAAATGGCTTTCCAAAGTGGCTATATCATTTGCATTCCTACCAGCCATGAATCAGAGCTTCTGTTGTTCCATATCCTTGCCAACACTTGGTGTTGTCAGTGTTCCGGATTTTGACTATTCTAAGATATATATAATGGTATCTCTTTACTGTTTTAATTTGCATTTCCTTAATGCCATATGATATGCTTCATCTTTCCATATGTGTATTTGCTATCTATATGTCGTCTTTGGTGAGATGTCTGTTCAGGTTGTTTGCACATTTTTTACCAAGTTCTTTTTTAATTGTTGAATCTCAAGTTATTTGTGTATTTTGAATAACACTTCTTTATTAGATGTGTCTTTTGCAAATATATTTTCCCCTCCTGTGGCTTGTTTTCTCATTTCTTGACAACATCTTTCACAGAATAGAAATTTTTAATTTTAATGAGTCCACTTATCAGTTACTTTTTTCATGAATGGTAACTTGGTGTTGTACCTAAAGAGTCAACCATAGCCAGTGTCGTCTAGATTTTATTCTATCTCATCTTCTAGGAGTCTTGTAGTTTTATATTTTACATCTATATCCAAGATCCATTTTAAGTTAATTTTTGTGAAAAGTGTAAGATCTGTGTCTAAATTTACTTATATTTTTGCATGTGGATTTCCAGTGTATCCAGCACTATTTGTTGAAAAGACCATCTTTTTTTCTGTTGTTTAGTCCTTGCTCCATTGTCAAAGATGAGTTGACTATACTTATGTATGTCTCTTTCTGGCAAAATGCATTTTTCTTGGAATTTATTAATTTCATTTAAAGTGTCAAATTCATTGTCATAAAGCTTTAGATAATATTTTATAATTATTTTTTCTAATATCTAAAGCATATATTGTCTATCTTTTAGTGGTTCCTCCCTTATTTCCTTGATTGGTCTAATTAGAGATTTAACAACTTGATTAATCTTTCAAAGAGCCAACTTTTGAATTTTTTGATTTTCCATACTGAAGGATGGCTTTCTACATAGTTTGGCTTCTGTTCTACTCATTTCTTTATTTCAGCTTGCATTATTCTTCTATTATGTCTTCTATAGATTGATCTTTGTTATCTAAATGATTGTGGTTATTCCATTTTTTCCCCCACTACTAGGTGATTAATGGCATCTATTTTTTTTTTTTCCTTCTAGTGGCTACATGAGACTGCATGTTTTATCTTTGACTTTTCATAGTCCAACTACCTTTAAATGTTTTCAGTTTCTGAACAATGAAATAACATTACACCATTTAGACCTCTCCTGCATTTTGTGCTATATTTGCCATATATTATGTCTCTCTATATATTTTCATTTTTCTCAAAATATTTATTTATTGTTTCAATATGCAGATATTAATTTGTTTACCATACATTTAGTTGGAATTCTTCATATCTTTCTGCATTTTGTTTCCAGTTAGAATCATATTCTTTTTGCCAGAAAAAAAAAATCACCAGTATTTTTAAGTGGTAAAACAAGTGGTAAAAAAGTGAAAAAAAAAAAGAAAACTATCAGTAATTGCTTGTGGGTGTACTGTTTGACAAAACATTTTGGAAAAATTTGGTATAATCAAAGTTAAATGCATATCTTACAATCTAACAATTCATTTTCAGGTACATAATTAAGGAAATACTCTCACTTGTATGCACTAAGAGACATGTACAATTATGTTCACAAAAGCATTAATTGTAATATCAAAGCCTGGAGACAACTTCCATGTCCTTTTTTTTTTTTTTAAAGAATATTGATTACCTTGGGGTAATGACTACTTTTTTTTTTTAAGATTTTATTTATTTTTTTGACAGAGATCACAAGCAGGCAGAGGGGCAGGCAGAGAGAGATGGGGGGAGGCAGGCTCCCTGCTGAGCAGAGACTCTGATGTGGGGCTCGATCCCAAGACCCTGAGATCATAACCTGAGCTGCAGGCAGAGGCTTTTTAACCCACTGAGCCACACAGTCACCCCAACTTCCTTTTCCTTTATTGGGTAAATGAATGAACATATTTTCATGTACTTGTACTAAGGAATACTATATAAAATTAAAATAAATAAAGTGTAACTACAAATATCTACACCGATCAACAACTAAACCAAACATGTTGTTGAGAAAAAAAGTCACAGAAGAGTACCAAATAAAAGTGACAATGCCAGGCAAACATAAACTACAAATTATTGAAGAATATTTGGTAAAACAGGATTTTGCTTGGAAATACACAGATAAAAAATGAAAGAAATATTAATATTAGGTTTAGGAGGACATATATTTCTTGGGAGGGGATAAGAGGTATGATAAGGGCATAAAAAGACTTCAAAGTTCATAGAAATATATATTTGAGCTGTATAATAGACTCTCTTTTTTCATTATTAAAGTAACACATTAAAATTTTATATGTTTTTAATAAGTTTGACATATTTTAGAGTGAAATTGTCTTTAAAAATTATACCACAAACATCTTCTATGTTACTATCCTGACCTAATAGTTACCTGGCAAATAATTGTCCAGAACTGATTGTACAATGACTTCTTTCACCTAGTTATTCAGTCATTTAGATGGCTTCCTATTTTCCAATAGTAAGAAAAATAATGAGAAGAGATTCTTCATTCATACAGCCTGTAGTTATTTAGGTTGTAATCAATATGGATATAATACTGTTGAATCAAATTCCATTAAGTATAACATTTGACTTTAACTTGGATTCATGGGGTTGCCTATAATTTTCTTCAACTTGACAAAGTATGTCATTGGTTTGTGTGTTCTCAATGGCAGAAGGTTCACAGTGAAAATAACTAGAAAAATTGAAAGCATTAGTCTCTCCAGATATGTGTCAGGCAATTTTTTTTTCAGGGCCCCATCTATATAGATAATTTGATTTAAAAATTTGTTTCAAATTCATGGTTACATGTTGGGTGTAGTGATTTTTATATAAGGATAGAATAAATGGTAGGGAAGAACTACTTGGACACTATTTACTGTGCAGTCAGACATGGTCTCTTTCTCTGCCAGTCCATGAACTAGTTCTCTCTTTAGGGACCATCAAATGTGCCATTCCTAACTAATTCTATGTTTTCCACTGTAAAAAATAAAAAGGTTATTAATGACATTATTATGATAATGTCATGGCTCTTTGGACCCTGCTTGTATAGGAACAATACAGAATGTCTTGCCTCTGAAGTTTCCTAATACCATTTATTGAAAGCATCATTATTCTTGATACTAACTTATTCTTGGTATTACCTGTGAATATTGGCCTCCAATTACTCTCTTCACAGTTACTACTGTACTTTGTGATGATGATGGCACTAAATGCAACTTACTCAGCATCTGCAGGATGCTATGAAAAAAATTCATTTTCTGGTCATGGTAAATGTACCAGTTAGGACTGTACAACATACAGCATGTCTTATTTTGAACACTTTAGAGCTAAATATTGCATTCCTAGAATGTAATCTTTCAGTATTCATCTGCCTTTTATATGGTAACACCAGTGGGAGGATAATGAGGTACACAGAATTGAGTGTAAAGAGTGGCCCCACTTGGGCAAAAAGTGTCTCTCTTCCAGCATAGCTTTAGACATGGATTCATGATATCAGCATGCTATCAAAGCAAGAGAAGACGTTGATCAGAAGGACCTATTGGGCTTGAGGAGCAACTATCCTAAAAACCCTCAGAGGAAGTAATCATGACCAAAAGGATTGCTGCCACATCATGTGGAGGAAACAAAAGTGGTAGAGTGACTGCTCTGATGGCAGTTGCAAGGACTACAAGAGAAAGGATACTTGGTACTACCTTCACCATCCCTGGGTGCTGTAGACTGGATGTAGCAACACTGTTTATATATGGATGGGCAAGTATCAAAGAGGAGCCCAGACACAGCTTAAGAGTAATATAGGGTGCTGAAACATTGATTACTGAGAGCTCTGAACTTTTCCTGTGAATAATGTGAGAGAAAGCCACCCAAAATCACATTGTCTGCACCATTCTGGTGACCCAACCTCAAATAGTCCTGTAAAAGCAATCCCAATCTGCCTGATGGAAACAATCTGCTTACCAGACGACTCACCTAAAACTTGTGCCAGACCAAGTTTAGGACAACCCAATAGTTACGATTACCAGAGATTGGGGGTATCTGGTCAACTTAATGCATGGTCAGAAAGTGTCCCAAAGAAATAAATTGGGACAGGGCCATGCCAATTCCAGTTTTTGTACAGGGTAACCTGCCCAGATGACTCATAGTACAGCTAGCCCTGGGCAGGGAAAGGATTAAGAAAATTTTAATAGGCAATTCTTGGCCACTAGGATCTATGTGGGACCAAGTTTGGTCTTGAACTGCCCTGCATGGGCAGCTCTACTGGCCTTTTTCAGTCCTAGACACTAGAAATGAACTAGAAAAAATTGAAGGGGGTACTGCAAAACAATGATACCCCCAGAAATGTAGATTTCAGGGCATATTTGACCAAATATAAAATCAATCACTCAGATATCTTTTGCATTGAAAAATCTAAAATATCAATTAATATTAATATGAAATATTCATTAGTATGTGTCTACAGAAAAAAATTTAGATAGCATTCACTCTTTGATAGATTACTTATACATTCATTGTATGTTTACCATATGGCAGATATTGTCCTAGGGATGCAACAAGTTTTATGGTGTTTTCTATACCTACTATAATATTAAGAGTCATAAGATACTAAAAGTAATAAAAATGTTTATGATCTTTCATTGATTAATGCAATTTTAGAATCTAATATTAGGAAATAAGGTAGACTATAAAAGCTATAAAGAAGGAAGATATATACTTGTGTCACTCAATGTATTGAATACTACTTATAGCCAGAATATCTATCAATAGTAGAAAGCCTGATACAACTATTGAATATTGCACATCTATTTGTATTGAAAATATAAAAGTATCTAAATTATATCTTAGATTTAATATATTTTAAGATATAAAATAATGCAAAGCTATATATTTCTCCTTTTAATGACTATGATCACAACTATATAAATGTTTATTTTCATAAAGATGAAAATCAACAGTGAACATGAAATATGATATGAGGAGCTGATAGGGTGACTTTTCTTACTATTTTGATATGTGTATAAGATTTTAGAGTTAAGAAAAATTAAATAAAATTAATGATTGCCTGAATGACTAAAGTCTCAAATGATTCTTTGACTAAGTTGTATTTACCTGTACAATAGTAAAACCTATATGCTGAGTGTTGCCTTTCTTTGTTCATTTAATCATTTGTTCAATAGTTTTTTCCCAAATAGGATACCTCTGTTCCAGACACTTTTTTTCTAAACACTAAGTATGTGTGGAAAATAGAAAGGAGAATGTATCAGGGGTTCTATTTTGTGTATATTAAGATAAAAAACCCTATTTTCCATCCTAGTGAGATTTAAATTCATGTCACTAAGTAAGTGAAGGGTAAATAGTAGATAGCTAACCAACGAGCCAAAGTAATATGCTCATTAATGTCCCAAGTACCATGAATAATAAATTAGAGCAGATGATAATTATACAGAAAACTAAGATCATGTCAGATTCAGAAAAGTCTTATGAAAATAAAAATAAAACAAGATAATAGAATAGAAAGTCATAGCGTGTGATGGAGATTAAGGCAAACGGACCTTCTTTTTGAGAAAGTTAATAGGCCTGATTCCAGAATGATGAATAAAAACAAGCCATGAGAAGATCTCAAGGAAGAAACATCCAGATAGAAGGAAAATATCTTAAAAATTTCCTGAGATAGGTTTAATCAGATAATACTATAATTGGGGATGGTAATAACTTTAGCATTATCTAAATGTGATAGGTAGCCATTGGGTATTTTAAGCAAGGGGAGTATTTCAAACGACCTTTTGACTGCTTTGGGTATATGTTTGTGGAATGGCTGGGAATTAAAAGTAGAAACAAGAAGATAAGATTGTTGGCTGTTAGAACCTCAAGGTTGTATCTGGTGGTGGCTTGAACTAAGTGTCAGGTAGAGAGAATGAAAAGAAATTTAAGGAGACGTTTTTAGAGGTAGAACCAATTAGAGATAATATGAATCTGATGAATCTGATTGTTTCTTCTGAATAAATGAAAATCAGTGACAATTCCCATGTTTGTTAGCAATTTATGAGTTGAGGAAAACTGAGAAGGGGGAGGCAGGGTTTCTGACATTTCCAGGTTAATTTCAAGGAACCTACTAAATATCCGATGGAAGATTCGATATCAGATATGACTTAAGTGTGCAATAGTAGTTGGTAGCTGCTAAGCTAAAACAACCATATTCACTAGTATGCCACATACTGTAAAGCATAGAGAGGAGGTATAAATTTCTTATGAGTTTCCAGGGCATTGTATTCATATCTCTTATATATCATTTCTTCCTCTGTATCACATTTTATCTATTTACTTGAATTCTTCTACCATTAAACTATATTACTTTGAGGTTTGGTGATCTTCATATCAATAGCAACTAGTTCAAAGCCTGACCTACAGTAAAAGCTCAGTAAATGAATAAATCTAGTTTGGGGTGAAAAATTAAATGGTAAAATACTCCACATAAAATATGAGAAAATGTGTCATTATTATTATTTAGTTTTGTGATTTAGTCCCTAAACTGTGTGGAATAAACTTGGTGTATTTAGAAATAGGTAAGGACTAGAAATTACTACAGAGGCATGGGAGCATGCTTTCGGAGTTTATCTGAATGTAATTAAAATCCACCATAATGTATAGCAAGTCACAGAGGACAAAAACTATTCACAGTTGAAATTAACATTGGAAGACTCCTTTTTTCTGAATATCAAATCAAGACCTTTTGCTCTGATCTTATTTTTATTGGTCCATGTAGTTTACAGAGATGTGTAAAGTATGGTGTAAGATCACACATTTAGTCATCAAATGCAAAAGTGATTTAAGTGCGAAAGGGAAGAAACTACTGATATCTAAAACATAGCATAAATATTTAGTGTTGCATATTGGATACAATGTTCTTTAATAAACCTCTGATACTAGCAATTAGGATTCTTTAATGGAACGGTCTAAGAGATCCCTGATAAGGATGATACATACTGTTATTTTTTAATAGATGACTTTGGTCAGATTAGGAATGTGTTATTCTATTCCTGGGGTGCTTTTTTTTTTTTTTTTTTACAGAATTCCTTTTTTTGTGTGTGTGGATTATATATAGTGTTAAATTTCTTTTTTTTAATTTCTTTTCAGTGTACCAGAATTCATTGTTTATGTACCACATCCAGTGTTCCATGCAATATGTGCCCTCCATAATACCCACCACTAGGTTTACCCAACCTCCCACCCCACCCTTTCAAAACCCTCAGATTGTTTTTCATAGTCCATAGTCTCTCATGGTTCATCTCCCCCTACAATTTCCCTCAACTCCCTTCTCCTCTCCATCTCCCCATGTCCTCCATGTTATTCCTTATGCTCCACAAATAAGTGAAACCATATGATAATTGACTCTCTCTGCTTGACTTATTTCACTCAGCATAATTTCTTCCAGTCCCATCCAGGTTGATACAAAAGTTGGGTATTCATCCTTTCTGATGGAGGCGTAATACTCCATAGTGTATATGGACCACATCTTCCTCATCCAGAATTCCTTTTTTTTTTTTTTTCAATTGTGTTATTTTAGCCACCATAAAATACATCATTAGTTTTTGATGCAGTGTTCCAAGATTCCTTGTTTATGTACAACACCCAGTGCTCCATGCAATACGTGCCTTCCTTAATACCCACTACCAGGCTCACCCATTCCCCACCCTCAAATCAGAGGGGGACACAATCCATGAGAGACTGTGGATTCTGAGAAACAAACAAACAAACTGATTACAGAATTTCTAACCTTCCAGTAAAGGAACCTCCATTAAACCCTTCTAGCACATCTTTTAACTTGATAGATCCTCAAGGATGGGACCTATGTCTCCTTCATCCTTTCATCTTCAATGATAAGCAGAAAACCTTAGACACAATTTATTTTATTAAATTGGGTATTAGTAGTAAACAATATTGTATCCTTTGCATCATTTACGAAGCTAAATAATTTGGTTTTTATCATTTAGTCTTTTAAGAAGTACATCATAGCATTATTATATATCTAAATGTCTCAATTTTGCCTTGCTAGGTTAAACTCCATTTACTCAAGATAGATAAATGCTTTGATATATTGCTGTGTTTGATTTGCTATTATTTTATCTAGAGTCCTTGCATGTACATTCATCAATAACATTGAATTGTAGGTAAGGCTTTTGCTTGTGCTTTTTCTGTATGATCTTGATATCAGGATTAAGCTAACTTCATACAATTAATTTGGAAGTTTTCTCATTATTTAGTATATTGGACTAATTTAAATATTGATATTATTTAAATTTTTGATAGAAATTGCTGTAAAGTTATCCATGCATGATGGTTTTGTCAGTGAAACTGACTCTTCAATTTCTTCTGTGCTTTTTTTTTTTTTTGCCTGATCAGGGTTTTGATTCTTCTTGAGCTAAACTTTTTCTTTTGATAAAATCTCATAATTTAATGTATTAAACTTATATGTGGAACATCTTGTAACATTTTAATGTCTCCTCAGTCACTTATAGATTTTCTTATATCTAGTGTTATTTTTACGTTTTTTTTTTTTTAAAGATTTTATTTATTTATTTGACAGAGAGAGATCACAAGTATGTAGAGTGGCAGGGAGAGAGAAGGGGAATCAGGGTCTCCACTGAGTAGAGAACTCAATGCGGGACTTGATCCCAGAACCCTGAGATCATGACCTGAGCTGAAGGCAGAGACTTAACGTACCGAGCCACCCAGGTGACCCTATTTTTATGTTTGTTCTCTGTTTATCTCTTGGTCAAAATTTTTAGAAGTATGCTAATATCAAAATTCCTTTTTTTTAAAAGTAGGTTCTACACCCAGCATGGAGTCCAGCATAGGGCTTAAACTCACAGCCCTAAGATCAGTATCTGAGCTGAGAACAACAGTCTCACTTAACCAACTTAACCAACTTAACCAACTCACACTTAACCAACTGAGTCATCCAGGCATCCCTAAAAATTATTTTTAGAGATCTTATTCTATATTTGATTTATTTATCTAGTATAGTTGGTTCATTATTGAATTCTTAATCTTACTGTTACTAACTCATCTTTTTCCATACATTATTTTTATTACTAGCTTCTTATATGACTGATTTATTTTTCGGTTTTGATGTCTTCTGATACTATCTACCTTAGAACCAGCTCTATTTCAAAACACCTCCAATTCCTATTACTAGCCGCTCCATCTGGAGCAAATACACTTTTCTGATGTTAATTATACCACTTAGAAATATGTTTTACTTAATTTATATGACTGGGCAAATATTGTCAGCACACAGTATTTCCTCATTATTCCTTCATGTATCTTTTAAGGGAGTTTTTCTTAGTCTTTATATTGTCTAATTTCCTTAGTCACCATGAGGAGTTCTTTTATTTTCTATACCATTTTTGAGCTATTTTGGTTTTGAATTTATATAGATTAAATTATATAGATAGTGTTAAAAAAGACAAGACATCAAAGGTGGATTAGAAATAATAGATTAGAAAGAGTGATATACAGAAAAGAAAAGAAAAGAAAACCTACCACTACCACCACCACCAACAACACAACCTGAAATGATTCTCACAAGTTGTCATAGCACAGTGTAGTCCACATACTCCATACCCTGTAAAGATAAGGTAAAAATAAAGGGAAAAAAGGCTGAGGGAGTGGACACTATATGTTAATAAGAGAAAATTTCATAAAAGAATTCCACCTTTTTCTGTCTTCTCTTCCATTTTTATATATTTTTTTTAGAGAGTTCATTATTTTTTTCAAGTTATTTGCTCATTTTTTTTCAGTGCATTGGTGTTAGTGATTTGTATTTTTTTTTTCCTGGATATAATTCTTTGATTTATATATGTATTTCAGATATTGTCCAGTCTCTACTCAATCTGTTAATTTTCTTAATGATGTTTTTGGTGAGATGTTTTGTTCTATCTTTTAATGAAATCCATTACTTTCTTGAAATTTCAAGATTTCAAAAGAACATGTCAAATTATGATTCCTTGTTTTTAAAAATATTAACATCATTTGACATTATCGTTAAAACTGAAGACTTCTCTCTATGTTTACTTTTGGCAAGTTTGTTAAGGTTCCTTTAGAAATTTTATTCAATTTTTTCCATTAATCTTTCTGAGTATTTTATTGATGGCATGTAGAAACATTAAGTATTCTTTATCTCTTATACTTTCTCCTATAATGTCCTGATTTTTGGACTATGCTCTGCATTTCTTTTGCTTTCTTTTATAATTCCTTCATTGTTTTTAATTTATATAAGATTATGCAATACACAGAGTCACCTGGGTGACTCAGGGGCAGGATCTCAGGGTACAGAGATACAGCCATGCATGGGGCTCCCTGCTCATTGGAGAATCTGATTCTTACTCTCCTTAAACCCTTCCCCCACTCTTACCCTCATGCGGTCTCTCTCTGTCAAATAAATAAATAAAATCTTTAAAAAGAATATAATACACATACAAAGTACAGTAAATACTCAAAAATATTTTTATCTCTTAAACCATACAAAGTATAGTAAATACTGAAAAATATTTTTATCTCTTAAAACTTTATTCAATTATTTCATTTTTATACTTTTTTCTTATTTTATATATATATTCTCTGCATTATATCTGAATAGAGATTTTTAAAAGTTATTTTTCATTTTTTTTTCAAGATTTTATTTATTTATTTGACAGACAGAGATCACAAGTAGGCAGAGAAGCAGGCAGATAAAGAGGAAGGGAAAAAGGCCCCCTGCTGAGCAGAGAGCCCGATGCGGGACTCGATCCCAGAACCCTGACATCATGACCCGAGCGGAAGGCAGCGGTTTAACCCACCCTCTCTGCTGTCACATTTTCTTTTAGTTCATCTTGGTCTTTCTCTGGCAAGAGACTGGCATTTCTCATATGTCGAAGACCTGGGTTATCTATTCATATTTTTAGAAAAGAGACTAGGTAATTAGTTTCAGTTCCTTTACAGATGTGCAAATACGGTTTCTTGCTTATCTTCTTGTTTGAATAAGAAACCTGATTAGAAACACAATTACAGCTACCTGAAGCCATTTGCACACTTTATTTTATGGTGAGCAGGAAGAATGCAGGTATGCAGGAAGAATGCTGGCTACCAGACTGTATTCTCTGTCAGAATTAGCAGATACCATAGGTTTTCTATATGTAATTGTTTTATGTCTACGTGCGTTACAGAATTCTCAGTCTTGCAACAATTTTTTAGAAACTGAGATTACAGTATTATAGTTTGTATAACTGTTATGCAGACCAGAATGATCCTGTTGACTGAGCAAAATTCTCTGTTGGACAACTAGTTGCTTAATGATTACATTATTAGTGCAAGAAGACTTATTAGATTATATATCAATTACTGGGGCTTCCTGCTATGATTGCCTGAGGCTTCCATACCTATTATAGGATTGTACTTGACAGAAATTTAAATGCTCATATCCCTGAGATGACCGTTCTCTGCACCAAAGAGTGCCAGAGAAACAATTTCCTGAAAAAAATGTTTAATAGGATCATTTCATGTGTGTGTGCAGACAAGTTAATTAGCAGAAATTTGCATTCCTGAGTCCCTAGTACTTGAGGAACTATAAGATCTAGATCAGTGCTGTGCAATAAAAGTTTCTGTGATAAGCAGAATTACTATATCTGTACTGATGAATATGGCAGCTACTAGCCACAGGTGGCAGCTGGACGCTTGAAACTTCGCTAGTGAGATGCAATAATTGACATTTTAATTGTTTCTAATTTAGTTAATTAACATATAAATTCATATAGCCACATTTAACTAGTAGTCCCCCTGCTGGACAGCTTCCATGTAGAAACTTAATATCAGCTCATCTTTCACAAATGGAACCTATAGAACCATGAGGGTAGCATGATAAAATATTCAGGATATAATAAGCACTCCACAAATTTTTGTGAAATTATCCAAGTTAATTTTTTCAGTATACATACCCAAGCTTAAAGAAACATCTACTGAGAACACCATCTTAATAGGTAATGTCAATTTTTAGTCAAAATGAATTATCAATTGACCTATGGTTCTTGTTTTTTCTATATTTTGACACCTTATGTGGAAAGTAAAATTTATCTCTTTATTTTCCATCTGAAAAACAATCTTGTTTTTGCAGAATTGCACACTTTGGTAACTTACACTTTAAATTCAGCAATTTGATTCAATTCAATTTAGTTAAAATCAGTAAATTTTTCAGTAAAGTATACCACATACTCATTTCTTGGTGTTCTTTCTCTTTTATGGTTGACTTGTCTTAAGTGTTGCTATTTATTTATTTATTCTGAAATAAATAGGAATCTTTGTAAAATAACAAGAGCCTCTTTATCTACTTACACATATATACACCTCTATTTATAGGTATATAGAGTAAATAAAAGGTACTTTCACATTAAGTTAAAATTATGCATAGCCTATAGCATATTTACTATGTGTATACATTCAATATAAGGAGGGACTTACTGATAATTATATTCATTCCCTACCAAAATGCAATAGAGTACAGGAAACAGTGAGAAGACCTGAATTTTAGTAGTGACTCTCTAACCTTGGCATTATAACCTTGGAACTAGTCATGTAATCTTTTTTTTTTTTTTCGTTTTTTTTTCCCCCAATTTATTTATTTTCAGAAAAACAGTATTCACCACACCCAGTGCTCCATGCAAGCTGTGCCCTCTATAATACCCACCACCTGGTACCCCAACCTCCCACCCCCCCGCCACTTCAAACCCCTCAGATTGTTTTTCAGAGTCCATAGTCTCTCATGGTTCACCTCCCCTTCCAATTTACCCAAAAGCACATACCCTCCCCAATGTCCATAACCCTACCCCCCTTCTCCCAACCCCCCTCCCCCCAGCAACCCACAGTTTGTTTCATGAGATTAAGAGTCACTTATGGTTTGTCTAGTCATGTAATCTAAGCACCAGTGTTTACATCTATAAAATAGGAATGGAAGATCTAAATAATTTAAAATTTTTTGTGTTATTAATAAAAACAAGAAAACTTAATAAGCAGTTAAAATTAAGAAAGTGTTCATTCTTAAAAATCCCAACTGGGGATTACAAAGTTCAGTAGAAATTTAAGAATTAATAGCATTGAATTTTTTTAACATAATAGAAAATAATTCTGGATTTTAGAACTGCCTTGGACACTTAAAAAGCCATTGAACTTGAACAAGTATGTGAACTATTTTCTTGTCCTCACAATGGATAACAATACTTAATTTCTCTAAACATGGAGTTTTGCAAAGGTTCTTGTAAAGATCCAGGTGCATTCATGTGAAATAATTGTGTGAACTAATATGATTTTATTATTAAAACATCATAATGCAAACAAAAAATACTGAATGATTAAGAATGAATAAAAAAAGACATCAAGTGATTTAGGTCAGAGGACTGACAAGTCTCCAGCCTGGGCCAAGGAAGGCTTTATAAAGGCAAGATTGAAAGCAAACAGGAATGCATTATATTCAGCCCCATATTTCAACATCTTTTTTATTTGCATTCCTTTCATTTCAAAATCTAAAGCAAATTAAGATAAACTTGAAGGTCAGGGAAAGGCCAGTAGAAGATAATAGTTCAGTTTAATGAAATAATATTGTGTCAACACAGAGGGGCAGAGTGCTCAAATAAATTGTTAGTGTTTCATTTTATATTCTGTGAAGCCTATATCAGGAGAATTTAAGGATCACTGAAGACAGCAAATTCATAATGTGTCAGAATTATTCTATTTTATTTTAGATATTATATAATATCAATAAAAGTAAAAAAAAAAAAGATACGACAAAATATAACTTGATTTCCTTGCATCTTACCCTTGTCCCTTCAGTTCAATTTAATAATTTCAGTGGAACTGACATTTCTACTCTTGATGATTGTCAGTTATTTAAAGTACATATTCTCCAAATATGCTATTACTTTATGTATTTAACAAATTAATGAAATTCTTTGAAATGGCTTTTGAAATAATTTTTCTTTACTTTGTGTCACATTCAAATTTTGCAAAATGATTTTTGCTACTAAAATGCTACAAACAAAACACTTTTAAAGAGAATCATTCCATTTGGATTATTAAAGTAGTTTTTTATATAGTATCGTGATCATATTTAAAAAAATTCTTTCTTTGGTGTTTCTTGTTTCTAAGAAAATCCAATTTTTAATTTTACAGTTTTTGTTAAACTTCTTCTTGTGTTGGAAAAATATTCTGATGCTTTTCAAAGGTGTTTTATTTCAGACTAATCCAGTAAAGAACTATCCTTACAACAGTGATCACTTGCAAATATTCAACTAAGATTGGGGAGACTTTAGACAAAAGTCTAATGTGACAAACTATTATATGTCCAAAAGAAAAAACAAAAATAGGCACATAGATCAATAGAATACAATAGAGACCCCAGAAATAAACATGTTATATCATTAATTAATCTTCAGAAGCAAGAATTTGCAATGGGAAAGTCTTTTCAACAGATGGTGTTGGGAAAATGAGATAGCTACCTGTAAAAGAAGAAAACTGGACTGCTTTCTTGCCCCATATATGAAAATAAGGTCAAAATGGTTTAAGGACCTAAATTTGAGACCTGAAACCATAAAAATCCTAACGTGCATGAACAGTAATTTCTCTGACATAAGTCATAGTGACATTTTTCTAGATATGTGTCTGGAGGCAAAGGACACAAAAGATAAATAAACTTTTGGATTACATCAAAATTAAGAAAAAAATCTGCACAATCAACAAACAAAGACAACCTACCGAATAGAAGATACTTGCAAATGATATCCAAGAAAGAGTTAGTATCCAAGATATATAAAGAACTTGTACAACTCAACATCAAAAAACAATTCAATAAAAATGGGCAGAAGACACGAACAGACATTTCTCTAAAGAATACATACATATGGCCAACAGACACATGAGAAGATGATCAACATCATCATTTGTGAAATGCAAATCAAAGCTACACCGACATATCACCTCATGTCTGTCATCATAGCTAAAATGAGAAACACAAGTAACAATAACCATTCATGAGGATGTGGAGAAAAAGGAATCCTGATGTATTGTTGGTGGAAATGCAAACTGGTGCAGATTCAGTGGAAAACAGTATGAGGTTATTTAAAAAAGTAAATAGAATTACCGTATGATCCAGTAATTCTACTACTGGGTATTTACTCAAAAGATACTAAAACACTAATTCAAAAAAATTTATGCACCCATATTTTATTGTAACATTATTTACAATAGCAAAATTATGGAAGCAGGAAGCAGCTCAAGTGTTCATGATAGATGAATGGACAAAGAAGTCGTGGTACAGAGAACAAACAGATGGTTACCAGAGGGGAGGTGGGGGAGGGTGGCTGAAATAGGTGAAAGGGATTAAGAGTGTACTTATTATGATGAGCGAGCACTGAGTAATACGGAATTATTAAATCACTGTATTGTACACATAAAAATAATATAACACTGTACAATAACTATGCTGGAATTAAAATACAAAATAAAATTTTAAAAGTAAAATAAAGTATTTTCAATAAAGAAAATGTAAAAATATGCTAACATATTATAGAGAAAAATGCATGTTTTTGCTCTGGAAAATAATTCAATATGGAAGTGTACAAAAGTCACTATATACTTCTGAGCAAAGTAAATTGGTCAGTTTCCTTTCAATGTAATGTATTTGCTGTGTGAAAAATTGACCATAGGTAGGCAGAGATGGATGCCGGGAAACCAATTAGGAAACCATTTCAGTTAAGGAGTGATCCTAGCTATCTTGGACTTAGTGGTGAATGTGGTGAGAAGTGTTTGAGTTCTCAATATATTTCACAGTTATATCTATTAACGTAAAATGTAAGAGAAATAAAGACTTCAACATATGAACTGTAAATTGGAGTAGAATAAAGTTTTCATTTGTTGAAGTAGAGAGGACTATTGGAAGCACATGTTTAAGGGAGAGAACACAGGGTTGTGTTTAGACCTGTGATACCCATTACACATACATAGGAAGATAAGGGACACATGTCTGAATTTCAAGGGAGGAATCCGTGCTGCAGCCATAAATGTGGACATCATTAGTGCAAGTCAGCTATTTACAGTCCAGTGACTAGAGTTGAAATGACAGGGAGTGACTTAGAGTTGGACTTCTGAGGCCAGAGTTGGAACATTGAGAGAAAGCAGTCCTGATGTCCAGCAAGGACAATATTTGAACAAAGAAAGAATGAATGATTAGTCGTGTCAGACATGGCTGACTTACTATGTAAGTGGAAGCTGAGAAATGATACTGGATTTGGCTCCATAAGAGTACTGGTAATTGTGACGGTGGAGGCCCATACCCTATTCCTGTTAGGGGTCACAAATTAAGGGAGAAAGTTCACAAATAATCTCTACACTTCTGGCTTGAATCCCCCCACTTAAAAAAGAAAAAAACCTTCATAACATTAAAAAAGAAAAAATACATGACTCAATTTTGTCAGATTATCAAAGATGAACCACAACAACTTAGATGATACAGGAAAAAAAAAAAAGCAGAAATGACATATTGTGCTGCTAGCAACAATACATTTTTTTTTTTCTGCAGGATTCTGCTGTATTCATCCTGAGAGGAAGGATTTGTGTAGTGAATTTACCTTTTGTACTATTTAGATACTCAAATCCACCATTCAGTTCTGATTTAGATGATAGCAGATTCAGAAGCCATAGACTCACAGCATCGGATGCAGGCAATGCTTTCTTTGAGAAGAAAATCCAGGGGATGTGGAGATGGATTCCAAGGGCCAGAACAGTGTTAAATATGGGAGCAAATGTTTTATTCACAATGTGCTAAAGATTAGATCCCAACTGATGGAGACATCCAAGTATTCTTTTTTTTTTTTTTTTTAAAGATTTTATTTATTTATTTGACACAGAGAGAGAGAGAGAGAGAGAGAGTTCGCAAGCAGGCAGACAGGCAAGCAGAGAAAGAGTGGGGGAAGTAGGCTCCCTGCCGAGCAGAGAGCCCAATGCGGGGCTGGATCCCAGGAACCTGAGATCATGACCTGGGCCAAAGGCAGAGGCTCAACCCACTGAGCCACCCAGGCGCTCCCAAGTATTCTTTAAAGGCATTTCTTGAGTTTTGGGAGGAAGGATAGGACTTCATGATGTGGACATGCTCCCAAATCTAAGTATATATGATTATTTATCTACACCTTAAACCATACTCTAAGGTTGGCATGGCTAAAGGTAAGAGTAAGCAGGACTGGAGACTGTGCTTCCTTAGGATTCCCTTTGGTCACTCTAATGTCACTGTTTTAGAATGAGGAACACAGCAATCCTGAGCTTAAACAGACTCCACGTGTTATCACTCACACTGTTTTTTTTTTTATGTTTTTGTTTTTCATATTAAAAGATGTAGAGGGGTGCCTGGGTAGTTCAGTTGGTTAAGCAACTGCCTTCAGCTGAGGTCATGATCCTGGATTTCTGGAATGGAGTCCTATATCAGGCTCCATGCTCAGCCAAGAGTCTGCTTCTCCTCTGACCTCTCCCCTCTCATGCTCCCTCTTTCTCATTCTCTCTCAAATAAATAAATAAAATCTTTTTAAAAAAAGATGTAGATACTTGAGACAAAATATCAGGGCTTGGAAGTGAGTTAGTTAATTGCTTCTTTATGTCATGCAACTTTCTGCTGCCTAGAACTAAGCACATGATCCGGCAT
This sequence comes from Neogale vison, assembly GCF_020171115.1. NCBI lineage: Eukaryota > Metazoa > Chordata > Mammalia > Carnivora > Mustelidae > Neogale > Neogale vison. Next base: position 91,478,608 of record NC_058096.1, on the reverse strand, counting down.
CATTTTTATGCATTCCTGATACCCAGAGCAGGATCAAAGCCTACTTTCTGAGGGCTGAATATAGCACTACTGCATATTTTGTTTAAGGCTACTTCTCAGATACTTATATTTTTTGTGACAAGTCAAAGAAATTAAAATTAGAATGAGGAGATTTAATGAGAAGGAAAATAATTTTCTTTGCTCAATGGAATTCATAAAGGTGGCTTTTAGAATTCAGGTATCTCAGATACTTATTTTTCCATGCATTTGAAGTTGAATATTACGCTGCATATGAAAGTCAAGAAATTATCTTATGAAATGAATTTAATCATTTTAGTTTGATTGCATAAAAATCTGTTATCAGAAGCTATGGCAAATTGATTTTTGGATGAAGAGGGATTTCCAAGGCATTAAGCGATTTGCTTTTGCTTGTCAGCAAGAAAGAAGCAAGAAATATTTTATCTCATTTGGGCCTGTGGTTCTTGTTTGGTTCATTAGTTTTCATTCAAGTTCATCTACATGCCACAGTTAATACACTAATGCTTTAATGAGTGTGTATAAATAAGAGGAAAGAGAATCTGGTCTATAAATTCCCAAGATATAATTGCTTCTATAAGGTATATAGTTTTCTTTCTTTTAATTATTTTTAATTTACATTGAATATAAGCCAAACTAGTACTTTTCATGTACAAATGTATGTGTTGTCACTGCATTATCTGGAGCTCTAGAAATTTGTATCATTAGAATTTATATAAATGATGGTTTAATGATCACAAAGTCTAAGTGTAATAAAACTTGTAAACTTTCATGCAGATTTATTAGATATCAACTCCCTTCTATAATTGTTTAGCTTCTCCACCTTTCGTTACAAGTATAAACAGCTTCTTTGTTCTGTGGAAACTTTATTGATTTTTCTCTTTTAACAAACCTAATGTTTATTATAATTTTAATGTAATTTTAAAAATGAAAGCAGGAGCTCCTTGAGGGCAAGAGAAAATAAAGCATTCATGGGTGTTTTCAGTGAAAAGTATGATGAATAAGGCCAAGTAAGCTTATCAAATATTTGTTGACTCTCACTATGATCCTCTTCCCTCCTAGTACATCCTTTCCCTCCCCTTCCGGTGTTTCTTTTCCCAGTAGCTAGTGCTGTGAGTTTATAGCCTTATATATGTTTATTATATTCTTTCAGAATTCATCTAGTTTATAGCTACAGCTGCTACTTCCAAAGTGTACAGTCATATATTTAGACTTGTCCTCTCTATTGCACTCCATCCCATATGTAAAATTGTTACATAAGTTTTAGTATCTTTCCCATATATTTCCCCTGCTTTCCTAATTTGCTCTTACTTCGTACAATCTGGCCTATTGCTATAATTACTTAATTTGACTCCTTGAATTTATTATCTTTTGTTTCACACATTTATTCTAATACCAATTTTCCCCCCTAAAATACAGATTTAATTTTATCACTCTTCTGTTTTAAAATCTGTACTACATACAGTCCTCTACTATCTTATAGTCATTGTGCAACTTAACCTCTGTTTCCAACTGCAGTTCTCACAGCATCACACACTGTCCTGGGCCTCCAAATGTGCTCCTAGGTTTACCTGACTTGGTGCCGTTTATTATGGTATCTCTTTATCTCAAGGAAATATTCTCTCATCTATTCTTTTGTTAATCTTCAAAGCTAGTTCAAATGTGAAGACTTTTCTGCAGTTGCAATGAATCTAATTCTTTCAAAAATCACATTTTATTTAAATTTTCTATTATACCTGAGAACTAGTAATTTCTGTAAATATTTATCTCTCCCACTTTAATTTCCTAAAGACAAATAGGATACAGTTCTCCCCTTGGCGGAACTCATGTTCTAGCATGCATGATGGTAAAGTTCTCTAACCTCATCCTTTCCTGACTCACTCTCTGTTTCCATACCTTATTGACAAGATACCAGAAAAGCTTGTTTCTCTGTAATGAACTCTCTGGGCTTATGACATTGTAAAAAGTGAACTCAGCTCATAGCTCTATTGTTATACCAATTCTTGGCAAGCAGTCAGGGTCAGTAATGCAATTTACAAAATTGTACTCAAAGATTAACATTTAATTATATCTTTAACAATTTGTTTTCTCTTTTTTTGTTGTTGTGTTACATTTGTTTGTACAATTAACCACAAAGCTCCTAAATAATAGCAACCATTTTCTTACTACTTTTGTCTCTCCCTCCCCATAATACCTAACAGAGGTTTGTAAACAGCAAAATCCAACAGGCATTTAGGTTTTTGGTGTCATTATTTTTTCATTCCTATAATTCTTGTCATGAATCTGTCAATATACATCAGTTATAATTGCATAATACAGACATTATAAGTTCCATAATCTTTCTCTCTCTATATATGTTACACCACAATTAAATATATAGATGTTCAGGTGAATATATTCTTCTCCATTGTTTATATAATAATTTAAATTTTTGACCTGTATTTTAGAAACTATTTTTCTATTCATACCTTTTCCTTTTTGGCCCAAATTTGGTCAAAACCTTTGAAAAATACAACACATTCCAACATAGGATGAGAACAAACAAATAGAAATAACTATAATGTGAGTACTAAGTTTCTTAAAAGACATGTGTTTGAAAATAAAAAGTTTTCTCCCCTGTAGGAAAAGAAAAATTATTATGTTAACATAGTAGCAAGTAGCCAGAACATGTAAGCTTTCATTTCTGTGGTATTAAAGCCCAGAAGTGTGATGCCTAGGCTATGTGATGGTTACATATTTAGGTCTATAAGAAACTGCCAAACTGTTTCCCAGAGTATCTGTTTCATTTTATATTCCCAGAAGCAAAGTATGAGAGAGTCCATTTTGATGCATCCTTGCCAGCATTTTGTGTTATCATTACTTTAAAAAATTTATTCATTCCAACAGGTGTGTAGAGATGGACCATCATGGTCTTAATGTATGCTTCTCTTATGGCTAGTGATGCTGGGCATCTTTTTCTATGCATATTTGCCATCTGTATATTCTTTTCAATGATTTTTTTCTGGATATAAATAACTATGTCAGATACATGGTTTTTAAATATTTTGCAGTCTATAGCTCATCTTTCCATTTTCTTAACAAAGTCTTTGGCAGAGAAAAGATTTTTAATTTTAATGAAGTCCAATTTATCCATTTTTTTCTTGTATAAATTGTGCTCTTGGCCTTATACCTAAGAATTCTTTACCAAACCCTAGGTCTGAAAGATTTTCTTCTATTTTTACTTCTGAATGCTTTATACTTTTATATTTAGTACTCAAACATTTTTTCCATATTGAGTTAACTTTTGTATAAGGTGTAAGATTTAAGTTGAGGTTCACTATGGATAAATTATGATATAAAATTTCATCAAAATAATAACATCTATACCATAGAAATAAAACAATTTACCTAAAATACCATTAAATAAAAAGTGGGATTTTTAAAATAAAAAGTAGGAGTCACCAAGTTATATTTACCTCAAAAACAATTATGTAATTAATTTAATTTAATAATAAATTTATTCACTAACCTACTCTGTTCAAAAAGGATCTCAGACAGCTTAATTTTAACTATTTTATAATAAATCCCTGGAATTCATAGTAAGTGAAGGATCAGAAGTCTTAAGAAGACTTCAGAAGACTGCTTGTAAGCAGGATGTATTTCATCAGGACAGTTTATTTCCTGTCATTAAGTTGCTGTAGTTTTTTTTTCTGCAGACATTTGTCCAAAATATACTACATAATTATGTTCATTATGAATCAGAAAGAAAATACCAACTTAGAAAATAGAAGCAAAAAATCTCTATTTTATATTTAAAAATATTTTAATTAATTACTTAATTAATTAACTTACTTTTGAGAAGGGTGTCGGGAGGGACAGAGGGAAAGGGAGAGAGAGAATCTTAAGTAGGCTCTATGTCCAGTGTAGAGCCCAACACAGGGCTCCATCTCAGAACCCTGAGATCACAATCTGAGTCAAATTAAGAGTCAGATGCTTAATGACAGTACAGACAAAAGGTTGATATCCAGGATCTATAATGAACTCCTCAAACTCAACACACACGAAAAAGACAAACACATCAAAAAATGGGCAGAAGATATGAACAGACACTTCTCCAATCAAGACATACAAATGGCTATCAGACACATGAAAAAATGTTCATCATCATTAGCCCTCAGGGAGATTCAAATTAAAACCACATTGAGATATCACCTTACACCAGTTAGAATGGCCAAAATTAACAAAACAGGAAAAAACATGTGTTGGAGAGGATGTGGAGAAAGGGGAACCCTCTTACACTCTTGGTGGGAATGCAAGTTGGTGCAGCCTCTTTGGAGAACAGTGTGGAGATTCCTCAAGAAATTAAAAATAGAGCTTCCCTATGACCCTGCAATTGCACTCCTGGGTATTTACCCCAAAGACACAGATGTCGTGAAAAGAAGGGCCATCTGTACCCCAATGTTTATAGCAGCAATGGCCATGGTCGCCAAACTGGAAAGAACCAAGATGCCCTTCAACGGATGAATGGATAAGGAAGATGTGGTCCATATACACTATGGAGTATTATGCCTCCATCAGAAAGGATGAATACCCAACTTTTGTAGCAACATGGACGGGACTGGAAGAGATTATGCTGAGTGAAATAAGTCAAGCAGAGAGAGTCAATTATCATATGGTTTCACTTATTTGTGGAGCATAACCAATAGCATGGAGGACAAGGGGCGTTAGAGAGGAGTAGGGAGTTTGGGTAAATTGGAAGGGGAGGTGAACCATGAGAGACTATGGACTCTGAAAAACAGTCTGAGGGGTTTGAAGTGGCAAGGGGGTGGGAGGTTGGGGTACCAGGTGGTGGGTATTATAGAGGGCATGGCTTGATGGAGCACTGGGTGTGGTGAAAAAATAATGAATAATGTTTTTCTGAAAATAAATAAATTGGAAAAAAAAAAAGAGTCAGATGCTTAACCAACAAAGCCACCCATGTACCTTAAAAAGTATTTTGATAGTAACCAGTTACATCCAAGAAATTGCTTGTAATGGTTACAATTTTTTGTGACCCTGTTCGTTGCTAATGGTCAGTCATTCCTGCAAATAATATGAATATTAATAAATGTGCAGATAGGGGCACATGGGTGAGTCAGTCACTTAAGCATCTGCCTTTGATCAGTTCATAATCCTAGCATCCTGGGACTGAGCCCTATGTTGGCTCTCTGCTCAGTAGGAAGTCTGCTTCTCCCTCTGCCCCTCCCCCTGTTCATGCTCTCTCTCTCTCACTCTCTCTCTCTGAACTCTTTCCTTCTCCAATACATAAAATCTTTGAGTAAATAAATAAAAAAGTGTGCAAATAGTGTATACTTTATACAAATCTTATGAGTGTTATTTCAAAAATAACAACTTTTGGATGCAAAATTGTCCTTAAGGCAGTCCTGCTAAGCTTGCTAGGATATCCAATGTGATATTGTTTCAATATCAATATTAATCCATCATTTATCAGTGTCTAATAATTTCCTAGTACTCAGTTCCATATAAATGCTACTAAACAATATTTTTAATTATGAGAAATTTAAATAAAGTGTGATGAAAATAAAGAATAATTAATGATTTGGAAATTTCTGAGAATTCTGATTTTCATTTCCAAATACTGATAATTAATAGCTGTTTTGAATTTGGAAAGGACAAGGTACAAATTATTCAGTTTAAGATAGAACAAGTTAAAAAGTAAGATTTAACTAAGAAAATACGTTTACTACAATTTAAAAGGTAGAAATCCAAAGGAAATCATTGGAAGAAAACTATAAACATCCTCACTTGACAAACACAGATAAAAAAAAAATAAAACAAATACATTTTACATAAGAAATATAATAATTATAAGATGGTTTAGCAGAATTGAGACCAAATATAATATAATATATATCAATATATGATATATATCATATATATCAATATAATATATATATTAATATATGATATAATATATATCAATACATGTGGGTAGGGTTAATTCACCTATTAAAATAAATAAAAATTGAGGGAATAAGGACCAAAGTTTAATACTAAAATGAAGTTTGTACATCCCCTTCACCTTACCACTCTCCGTACCACTTTAGCAAGATTTGAGTACCAATAAAGAGCAGTTTACCACTGCGAGTGGAGCACAAGTTTGGAGAGAGGCACTCTCTGAGGTTTTGGCTAGTAGGGAAAGTCTAAATATAAGGGCAAAACAGGAAGATTACAAAAATTCCTCCAGTAACCTAATCCTTTTCATAGGCACAAAATGATGCTGGAAAAATTTGGAGTCACTTGTGCACTAAGGATACCTTAACAAGAACAAAATCTGAAAACGGCTTGAGTCTCAACTGATTAACTTAATTCTAACCAAATACTCAACAAAATCCTAGCAGCAGAAGAATGCATATTTCCTGACCCAGATAGATTTAGGCATGGATATAGATTTTTTTAAACATGAATCTTCACTATTCTACATACAATGTCCAGCTTTCAATCAAAAAAAAAGAAAAAAAAAAAGAAATAGAAATAAACAGGACCAGACTTCTAGATCACCCAGAGCTGAAGCTATCAGAGAATATAAAACAATGAATTAGATTTTTAAAGTTTCTAAAGGAAAAAGCAGACAGTATGCATTAACAGATACTCTCAGCAGAGATGGAAACCACAGAATCCTAAAACTAAGGAGATACGTTTCTTTCCAGATTAATAAAATGTCAGATAGATGAGAATTGAAAGTATGAGAACACATTCTCTCAGTGTATGTGTGAGGCAACAGACATTTAAACACTAGTGTGGTGGGAATGCATCCTGGTATCATTCATTTGAAAGAGAATTTAAAATATGTAACAAAGCTCCCAAACAACCTAGCAATCCCACTTCTAGGAGTAAACCTGAACAAAACAAAAACATATTGACACATGTATTTATTGCAGCACTGTTTATAATTGCAAAAATTAGAAACCACCTATACGTCTAAACGAAGGGGAATGGTTGAACAGACTATTACCCACCAAACTGACTACAATGGGAAAGATGTATCAAATGATGTAGAATGATTTTTAGAGTATACATTGCTAAGTGATAAAAGCAAAGTGCAAAAGATTATTTATTATACATTCTTTTTCATGAAGAAAGAAAGAAAGAAAGAAAGAAAGAACATATGTACCCTGTTGCACAAAATTTAAAAAAAAAAAAAATTTAAGCCAGAAACAAATGGAAATGATTATCTACAGGATATGGGTGGGAGAATAGCACAAAGATGTGAGGATGGAAATAGGAAGAAAATGCACTGGGGATGACACTTCACTACGTATACTTAAAAAAACCCAGTTGGGGGCGCCTGGGTGGCTCAGTGGGTTAAGCCGCTGCCTTTGGCTCAGATCATGATCTCAGGGTCCTGGGATCGAGTCCCACATCGGGCTCTCTGCTCAGCAGGGAGCCTGCTTCCTCCTCTCTCTCTGCTTGCCTCTCTGCCTGCTTGTGATCTCTCTCTGTCAAATAAATAAATAAAATCTTTAAAAAAAAAATAAAAACAACCCAGTTGGGACTTTTAAGTCTACATTAATATTTCATACACTTAATAAATAAAGTAAATGAAGGTGAAAATTTAAGTCTAACCAAAAACTTTTAAATAAAAAGGGTATAGAAATCAGGTAAGGTGATGCCGCCAGCTTTATTTTTGTTTTTCAACGTTTCCTTAGCGATTCGGGGTCTCTTCTGATTCCATACAAATTTTTGGATTATTTGCTCCAGCTCTTTGAAGAATGCCGGTGGAATTTTGATCGGAATGGCATTAAAAGTATAGATTGCTCTAGGCAGTATAGACATTTTAACGATGTTTATTCTTCCGATCCAAGAGCATGGAATGGTCTTCCATCTTTTTGTGTCTTCTTCAATTTCTTTCATGAGTGTTCTATAGTTCCTCAAGTATAGATCCTTTACCTCTTTAGTTAGGTTTATTCCCAGGTATCTTATGGTTCTTGGTGCTATAGTAAATGGAATCGATTCTCTAATTTCCCTTTCTGTATTTTCCTTGTTAGTGTATAAGAAAGCCACTGATTTCTGCACATTGACTTTGTATCCTGCCACGCTGCTGAATTGCTGTATGAGTTCTAGTAGTTTGGGGGTGGAGTCTTTTGGGTTTTCCATATAAAGAATCATGTCATCTGCGAAGAGAGAGAGTTTGACTTCTTCATTACCAATTTGGATACCTTTTATTTCTCTCTGTTGTCTGATTGCTGTTGCTAGGACTTCTAATACTATGTTGAACAAGAGTGGTGAAAGTGGGCATCCAAAATTAACAAAACAGGAAACAACATGTGTTGGAGAGGATGTGGAGAAAGGGGAACCCTCTTCCACTGTTGGTGGGAATGCAAGTTGGTGCAGCCTCTTTGGAGAACAGTGTGGAGATTCCTCAAGAAATTCAAAATAGAGCTTCCCTACGACCCTGCAATTGCACTCCTGGGTATTTACCCCAAAGATACAGATGTCGTGAAAAGAAGGGCCATCTGTACCCCAATGTTTATAGCAGCAATGGCCACAGTCGCCAAACTATGGAAAGAACCAAGATGCCCTTCAACGGATGAATGGATAAGGAAGATGTGGTCCATATACACTATGGAGTATTATGCCTCCATCAGAAAGGACGAATATCCAACTTTTGTAGCAACATGGACGGGACTGGAAGAGATTATGCTGAGTGAAATCAGTCAAGCAGAGAGAGTCAATTATCATATGGTTTCACTTATTTGTGGAGCATAACCAATAGCATGGAGGACAAGGGGCGTTAGAGAGTAGTAGGGAATTTGGGTAAATTGGAAGGGGAGGTGAACCATGAGAGACTATGGACTCTGAAAAACAGTCTGAGGGGTTTGAAGTGGCGGGGAGGTGGGAGGTTGGGGTACCAGGTGGTGGGTATTATAGAGGGCACAGCTTGCATGGAGCACTGGGTGTGGTGAAAAAATAATGAATACTGTTTTTCTGAAAATAAATAAATTGGGAAAAAAAAAAAAAAAAAAAAAAAAAAAAGGGTATAGAAATCTCTTCTCTTTCTCTTCCCCCTCCCCACTCACCCCCCAATCTCTCTGTCTTAAAACTTTGGTTGAAAAAGTAAGAAAATATTGACAGTTGCTATATTGCTAACCTTTATTCTTTTTCATTTTCTGACCAGCCCTGGGGAAATATACTTGAGTGGAATAAGGACTGTACTCTGAATTGGGATTCTTAAGTTCAGTTTTAAGAAAGTCATAACCTTTATGATCTTCAAAGCCCACATTTATGTGATAAGGATACTAATTCTTCTTTCTGGCAAGTATAGTTGAAGAATTTGTAAGATAATAAATTAACAAAATAATCTCTAAAAGAATAAGTTTATATGAAATAAATTCTACATTTGTTTGCTGATTCACTTTGGCAGAGAGGTGGGTGAATTATTAAATAAATTATTGTATAGCTAATCAGGTCTATTGATGAAGATATCCGAAATCAAAGACTAACAAATTAACTGCTGACTTTTTCATTTGTTTTAATGTATTTAGTTAACTTTAGGTTTGGTTGCTTTGTAGTCAAACAAAAGTGTCTTAAAGAGCTGGATGGTAAAGTTGCATAGAATAGGTAGATTTTGAATCAAAAGGCATTCAATATTTGAAAGTTGAAGATGTTCAAATACTACCTATATTATATTTTAACCATGTATCATAGCATATTTTTAAGTTTCCTAATCTTACCTGTGCTTACCATGAAACTGACTTAGAAAATACCTACGTAGCAGAATAATAGGACTCTACTTGACTGACAGTCAACACCCAGTGAATTTTGACTATTGTTGTGTTATTATTTCATAATGATTTAAATCAATGAATTTGAAAATAGAAAAAAAATTGTAAGTCTTTTAAATTCAAGAGTCAGATCTTCATGGTAACTGCAAAATAAAGCAACCTACTAAATCAAGGAAAGAATTAGAGAAAGAACAAATTCACAAACAAAAAGATAATGGAGAAATTATCAAAGAGTTATCTCAAAGAATCTTGAATCCTTTGCACATAATTTTGATAATATGGATATCATGTGTGATTTTTCTAGAATAAATATACATAACAAGAAATGATCCTATCAGGGTATAAATCTAAGCAGAAAATTGCCATAGAAGAAATAAAGTTGTCAAAACTACACTCCTTACTTAAGGAACACAGGACTTGAATAAGCAGTTTTGGATAATAGTACAGTTCCTTTAAGTAACAGATACATCTAATGACCTTTTAACTGTTTCTGAGAACAAAGGGGAATTGCAAATTATTTTTATGAGATTAGCCTGGCATTTATTTGTTCTTATTGTTAGTAAGTTGTATTGGAGTTTTTATTTCTTTGTTTCTTTTATATTCTTTATTTTGGATGCTTAATTCCTTTATGATGATATTTCTTCTTTTTTTTTCCATCTTCATTGAGATATAATTGACATATAACATTGTGTAAGTTTAAGGTGTATACTGTGTTGATTTGATACACTTAAGATGTTGGATACGGTTCCCGCCCTAGTGTTCCTTAACACCTCCTTCGCATACCATGATTACTATCTCCTTTTTTCTGTGATGAGAACATTTAAGTTATACTCTCTTAGCAACTTTCAAGTGTATAAGATAGTTTTATCAGCTATCATCATAATGTTGTTCATTAGATTGCCAGAGCTTACTCACCTTCTACCTGGAAGTTTGTATTCTTTAAGCAGTGTCTCCCCATTCCTCCTACCTGCCAACAACTGGTAACAACCATTCTTGTCTCTGTTTATATGACTTTGGCTTTTTTAGATTCCACATAGAGGTGATATGCAATATTTGTCTTTCTCTGTCAGACTTATTTCATTTAGCATAATGGCCTCATGATCTACCCATGTTGTCACAAATGGCAGGGGTAAACCTCCTTCTTTCTTGTGGCTGTGTTTCTGTTTACTTATAGGGCTTTTGTAGTTTCAGGTTTTAGTTTAAGCCTTTAATCCATTTCAAGTTAATTTTTGTGCAAGGTGTAAGATATGGGTCCAAGTTAATTTTTCTATATGCAGTTGCCCAGTTTTCCTATCACCATTTATTGCAGATTGTCCTTTTCTCATTGAGTAGTCTTGGCTCCCTTGTCACATATTATTAAGGATTTCAGGGAATACATTTTCCTTTCTTTATTTCTTTACTGTATCTCTTAGTTTCTAACAAGTAATATCTTACAATTTTTGGACATGTCACATTGAGATCCTCTGAATAGAGTTAAGGAAATTCATTGTTTTATTTGCTTGTTTATTTGTATTTTTTTACTCTATGGCTGCTGTATATTTTGTGCTCATTTGACTTTCCAATTTTATTATAAATTTTGGGGGGTTCCTGTTATCACTCAATCATTTGAATTTTAAAATATAAATAAAACTTAATTGGGTTTTATAAATAATTATCTTTTGGACAGTTCACAATTTATTTTTTAAGGGTTTTATTTATTGATTTGAGAGAGAGAGCAATGAGTGGGATGAGGGGCAGTGGGAGAAGCAGACTCCCCACTGAGCTGGGAGCCCAATGTAGGACTCGATCCCAGGACCCTAGAATCATGGCCTGAGCTGAAGGCAGATGCTTAATGGAAATAGCCACCAGGTGCCCAAAAGTTCACAAATTTAAACACTGACTATAAACTTTTTTCCAATTTAAATATTATTCTGGTTCATTTAAAAATTACATGGATTACAATATTAACATTAGCTTATTTTATGGAATGCTGATTTTTGAGCAAGATTTTTATACGTCTGTGAGGTAGAATATACTGGAATTTGAGGTATTTAATAGTAAATACCATATATGCCACTTATTATGTTAAATCATGTGCATTTTTTAATTTTAATTTTTAGTTTTTGAGAGAGAGAGAGAGAGAGAGAGGGGGCAAGTGTGAGCAGGGGTCTTGAGGGGGGCAAAGGGAGAGGAAGAGAGGGAATCCCAAGCAGGCTCCACACCCAGGGTGGCATGGAGCGCTCTGCAGGACTGGATCTCACATCCTTGAACCAAAATCGAGAGTTAGACACTCAACTGATTGAGCCACCCAGGCACCCCTGTCTTTTTTATTTTTGAACTCAATCTATTGTCATAGAAATTTGGAATCTATTTTTATTAAAATTATATGCAAATATCCATCTGCTCTCTTTCATTAGTGATTTAATTTTATAGAGATTTAATTTTAAAAGAGAAATTATTTGAATTCTATTTCAAAGCTTTTACTAAATAGTTTGAAACTCTGGATAATATTGGATAGTGAAAAACAAAATATGCCTACTTTCACTAATTATAGGCAATTCATAAATGCACATTCCTTTGTATAACTCCATGTAGGCACATATTACAAATCTCTGGATTTTTCATTTCTTATATAATTATTTTAATGAAGCAAAATTGAAATACCATGCAAAATATTTAATCTATGCAAAATACATTATAATGTTTAAAAGTAAAAGGTAAAGTAGATTTGTTAGCTCAAAGTCAAGCTGGCTCAGTGTGATCTGATTCCTTTGACAGTTTCTGTAAAGAAAAGAGAGGACAAATTGTGTGTTAAATTGACTTGAATTCTCCAGTTGGGTAAAGGGTCTGATAAGAACAAAGAATTAAAGAAGGCCTAAATAAGGCATATTAGAAGACAATAAACTTATTAAAATAATTAAATTCATGATACTGAGAACTTGAGCATATGATACATTCCTGGATTTCACTGTAGTCTCAAATCGAAATTATGGAGAGAACACTTTTTTAGACCCTAAACCCTACTTTATGAATGTAAATCAGCACACTTTGATAGATTTAACCTATATTTAGTTAGATAAAATAATAATAGGAAGTTTAAGAACAGAGAAGACTTGAAAGAAAGAAAAAAGATAACACATAAGTAATAGAGCACTCCAGAGAATGCACACACTAATCAAGGTAGATAAATGAGAAGATTTTTACCAAAGAACAAATAATGAACTACTGTTCATTATTTTTATTAATTCTATCAAATTATACTATTTTATATCTAATTGTGACACATTATGATCTGTTGAATCTGATAGTAGTTGGATTCCATCAAGGAGATGTACTTCATGATTTATTATTTTTCTGATAAAATAAAATTTGAATTTATAAGCTTATAGAAGAAAAGTGAAGTGTAAACCTTGGCAATGAGGATCTTTGCCAGTTTGAGTTTAGCTGTGTGACACTGTGATTTCTTTTTTATCTTTATAGGAGACCTTAAAGCTCTTCCTGAGTATCAGAGACAGGCAGATGTGAATTTGAATCTTTTCTTTGGCACTAAATGTGGCATTGGAGAAAATGGTATCTCTGAATCCAAATTTTTCACAAGTAAAGTGTAGCTAAAAATAGACTTTGAGGGGGATTGGGAGATTAGGGATAATATTAGGTAAATTTGGGTGATTTGCTTTCTCTCTCTCCTCAGGTTCCTTTTCTATATTACTTTTATGGAAATTGTTTACACTCAGAAAAAGAACCCTAGAAGAAGAAAGCTAAATATTTATTACCTCCCCTACAGTCTTTATAATGTGCACAACAGCCACTCATAAGTAGTATTATTTTTCTAGCAAGCTTCTTGGTAAGAATTAAGCCTTCATGTAGAGCATTACATTAATGAATTAGCTTCTTTCCAGTGCATCTAGAATGGTACTGGTTGTATAACAGTCTTAAGGGGACTGAAAAAATTATCATTTGATTATTTTCTGGTTTTATTTAGAAGAGAAACAACAGTAAGGAAAGGCATTGAAATATGTTATTTTGCTCAACTCAGCTTTTCCCTAAAATGCCACAAATACATTTTTTAGGATCACCAGATTAGAGATATCTCCAGACTTTGCTACAGATGTGTGATCCTAACTGAACTACTCAGGTAGGTCAGGGAGAATCTGTAATTATGACCAAGGATTATATAATTTATTTTGCTGAAAAATAAAGTAATTTGAAATATATATTTTAAAAAAAATATGAAGATATTATTAATAGGATCATGAGTATTTCATGGTGTGTACAGTGTTCAAGTACAGTATCACCATAATGCAATGTTTTGGAAATCTTTTCTTCTAGGAAATTAGTTATATAATTTATGGTACATCCATACACTGCAATGTTATTTAGCTTTTGAAAAATGAAGCAGGCCTTCAAATACTAATATGGAAATATTTCCATCATGTACTGAAAAAAATGGTAGAGTGGAGTGTGTTTCAATTGCTAGTTACATCTTGTAATCAAACAAAATAGAAACTGGTAACTAGGTGTCATGATCCTAGGAAACAGAGTTGGGATGAGGAATATCTTTTTATTATACATTCTTTTGTGCTATTTATTTTTTAATATGTGCATATATTATTTAATTAACAAAATTTACATAAAATTCACAAAATTTAAAATAAAGTGAAAAAATCCAATGTGAAGAGAAATAATAAAGTGTTTTGTGTGAATCATCAAACTAAGGTATAATAATATAATTGATATTTTTTTGGTGGCCTTATTAAAAATGAATCCAAGTTTTCAATGTATTGTTGCTTTGAGTACAGTCAAAATTCTGGAAGTAAAAACATAATACATATTCTTCTGAAATTTTCTTTTTTTAAAAAAAAGATTTTATTTATTTATTTGACAGAGATCACAAGTGGGCAGAGAGGCAAGCGGAGAGAGAGAAGGGGAAGCAGGCTCCCCACTGAGCAGAGAGCCCAATGCGGGGCTCGATCCCAGGACCCTGGAATCGTGACCTGAGACAAAGGCAGAAGCTTAACCCGCTGAGCCACCTAGGTGCCCCTAAAACTTTCAAAAAATGGAAAAGGAAGGAAAACTTCCAAACTTATTCTATGAGTCCGGTATTACCTTGATCCCCAAAACAGATAAACACCCCATCAAAGAGGAGAATTATAAACCAATATCCCTGATGAATACAGATGCACAAATTCTCACCAAGATACTGCCTAATAGGATCCAACAGTACATTAAAAGGATTATTCACCATGACCAAATGGGATTTATTCCTGCACTGCAAGGGTGGTTAAACATCTGCAAATCCATCAGTGTGATACACTACATTAAAAAAAGAAAGGACAAGAGCCATATGATCCTCTCAATACATGCAGAAAAAACATTTGATAAAATACAGCATCCTTTCTTGATTAAAACTCTGCGCAGAGTAGAGATAGGAGTATACCTCAATATCCTAAAAGCCATATAGGAAAACCCACACCAAATATCATCCACAATGGGGAAAAACTGAAAGCTTTTCTCATAAGGTCAGGAACACAGCAGGGATGTCCACTCTCACCACTGTTGTTCAACATAGCCCTGGAAGTCCTAGCCTGAGCAATGAGACAACAAAAGAAATAAAAGCTATCCAAATCAGCAAAGAAGTCAAACTCTCACTCTTCACAGACAGCATGATAGTCTGTGCAGAAAACCCAAAAGACTCCACACAAAAATTTCTAGAACTCCTATGGGAATTCAGCAAAGTCATAGAATATAAAAGCAATGCACAGAGGTCAGTTGCATTTCTATACCCCAACAATGAGGCAGAAGAAAGAGAAGTCAAGGAATTGATTCCATTCACAATTGCACCAAAAACTGTAAGATACCTGGGAATAAACCGAACCAAAGAAGTAAAGGATCTATACTCTGAAAACTATAGAACACTTATGAAAGAAATTGAGGAAGACACAAATAAATGAAAAAAGATTCCATGCTCACAGTTGGACAAACAAATATTGTTAAAATGTCAAAACAAACAAACAAAATGTCCATGCTACCCAAAGCAATCTACACATTCAATACAATCCCTACCAAAACATCATCGGTCTTTTTCATAGAGCTGGAAGAAAAAATCCTAAAACTTGCATGGAACAAGAAAAGACCCCAAATGGCCAAAATGCAAACCAAAGCTGGAGACATCATAATTCCAGATTTCAAGCTGTATTCCAAAGTTGTAATCATCAAGACAGTATGGTACTGGCACAAAAACAGATAGATCAAGGGAACAGAATAGAGAAGACAGAAAGGTACCCTCAACTCTATGATCAACTAATCTTTGACAAAACAGAAAAGAATATTCAATGAGAAAAAGTCTCTTCAACAAATGGTGAAAAATGAAATTGGATCACTTTGTTACACCATACATAAAAATAAACTCAAGATGGATGAAAGACTTAAATGTGAGATAGGAATCCTAGAGAACATAGGCACAACCTCTTTGTCCTTAGCTGCAACAATTTCTGGCTAGACACATCTGCAAAGGCAAGAGAAAGAAAAGCAAAAATGAACTATTAGGACTTCATCAAGATAAAAAGCTTTTGCACAGCAAAGGAAACAGTCAACAAAACTAAAAGGCAACCTTTGGAATGGGAGAAGATATTTTCAAATGTCTTATCAGATAAAGGGCTAGTGTTCAAAATCTATAAAGAATTTATCAAACTCAACACCCCAAAACTAAAAATCTAGTCAAGAAAAAGGCAAAAGACATGAACAAAACATTTCTCCAAAGAAAATATACAAATGACCAACAGACACATGAAAAAAATGTTCAGCATTACTCGGCAACAGGAAAATAAAAATCAAAACCAAAATGAGATACCACCTCACACCAGTCAGAATGCCTAAAATGAACAACTCAGGAAATAACAGATTTTGACTAGGATGCAGAGAAAGGGGAGCCCTCTTACACTGTTGGTGGGAATGCAAAGTGGTGCAGCCACAATGGAAAACAGTATGGAAGTTCCTCAAAAAGTTAAAAATAGAGCTACCAATATGGCCCAGCAATTGTACTACGAGGTACTTCTCCAAAGGATACGTAGTGACTTGATGGGGTACTTGCACCCCAACATTTATAGCAGCAATGTCCACAATATACCAGCAATAGCCAAAATATGGGAAGAGCCCAAATGTCCATTGACATTGAATCGATAAAGAAGAAATGAATACACACAAACACACACAGGAATATTACTCAGCCATAAAAAAGAATTTAATCTTGCCATTTGCAACAACATGGATGGAATTATTTCACTTATGCTAAGTGAAATAAGCCAGTCAGAGAGAGACAAATACTATATGATTTCACTCATATTTGGAATGTAAAAAATGAAACAGATAAATAGGGGAAGTGAAGGAAAAGTAAAGTAAGGTGAATAAGAGACTCTTAAGTATTAGAAACAATTTGAGGGATGCTGGAGGTGAGGTGGGTGAGGTGATGGGGAAATTATGTGATGTGCATCAAGGAGGGCACTTGAAGTAATGATCACTGGGTATTACCTGCAACTGATGAATCACTAAGTTCTAGCTCTGAAACTAATATTGCACTATATGTTAATTAAATTGAATTTAAATAAAAAAGTTAAAATTATGTATAAAGAACCTTATATTTATTGGTTGAGATACTCCTACCATTTTAATTTTTTTAGTCATAAAATACTCAGAAGAAAGCTGTATTAAAGAAGAAAGTATGTCCAAAAGATAAAAAATCAAATGGCAATATGTTAATATCATAGCAATCTAATTAGCCTCAGTCATCGTTTTTTTAAATAACTTTTTTAACAGCAAAATCTATGTTTCATTGAGAGAAAAATATACATAGATATGTATTTATTGACACAATCCTTATGACAAATCTTTATTGAATAAATGAATGAACTGATCCCATATGCTTAATTCTTTAATCTCCCTCCCACCTCTGTCTCTCTAACACACACACAAACTCTCTCTCTCTCTCTTTCTCTTTCTTACTCTTTTATTCTTGAATTTGAGGACATGGAATTTTCCCTGTGCCCTCATATGGGTTCTGCTACCTCTATTTGCAGTTATCACTCCAAATTTCTCTATGAGTACAGCTGACTTTGTATGTTCCTCTAGAAGAGTGAAATTAGGTGGTGCTAAGATTTGATCCCAGACATCAGAAATACTGAAACAGCATTGGAACAGAGTATTTAAAGAGAGTGATTGTCCAAATAATTTTTAAAAGTTTTATTACATAGTTATTATTTTTACTGCAGTATAATTAACATACAGTGTTACATTAGTTTCAGGTGTACAATATAATGACTCAGCAATTCCATACACTTCTAGTGCTCGTCTGGATAAGTGTACTCTTAATCCCCTTTATTTAAATAAATAAATAAATAATAAATTAAAAAATTAAGCCTAAAAATAGTGTATTCATGGAAAAATGAGCTTCTATTATGGTGTCTTAATATATGAGTTATCATCTTAGTGAAAAATATTAGTGAGTAATTAAAATGGTTCTTAACTCTTAATCACATAATTTTCCATTTGAGACAACCTGCTGTTATCTCCAGTAGAGTAGACACCTCTCTGCAGCATACCTGATATTTATCAGTAAGCGGTTTCAATTACATTAACAGCAACCAGGTTGTATTTACTTTTTGCCTCATACAACTTTTGAATACTAAATTACACGTTTGTGAAATTAACCCCTAAATTTATTTAGCCCCAAATAAAGAAAACAAGATTTATTCAGAGGCTTAAATTTGATTTTTAAACTCCAAATTAGTAAAAGATCTCTTGATCACTACTAATTTAACTCTAAAACTTAATATTTTCCTTTTTAAATCAAAAGCTCTTCAGTGTGATTAGTTATACTAACATCAGAGTCATAAATTCCTTAGGCAAGATAGTATTTTAGAAAATAGGTCTTCAAGCTCATAAAATTACTTTTTTTTCTTGAAGAAGCCACATTATACAAGGGCATTATTCCTGTAAAATTCTTTCCATCTTCCATCACACTTAGAATTTTAGTCTTTGAACTCATTTCAGTATTTTTTATTTTATTTATTTATTTTTAAGATTTTATTTATTTATTTGACAGACAGAGATTACAAGTGGGCAGAGAGGCAGCAGAAAGAGAGAAGGAAGCAGGTTCCCCCCTGAGCAGGAAGCCCGATGTGGGGCTCGATCCCAGGACCCTGGAATCAGGACCTGAGCTGAAGGCAGAGGCTTTAACCCACTGAGCCACCCAGGCGCCCCATCATTTCAGTATTTTTTAAATGTGCCATCTGATTTGTTTTCATCTAAAATTCAATTATATGACTTGCTATTTTTAATTTACTTAGAATCCCTGGCTTTTCTTCTTTTATTAAATATTTTTTGCATTTTCATACTACTTTCTCTTTCCTGATTCCTTCCATCCCCCATATATATTCTGTATATGAAGTAGTACCTTTTGTTCTAGGTCTACTGAAATAAGTTCTGCCTCTAGTCCTTGCCTGGTCCCTTTAAGTTAGATGTGAACATCCTGATCCTGACACCTTCTTTGTTTATGCTTTCTTAATGGTTATCAACACAATCTATGTTGTCTTCTCCACTTATGATTTTCTTCTTGTAGAAGACTTTTCTGAAAATGAAAATATTCAGTAGATCACATTTTTCTCTCAACTTCTATACCATTATATATATATATATATAAATTCAGAATATAAATTCAGATGGGTTCTCACTGGACTCCAGCAGTGAGGGAATATATTGAGGAGAGGATTGGAGTTGAAATGAAGTCTGATATTGTGTCACTTTTAGGAAAATATTGAATGCTGTATATTTTTGTATTTTGTGTGTGTGTGTATATGTGTGTGTGTGTGTGTGTCTGATTTCATTGATAAATATTTTTAAAGAAGAGTTCAGGTGTTTTATTTGTTTTCCAATTTTTATTTAAATTCTAGTTAGTTAACATAGAGTGTAATACTGGTTTCAGGAGTAGAATTTAGTGATTCATCACTTACATATAACACTCCATGCTTGTCATAACAAGTGTTCAGTGCTTTTATTTTTAATTCTTATGTTTTATAATATATGCTCACCACCTTTAAAAATAAACAAAATTGGTGTGTATAAATATTCTCAGCTCAACTTTATTTCCTGATAATTTTGTCAACATTGCTACATTTTGTTCTGATTTTTAATGTTGATGAAAATTAGTTTTCTTAATTAACTATAGATGTTTTATTTCTGGATGACTAAAATAAAAACTTTATTAATAAAATAAAAAAACAGAACCTTAGTGTGTATTGCTCTATATTCATTTTACTTGGAACATATGTATCTTTTCAAACTATTTCTAGAACTTTTAAAATTATATTTTGTGTATTTTTCAATCTGCTTATTTTCAGTTACAGGGACACTTACTATTCACACTTTGGAAAGTCTTTATTTTCTTTATCTACTATTATCTTCCTAAATGTTTTAATCTTTTTTTTTTTCACTCAGTATAATCATCTGAGCACTTTTTTCCATGTCAATAATTCAATTCTCATTCTCTGATATTTCATTTACTTTATAATGTCTGTTATAATGCTTTAACCTAGTAATATATTTCTTCAAGTTATCATTTTTTTCAGCTTATCTTTGAGTCATATAGCCTCCCTAGCATTATCAATATCCCTCACCAGAGTGCTACATTTGTTACAGTTGATTAACCTACACTGACATATCCTTATCTTCCAAAGTCCATAGTTTACTCTAGGGTTGAATCTTGTTGTATATTTTGTGGGTTTTGACAAATTCATGTGTATCCACCACTATAATGTCATACAGAGTTGTTTCACTGCCTTAAAAATACTCTGTGGTCTACTTATTCATTCCTCCCTACCTGCTAACCCCTGATAAGCACTGATCTTCTTACTGTTCCATAGTTTTGCCTTTTTGAGAACATCATATACTTGAAACTGTGCAGTTTATAATCTTTTCAAATTGTCTCTCATTTGGTAATATGCATTTTAATTTCTTTGATGTCTTTCCATGACTCAATAGCTCATTTATTTTTCGTAGTACTGTAGTACTGTATTCAGTACTGTAGTACTGAATAGTACTACATAGTCTTGATGTAATATTTTATCTATTCCTATGAAGGACATCTTGGTTGCTTCCATGTTTTGGCAATTATGGATAAAGCTGGTGTAAACATCTGTGTGCAGGTTTTGATGTGAAAATGAATTTCCAATTCCTCTGGATAAATAACAAGTTGTGCAATGACTGGATTGTATGTTAAGAGCCTGTTTAGTTTTTTTTTTTTAATTAAATTAATTTATTTATTTTCAGAAAAAAACAGTATTCATTATTTTTTCACCACACCCAGTGCTCCATGCAATCTGTGCCCTCTATAATACCCACCACCTGGTACCCCAACCTCCCACCCCCCCACCACTTCAAACCCCTCAGATTGTTTTTCAGTGTCCATCATCTCTCATGATTCACCTCCCCTTCCAGTTTACCCCAACTCCCTTCTTCTCTCTAACACCCCTTGTCCTCCATGATATTTGTTATGCTCCACAAATAAGTGAAACCATATGATAGTTGACTCTATCTGCTTGACTTATTTCACTCAATATAATCTCTTCCAGTCCCATCCATGTTGCTACAAAAGTTGGGTATTCATCCTTCCTGATGGAGGCATAATACTCCATAGTGTATATCGACCACATCTTCCTTATCCATTCGTCGGTTGAAGGGCATCTTGGTTCTTTCCATAGTTTGGCCATTGCTGCTATAAACATTGGGGTACAGATGGCCCTTCTTTTCATGACATCTGTATCTTTGGGGTAAATACCCAGGAGTGCAATTGCTTTAGTTTTATAAGACTCTGTCAGTGTGTCTTCAAAAACATTTGCATTCTCACCCACAGTTAATGTGATTTCCTGTTCCTCCACATCCTCTCAAGCTTTGGTGTTGTCAGCATATATGATATGACTATAAGTGTATAGTCATATCTTATTGCTGTTTTAATTTACATTTTTCCAATGATAAACAGAACATCGTTTCTTTTACCCATTTGCCATCTATATATCTAATATCCAGTCCATTTTTTAAAGTGGGTTGTGTGTTTTCTTATTGTCGAATTTTGAGAGTTCTTATATATTTTGGATGAAGTTTTTCTTTTTTTATAGAAATGAAAATCATTTTCAAGTTATATTAAATCTCATGTTCACTATGGGGCATAACAAGTATTATTTTATCAGTATCTGGCTATACAGATATCAGAAAAATAAGTACCAGTTAAATTTGTCAAATTATTAGCAAACAGTTTGCTAAGTAAGAAATTTGGAAACAATGAAAGCATGTGAAACAGATAAATTTGAGGTAATATGTAAAAAAATCAGACTAGTGTTGTTAAATTTTATGATAATTATTAAGAATATATAAAACCAACTGATACAGAATCAGTCTCAGCTTATACAGGGCATTTAAAGAATAATGTTTATTTGTATTGTTCATTAAAATTGCATATAAAGTATGTTAAAATTTATTTTATTTATTTATAACTAAAACATCACTCTCAGTGTTTGTGTCAAGATTTATCCACAGGTTCAACTATTTTGTGCTGTAGTCAGAACTTAGACTGTCTCATTATCACTTTCAGAATATTAATTAAGAAATGTATCTGCTATACCCACAGGAACTATTAGAAATTTTCTTAAAACAGGAATATGATCATTTTTCTTTATAAAAATGACAGCATTTACCTTGTCTTTAGTTAATCGGACTTGTCAATATTTAACTAGACTTGATTTTTTGTGTCCTCTATTGCCATATATTTCTTGGGTCAGGAGGACACATTCTAGCTAATGATAAATAATTACCTAACATTCCAGTGGTATTTTTAACTTTATCCATAATGTCTGGATCTAAATTTATACCATCTGAAATATGATTGCATAGGAAATGGATTGCATTAATTTTATGTTAGTAATCCAAATGCCTAATATTCTGTTTTTAAGCATCTACTCAAGGCAAATGAGAATATCACTGTACACAAAGACATGTGTGTGGTTGTTAATAACAGTTATACATAAAATAGATGAAAATTGTAAACAACCCACATGACCACCAGTAGGTGAATGAGTAAACAAATTGTGACACAGTCATGAAACTGATTGAAATACTATACAGCAATACAAGAAATGAACTACTAAATTTATCCAAACTGTATGGATGCATCTCAAGACATTAATGAAAAAATTCACACACTAAGATTGAATTATCCCATTCCATTTCTAGACTGAATTATTGCATTGTATAAAACTCTGTTTAAGACAAACTTATTCCTAACTAATAGAGATAGGTCAGTTATTTCCTGTGGTCTGGGTGTGGCAGCATGAGGTACAAGGAAAACTTTCATGGTGATAGAAATGTTCAATATCTTGAAAATGCTGGTGGCTATGTGTATGTACATATATGTTAAAAATATCAAAGTGTATGCTTAAAGTGAGTGCATTTAATTTATTTTTTACTTCAATAATTTGATTTTAAAACATATGATTATTTTTTAAATGATTCTTCTAGTTACTGGTTGTTAGCATTTTATAATTTTCCTCTTTTTTTCTGTTAATTCTTCACATTGTGAGTGTTTTGTTTTCTCTTTATAGTACATGTTTACCATTAAATTAAGTTTTATATTCCATTGACAGTAACTGTTTGGATTGAATTCTAAGTGTTAAGGGTTTCACTATTTTTTTAACCATATTTTTCCTTTATTCATTAAGATATAATTGACACACACAACCATATACTTCTCAGCCTCACAATCTTAATTTATTTGTTTGTTGGTTAAAATAATCCAATATTTGTCTTTCAAGAAAGTGATAATAATAACAACAGTGATAATAGCAAGAAGAACTTAGTTATTTTTATTTTTATTTTATTTATTTTAAGTATAGTTGAAATAGAATATCACATTAGTTTCAGGTCTACAATGTAGTGATTGGATAAATTTATACATTATGTTATGTTTACAAGTTTAGCTACCATCTGTTCCATTATATCACTATCACAGTATCATTGACTGTATTCTTTATGCTCTGCTTTTTATTCCTGTAATTTACTCATTCCATAACTGGAGGCCTATATCTCCCTCTCTCCTTTAACCATTATACCAAATCCCCTACCACCCTCCCCTCTGACAACCATCAGTTCTCTGTATTTGTAGTTCTGATTCTGCTTTTTATTTATTATTTATTTTTATTTATTAATTTTTTTAGATTCTATTTATGAGTGGTATCATATTGCATTTTTCTTCCTCAGTCTGACTTACTTCAGTGAGCATAAGACCCTCTACATTTATCCATGTTGTCAAAATGGTAGTTATCTCATCCACTTTTATGGCTGCATAATATTCCATTGTGTGTGTGTATGTCTATCACCTTTTCCTTACACATTAATATAGTGAATGATACTTAAGTTGTTTCCCATTTCCATGTCTTAGGTATTGCAAATAATGTTGTGATAAGCATAGGAGTGCATATATATCTTCATATTACTGTTTTCATTATCCTTGTGTAACTACACAGTCATAAAATTATTGTATCATATGGTATTTCTTCCTTTAAAGATTTGAAGAAACTCCATTCTATTTTCATGGTGGCTGCACCAATTTATATTCACACAACAGTACACATAGGTTCCTTTTTCTCCATATCCTCACCAACACGTGTTTTTTTTTGTCCTGATGTTAGCCATTCTTAGCCATGAGGTGACATCTCATTTTTTTTTAATCAAGATTTTATTTATTTATTTGACAGAGATACTGAACATCAGGCAGAGGGAGAAGCAGACTCCCCACAGAGCAAGGAGCCTGATACAGGCTCATTGTGCTTTTGATTTGCATTTCTCTGATATTTAGTGATAAAGTTGAGCATCTTTTCATATGTCTATTGGCCATCTGTATATCCTCTTTGGAAAAATGTCTATTCGGGTCCTCTGATCCTTTTTTAATTGGATTCTTTTTTTTTTTTTTTTTGGTGTTGACTTGTATGTGTTCTTTATATATGTTGAGTACTAATTCCTCTTCAGATATATCATTTGCAAATATCTTCTTTCATTCAATATGTTGTCCTTTTGTTTTATTATGGTTTCCTTTGCTGTGCCAAAGCTTTTGATTTTGGCATAGTCCCAATAGTTTATTTTTGTTGTTGTTTGCTTCCCTTAGAAGACATATTTAGAAAAATGTTGCCACAGCTGATGTCAGAGAACTTGCTGCCTATATTCTCTTCAGGATTTTTATGGTTTCAGGTCTCATATCAGGTCTCGAATCCATTTTAAGTTTATTTCTTTCATCAGTGTTTTGTGGTTTTCAGAGTACAGGTCTTTCATTTGGTTAAGTTTATTCCTAAACATTTTATCCTTTCTGTTGCAATTGTAAATGATGTCGTTTTGTAAATTTCTCTTTCTGTGATTTTCTTATTAGTGTATAGAAATGCTACCAATTCCTGGGTATTAATTTTGTATCCTGCCACTTCATTGAGTTTATTTATTACTTCTAATACTTTTTTGGTGGAATCTTTAGGATTTTCTATGTATAATATCATATAGCCTGCAAATAGTGACAGTTTAATCTCTTCTTTACTAATATGGAGGCCTCCTATTTATTTTTCTTATCTGATTGCTGGGGCTGGGATTTCCAGTACTATGTTAATTAAAGTGATGAGGGTAGAAAGAAAGCTTTCAGGTTTTCACCATTACGTAGATTTAGTTATGGGTATTTTATATATGGCCTTCAATATGTTGAGGCATAGTCCCTCTAACCCCATTTTGTTGAGTTTTTATTATGAATGGGTGTTGAATCATGTCAACTACTTTTTCTGCATCTATTGAGACAGTCATATAACTCTTCTTTAAATGTCTGGTAGAATTCACCTGTGTATCCATCTGGTCCTAGACTTTTATTTTTTGGTAGATTTTTGATTACTAATTCAATTTTGTTATTTATAATCAATCTACTCAGACTTTGTATTTCTTCCTGGTTTAGTTTTGGAAGAGTGTATGTTTCTAGGGATTTATCCATTTCTTCTAGATAGTCCAATTGGTTGACATATACTTTTTTTGTAGAATTCTTTTATAATCTTTTGCATTTCTGTAGTATCAGTTGTTATTTCTTTCTCATTTTTGATTATTTTTTTATTTGAGTTCTTTCTATTTTTTTTCCTTGATGAGACTGGTTAAGGGTGTGTCAATTTTGTTCATCTTTCAAAGAAGAAGTTCTTGACTTCACTGACTTTTTTCTATTGTTCTTTTAGTTTTTATGTCATTTATTCCTCCTTTGGTGTTTATATATCCTTTCTCTTACTCACCTTGGACTTTTTTTTTTTTTTCTATTTCTTGTGTCTTTAGGCACAAGGTTAGATTGTTGTTTATTGTTTTCTTGTTTCTTGAGATAAACCTTTTAGAAGAGATATCAAGTTGTTCAAATATTAGCTTGTGGAGCATATATATTTTACTCTGTAATAAAAGGGACTGTATCAAATTACTCAGGTGCTTTAGGAGAGGAACCATTTCCCACAGCCAATCAACACTACTACTCTCATAATTTTTTTTAAGATTTTATTTATTTATTAGAGAGAGAGAGTGAACGAGAAAGAGAAAGCAGAAGTGCGGGGAGAGACAGGGAGAGGGAGAAGCAGATTCCCCACTGAGCAGGGAAGCCAAACTATGGCCTGAACTGAAGGCAGATGCTAACTGACTGAGCTACCAAAGAACCTTTGTTTTTCATTTTTAAGATGAAAAACTGTATTGACTTGTGGATTAAGTGGTTTCTATGCTCTAGTCATTCATTTAGCTAATTTTCAAGGCAATTCATAGAAGAAAAACACAGGAACTTAAAAATGTCAATAAGGTATATTCATTTTATATGTATTTGTATTTAGAATTAAAACCAGTGTTTTTAAATTGAGATATAATTGACATGTAGCATTATGTTAGCTTTAGATGTGCAACATCATAATTTGATATGTATATATACTTTGAGGTGATCACCACAATAAATCTAGTTAACATCTGCCACCACATATAGTTAAAATTTTTTTTATTATGATTAGCACTTTTAAGGTCTACTCTCTTTACAAATTTCAAATATACAGTATTATTAATGGTAGTTACCATGGTTTACATTATATCTCCATGACTTAATTATTTTATAGCTAGAGATTCATATCTTTTAGATTTCTTTCACTCATTTCACCACCTCTGGCAACTATCAGTTTCCTCTCTGTGACTAAAAGAGTTCAGTGTTTATTGCTGTTTTGTTTTGTTTTCATATTCTTCATATAAGTGAGGTGATACAGCATTTGTCTTTCTCTGTCCATCACAAATGGTATAGCCAAATAATATTTCATTGTGTATATATGTGTTTATGTGTATTTGTGTGTGTGTGTGTGTGTGTGTGTGTGATATCTCACATTTTATTTATTTACCCATCCATCAGTGAACACTTAGGTTGGTTTTCATATCTTGGTTATTGTAAATAATGATGCAATAAATATGGGGGTGCAGATATTTTTTCTAGCTTTTAACAGTCAGACTTATTTAGTTGTTTGCCTTTTTCCAAATTCTTTTAAATGCTTTGTTCTCTTTTCATAAATGTCATGGATTTTGTATATTGCTTTCATATTTTACTATCTTACTGGAGAGAGTTTTCAACACTATAACAATAATAAATGCCTTAGTGATATGGGCAAAGACATCAAGAAGATATTTAATACTGTCCTTTGACCTCTATAAAGTATAATTAATAAAAGGTAACACTTCCCTCAAACTAGACTATCCAGTTTCAATGGTGTTACTAATACTTTAGAAATGCAGAAGCTAGGTAGAAGCATTTAACTGTTAGGAAAAACTTAGATAATTATATTAATAGATTGCAAAACCTGAAGGCTATCAAGGGCACAGAGAGATGTGTTGTTTCTAGGGACAAAGTGGGTAGAATGCTAAATGGTATTTGTTTATACAGCTTTAAAAAAAATCCTAGGTCTGGAGAGCAGATGTCTTACTTAAGGTGAAATGAAAAATCATAATTCTTTACCTTTTTTCTTGATCTAATTCATTTCATAGACTCAGAGTCCACTAACTGAAGAGAACACTGGGCTACTTTAAGGAAATAGGGTGTAATGTCACCACAAGAATATATAGTCATTATTCCCCTTACCCCCCCCTTTTTTTTTCCCCTTACCCCTTTTTTGAACAAAGTTCACAAAGAGTTTAAGCCAGGTATTTTCAGGGCTGAAAAATAAGATATCTAAACTGACACTGATTCATGGAACTCTGGCACACCACTGTGTCCTCTGATGGACTTAAATATGTGTGGAGATGAAGGAATAAAGTAACCCTGGCCTGAAGTCTTCTGTAATGTTTCCAGTAGGTTCACAAATCTACTCAGTGGTATGTCCTTGATTCATGAGTCCATCATTTGGATAATATATGTATCAGCTGGCAGAACCCTGAGATGGATTACCTTACTTGTGGAATAGGAGCCATTTAGTTGGGAGACTCAAATGTTTACTATCATTAGGTCCCACTTTTAAAGACATAAATACTCTGTATAGCAAAACTAGTTACTTAATAGGAATCTTTATTTGACTTTAAAATTGTACATGGGTTTTTTTTAATGGTTTAGCTGTTTTTTTTTTAATTAATTTATTTTCAGAAAAACAGTATTCATTATGTACGTGGGTTTTGTTCTGAGATAACTATTATCATATTTGACTAAATATTGTACTGGAGCCACCAAAAGTTGTATAAGAGATTGATATATCTTCTGGAAGAAAGAAGTAATTCCATGGACATATGGACTCAATAATTAGTCATCAGAATGAAGAAGTAATTATGACTGCATCATGATTTTCTCAGGTTTGGCTCTGTCTCTTGAAGATTAATTGTGGATGCTAAGGAAAGAAAAGACTGTGAATAAAAGCATTTAATTGCAAATTCCTGTAAGAATATTGTAAATAACACATTATTTCATTAATAAGCCACAATGTCAGAAATACAATAAAATAAAGGATGAAATTCTCTTCATTTACTACCAAAAGGCTTTAGAAAATTGAGGGCCCTAGTGCATCAGTGACACCACCCAAAAAAGCTGTCAGTGGGGAAGTTCATGGGCAAAAAATATTTTTTTTAATTTATTTGACAAAGAGAGAGAGATCACAAGTAGGCAGAGAAGCAGGCAGAGAGGGGAGAAGCATGCTCCCTGTTGAGCAGAGAGCCTGTCATGGGGCTTGATCTCAGGACCCCAAGATCATGACCCAAGCTGAAGGCAGAGGCTTAACTCTCTAATCCACCCAGGTGCCCCCATGGGCAAAAAATATTAATAAAGGGTGGTTGTCAGCAGAATGGGTAGTAGTCTCTACAGGTGCAGGGATGTTCACAAGTACCCAGCAGATGTAATGGCTTAAAACAACATAAATTTATTTTTTGCAGTTCTGGAGGTCAGAAATTCAATATGGGTCTTATTGTGCTAAAAATGAGTGTTAGCAGGATGTATTCCTTCTGGAGTTTCTTTTTTTTTTTTTTTTAAGATTTTATTTATTTATTTATTTGACAGAGAGAGATCACAAGTAGGCAGAGAGGCAGGCAGAGAGACAGAGAGAGGAGGAAGCAGGCTCCCTGCTGAGCAGAGAGCCCGATGTGGGACTCAATCCCAGGACCCTGAGATCATGACCTGAGCCGAAGGCAGTGGCTTAACCCACTGAGCCACCCAGGCGCCCTCCTTCTGGAGTTTCTAAAAGAATTTTCCTTGCCCTTTCCAGCTTCTGTAAGCAACCTATATTCCTTGGCTTGAGGCCCCTTCTTCATCTTGAATGCCAGCCATTGCTTCACTTGGACTTTGGTTTTCATCGTCCCTTTTCCTCCTCTTACTCTGTCTCCCTCCCTTCTCTTACAAGGATACTTGTCATCATATTGGGCTGAGTGGGAGGAAGAGTACTCCAGGATAATCTCCCAGTATCAGGATTCTTAAGTTAATCATCTCTGCAAAGTCTCTTTCTCTACGTAAGACATCATATTCATCAGTTCCATGAATTAGGAGGTCAACATCTTGGAGGAGACATGCTGCCTACCACATGCATAAATGATTGCAGGGTATGGTAAAACATTTCAAATTTATCTATGTTATATTAATGCAGTATTGCAGTAAGAAACTTGAGGAAAACATTTTATATATATTTCTTTGCAGACATATATAAATAGATGATTACACTTATGTAGCTAAAGTATATGATTATTGGTAATGAAGCTTAATGCAGGTTTCACTTGCATTCAAAGACCTAAATATAAGCATTAAAAAGTATTGAATTGAAATTAGCTTTAGTTATAGGAATATATAAAATGAAATTGTCATATTATTATGAAAATAATTGAATCCTTATTGGTATGTGAGAAAGAACAGTCTTACACAGTAACTGGAAAATGACCTCTTTTTTTTTTTCTTTTCATTCTCTTCCCTTTTCCTACTTCCTGTCTTGCTTTCTGTCTTTTCTTTCTCTGCCATCCACTTTTTTCTTGCCTTCATTGGTTTTACTGAGCACATCATATAATTCCTTCTTTTCTCCTCAGCATATTGAGTATAATTTTTTTTAGTGAGTGATCTTGAGTTTTCAATATACATTTATAACAAATCCAAGTCCTCTTTCAAATACTACACCACTTCACAGGTAGTGCAAACACTACATATAGAGAATCTCCAGTTCCTCCCTCCCATTCTTTATAAGAATTTTTGCCATTCATTTCCCTTATCCATGAGCTATAGTCACTGAATGCATTGTTGTTACTTTTGTAAACAAACCGTTATCTGTTAGATCAGCTGAGAATAAGAAAAAAGAAAATATTTTATTTTACCTTCATTTATTTCTTCTCTAACTGTTTTCCTTTTATCAGGTAGTTCCAGATTTCTGTCTATTTTATTTTTCTTCTTTTTGAAGAATTTCTTTTAATGTGTCTGGCCAGTGTGCTTGCAAATAAAATTTTCCTCAATTTTTGTTTGTTTGTCTGAGAGTTTGTCTTCTTCGCTTTTGAAGACTAATTTTGCAGATACAGAATTCTGTGCTGGTGATTTGGTTCTTTCAGTATTTTAAATATTTCATCCCACTTTTTTTTTTTATTTGATTGCATGGTTTCAGAAGAGAGGTTCAACATAAGTCTAATTGTTGTTCCCCTATTGTCAACGTGTTTATTTCTCCTTTGTTCTCTTTCAAAATTATTTCTTTGTTTTTGAATTTTTGCAATTTGAATATGATATTTCTAGGTATGATTGTTTGGTATTTTGCCTGCTTGGTATTCTCTGATTTGGGGTGATCTGTGGCTTGGTGTCTATTGTTAATTTTTGGAAGTTATTATTATTGCTTCAAATATTTCTTGTGTTTCTTTCTTATCCTTCTGGTATTCCCATTGTACATATGTTGTACCTCTGATAATTATTTCAGAGTTCTTGGGCATTGTGTTCTTTATTTTTCATTCTTTTTCTTTACATTTTAGTTTTAGAAGTTTCTATTAACATTTCTTCAAACTCACTGATTCTTTTCCTGGCTGTGCCTTAATTTTAGTTGTAAGGCATAGCTAGAAAGGAAATGTTAGCCAAATTCCTGTCAGTTAGGCTCTAGTAAAACAGTTTCTTTTGAAAGTAGGCATTGTTATGAGGAACACAGTGATTTGGGCATTGTAACCATCCCTCAGAACAACATGCTGTTGAACCCATAAGAAATTATACTAGTTATTAACCCATAAGAAATTATACTAGTTATTAAGCATGCTTATATATCCTTAATAAAAAAATATACTGGCAATAGGGCTCTGGGAGAGAGAACAATATACTTCCTTGAAGCCGAGGAGCTGGGGAAACCTGGCTCGTTCAGGGTGGAATATGGCCTGCTTTATTTTTCCATTATATCTCCTTCCTCAGAGAACAGCAGCAGTTAGTCAGACAATCCTTTCATTTGGGCTGGCTCACTATAGGTCATGTACTATGTTACCAGACATATTTTTCCTGTCTTCTTACGTATCTCTAAGACTCATGGTCAGTGTGTAATCTACTCCAGCTTCTTTGTTGGTTGTTATTCACTTTCTAATAAATATGAGACTGTTTGGGGCAACAGTGTTTTCTACTGTGATTCCCTGCTTCCATTCTCTTGTGGCTGACTTGTTTGTGCCTTATTCTTCTCGTGTGTGCCATCAGGAGACAGCAGAGCATATTTATTAATAGGTACTTTCTGCCTCCTTCTGCAAATAATGAGAGTTTTTTTTTTTTTTTCTCTGATTTTCACTATGGGAACCCAGTAGAGCTCCTGTAAGTAAAAATAAATATAACTATAAAGATAACTATTTTGAGACTCCAGAAATTCAGTTATAGTTTCCGTTTTTCTGCTCTGATGTTAGTTACCACAGAAGTTTCTATTGCTGAGCTTTTGCTCTGGTAAGCTATGATTCTCTGTACCTGCCTTTCCAATTTTGGGGGCAGCGATTTTCCCCATGGCCTCAATTCTCTGATCAATCTCAGAGTTGTTAATCTTCAGTCTATTTAGCTTTTTCTTATTACTAAAATAGAAGTGACTACTCCTAATCTTCTTACATTCTGAACTGGAAATCAAAAGACTATTTATTATTATTGCTGAATTTTAACATTGCATTGTGTGGATATCACCCTGGAGATTTCTAAGTCTTAACAATCATCTCTTTTCATTAAATAAGACCCTTAGCCTACTTTGGAAAAATATTTGATACTAAGTATCATTATTTCTTGCTTGAGACATCAGAGTGAATTAACTGTAAAATCAACTGATCTAGTGAGTTTTCCATCATTCCCTCCTCCAGACTAAAAATTCTGAAAAACATGATTGACCAATATTGGCTCAGGGAGTGGAAGAAAAATTCTGTCTAGTCTTGGTGGATTCTATATCCCACTAAAGCTCATTTTGTAAGGGATTTTCCAAATATATCAAAGGGTTTTAGATATTACCTAGTCCAAAATAAAAATAAAATGTAATTAGCAAGTATCCACACACTCTTCTTCCCCATAGTCTTTGTAATATAGTTTGGGCATAGCTTTATATCTGGTTGGTAGGATATAGTAAGAACTAATGTATACTACTTCCAAGTCTGCTCACAAAATAATAGTCAGTAATGTTTGCTCTCTTTTTCCTCTCTGCAGCAAGTTTACAAGCCATGTAAGATTATAGTGACACAAAGGTGGGAGAATGTTGGATCTCTGAGATAATGCCTGAAGGAAAGCCACTAAGGAGAGTCAAAACCCTGACTAGAATTATGACATAAACAAGAAATAAACTTGAATGTGACAAGCTAAAAAATTTTGGGGTATGTCATGTAAGAATAGTCTGGCCTTCTTGAATACTTAAACTGTGGCAACCTACTAGCAATCACTAATTTAAAAAAAAAAAAAAAAAAAAAAGTAGTCAGACAAACAAAATGTAGTTAAGCCGGGAAAGAAAACTTAAATTCTCAATGATCTTGGTAAGGAAATTTCACTGCATCCTCCGTAGTGGAAGTTATATATTCATTCACTTGATGTCCTCTTGGGTATAGTACCAGCTTTAGGACAGATGGTTTATCATTGCTGATGAAATTTGGACACTTATTAGGAACACTAACATGGTTGGGAACAAACTATGTATAGTTTCCAATACCTCTTTGTTCATATGTTCATTGAGTAAATGGCTGGGTGGCTAGGCAAAAGGCTAACTGAATTCTACAGAGTAGGCAATTTTGTAAGTATTATAAACTGCCTCTTTCCAGTAAGAGCTTTTAGGGGATATTAACTTGTGGTGTTAATATTCTCTTAATTAGGGCCGCATGTTTTTAGGTGTGTCTACATTTATGCCTAGATGAATCATTTAACACTGATTTTGTATTGAGTTGTTCAAATAATATAGTCTCTTAGTATCCCATGGTTCAAAGTCTCTATCAGGGCCTAGTGGAAATTCCGCAGCTGTTTCTCAAAAGGAGTATATTCACTTGCTAAAGAGAGAATGGCTTTGCTCCAAAACCACATGGACCTTCTGCAGTGATTGTGATTCTCCTTTTGGGGTTTGCCACAAGATCAATACAGTATCTTGATCTTTCACAGATACTCTGCATTTCCTGTTCTGTCTCCTGCTGTCAGCACTTTCCAACTCCTGAAACCTGTCTGTTGGGTCCTCTGGGATTCACTGTTCATTATCAGTAAAACCCTTTAGATTCTCAATCAATTCTCCAAACACTTATTTTACTTTCTTCCTCTAGTGAAAACCTGGCTTTCCCTGAGGACACTGCTTACTCTGCAACCTTCTAAAGCAATTTACTTCCTGCACTTATTCATATCCCTAGGTCTGGAGTAGAAATCGAAGGAGGGGTAAATATCCTTATTGATCCTCTTGCCAATTTGAGAAACTTTCTTTCCCTGCTCCCCAACAGCTCCCCAATCAGAAATCCTCTGATCTTTGTCTATCAGATGCCTATCAACCCTCATCATTTTGGTTATCTCCCACCCTTAGAACATTCCCCCTCATTTCTTTGCAATATTACTTTTGGCTCAGAGTCATTCTTGCCAACACATTTCTGTCTTAATACCCCATTCCTTTTGTTCTTTACTGTATCTTAAACACTAATTTTATCTCACTCTACCTCCTATCTGTCCAAACCACTCCCCTTAATGCCTTAACTTTAATACTTTCTGGCTACACCAGGACATATGATCATTTTATCTTGCCACATTTTGACTATCTCTCAAATATTTGATTTTCTAACTCCTCTCTTTAGACATGTTAATTTTGTGGCTAATATTTAACCACAAATCCTTGACTCTTAAACATTTTTCTTCCTTCTTATCCTAAGCAAAATTACAACTTTACAAAATCTACCTCGCCTATTTTATAACTGTGTTTGTACAACTAAACTTGGTTGGAAAAAAAGATCCAAGCCCAATGAGGGAGTCTCACTTCAAATTCATGGTCATAATATTCAAATTGATCCTTAATGCTGAAAAAATCATTATTTTTCCATTTTTCTTAATGTTAGTTATTTCTCTATTTTCACTTCCCCATTTCCAACCCCAGGGGACAGCGATCCCTCAGAAACAGGAAACAAACATGCTGAGAACTATGGTTTTCCCAGCTTACTCCCTTTAGAGAATTTGTGGGCTGTGGCACAGGGACGAGAACCCTAGATAGAACTTGGAAGATTTCTCAAGATAAGGAAATGGAGACGAAAGTCTGAGAGGACCATAGGGTTTGAAGGACAGAGTACTGGAGAAAAGACAGCTGTGCAGAGACAGAACTCCAGAGGTCTGAAGAGTATCCCCCTTGAGCAGTCATCTGAGTACCAAATGAGACATAAATTTAAGAAAAATACCCAAGGTTGGGAAGTAAAATGCGCATTGCTCAACACATACACAGGACTATTAATTGTGCTTTTAAAATTGGCCAGATTGGAAAACCTCATAATACACAAGACACTGGATTGAATACAGAAAAGAGTTTTGCTTCAGTAATGGAAAATAATTATCCCTAAAGACTGCTTGGTCCCATTCAACAGACCTTAAAGGTAAGACCCACAAGTATTAAACTGTTTTTAAGTTACTTAATCATATCACAGAATGTAGTAGTTCAAGAAGCCAAAACCACAGTGTTGGCTTTTTGTTCAGTCAAAAATTACCAGACTTATTTAAAAAAACAGGAAAATAAAATTTTTTATGTGAAGAAAAATCAACCAATCAAAACTGACTCAGAAATATGTAGATACTAGTAATAATAGACATGAATATATTAAAACTGTTACTATTATTGCAGTTTATATATTCAATAAACTAAACAGGTATCTAAGGCATAAACAAGACTCAAACTTCTAAAGAAGAAATCAGTACTGTCTAAGATGAAAAACGCACTCTATAGAATTAGAAGCAGATTAGATATTGCAGATGAAAAATTGGTCAATTTGAAGATATAGCCATAGAACAAACCTAAAATGAAGCACACAAAACAAATAATTAAAACAAATGGAAAGTGTATCATTGAATTTCTGGACAACTTTAATTAGCTAAATATATGTGAAATTTGAGTCCCTGATGTATATGAGAGAGAAGATGTAGCAAAAAAATTGAAAAAAATAATGACTGGAAAATTTCCAGATTGATAAAAAATAATTACAAATGGAAAAGGTTCAACATACCCAGACACATGAAACATGTATAAAAATATGTCAAGACACATAATAATTAAATTGTTAAAAAACACTGATAAAGATAAAATTATAAAAGCAGTCAGAAAAAGAAACTTACTTTTCATAGAAGAACACACATAAGAATAATACCATATTTCTCATCAGAAACAATGTAAGACAGAAGAAAATGTAACATTTTAAAGTACCAAAAGAAACAAATTTGCCCATCTGTGATTTTATATTTACTAGAAATAAAATTCAAAATTAAAGAGAAGATGGTTCAGGATATATCATAGATTCAATTTTACTTGCTATTCTTCTTGAAATTCCACTAAATTCCTGGAAATAATTGAACAGAATTTTCATAGATCATTCTGAAAGTTGGAAAGAATAAGGTAGAAGACCAGTTAGGAACCTCAGAATTTGAAGGAAGTCACCATGATTAATTCCCTGGGTTTTATTTTATTTTATTTTTTGTCTTTCCTATATAATATACAACCATGAATAGGCATTAATTAATCACAATTAATTAATTAATAGGAAAGTCCACTCTTTTTTGACAAAAGACAGGGGAAAGGGAAACCCTGAAGGGATTTCCCTAGTGGAAAATTCCTAACCATGTCACAAAGGTGCCAGTAGGGATTTGTGAATGTGTCTATGCTCTACTCACACTCACAGGTGATAGCTAAGCCAATTTACCTTCAGCAGTGGAACACCACAATGAGACCTAGACAGGCCAACACATTACCTACCTGACATTAGGTATTAGCAGGCAGACCTATTCTCCTTTACCAGTTATGTTAGCAGACATCTTTCTCTTTCATTTTCTGGACCAGGTAATCAAGGCTAACATAAGATTAGCATCAGTTTAGGGACTTTCTACAAAATACTTGACTGGTTTTTCACTTCAAAATTGTCAAGGTCACCAAAGATAAGGAAAGTCTGAGAAACTATCAATACCAAGATAAAGGTAACTAAGGTACATGGTCACTAAGTATAACATATCCTGGAAAGAATGTTAGAATAGAAATAGGTCATTAAGTAAAAAGTAAGGAAACATAAAGAGGATATGGACTTAGTGATAATGTATCAATATTGGTTCATTAATTGTAATAAATATACCATACTAATGTGTAATGTTAAAAATAGGAGAAACTGGGTGAAGGGTATTACAAGAACTCTCAATACTATCTTTGTGAGTTTTCTATAAATGCAAACACTAAAAGAAATAAATATTACTAAAAATATAATTTGGAGCAAGAAAACAAATACTGCTATTTGTAAGACACTAAGGAGATGAAAAGATAAACCCAGACTGGGAGAAAATATCTGCAAAACATATTTCTGATAAAGAACTTTTATCTACAATACATAAGGAATTTTCTAAACTCAATTATAGGAACACAAAACAAAATAAAACTTCTCACACAAATGGGCAGAATGTTTGAATATATATTTGACCCCCCCAAAAAATGCCAATGACAAATAAGAACATAAAAAGGTACTTAAATATCATTAGTCATTATGAAAGTACAAATTAAATAAAATTTTAAAAAGTACAAATTAAAGCCACAATAATTTGCCCGTAGACAACTATTAAAATCATGGAAATTAAAAAGCCTAACCCCCACCAAGTGTTAGTGAGAATTTAGAGAAACTGGAACTCTCATACATTTCCTGTAGGAATATAAAGTGTTAAAACGACTTTGGAAAATAGTATGGTGGTTTCTTAAAAAGACAAACATAAAATAACACATGACCAGTCTTTCTATTTTTAATTACTCAAAAAAAGAGCAAGCTATTTGCCCAAAGAGGTTCATGGCAGCTGTATTTGTAATGGTCAAAAATTGGAAATGATGTAAAAGGCTAACAACAAATGAATGTAAAAAGAAATTATGAGTGTAGAGAATAAAAAGTAATGAACTATGAATGCATACAACAACATGGATGAATCTAATAATAATCATTCTGAGTGCAATAATCCAAACAATAGAATACACATAGTATACAATTCCACTTACATACAACTATAGAATATTCAACAGGCATAAGGAAACATTTGGAAGCGTTTAAAATGTCCATTACTTTGATTTATGTTACGGTTTGTTATGTACATATGTACACTTTAAATGTACATACTTATGTCAGTTATATCTCAAGAGACCCATTAAAATAAAATTTTCCCTTCAGTGGCTCTATTTTCTTCTATTTTAATCATTTTTTTCTCATAGAACATTAGAAACTGTGAATCACATAAACTTGTGTTTTCTAAATTAAGAGAGAAAGAGATAGGGATAGAGAAATCAGAGAGAGAGAGACAAAGAAAATAAAAGACATAATATTTTCATGCTAATACTAATAATATTATACTAAAGAAAGAATGTATGGTGTCAGCATTAAATCTTTAACAAATATACTGATATTTTATTTTATTTTTATTTTATTTCTCTTCAGTGTTTCAAGAGTCATTGTTTATGAACCACACCCAGTTCTCCATGCAATATGTGCCCTCCCTAATACCCACCACCAGTGTACTGGTATTTTCGTAATGGAAATTATGTGTGTAAAAAATAAAAAGACTAAAAGTTATTGTTTTATACTATTGTATAAAATCATGCATGGCTTTAGATAACTATTTACAAAGTTGATTTATATTTTTATACCAACCTGAATTCATTAGAATATTTGACAAAGTAGTTATGTATAGTTTTTAGAGATACACTTTTTTTTGCCATTTTTGTCTTTATTTGCTTACTCACAACATACACACATGTGTTTATACAAAATAAAACTATATATAGCTATAAATAAGCACTTGGTATAAATAAATATATATGTACTTATATTTTTTTAAGTGAAAAAACATCAATTATTTGGGTAAAACAGGAGGACAATCCTTAGTTTACCTTGTTATTATCTTACTAAACCAGATTTATGTAAATCTTCAACCTAGAAAGTGACAGATATTCAGAGAAAAGGCAAAAATATTTTTGTGAATGCTCTGCAATTTTAAATCACTATCTGCTTGTTTGAAAAACCCACATTAATAGCATGGTATAAAGATAATACCAGGAGGATTTATTGTACTTATTTGGGTGGAAAAATTATATTAGATGTTCTTGACATTGGTTTCACTCACGTGGTTAAGTAATAATAATAATGATGATGATATTATTTAATCTGTTTTTATTTTTTTATTTTCTGTATTTAGCAAATTACACAGTATAATAACAATATTTTGAACAGACCCCATTGAATACCAGCCTCTTTCAATATCAGAAAATTCAGAGATTACTATGGCTGTTGGAGATCCCTTGGCTTATTGAGGAGCAGTGTCTGCTCTGATATGCGAGAATTCTTTAAGACTTCACCAGAAACCCTTAAAATTCTATGATTATTAATGGTACAATTTGAGGAAATCATTTTTCTATTAAATTAATATATGCCAAGAGCTGTCTTTGTCACAAAGGTCTTTAAGAAGTTTTCATTGTAGTATTGGAGATTTAAAATAAACTAATAATTATAGTCAATGTATTGCTACAAATAAACACAGGGGGAGCTAAGAGGAGTACAAAATTAAGAACATTAGATGTGATTAGAATGTCAAGGTAGTTGAGTTGTAGAAATTTTTCCCATTGGGAATAATGCTTGGTCTAAATTCTATTTTTATTTTCAATTTTTAAATTATTTTTATTTATTTATTTTCAATTAATTTTATTTGTTTTTTTAATTTTTTTTTTTAGAGAAAGAGACAGTTGGTCGTGGGGGTGGGGAGAGGCAGCGGGAAAGAGAGAGAATTTTAAGAGGCTTCATACCCAGTGTAGTGACTTGAGCTAAATTTTAAAATACAAATAAGAATTATTCAGATATAGGAGGGAAAGTAAGGTATTCAAACCCAAAGAGTCAGCATGTGAGAATGTTCTGAGATGAGAAATAGCATGTTACTTGTTGTTTTTTAATCATTATTACACCTTAGTAGTTTAAAAACCACTAGGGAAATGGATAAATTCCTAAAGAGGAAATTCATACACCTGAGCAGAATAACACTGTAGCAACTGAGATAGTAGAGATTGCCTGGAAAATCACATGGAAACATGCTGAGTGTAATGCTGTACCACATTGGCTAGGCCATCTGGCAGTACTTCTGAACTGTGATGCCAAAACAAGACAAGATTTGGCAGGGAATATAATTTCTGGCTTTCAAAAACTAATGTATATACCTCCTAGAAGCAATAGACAGATTGAAAGTAATGGGCCAGAGTTCCCACTTCACAGAATGAACTGTTAATTCAGCCCCATTTAATTATGTCATCTTTTTTTTTTTCTGCACCATACTGCTTTCTGAAGGCAAAATTTTTAATTTTAAGTATGTGTATACTATAAATTTAATGTCAAGTCTTATTCTCATCTACAAGTTATTTTATTTCTTTAAGGAGACAGTTAATGGGTATGTGTTCATTTTCCATAAGTCAATTTTATATTTCAAATTTCAGAATACATCATTCTTTCCAAGGTTTTGAAGAGAGAGACATGGAGAATTATTATCATTAAATATTTTCCACAATGATTATATATTTTATGCAACATAAGTGTGAGGGATTTATAAAAAAAGATGGCCCTGAGTCTTTATCTCTCTGTATCCACAGTCTTACAATGTGAACTGTTGTATAGTGTCATCAATAAAGAGATTCTATATCCTCATTCAAAGATAGTGGAGGGGCTCTGTGCCTTGCTTAACAACAACAAAAATCACAGCAAATTGTTGTGTACTAATTCTGAACCCAGCCTTCAAGGGGCTGAGTGTAACAACTCTTTCTCTTAGATTATTATGAGAGCAAGCTTAGGCAAACCTGTTGGAAGTTGAGATATCGTGTATACCAGGTCCAATTCAACCTTCCTGAAGCCAGCAGATAGCATCCATACCGCAACTTATCTGTTACATCTCTGAAGAAGTGGGAACTAGAGCAGGAACAATTAGCTAAAACTGGCAAAAGCTAAATTTCAAAGACAGTTACTGTTTCATGTTATTTAATTTACTTGTGGTATAGTGCACAGCATTATAAAGGCAACAGATAAGAGATCCAACACATTTTATTAATGAACATGAACAGTATTACTGCAGTATGATTTTGTGCCTTATCTCTCTTTATCCTTCCTAAAGTATACTTGCCTACTTTTCTACTTGGCCCCCCAAATTTACTTAATTACAAAATGGAGAGTAGACTTAATTTAATTAAGTGCAAGTGCATTGAAATGTTTGGCTGAAAAATAAAATGGCTCTAATTCACTGCTGTAAGTGTAAGAAATAATTATATTTGCTTTTTAAATTGAGGTTCAACATCCTTTCTTAATATAAAGTAATTCTAGATAAAAGTATAAATATGGCTATTCTGCAGAGGCAGGATATATGCCCCAACTATATCTGAGTTAGATGTTGAGACTGATGATGACACACACATATTGAGAGGGTGTGAACAGGCTTATGACTCATATAATGAGGCTTTCTAGGGAGAGCAGGACATATCCCATGCAAATATAAATATGTCTTGAAAGTACAAGTAAAGGAAATTAGTTGGGTATTTTTATTTTTTTTTAATTAATTTATTTATTTTCAGCATAACAGTATTCATTATTTTTTCACCACACCCAGTGCTCCATGCAATCCGTGCCCTCTATAATACCCACCACCTGGTACCCCAACCTCCCCCCTCCCCCCCCCCGCCCCTTCAAAACCTCAGATTGTTTGTTGGCTCAGGTCATGATCCCAGCATCTTGGGATTGAGTTCTGCATTGGGCTCCCTGCTCAGTGGGGAACCTGCTTCTCCCTCTCCTGCTCCCCTTGCTTGTGCGTGCTCTCTCTCTGACAAGCAAATAATATTTTAATTTATTTTTTATTTATTTTCAGCATAACAGTATTCATTATTTTGCACCACACCCAGTGCTCCATGCAATCTGTGCCCTCTCCAATACCCACCACCTGGTACCCTAACCTCCCCCCGCCCCTTCACCACCCTCAGATTGTTTTTCAGAGTCCATAGTCTCTCATGGTTCACCTCCCCTTCCAATTTCCCCCAACTCCCTTCTCTTCTCTAACTCCCCTTTTCCTCCATGCTATTTGTTATGCTCCACAAATAAGTGAAACCATATGATAATTGACTCTCTCTGCTTGACTTATTTCACTCAGCACAATCTCTTCCTGTCCTGTCCATGTTGCTACAAAAGTTGGGTATTCATCTTTTCTGATGGAGGAATAATACTCCATAGTGTATATGGACCACATCTGCCTTATCCATTCATCTGTTGAAGGGCATCTTGGTTCTTTCCATAGTTTGACGACCATGGCCATTACTGCTATAAACATTGGGGTGCAGATGGCCCTTCTGTTTACATCTGTATCTTTGGGGTAAATACCCAGAAGTGTAATGGCAGGGTCATAGGGAAGTTCTATTTTTAATTTCTTGAGGAATCTCCACACTGTTCTCCAAAGAGGCTGCACCAACTTGCATTCCCACCAACAGTTTAAGAGGGTTCCCCTTTCTCCACATCCCCTCCAACACATGTTATTTCCTGTCTTGTTAGTTTTGGCCATTCTACCTGGTGTAAGGTGATATCTCAATGTGGTTTTAATTTGAATCTCCCTGAGGGCTAGTGATGATGAACATTTTTTCATGTGTCTGATAGCCATTTGTATGTCTTGATTGGAGAAGTGTCTGTTCATATCTTCTGCCCATTTTTTGATATGATTGCCTGTTTTGTGTGTGTTGAGTTTGAGGAGTTCATTATAGATTCTGGATAGCAACCTTTTGTCTGTACTGTTATTTGCAAATATCGTCTCCCATTCCATGGGTTGCCTCTTTGTTTTTTTTGACTGTTTCCTTTGCTGTGCAGAAGCTTTTGATTTTGATGAAGTCCCAAAAGTTTATTTTCGCTTTTGTTTCCTTTGCCTTTGGGGACATATCTTGAAAGAAGTTGCTGTGGCTGATATCGAAGAGATTACTGCCTATGTTCTCCTCTAAGATTCTGATGGATTCCTGTCTCACGTTGAGGTCTTTTATCCATTTTGAGTTTATCTTGGTGTACGGTGTAAGAGAATGGTCGAGTTTCATTCTTCTACATATAGCTGTCCAGTTTTCCCAGCACCATTTATTGAAGAGACTGTCTTTTTTTCACTGTATATTTTTTCCTGTTTTGTCGAAGATTAATTGACCATAGAGTTGAGGGTCCATATCCGGTTCCACTGGTCTATATGTCTGTTTTTATGCCAGTACCATGCTGTCTTGGTGATCACAGCTTTGTAATAAAGCTTAAAATCAGGTAATGTGTTGCCCCCAGTTTTATTTTTGTTTTTCAACATTTCCTTAGCGATTCAGGGTCTCTTCTGATTCCATACAAATTTTTGGATTATTTACTCCAGCTCTTTGAAGAATGCTGGTGGAATTTTTATCAGAATGGCATTAAAAATATAGATGGCTCTAGACAGTATAGACATTTTAACAATGTTTATTCTTCCGATCTAAGAGCAGGGAATGGTCTTCCATCTTTTTCATCAATTGAGAGGACCATGTGGTTCTTCTCTCTTTTTCAGACCAATATCACTGATGAATATGGATGCTAAGATTCTCAACAAGATCCTAGCAAACAGGATCCAACAACACGTTAAAAAGATTATCCACCATGACCAGGTGGGATTCATCCCTGGGTTACAAGGATGGTTCAACATTCGCAAATCAATCAATGTGATAGAACAAATTAATATGAGAAGAGAGAAGAACCACATGGTCCTCTCAATTGATGCAGAAAAAGCATTTGACAAAATCCAGCATCTGTTCCTGATTAAAATGCTTCAAAGTATAGGGATAGAGGGAACATTCCTGAACTTCATAAAATCTATCTATGAAAGACCCACAGCAAATATCATCCTCAATGGGAAAAAGCTTGCAGCCTTCCCGTTGAGATCAGGAACAAGACAAGGATGCCCACTTTCACCACTCTTGTTCAACATAGTATTAGAAGTCCTAGCAAGAGCAATCAGACAACAAAGAGAAATAAAAGGTATTCAAATTGACAATGAAGAAGTCAAACTCTCTCTCTTCGCAGATGACATGATTCTTTATATGGAAAACCCAAAAGACTCCACCCCCAAACTACTAGAACTCATACAGCAATTCAGCAACGTGGCAGGATACGAAGTCAATGTGCAGAAATCA
Organism: Neogale vison; assembly: GCF_020171115.1. Taxonomy (NCBI): domain Eukaryota; kingdom Metazoa; phylum Chordata; class Mammalia; order Carnivora; family Mustelidae; genus Neogale; species Neogale vison. The sequence continues at coordinate 91,434,453 of NC_058096.1, read as the reverse complement.
GTGGCTTTCTTATACTAACAATGGAAATACAGAAAGGAAAATTAGAGAATCGATTCCATTTACTATAGCACCAAGAACCATAAGATACCTGGGAATAAACCTAACCAAAGAGGTAAAGGATCTGTACTTGAGGAACTAGTTGGGTATTTTTAAAGGTATTAAGGGGATCCCAGACGACTGTTCCTGTGCATAGTTTGCACTTCCCACTAGCACGGAAAGAAGAAACACCTAGGATTTCTTATGAGCTTCTTTATATGTGAAACAGAAGGGCAGGACTGAGGTATGAGGTGTAAAAGTGGTCAGCAGTCAAATATCAAAAATGAATTAAGAGTCTTTATTACAGTTCACCCCTGATGTTTGCTTGCTAATATGCTATGTTGCATTTAACTGATTTGAATTTTGTCAAGTAAACTATTATGGAGATTTATGAAACCTATAATCTGAGGTTATTAGAGAGGTGAAAGTTCTATTAAATGTCTCGCTCGAGAGCCTGGCATTATGTATTCTGAGAACTGAAGTGAGTGCCTAGTTCACTGTGAATTATGTTTGGGTAGATGAATATCTCGACAAGGGTTTGTAATGTGAGTTGTATCATAGGTGTGAAGACATGTATAATCTTTATTTTATTCGTATTTTATATCTCTGAAACAAGAGGTTCTTAGAATTTTTTACCCCAAAGTTGGCAACCTTGGTAAGGAATTGTTGCCACTGCTTGATATTCAGATGGATTAGAGAGAAAGGTGATGTTTAAGGGCTTTTAGTATTTTAACATAAAAAGTATAGTCAGTTTGTTTCAAAATAGAAAGTTAATAAAATTTAATTTGTGAAAGACCATGTTCATAAAAAATTACAAATGGAGAATGCAGATTTATTAAAAAGTTAAATTATATAATCCTTACTGTCAATAATGGCTATATACTTATAAATTGCTAGAGTAAAATTTAGAGAAATAAAGGTCAGAAAAACCAGGAAGGACATATGGGACAAAAGACAGACTGACAATTATGGAAAGACAAAAAGCATAAACATAGAATTTGGGAAAGGAGTGAAGAAAGTAGGAATCACATTTCCACATTTTCTTTTGGAAATAGGCATAACATTTATTATGTATAAGCTAGTCTTTAGTTAAATAGTATGTTTGTTGGAGAAATAAATGAAACATCACAAATCATAGCCCTTCATCTATTTTAAAAAATAATTCATAGAGATTAGACAAAGAATAATTTAACAATGGTGTGAAGAAATTATTTTACAATTTTTTTAAAGATTTTATTTATTTATTTGACAGACAGAGGTCACAAGTAGGCAGAGAGGCAGGCAGAGAGAGAAGGGGAAGCAGGCTCCCTGCTGAGCAGAGAGCTGGATGCGGGGCTCAATCCCAGGACCCTGGGACCATGACCTGAGCTGAAGGCAGAGGCCTAAACCCACTAAGCCACCCAGATACCCCTATTTTACAAATTTTTAAACGTTGTTTTACTTTCTTTTAACAAGACTGGAACAAGACTGGTTTTATAATTGAGGGGAATTTTATGTTCATTGAAATACTAGATCATGAGTGTAATAAGATATGAAACAAGAAATAGAACTTCTCATATAAATATAAATATGTACAGTAAATAGAACAAAAATGGAATTAGATAGCCTATATTCTTTTTCTTTTTTAAAAAAAAGATTTTATATATTTATTTGAGAAAAAGAGATAGAGCACATGTGAGAGTATGAGCGGGGGTGGGGCAGAGAGGGAGAGAGAGAAGTAGACTCCCTGCTCACCAGGGAGCTTGATGTGGGGCTCAATCCCAGGACCCTGGGATCATGACCTGACCAGAAGGCAGACACTTAATGGGCTGAGCCACCCAGGTATCCCAAGCCTGTATTCTTTTTAAACAGATCTATGAAGATATAATTAACATAAGATATAATTCAACCACTTACAGTGTACAATTCAATGTTTTTAGTATATTTATAGACTTTTTCAAATATCACCATGGTCTAATTTTGGAACATTTCTTACCCCAGAATGAAACCCATTTCTATTAGAGTGTATGGTTTTTTTCCTCTTTCTTTTTTTTTCCACTTAGCATAATGCTTTGAAATCCAAGCATTATTGGACCTATTAATTGTTTATTTTTATTTATGTTGTTAGTAGTGTTCTAAGGTATGAAAATACCATAAACTACTTACCCATTCTTTTGTTAATAGATGTTCTAGTTGTTTCTAGTTAGCTGCTGCAATAAACCTTAAGGTACATGTATATTTGTATGTGTGTGTGTGCATATGTGTGTACACACATGTGTGAAAATATACTTTTTTTTTTTTTAAGATTTTACTTATTTGAAAGAGAGAGAGAGCCAGAGAGAGAGAGAGAGAGCATGAGCAGAGGGGAGGAGCAGGAGGAGACGCAGTTTTCCCACTGAGCAGGGAGCCTAATGTGGGGTTCAATCCCAGGACTCTAAAATTATGAACTGAGCTGAAGGTAAACGCTTAACTGACTGAGTGACCCAGGCACCCAACTTTTATTTTTCTCTGTTAAATATTTAGTCATGAAGATTTTCGGTTATAAGATAAATAGAAGCTTAGAAGTAGTTAAATTTTGAAAGATTGGCAAAGGAAAGGGTATAAGCTAGAGCCAATGTCTTTCTTGCCTGACACTCCTGTTGCAAATCCCAATACTGTAGCTCAGTGTGGCAGAGAACAAAGTTCAGGGGTTTAAGTTGAGAATTAAGAGAGAAAGCTCTAGAAGTAGGAATACCTTAAAACAACTGAAAGAACAAGACTCAAATCTGTATATACACCTCCAGAGTGTGTCCTTGATCCTTAACATATGAATACCTAGGAGAGACCCTAGGGTTTTTCTTCCCACAGAATTTACAGAAGTAAGAGAGTAATCTTCCCTTGAAAGAAATAACTGCACTGAATAAGCTTTGCAAGTTTGCTGCTTTGTTGGCTGTGTATTTGTGAACCTATGGGCAGCTTCAGGAGCAGAAAGCTGAAGTTGTATTGCCTACAGGTGTCAGAGGTTAGCACATAGATGGTAAAAAGTTGTTAATTTAGAGGAGAAAACCAAGAATAAAGACAATCACAGATATATGAGTCCCAAATTTTGAGGATAAACTGCCCAGATCATCTGTCTAGGCACAGAAAAGAACTCTGGGAGCCAGGCTTAAAGAAATGACTAGAATCTGAAAGGACTGAGATGAGAAATCACATTACAGTGTGAACAGAATTTTCATTTTGAGTTCAGGCAAGTTCATTATTTACCAGACTAAAAATCTAATTGATTTTACAGGAATATAACAGAATTTAAGTTGGTACAAAGTATTATCTCTAATGTCTACTTTTTAACCAAAGATTACTAGACAAAGAAAAAGGGAAAATGTGAGCCATTCACAGGGGAGTTAAAAAAACAGTTACTAGAAATGGATTTTGAAGTTTTATTGTTATGAATTTACTTAATAGTTCAAATAATCTATTATAAGTATGTTAAAACAATCAATGGACATATGAATAAGCAATTAAAGGAAAGTATTATCCCAATGAATGAAAAGAAAAATGGAAACAAAAGACAAAAAGGAAAGCTCTAAAGATGAAAAGTGAAATAAGTAAATGAATATTCACTAGACAGATATAAAAGATTGAAGATGGCAAAAAAAAGGAGTAAATTTGACCATAAATCGATAGAAATTATATACATCGAACAACAGAAAGCACAACTGTTTAAAAACAACAACAAAAATTGTGTGTCAGGGACGCCTGGGTGGCTCAGTTGGTTGGACGACTGCCTTCGGCTCAGGTCATGATCCCAGAGTCCTGGGATCGAGTCCCACATCAGGCTTCCAGCTCCATGGGGAGTCTGCTTCACTCTCTGACCTTCTCCTCGCTCATGCTCTCTCTTACTGTCTCTCTCTCAAATAAATAAATAAAATCTTTAAAAAAAATTGTGTATCAGAGGTAAATCAAGTGGTTCAATCTATATTGAATTGTACTCTATACAATCTATATTGAATTGTACATAATTGTACTCCAATGATAAGAGGGAAAAGAAATTAATAAAATATTTGATGAAATAATGGACACAAATTTCACAAATTTAGCAAAAACCATTGGATTTTAGCTCCAGGAACCTAAATGAATCTCAAGTTGTATAAATTACAAGAAAAATATGTCTAGGCATTTCATTTTCAAATTGCTGAAAACCCAGGCTGGAGAGAAAAATCTTGACAGCTGCCAGAGGAAAGTGACTTATGAGATAAAAAGTGAGTATTGAGATGATTAAAAACTAACTTCTCATTAGAGATGTGTAGTCCACAAGATGTTTAAATTATATACATGAAGGGCTAGAAAAAAATTGTCATAGTCCATGATTTGTGGGAATCATTTTGCCCTACCTCATTCTACGCATCAAGCCAAATTACTTCATAGACACATTAAGACTTTTAATTAAACAAAAATACACACAACAACTCCTTTTTCCTGGAAAAAAATATGCACAACTTTCATTTGGAAAGAAATCATCTGTCTTAATACTAGAAGAAAAATTTTTAAGGTGAAAAACACAGTTACTAGTTAATCATTTTATTAACTAATTAAGATTTTATTAATTAAAATCTAATTATTCAAATATTCAAATTATCCAAATATTTAATTTTTATTATATTACTATGTCAATATTTTGATAGAGCTTTCATAAAATAATGTTAGTTTGGCCAACATATTGAGTCTTAGCTATGAAAATGGGATTGAGAAATACTGTTTTGGGGCTTGGGTTGTTATTATTGTAGTGATTAATATGTTACAACCTAGGAAAAAACTGTGGAACATTAAATCTCATTCTGTTTCCTCATGGCATGTATAACTTCCTTTGAATGAAGGTAGTTTGGTGTTACCCCTGGAAAACAAATGATCACCTTGAGTTATTTTTCTACTTATAAGATAACATCTTATAAAGTGAATTAAACAGCATTTTAATCTGACCTGGCTGTTAGTGTGAGCTGAAATAATCTAATCTTTTAGGGTATTTTGCTCCTTTAAAACATTTTTTTATGTCATACATTTGAAGTGATGCTTTTTATTAAAATTCTTATCTCCTTGAAGGTATCAATATATATTTATTCTTAAAAAATTACAACTGACAGAGATTCCATGCATATTAACTTTAGCATTTTCTCTTTTTCTCATATGGGATGACAGAATTTAAAGAATCAGAGAAAAAAATAATCATGGGTTTCTTGACATGTGATGAACCTTAAATTTTTAAGTTTTAAATTTTTAAGAACATTGAATAGATTAAAGGGAATAGTGTGTTTAAAGTCATGTATTTGGGAAATTTATTCATAAGTAGAAATTACATGATAATACAGTTAGAGAAGTTATGTAGTTCAATCTGCTTTGGAAATGATAAAACTGTACCAAAATGACTTACCCTTAGATAATTAGTGCCAGTCATGATTTATTGTCATGGTCTTCTTATTCCTAGACATACACATACACGTACACACACAGTACTGAAGTGTAAATTTTATAAGGAAGGTCATAATTACAGCAGCAGTCTTTGATAAATGCCATAGCATTCAAATGTTTAACAAATGATAATTGCCTAAACAATTAAATCGTATATAATGAACCAATACTCCATCATTTTAATTATATATGGAAAATTATGTTTTAACTTTTTTCAATAAATGTGCATGTTCTCTTGTTTGTTAATGAAAATTTAAGATGAGTCCTGTGATTTACCTACACTGTGGCAAGTCATAGCACCCTTCTGATCTCTTAATGTCACAAATTCTGTCTCAATTTTATAATTAAAAGGATCAAGTCCAAAATTAGCCAATGTTTCAGTGTAAGACTTATTCTGCCTGTCCCTCATGCTGATTGGCTTCTTCTCTTTTCTCAACTCACTTCTGTCCGTACTTGCTAGGTCTTAGTGTGTAAGATTGAAGTGGAGGGGTCTGTGTAGTAGGTAGAAGTAGTGAAATGAAACTCTTCTGTTTGAACTTGGAGGCTTCAGGCTTACTGGGCCTGGGGATGGCAGAAATTCATGAGCTTTTAGAGGTGCCTGTGAGATGCCAGTTGGAACCTTTAATTCTAAGACATGTGAAGGGGCAATTTACTTTCTGCTTTAGCTCATCCCTCCAGATCCCTCCTCATCTTCTTTTCTTCTTCTTTTTATCTCATGTAGTCTTGTGTTGTAGCATTCTCCTTGTCTTCTAGCAGTTACTCTCTTGAGGAGTGTGCTTTAGAGCTCGAGGTCAACTTTCATCTCACTAGTCCACTTCAGGCTAAGAGAAATTTCATGAATATTCCTTGCCCTGATTATTTTTGAAAGTTTCCTTCTGTCATGACATACCACTTGTATTTTGCCAGGTTTGCAAATTTGGAAGAAGGTCAGGCAATAACTCATCTCTCCTTCCAATATGGGGGCCTTTTGATCTCTCTGAATACGTTATGGAAAAATATCCTGACTAAACTTGAGAAGGAGGTAGAATTTATTTATCTACCTTTTGAGATTCTGTGAGGTAAAGGGTACGATGGGGATATAGCTTTTTAAGAGCCTTCTGATTCTCTCTCAAAAATATGTACATCTATATACATCTTCTCCTTTCTTCTGCTTTCATTTTAAATCTGTGATGTGACTGAGGGGTTTAAGAAACATGGAACTATTTTCTGGAAGTGTCCTTTGTAAATGTGACTATATTTGGAATTTCATATGTTCTTTATATTTGTGTCCTGATTTAAATTTTAATTTTAACATCATTTAGCAATATTATAATGCTCAAGTGAGCATCTTTAAGTGTATTTATTGTTATACAATTTCAATTTTTTATTTGTCCAGATTGCTAAAAGTGGAATACATAAACCAAAGATTTAAAGACTTTAAAAATATCCATATATATTTTGGAATTTCCACACATGTTATATGAACTTTGACTTCTACCACCAGTGTATGAGAATACTTATAGGCAAAATATAGCTTTTTATTATAAATTAAGCTTCTTCATTCACTGATGATAGGATATAAAATTTATAGGACAATTGTTTTTAGTGTACATACATATACATGTGCATATACTCATTTATATAAATGTATGTGTGTACATGTCTATGGGTATATGCATGCTTTAGATCATTAATGTTATGAGTTATTAACACATAGTTCCTAAAAAATTCCTGTCAGTATGGCCATGACTCTCTTTACCTGGTTAAATGAAACTGTCCCTTCATTACACAACTTAACTGGATTTAAATAGTGAAGAACTAGGAAATTCTGAGGGTATTACAAATCCAGAAATTCCCATCCAGTGTTTTAAGAAAATTCTCTAAAATTTTCAGAATTGCAACTTTGCAAGAACATTTCTTAAAGGTGTTTCTTAAAGGTGTTTCTATTTAATACTTACTGTAAGCTCTAGGAGAATATTTATTCATAGTTTATAAAATGTAAATTGGTTCAATAATGCAGACTTCAGGTTTTTTTGTTTGTTTGTTTAGATTTTATGTATTTTTTGACAGACAGAGATCATAAGTAGGCAGAGAGGCAGGCAGGGTGGGGGGCGGAGCAGGGGAGCAGGCTCTCTGTTGAGCAGAGAACCCGATGCAGGGCTCGATGCAGGGCTCCATGCAATGATCGATCCCAGGACCCTAAGATCATAACCTGAGCTGAGGGCAGAGGTTTAACCCACTGAGTCACCCAGGAGCCCCAGTGAAGAGTTAGTTTTAAGGCAGACTGTTTTTTCTGGCTTATCCATGTTTATGGCCAATATTTGTAGGAGACTTTTACTGATAGTAATGCTTAGGAGTATCTTCTTCAGCGACATTCCAATGTTGTGAAGTTAAAACTTTCTCTCCTTCGGAGAAGATCTGCTTAAGTTTCAGAGTAAAAATAAGGTCTGTCTCTCCAAAAGGGTGGGTAGGTAGGTACGTCACTAAATAAGAGTTTTCTAATTATAGAGTTCCTCTCCTGGAATGCGACATACTGATTATGCCCTCATTGAGTCACCTTGTGGGGATTGGGCTCTCAGCGAACATTTTGGATATATTGCTCTGACTTCAGCTTTTGCTCTGAGTAAACACTGTCTTTGTCTCTAACCTAGAGTTTTTGTGTTTTAGTCACTGTGCGCGCGCGCGCGCACACACACACACACACACACACACACAGGTAACTATAACACAAATTATTTCAAATACAAAAAAATACCTTGAGAAGCTTATTAGTAGAATAATACAGCTGAAGATACAGCCTGAACATAGGCAGTAGAAATTTCCCAATTTCCCAAACTGGAATGCATCCTAGCTATTCTAATAGGGGAAAAGAGAAAAAGTAACCATCAAATAAACAAAACTCTGTCATACAGATTGCAAAAAAAAAAAAAAAAGAGGCAAACTAGGTATAAATGAAAATGCACCTGATTACATTAAAAATACCAAAGATTGGGACGCCTGGGTGGCTCAGTTGGTTAAGCAGCTGCCTTCGGCTCAGGTCGTGATCCCAGCCTCCTGGGATCGAGTCCCACATGGGGCTCCTTGCTCGGCAGGGAGCCTGCTTCTCCCTCTGCCTCTGCCTGCCTCTCTGTCTGCCTGTGCTTGCTCTCTCTCCCTCTCTCTCTGACAAATGAATCAATAAAATCTTTAAAAAAAAATACCAAAGATTATACAAAAAAACCTACTAAAACTAATAATTCAGTTTAGCATGTTATTAGGGACAAATTCCATTTACCAAAACCCCACTGTATTTCTATATACAGCAATAAGAAAATGGATTTTTTAAAAAGTTTTTATTTGAATTCCAGTTAGTTAACATACAATGTAATATTAGTTTCAGGTGTACGATATAGTAATTCAACACCTCCATATACACCCAGTGCTACTCACACGTGCACTTCTTAGTCCCCATCACCTGTTTATCCCATCCTTCCACAGACCTCACCTCTGGTGATCAGCAGTTGTTCTCTATAGTTAAGAGTCTATATCTTGGTTTGCCTTTCTCTTTTTCCTTCTTTGCTCATTTATTTTGTTTCTTAAATTACACATTTGAAGAAAATCATATGGTATTTGTCTTTCTCTGACTGTGTTATTTCACTTAGCATTAGACTCACTAGTTCCATTCCTGTCATTGCAAATGGCAAGATTTTGTTTCTTTTATGATTGGGTAATATTCCAGTGTGTGTGTGTGTGTGTGTGTTTGTGTGTGTGTGTGTGTCACATTTTCTTTATAGGTTCATCAGTCGATGGACATGGGCTGTTTTCACAATTTGGCTATTGTAGATAATATTTCTTTAAACATAGAGGTGCATATATCCCTTTAAATTCATATTTTTGTATTCCATGGGTAAATCCCCAGTAGTACAATTACTGGATCCTAGGATAGTTCAATTTTTTTTTAAAGATTTTATTTATTTATTTGATAGGCAGAGATCTCAAGTAGACAGAGAGAGAGAGGAGGAAGCAGGCTCCCTGCTGAGCAGAGAGCCCGATGCGGGGCTCGATCCCAGGACCCTGAGATCATGACCTGAGCCGAAGGCAGAGGCTTTAACCCACTGAGCCACCCAGGCGTCCCGGATAGTTCAATTTTTAAAAAAATTTTATTTTTTTAAAATTTTTTTTCAGTGTACCAGAACTCATTGTTTATGAACCACATCCAGTGCTCCATGCAATATGTGCCCTCCATAATACCCACTACTAGGCTCACCCAACCTCCTATCTCCCGCCCCTTCAAAACCCTCAGATTGTTTTTCAGAGTCCATAGTCTCTCATGGTTCGTCTCCCCCTCCAATTTCTCCCAATTCCCTTCTCCTCTCCATATCCCTATGTCCTCCATGTTATTTCTTATGCTCCACAAATAAGTGAAACCATATGATAATTGACTCTTTCTGCTTGACTTACTTCACTCAGCATAATCTCTTCCAGTCCCATCCATGCTGATACAAAAGTTGGATATTCATCCTTTCTGATGGAGGCATAATACTCCATAATGTATATGGACCACATCTTCCTCACCCATTCATCCGTTGAAGGGCATCTTGGTTCTTTCCACAGTTTGGTGGCCATGGTCATTGCTGCTATGAACATTAGGATACAGATGGACCTTCTTTTCACTACATCTCTATCTTTGGGGTAAAATGATAGTGCAATTGCAGGGTCATAGAGAAGCTCTATTTTTAATTTCTTAAGGAATCTCCAAACTGTTCTCCAAAGTGGCTGCACCAACTTGCATTCCCACCAACAGTGTAAGAGGGTTCCCCTTTCTCCCTATCCTCTCCAACACACGTTGTTTCCAACACACACACGTCTTCTAATTTTGGCCATTCTAACTGAAGTAAGATGGTTGCTCAATGTGGTTTTGATTTGAAACTCCCTGATGGCTAGTGATGATGAACATTTTTTCATGTGTCTGATAGCCATTTGTATGTCTTCATTGGAGAAGTGTCTGATCATGTCTTCTGCCCATTTTTTGACACGATTATCTGTTTTTTTGTGTGTTGATTTTGGGAAGTTCTTTATAGATCCTGGATATCAGTCTTTTGTCTGTACTGTCATTTGCAAATGTCTTCTCCCATTCTCTGAGTTGCCTCTTTGTTTTGACTGTTTCCTTTGCTGTGCAGAAGCTTTGATCCTGATGAAGTCCCAAAAGTTCATTTTTGCTTTTGTTTTCTTTGCCTTTGGAGACATATCTTGAAAGAAGTTGCTGCGGCTGATATCGAAGAGGTTACTGCCTATGTTCTCCTCTATGATTCTGATGGATTCCTGCCTCACTTTGATGTATTTTATCCATTTCGAGTTTATCTTTGTCTATGGTGTAAGAGAATGGTTAAGTTTCATTCTTCTACATATAGCTGTTCAATATTCCCAGCACCATTTATTGAAGACACTGTCTTTTTTCCACTGGATATTTCTTCCTGCTTTGTCAAAGATTATTTGACCATAGACTTGAGGGTCCATGTCTGGGCTCTCTACTCTGTTCCACTGGTCTCTGTGTCTGTTTTTATGTCAGTACCATGCTGTCTTGATGATCACAGCTTGTAGTAAAGCTTGAAATCAGGTAACGTGATGCCCCCAGTTTTTTTTTTTTTCCAACATTTCTTTAGCAGTTCAGGGTCTCTTCTGATTCCATACAAATTTTAGGATAGTTTACTCCAGCTATTTAAAAAATGCTGGTGGAATTTTGATTGGAATGGCAGTGAAAGCATAGATTGCTCTAGGCTGTATAGACATTTTAATGATGTTTATTTTTCCAATCCATGAGCATGGAATGGTCTTCCATCTTTTTGTGTCTTCTTTGATTTCTTTCATGAGTGTTCTGTAGTTCCTTGAGTACAGATCTTTTACCTCTCTGGAAAACTATAAACTTCTAAAATTGAACCAGGAAGAAATTGACAACCTGAATAGACCAATATCTAGTAATGAGATTGAAGCAGTGATCAAAAACCTTCCAAAAAAACAAGTGCCCAGGACCTGATGGATTCCCTGGGGAATTCTACCAAACTTTTAAAGAAGAAATAACACCTATTCTCCTGAAGCTGTTTCGAAAAACTGAAGCATGGGTCACCTGGGTTAAAGCCTTTGCCTTCAGCTCAGGTCATGATCCCAGGGTCCTGGGATTGAGCCCTGCATGGGGCTTTGCTCAGCAGGGAGCCTGCTTCCTCCTCTCTCTCTCTGCCTGCTTCTCTGTCTGCTTGTGATCTCTGTCTGTCAAATAAATAAAATCTTTTAAAATAAATAAATAAATAAATAAATAAACAAAAAACTGAAGCAGAAGGCAAACTTCCAGACTCTTTTTACGAAGCCAGCATTACCCTGATCCCCAAACCAGGCAAAGACCCCACCAAAAAGAAGAATTTCAGACCAATATCCCTGATGAATATGGATGCTAAGATTCTGAATAAGATCCTAGCAAACAGGATCCCACAGCACATTAAAAAGATTATCCACCTTGACCAGGAAGGATTCATCCCTGGTTTCCAAGGTTGGTTCAACATTCACAAATCAATCAATGTGATACAACAAATCAATAAGAGAAGAGAGAAGGACTACATGGTCCATGTGGTCAAATGCAGAAAAAGCATTTGACAAAATCCAGCATCCATTCCTGACTGAAATGCTTCAAAGTATAGGGATAGAAGGAACATTCTTCAACTTCATAAAGTCTATCTATGAAAAACCCACAGCAAAATCTTCCTTAATGGATGATAAAAGCTCACAGCCTTCTCATTGAAACCAGGAACACAACAAGGATGCTTACTCTCACCACTCTTCTTCAACATAGTATTAGAAGTCCTAGCAACAGCAATCAGACAACAAAGAGAAATAAAATGTATTCAAATTGGCAATGAAGAAGTCAAACTCTCTCTTCGCAGATGACATGATACTTTATATGGGAAACCCAAAAGACTCCACCCCCGAACTACTAGAACTCATACCGCAATTCAGTAATGTGGCAGGATACAAAGTCAAAGTATAGAAATCAGTTGCTTTCTTATACACTAACAATGAAAATACAGAAAGGGAAATTAGAGAATCAATTCCATTTACTATAGCACCAAGAACCATAAGATACCTGGGAATAAACCTAACCAAAGAAGTAAAGGGTAGTTCAATTTTTAACATTCTGGGGAATTTCCATACTGTTTTCCAGAGTGACTGTACCAGTTCGCATTCCCACCAATAGTGCAAGAGGATTTCTCTTTCTCTATAGTCTCACCAGTACATGCAGTTTCTTGTATTGTTGATTTTAGCCATTCTCACAAGTGTGAAGTGATATCTCATTGTTGTTTGGATTTCTATTTCCCTCGTGGTGAGTGATGTGTCTACAAAGAAGTTGCTGTAGCCATTGTCAAAAAGCTTGGCGCCTGTGTTCTCCTTTGGTGTTTTGATGGTTTCTAGTCTCACATTTAGGTGTTTAACCCATTTTGAATTTATTTTTGTGTATGATGTAAGAAAGTGTTCTGGTTTCATTCCTTTGCATGTTGCTGTCTAGTTTTTCCAACAACACTCATTAAAGAGATCATCTTTTTCCCCATTGGATATTCTTTCCAGCTTTGTCAAAGATTAATTGACCATGGAGTTGTGGATACATTTCTGGATTTTCTATTCTGTTCTGTGGATCTATGTATTTTTTGTGCTACTACCATACAGTTTTGATCACTACAGCTTTATAATTTAAGTTGAAGCCTAAAATTATAATGCTTCCAGCTTTCTCTTCTTTTTCATGTTTGGTATGGCTATTCAGAGTCTATTGTGGTTCCATCCAAATTTTAGCATTATTCGTTTGAGCTTTGTGAAAAATGCTGTTGGTGAATATAAAATTTGAATTAAAACAATGCATATGTCATTATAATGTCATTATAATGCCAAATACCCTGAAATTACCTGCAAGTATATGCAAATATATGAAATGTTTGTATGCAGAATACTATAAAACATTGTTGAAATGAATCAAAGAAAACATAAATGGAGAAGTACATGGTGTCCATAAATTAAAAGACACAAAATTGTTAAGATATCAGTTTTCCCAAAACTGACATATAGATACAATGGTATCAAAATCCCAACAGGGTAGGAAAAGAATAAATGAAACAAGATGGGATCGGGAGGGAGATAAACCATAAGTGACTCTTAATCTCACAAAACAAACTGAGGGTTGCTGGGGGGAGGGGGTTTGGGAGAAGGGAGATGGGGTTATGGACATTGGGGAGGGTATGTGCTATGGTGAGTGCTGTGAAATGTGTAAACCTGGCGATTCACAGACCTGTACCCCTGGGGATTAAAAATATATGTTTATAAAAAATAAAAAAATAAAAAAATTACAAAACAAGGATGTCTATTTCATAAGTCATGAAAGCTGCTTAAAAGAAATATATATTAAACATGTCTGGTTAAAAAAAAAATCCCAGCAGGGCATTTTTTAGAGGTCAGCAAGCTTGATCTGAAATTTACATGGAAAAACATTAATTAGAATGGCCAAATTATTCCAGTTGTTGAATCCCCTACCCTATTTAAACACTTATTAAGGTAATATGTTCAAGGCAGTATAGGATTGGTTAAATTATAGATACATAAATGAAACAGAGTAGGGGAGTCCTGATACTATACAGATTTATTTGTTTTTTATTAACATATAATGCATTATTTGTTTCAGTGGTACAGGTCTGTGATACATCAGTATTACACAATTCATAGTGCTTATTACAACATATACCCTCCCCAATGTCCATTATCTAACCAACCTAGTCCTCCCACTCCCCTCCACTCCAGCAACCCTCAGTTTATTTCCTGATATTAAGAGTCTCTTGTGGTTTGACTCCCTCTTTGGTTTCATCTTGTTTCATTTTCTCTCCCTTCCCCTATGATCCTCTGTCTTGTTTCTCAAATTACTATCAGTTAGATCATATGACAATTGTCTTTCTCTATTGACTTATTTCACTTAGCATAATAGGGCTAGTTCCATCCACGTTATTGCAAATGGCAAGATTTCAAATTTTTGATGATTGCATAATATTCCATTGTATATATCTACCACACTTCTTTATCCATTCATCTGTCAATGGACATCTAGGTTCTTTCCATAGTTCAGCTATTGTGGACATTGCTGCTATAAACATTGGGGTGCACATGACCCTTTGGATCACTACATTTGTATCTTTGGGGTAAATACCCAAGTAGCACAATTCCCAGGTCAAAGGGTAGCTCTATTTTCAACTTTTTGAGGAACCTCCATACTGTTTCCCAGAGCGGCAGCACCAGCTAGCATTTCCTTCAGCAGTGTGGGAGGGTTCCCCTTTCCCTGCATCCTTGCAACATCTGTCACTTCCTGAATTGTTAATTTTAGCCATTATGACTGGTGTGAGGTGGTATCTCATTGTGGTTTTGATTTGTATTTTCCTGATGCTGAGTGATATTGAGCATTTTTTCATATGTCTGTTGGTCATTTGGATGTCTTTTTTGCAGAAATATCTGTTCACGTCTTCTTCCCATTTCTTGATTGGATTGTTTTTTTCTTTGTGTTGAGTTTGAGAAACTCTATAGATTTGGGATACTAGCCTGTTATCTGATAAGACATTTGCAAATATCTTCTCCCATTCTATGTGTTTTGCTGTGCAAAATCTTTTTAATCTTAATGAAATCCCAATATTTCATTTTTGCCTTTGTTTCCCTTGCCTTTAGCAATATTTCTGGGAAGAATTTGCTGCTGCTGAGGTCAAAAAGGTTGCTGCCTGTGTTCTCTTCAAGGGTTTTGATGGATTCCTTTCTCACATTTAGGTCTTTCAGCCATTTTGAGTCTATTTTTGTGTGTAGTGTAAGGAAATGGTTCAGTTTCATTCTTCTGCATGTGGCTATCCAATTTCCCAACACTATTTGTTGAAGAGACCGTCTTTTTTCCATTGAACATTCTTTCCTGCTTTATCAAAGATTAGTTAAGCATGATTGGTTTATTTTTGATGAAGTTGAAAAGGAAAGTCAGTGGTAAAGGAAATTCTTTTGAATCAGTGGTGCTGAAATGATTGGATGTCTGTATGTTTTAAAAAATGTTTCTTGACCCACACTTTATATCATATATAATCGTTAATTATTTTTATTTGTTTATATTTGTATGCATGCATTTTCTTCCTATGAATTCAATGGTTATATTAATTGTGAAACAATATTTTGTATTAATAAAGCATATGGGTTTTGGATTGGACCAAACAGGGTTTAAATAATAATCTTCACTTGAACTCTGTGTGGTTTGACAAATACAACTGATCTCTTAGAGGTTCAGTTTCATTATTTGTAAAATTTTTACACTTGTACTTACTTTTTAGAGTTATGGTGATACTTAAATGAGTTTACTGATAATGATTATCACTTAAAAATATTTACTTATAATCCCTTTGTGTTGCATATCAGCCTAAGAGTTTTAGATGTACTGATTCCTTAAGTCCACATCAAATCTATATGATGTTATTTTTTATTTTTATTTTTTAAGACTTACCTATTTTTTTTTAGAGAGATAGTTGGGGAGAGGGGGAGAGGGAAAAAGAGAAAGAATCTCAGGCAGACTCTCACTGAGCATGGAACTCAACACAGGGTTCTGTCTCACAATCCTGAGATCACAACCTGAGCCAAAATCAAGAGTTGGATGCTTGACTACCTGCTCCACTCAGGTACTCCTATATGATGTTACTCTTAATCCACACTATATGTATGAGAAAAAGAAACATATATAAGGTAAGCAATATACTTAAATTTAGAGACCAAAAAAGTTTGAGTGCCAGATTTTTAACTGAGATTGGCAGAGACTTTTTAGTATTAATCACTCTGTTCTACTGATGCATTTGAATGGGATCCATTTATGATGTTTTAAACATATGTTTTATATTATATATATATACACACACACACACATATATATATATACACACATATATATGTATACACACACATACATTTTGCCTTATGAATACAATATATAGAAAATGCATGAATAATTTCTTAGTAAGTTAGTGTTAATATCATTGTTTCAGTTATTGTTCTGTGTTTATTTTTCCTTTTATTACTTGTGCTGTGATTTTTGTTACTTTCAGTTTTGTGCTGGGAAGTATTTTTTATTTTTTAGGGGTCAGGTTTAGTGGTCATTTTCCTGTTACATCTTAATAAAATTATTTTTTCTCTTACAAGGCTTTTTCTCATCTAGATAACCAAACTTAAAATTTAAGCTGTATGAAACTATGTGAAAACCATATGAAAAAGAACTAACAACCTGATACATTCTCCCAAATATATATATTTTCATACATGGATTTACATTCCAGTTTGTTGTTGTTGTTGTTTTCTCTTCAGAGGCTTTAGAAAATCATGTTTTCATTTTTAGTTTTGCTGTCAAATGTGCAGTGAAGTTATTTATTTACTTATTTATTTATTTCATAATATTATCTTGCTTTTGGTAGATTCATGTAGTTTCATATTATTAACTTATGAAGGTTATCAAGTGATAGAGATATAAGATAAAAGGTAGAAAATAAATGGTTTGAAAACAAGTATTCTAAATCATAAAGTACTTTACATTATACTACTCATGTTCTAATGACAATGTCCCATGGGCTTTAAAAATCTTGTAATAGCTCTTCTTCCTTCAGATGGTAGCATGAAGTATATGCAGAATCAGAGAGGCTTCAATTACCTTACCCATATCTAAAATCTTAGGAGGGAATTATATATGTATGAATTGACCTAAAGAAGATGTAATTTCTTTACAGTGCCTGGGTGGCTCAGTTAGTTAAGAATCTGCCTTTGGTTCAGGTAATGATTCTGGGGTCCTGGGATCTAGCCCTGTGTCAGTCTCCTTTGCTTAGCTGGGAGCCTGCTTATCCCGTTGCTTTTGCCCTTCCTCCTGTTTGTGCTGTCTCACTCACTCTCTCTCTGTCAAATAAATATAATCTTAAAAAACAACATAATTTTTGGAAGGAGAGTAGGATGGGAGGAAAGAAGGACAATTGGCAGAGTGTAGGCTTTCAGTAGCATTTTTATGATCTCTATGTGATTATAAAAAACATTTTTCAAATTCTTAAATCCATAGTCATAATGGGAAAGGATTCCATAGTTATTCTAACTGCAAAGAGGCCAAAATTGTGTATTAATATTTCAACCCATTTTTAGGTTTATTATTTTACATTGAAAAGGCAATAGACACTATATTTAAGGCTTACGGTGAAAAAAATCTTCAATGACAATTCCTTTAATACAATATTTTTTAAAAATACAATATTTCTGAAGTTCAGAATCTTTGTTTTGTAGAAAGCTGTATCATAAAACAGAATACAGTTTAGAGCAACCTGAATAATATGATCAGTAGGCTATTCTTTGGTTCTCATCTTTAAATGACTGGAAATGGCTGCACACTATCTACTACCAAATGTAAAAGTGTAAATGTTTGAGGCCATTTTATCTATTATAAAGACATGAATCTAGGAAGTTACAAAATGAATTCCTATTAAAATAAATCTCTTTAAATTTAACTTGAATTATTTTTTTCTTTAAGAGTTTTAAAATCTTCTTGGAAGTTACCTTTATTTTGATCACAAATCTGTTTTGTCATTTTTTTTTTAAAACATTTTTTTTAAAGATTTTTATTTATTTATTTGACAGAGAGAGACCACAAGTAGGCAGAGAGGCAGGCAGAGAGAGAGAGGAGGAAGCAGGCTCCCTGCCGAGCAGAGAGCCCGATGCGGGACTCGATCCCAGGACCCTGAGATCATGACCTGAGCCGAAGGCAGCAGCTCAACCCACTGAGCCACCCAGGCGCCCCAAATCTGTTTTGTCATTAAATACACTTCTGAATCAACTGGATAATTCATTGATTGGCATACTTAAGACAGCAATATAAAATAAATATACATTTGAGGAGAAGAAACAACTTCTCTTCAAATATGAATTTTGTTGAGGAAACAATCCAAGGATTTATCATTTAATCATGAAGGTAGAGGTAATTAAGAATAATTAAGGTATTAATCAACTTAGTAACAGAACTAGTTTTACTGGTTTTTAGTGTATCCACCTAATTAAGAAATATGAGGAAATAATGATTGTTTTTACTTATATCCCTGGTCCTGAATGCAAATGAAATCACTCATCCATTACTTCTATGGCTGAATTGCACAGTTGAACACTAAACAGAAATTGAATTAAAAACTCACAATTGCTCTTAAAATGTCCTAATCAAAGACTAAAACAAAAATCATTTTTGTTTGACTTCACCCACTATAAAGCGGGAAAAAATTAAGAGCTGTCTTGTAATCCATTCTCTTCCTTTAGATGCCCTGACAAAGAGAGAGAGGTGGTCCAGTTAAAATTCCTTGCAAACGTAATGAAAGACCTCTTGCCAAAGATACTGAAGGTATGCTTTGGTGGGGTATCTTCATATGCAGAATGCTTTAGCAGTAAAAATAAGTTTTGTGATCAGGCAGTATCCTTATATGCAGATAATGAGTGTATACATCTTTTAGAGCCATTGTTTGTGAAATCTTGACCAGAGACTGTACTAAGGAAAAGGACTTAGAAGGCTGCAGGTTAAATGGACCCAGATTCTCCTTCGTTCTCCTATGCTTCTCAGTTATATGTGCACTTAAGATTATTAGCTAAGCTTAATACTAAATAAAACATTTGGCTTGTGTGAGTCTAATTTGATCATCTAATCATGGTGTTAACTCAGATTGTTGCTAAGAGAATTACCTTTGAATCATGACTAAGAAAAAGAATAAAACCAAAAATATAATGAGAATCTGATGTCCTTTGTGTTTTCTCAGTCATGTACATGTACATGTAAATATGTACAATGTATATATAGTTCTGTAGTTGCTCATACAATTAACTTTTCTGCTTAATTTTTGGCCTCTGAGAATACATGTTTACAGTAGTGTGATCCAAGCTAAATTTTTTGATCTTGTTCTTTTAAAATCGTTTAGCAAATACATGTTTTGGAATGTCACATGGGTATAAGAAGCCAAACCTGAAAGTATAAAAGAGGCAAGCTGTAATCCATAAAAAAAATGTAGCAATTCTAGTTAATAAAAAACTCACTGAATAGTTATAAATAAAGTGAATATCATTTTCATGGGCAAAAATCTAAATTGATATTATTTGATACTAAAATAAGGATAATACTCAAATTTGTATTTTATAAAAATCACAATAGAATGTCATGTTGAATTCTAGAAATATCTCTTTGAGGGGGGCATAGATATTTGTTACTCTGGGTTAGCCCTGATTTGTACACATTTAATAAAATAATTGTTACAGTGACCTTTTCAGTTCTTAAACGTGCTCTTCTTTGGATGAATGATAGGGTCACCCTAGATATAGATATAGATATAGATATAGATATAAGGGAGGCTCTTTAAGAGAAAGCAATCTGCATCAAAAAGACTAGTTATATCTAACCTGGAGATTATAGATATTAAGAGATTTGTCACAATTTTATTTGAATATTTAAAGATTTTAAATTTTCTAACAACCACAGATGGCCAAAAGTAGATAATTTTCCTTAGGAGATTTTGAGTTTTTCCTATTGTCAGCTCCATGGCTTCCAAGATTACTAAGAGTCAAGATGGCTTTGAATAATATTTCATGATTTGTTCTAAAAAATAATTGAGTAGTCAATGAAAACGTGCTCTTGTCTATTCTGTGTTCAGGTCACTATGTAGGATATGGAAGAAAAAGGTAATCCACAAATGTGGGGACCCACTACAATAAGGCTTGTTATGTAAATGAGTAAGAATCAACTCATGTGTGTTGAAAGGACATTTTACTACAGGCGCCTGGGTGCCTGAGTGGCTCAGTGGTTTAAAGCCTCTGCCTTCGGCTCAGGTCATGATCCCAGGGTCCTGGGATAGAGCCCCACATCAGGCTCTCTGCTCAGCGGGGAGCCTGCTTCCCTTCCACTCTCTCAGCCTGCCTCTCTGTCAGCTTGTAATCTCTGTCTGTCAAATAAATAAATAAAATCTTAAAAAAAAAAAAAAAGAAAGTATCAGTGTAGAAGCAACCACAAACACCTTTGTGTGTTTATTAACAATGTACCATGGATCATTGCCACAGTCTGTTGTTGTTTGAGACCTCTTATCCTTGTATTATTCCTGAAGGTAACACTTAGAAACAACTATTTGGCTCCTCAGTGCCACCCACCAGGCTGATTTGTCTGAGTTCTTGTTTCCCAGCAGGTCCCAACTAGCTATGTTGTTTGAAGTTGTGCTTCAGTGAATCCTTAATATGTTACTCATGCCCTCTGTACTTTCCAAACAATAGGTATAGGAAACAAATGTCTTTATTCTTGGTGGTATGCCAAGATTGAGTATTGTAGAAATCCTCTTTGAAGAAACTATTAAAAATTCAAAACCATTACTTTAACATCTGAATCTTATTCTAGAATTTAATTTGTCAGTAGGGATATATCCTCAGAATTCTATTTATGTTAGTCAGAGTTAATCCTCAAGTGGATATTTAAAAAAATTTTTTTAAAGAGTACAGTTGGATAAACTTACTAAAAATTCAACCAAAATGGAAAAGAATAGTCAGGATTATTGGAAAAAAATACTGCTTTTGAAAGCAATATTTCTCAATAGTCCTGAGTCCACGATATGAGTTTTTTGTCAATGGACCACTGCCCCATTCAACTCTTTACTTCTCAAGTTGGTTTCCTGCTCACACACAAAATTATAGAGGTAGTGAATGGTGAGAGTGGTCCACACCTTCAGGTGTCTCAAGCTCTATGATTCCAGATATAGAAGCCCAAACTAGGAGAGAAGAGTCTAACTGATAACCAAAATATGAAACTGTTTATAGCAAATGCCTATTATTTGCTTGTCTTAGACTCGGGTAGAACCAGTATAGGAGCCCCCAACAGAAAACCAGTCTGCATCAGGATGGAGTTCTTAAACTCTGCCTCTGGATTCCAGCAATAGTTTTAGAGGCAAATCAGTCAAAAATAGTATAATCTAAAAATTGTAATCCTTTAAAAGATCTTGACAATCATCAAGGATTCAAGAATAATAGATGGATAAATTGTTAGTTATGAATCTGATTTGAAAATAGAAAGAAAGAAAGCAAAAGCTATATAGCTTTGCCAAACATTGTCATTCTAAGGTCATCGGACCTTAGAAACAGTTTTGAAACTTCTACAAGGGTAGATTAGTTAAATAGAGGGTTAGAGAAATGCTACTATGAGTCTGTGAATCTCTTAAACATAGTTAATTTTGGAGAATAGGTATATTTGCTCATTTATTTTGAGGGAAATTCCATAGTTTTTATCAAGTTTCAAAGACTCTTTTCCGAGTATTAAAGAACATTCTGTCTGTCTTTCTCTCTTTCACTCACATACACACCACTCTTTTAAATATATATATATATATATATACACATATGCAAATAAATGTGTAAAATATGCATGATTATGTAAATGCATATGTATGTAAGTATCAGTAATTATAACCCATCTGTTTTACACCATCATGTGCCTGGGCTAGAATTTCACATTTCTTCTCCAAGTGAATTGCCCAAATAACCCTGAACTGTCGTTCGTTTTTATACTACAGTTTTATAGACATGGAAACTGAAATTAAGATAGCATAATTACTTGTTCAATATCACACAACTAGGAATGCTAAACATCTATCTACAAAAACTGTGCTTACCTACTTTCAAAGCAATATATAAGAATCCATGTTCTTAGATATTACCGTAGTTATAAAATGGTCAGCAGAGAAAAGTTCACTGATAACACATATGGCTACTCAATGAATTAACTTTTTAACACGTGGTCATTACTGCCATTATTGTTATTATATTGTCATTATTATACTAAATCTGTTCCAGGGAAGAGAAGGGAATAAACAGAACCTATATGTGAGAGAGTTTAACCCTGAATGTATAGAGAAATCATGGTACAATCACTTCGTCCTTGAACATGGAACTTATATCTGTGAAACACAAAGTACATAAAAGGAATTCAAATTTACCAAGCTTTCATGTATTCCAGGAGGAAGATCCTATTTGTTTTTAAATAATTGCTAAACTTCTACCATCATAGGATTCACTATCAAAAACTCAAAGTTTAAGGTCAAAACAAAAAGATCACTAGAAAATCTTGAAAGAGGCCATAAACCATAAAATTTCAGCCTTCAGCTGTTTTTTGGTCTTACAGTATAATAAAGCATTGCATCATTACTATTTAATCATCTTCTAGAACGTCTGCAAGCCTAAGATGGATTGATTAAAGGTTATTTTTATCAGAGAAAAAATGCACCTATAGCATATGGGATATACTCACAGAAAAATTCATTAAACTTTTTTCATTATGTGAGCTGTAGGAACTAACCTCTGTATTTGATCAGTAAATCTATGTTATTTAAAAATTTAAATTAATGATTGTCTTTTTTACTTTGTTCTACAAAATATCATTCTCATTAATAATTAGAACTGCATATCTCCTTCTCCAGTATCACTTGTTATTTGCCACTTCCATTAGCTAATCCTGTATGTAATTATGTTTATAGCCTCTTACTCCCAGTGGATTCTCCTAAGCCATTTTTTAATTATTATTAAGAATGTTTCCTATATGGGTTGCCTGGGTGGCCCAGTGTGTTAAAGCCTCTGCCTTTGGCTCGGGTCAGGGTCTCAGGGTCCTAGGAGCAAGCCCCTCATCGGGCTTTCTGCTCAGTGGGGAGCCTGCTTCCCTCTCTCTCTGCCTGCCTACTTGTGATCTCTGTCAAATAAATAAATAAAATATGTACCCCTGGGGATAAAAATATATGTTTATAAAAAATAAAAAATTTACATAAAAAAAAGAAAAAAAATATTTCTTATAGAGACACAGAAGTGGATAACTAACATATATTCCTAGATTAAGTTACTTGCCCCAAATTTAATTATTATGTGAAAATATTTCAGCCTTTATTATTTGATGACCATGACTACATATATCTAATTACTAAATTTAGATACATAGAGGATATAAATCATATACAAATAATGCTATGTATTTATTAACATCTCTTTATCAAATTATATGACATAGTTCTAAATCATCCAATACTAAGTAGGAGGAGGTAAGTGCTGTTACTTTGATTTGGGGAAAAAGAAGAACCTCAAGAAAAGTATGGCTTAAATTTGACAAATATAGAAGAGGACAAAGGTTGTATTACTGGGGGAAAAAGAACTATATGACTAAAGCATGGAGATGAACAGTTAACAAATGAACAATCGTGAGTTATTTGTTTATTCAGAACACAGTGTGAGAGAAAAAGGACTGAGAGATGATACACAAAATACAAGTTCAAGCCAGTTTATAAAATAACTTTCTAAAGAATTTGGATGTTTCTCTGTAGATCAAAGTTCCCACTAATTGATCACCCCTGGAGCCTGCTAGTGTGATAGCATATTCCATATATTAAATAATGTCCTCTAATCTCAGAGACCTTCTGCCTATTGATCTGAGACCTTTGTAATTAATGCTTTCATTCCCTCAGAATAAAATGGAAAGAATATTTTTTGAGTGAAAAATAAATCATTTTCCCATTCTGAATTAGCCAAGCATTCTGATTTTGTGGTATATCAAAATTATCCAACATTTTGTATGTACATACACATGAACACTCACACATAAATTAAAAAAAATAAGACCCATTTTTTATTACCAAAATTAATTATAGTACTAGCTAGCTGAGGACCCAAAGATATCAATTAGTTTATGAAAGGTCAAGTACCTAGTTAGTACCAGTGCTCAGATTAGAGCTAAACCTTTTGACACCAATTCTACATTATTTTTTTCATGTTACTTCTTTAAGCATGTTCACGAAAACTGCTAATTCAGACTACCTGGATGAAGATCAATTTTCATTTTTAAAAGACAGCACTATATTGCTAATGTATTTTATTACATGAAGAGTAACTCTAACCACATTGATGAAGTCTGCAAAGTAGAGTTAATTGCCAAAATAAAAATTAGTGCTAAATTAATGATGTACATATAAATCAATCTTTGAAAGATCTTTGATGTCAACTAAAATAAGTATTACTTGCATAACCTTGTTTACATTGTTAATTTAAACTGAAACGTCCTTATTCATTTGTTGCATACATTTTCATAGTTTTTGCCCATATTATCAATATTTCTTAGTTAATGAGCTTTACAAAAAAAGAGGTTTTCTCTTCAGAAACTTTGAAAAATACAATATTTAATTAATTCAATTAGAGTTTTATGATATTCTTGAGAGTAATAAGCTATGTTATAAAGACTCTTCACCTGTGTTAAATATGCTACTGTTCACTCAGAAGCTAAGATGAAGTAGATCAATGCAAGTCTCAATTTAAATGAAATCTGTCATATCAGCTATAGTCATACATAGGGGCATATCTCATGGAACACCTAAATTAATAATAATGATAATAGTAACAATAAATACATATGACAGAAAGTTATTCCCACATTTCTAGGAAAAGATGAGTTTTTGTGTAGCCATTGGAACAATACAGAACCAGTTTGAACATGCCTAATTAATAAATGAAAGGTCTATATTTATGGTAACAGCCACTAGGACCATTTAAAGCAGTTTAATCAATAAATAACAATACCTCACCTCAGTGAACACGCTTTTTGCCTACCAATCAATGAGGCCTCCTTGCTTCTAAAAGTCAAGCATTAAAAACAGACTTTCATATGAATGCCAGCCACTCAACAGCAGTCTCCTTCTAGACAAATTATGTCAACCCACTTGTCTGTAAAATTCTATCAGTCCTTGGATTCCATGCTTTCAAAATATTTTATAGAAAAACATCAGTTGCCTCTCCTTGGAGTGACTATGCTTGACCAGCAAGCTTTCTCTATTATAGTAAAAATCCAAATTAACAAAACAGGAAACAACATGTGTTGGAGAGGATGTGGAGAAAGGGGAACCCTCTTAAACTGTTGGTGGGAATGCAAGTTGGTGCAGCCTCTTTGGAGAACAGTGTGGAGATTCCTCAAGAAATTAAAAATAGAGCTTCCCTATGACCCTGCAATTGCACTCCTGGGTATTTACCCCAAAGACACAGATGTCGTGAAAAGAAGGGCCATCTGTACCCCAATGTTTATAGCAGCAATGGCCACAGTCGCCAAACTATGGAAAGAACCAAGATGCCCTTCAACGGATGAATGGATAAGGAAGATGTGGTCCATATACACTATGGAGTATTATGCCTCCATCAGAAAGGACGAATATCCAACTTTTGTAGCAACATGGACGGGACTGGAAGAGATTATGCTGAGTGAAATAAGTCAAGCAGAGAGAGTCAATTATCATATGGTTTCACTCATTTGTGGAGCATAACCAATAGCATGGAGGACAAGGGGCGTTAGAGAGGAGTAGGGAATTTGGGTAAATTGGAAGGGGAGGTGAACCATGAGAGACTATGGACTCTGAAAAACAGTCTGAGGGGTTTGAAGTGGCAGGGGGGTGGGAGGTTGGGGTACCAGGTGGTGGGTATTATAGAGGGCACGGCTTGCATGGAGCACTGGGTGTGGTGAAAAAATAATGAATACTGTTTTTCTGAAAATAATATATTGGGAAAAAAAAATCTTAAAAAAAATTAAAAAAAAAAAAAAGAATTTCATTCTCTGACAATTGTGAGATTACCTGAAAACCATGTTGAAGATCTTTGCTTGTCAGCATTTTGGGTGGCCCTTGAACCAATAGGCCCTCACTCTGACATTTTTGTGTCCAAATTCTGTTTGTCTTTAAGATTTGCTTTTGAAGGAATCAGTCTCAATAGAAATTTGAGCTCTGTCTTCTTATTCTAGAATTTTCTAGATCAGTATGTGTTCACATAATGATGTTAGACCTAGATCTTTTATAAAGCAGTTAGAGCTTTTCATCATGTATTCTTGACTGCATTGACAAGAAACAATCTAAATGCCTCTCTTTTATGTTTGTATCACCATATTTAAAATTATTTAGTTGGAATTATAGCATGGTAAATTATCAGTGGAGTGACCCTTGGCATGTCTTTGAAGTTCTCTGAAACTTATGTGACAAGAGGATAATAATTCCTACTTTGCAAGTAGCTTATGACATGTAAGTTAGATAACACATAAGAAAACATGTAAAATATTACTGACCAATAACTTTATGAATCTAAACTATAGTCTCATTTTTCATATCAACAAATTTTAGTCACATGCATCTCCCAAATGCTGCTGTATCCCTGTCCCTAATCTCCATATATAACTCTAAGCAAGGTTATGAGAGCATTAGTAGTTACATAAAGAAAAACAAAAAGCCTACATTTGAAGTAACAGTGATTTGGGACATAGAAAATAAGTCTATTATCTAAAAATGAAGAACATAAAACAGATGGTGGAAATTACATTATCCAAAGTCTTCCAACAGGTTTGCCTCATGATGGAAAATACTGGTATTCAGAAGCAAATGAAGAATTTTTTACTTTTGAAGGGCATTTTTATTGCTGCCTATGATGGCAAAACAGGAGAATAAAAATAAATTAGTGTAATTTAAGTCAAATCCATTTGTATTTATCTTAAACTGTAAGTTAATTAGTAACATTTTCTTTAAAAGAGATCTAATTTGTTTTAGGTTTCCTGTGTTTTGTTTTGTTTTGTTTTTTTTCTCAATAAAGCACGAAGGAATGAGCCTATAAAAACATTGGTGCATAGTACTGAATTTGAATATTTGAGTCTAACAGTATCCTTAAGCAAAACACTCAAATATTATGGAATGAAATTTTATAAACTGCAAAGCACTTGTGTTGTCTGAAGATAAGAACTGACATAATGAATTTTCAAAAATTTATGTCAGCATTGGAAATGCTATATTCATAAAAATTTCAAGGAGAAAGAAATACTAAAGAATATAAATGATTATTTTTTATTTAATGTATTATCCTATTACATAATAGCTAAGCTAATTGCAAACTTATCATCTATTATTACTTTCAAGACAAAGTTTCACCAAGTCATTTTCCACAGTAACAAGTAGATGGCATTATATTACTGTTCTTAACATAGTCTTAATGGCAAAATTCAAGTAAAAATAATTCTACAAAACTTTTTAGTTTTAAAACTCATAAGTTGAGTAAATAAATCTGTTCCTATTCAATAATCTGGTCACTTGAGTCTGCTCAAATCTAAAATTATTATAATTCTAGTGATTTCCTTGAAATAATTGCTTTGTTAAATTAAACTAATTACTTAAAGAAAATTATTTAACATGGCAAGTAAAACCTTTAACATGAAATCAAATTCCCTTTTTAATGACATTTAAGACTCTATAAAGTATTATAGTATATGATGAAATATTAAACTATACCACAATGTACTCTGCTAGCCTCAAACCCAAGTAAGTAAACAAAATAATTAAAACAAGAAAAGCAAATAGCAGTACTCACCTCAAAGTAAAGAAACCCTTGAAACCATAAGTATATTATTCGAAAAGCAGTCACAAAGGAAAAAGATAATAAAATATTCTAAGAATCCATTTATAGCTCTTACCCAGACACACAGCAAAAACCATGTTAATATACACCCACTTTTGAGTGCACTACAGAACTTCCTCTGCTTACAATGGGGTTGCATTCCAGTAACCCCCTGTAAGTTGAAAACATCATAAGTCAAATATATATTTAATACACCTAAACAACTAAGCATTATAGCTTAGCCTAGCATACCTAAAATATGCCCAGGACAGTTGGACAAAATCACCTAACACAGAACATATTATAAAGTAAAGTGTTGAATAGTTCTTTTAACTTACTGAAAAAAAAAGAAAAGAATGGTTTATGGGTACAAAATGGTTGTGAATGAATTGTTTTCTTTATGTTCATGGTTGTGCAGCTGACTGGGAGCTGTGGCTCACTGCTGATGCCCAGGCTCATAAGAGAGCCTTGTAACCACATATCTTGCTAGCTTTGGAAAAGATCAAAATCAAAATTCCAAGTACAGTTTCTACTGAATGCATATCACTTTTGTACCACTGTAAAGCCTAAAGCATAAATTTAACATAATTCAAGGATCACCTGTATATGTTATACTTGCCTTCTAAGAAAAGTGCCAGAATATTCCTAAGGATAATCACCACAGAAGGGAAAATCTACCAGGATTTGGCATTTTGCTAACACTAAGGGAAGTCTGAAAAAAAAAAAAAAGTATAGATAGATGATAGACAGATAGGTAGAAAGATAGATGATAGATTCTATCATGATTACCAAGAGGTAATTCCAACAATAAAATAAAATCTAAAAAAAAAAAAAAAGAAAAGAAAAAAGAAATGAGATTTAAAAAACAATGTGAACAGTGAAATTATTGATAGCCCAAAGGGGAAAGCCACTGAAAATCTAAACTTTCTTCCTTTCTTAACAAAAAAATCTAAACTTTTTTCCTTTCTTCCTTTCTTGCTGAAAACCTACATGACTCAACATTAGAAGGCTTCCTTATTTTATTTCCTATTTCAGATAGGAAATGAGTGGTGAATGTTGTGAAGATTTGGATAAAGTAGGAAAGAAAAAAAATATTCGGCTTTTTTTTTTTTTTCAAATATAAAGGATCCAAAGCATATCCTGAGTTAGAAAAACAATCCCATCAAATATTAACAAAATTAGTGTGTGTGTGTGTGTATATATATATATAGCTATAGAAATATCTAGATCTAGATATTTATATGCATGTGTGTATATATCCATCTTTACTAACATAAAAGATTATTTAAAAGTCAGAGGGAAAATCCAATGAGATTAAGAAAATTATACATAAGATAATATGCATGAAAGGAAGAATACACAAAAAGTGATGATGGAAATGCTTAGAGTAAATGACATTTTCTTGGATGAAAGCAAAAAAGAATCTATTAAAATCAAAGGTCACTCTGCATCCATTGAAAATTGTATATATAGTTATTTCTGACAAGTATTCTGTTAATTTTTCTGATTTTCAAGGAAGAAATATAATCCTTAAGCATTCAAGTGTGAGAAATTAACTGTCTATAATGTGTGTGTGTGTGTGTGTGTGTGTGTGTGCAGGCATATGGGTTTATGCATATATGTGTTCATGAAAATTTATGTGTGTGGTGACCATTGAAATGCACCAGTTGGAACTAGCTACTGCTGTCTTTGAATGCCCACACAGCAGAGCATCTTACCAGAGTACAGAAGTGTAAGCGTGGCTTCATAAAACAGAATTTACTGGTTATAATATATATCATACTATCAAGGAGTAGCTGGCCTTATAGAAGCCTGGAATAGTTTTCAAAAGACACCAGCTTTGAATCAACAGCCCATAAAGATGGATGCTATTCTTCCAGATATGTGTGTGTCTATAAATATATATATATATATATATATAATCAGAAACCTATGATGTGATGTTCTATCCCAATTTGAAGATATGTGTGGGTACATGAGCCAAAGGGCAAGATGAGGAAAAGGCTTAATTTGTATTCCTCCCATGAGCCATCAGGCACGGTGTGCCACCCACCCTTCCTTCCTTCCTTCCTTTCTTTCTTTCTTTCTTTCTTTCTTTCCTTTTTCTCTTTTTAGTTTTATTTATTTGAGAAAGAGAAAGAGAGAGAGTGTGTGCCACACACAGGGGGGAGGGGCAGAAAGAGAGGAGGAGAGGGTCTTAAGCAGACTCTGCACTGAGCTTGGAGCCTGACCCAGGGCTTAATCTCAGGACCCTGGGATCACGGCCTGAGCCAAAACCCAGACTCCGGTGTTTAACTGATTGCATCACCCAGGTGCCCCTGTGTGGTTATCATTCTTAACTTTGAGGCATTATAGGCTTAGGTTTTGTTTTGCTTATGTTAGCCAGTAAGGCATTAAAGCCACGTCATGTTAATGGCCTCCTTGTTTAATTAACAGGAGGAAGATGATTAGGGCCATTGTAGCCCAGAGATCAACTACATTAGTGGGAATATAGAGTGTGCCACAAAACTCTTTTTCTAAGATTTCTCTTAGCAAGGGAAGCCCACTACTGGAGCTGTTTCTCAACATGGGACAGAGAAGTAGGGTGGATTATGGTTGTGTCTCAGACCTTATACTTCAGGGCCCATAACTAATAGCCTCAGGTGCTGCAGAATCCTTTAGCTCATTAGCTCTGAAGTTCTTTTCACCACTGCTTAAGACAAACAAGACAAAATAAGCTGTGGTGTGGATAGAAGGCAGGCCATTCCTGTGAGCGTAGAGTTCCTCTAAATGATGACATGGGTTTGAGCAAATCCCAATAGTGTGAGAGCTGGGCAAACTTTCTTTGAACTGCTCTATAGTGTGAAATTCTCCTTTCTTTCTTTCTTTCCTTTTTCTCTTTTTTTCTTTGTCACCGAATTCAGTCCTGATCACCCCTCATTTTCTGGCTTTCTCCTTGTTTTTCCTCACAATAAATCTCTCAATATATTTTTTTCTCTCAATACCTCTCTTGCATTCTTAACAATATCTTGGTGTTTGCGTCTCAGAGACCATGATCAATGTGTTTATAACTTTTAGAGAATGAGAAAATTAAGCTAAAAATTTGATAGTGAGTATACAATGAATATAAATGTAGAACTAAACTTCTGAAAACTCTGAAGTATCTATGGTTATCTATCTATAGATCTATACATATATGAGATATATATATCTCTCAACTTACTGTATAAGTAATATAAGTAAAAAACTAATAAAAAAAGGATAACTCATGATTTTATAGAGCCAAATATTTCATGGAGCTAAGTGTATAAAATTATTAAAGACATTTTCAAAGGAGTGTATTAGAGACTAGCTCTCAAAATATTGGCTGATTAAATAGAGATCCTAAATCATTAATATGTTTAGTAATAGGTGATAATCATTATCATAACTATAGTTCTTAGAATATATGTCTAATGATATTTTGATACTTTAAAACAAACTATTGCTAGACTTCTGAAATGAATACTTACATTAGAATAATAACTCACAAAATAACATCCACAGTTTCCTAAGATTCAGTCAATGGCAAAGATCCATTTTAGAATTCTCATAATCATTATCTGGGCTGGTCAAAGCTTGTCCATTGTATCATCTTTATCAACCTGATGATATACTCAGAGAAATCTAGACTTGGTCTTTTTGATAGTGAGTGTGTACAGGAAGGACACTGATTTAACATAAACTTTTGGCCAGGATAGGTCACTTTTCTGCAATAGAGCATGTAGTCCCTTTTTAAAACTAAGAACCATCAATAAGATAAGAGTTTGCTATAAAGTGATAGTCTTAAAATTTTAGATATTTTTACCTTCAATTTATTGATTCAATAACAAATATTCAACATTTGTAAAGTAGTTTACAGTTTATGTTCTATTCAAGCATATGTAAAGCTCAGAAACTAAAAAGATATGCAGCAATCCATTTCACTTCTTAAGGCAGGCACCAAAATCAAATGAAACTTTGATATTATGAACTTAAATTTGCACAATTTTAATTGAAACAGGGGATGCCAATAAAGTAGTTGAAAAAATTGAGGAAAAAATTCGTTAATGCTTTAATTACCTGATTTATTTAAGATTTTTAAATTTGCTACTCATTTTTTTAACTTTTATTTACCATTGCTGACATAATTACCAAATTTTACTTTGAGTGTATGCATCTTATATGTGTGTATGTTTGGTTTATGTGTATATTTATATTTTAAATTATTTTATGGGACATGTTTCATCTTGAAAAACCTGATATCAGGATTCCTAGTTGATACATTAAGATGCATGACTTTATTGGATACACTCAACACATTTCTATTTGGATGTCATATTCTTGCTTTTGGAAATAATCGATTATGATGACTTGATTTTTGATATAATAATGAGATAAGGTAATTTTTAAATAGTCTGAAGAATTGTGCTTGCATTGATTAAAACGATACCAGGATGTGATACAATAAAAATAAATATTTAGTTATGTAACTTACCTGTAAGATTATATGACTATAAAGCCATAAATTTATGTAAAGTAGGACTCATCTGATATTAGGTATTTTGAATTCCAATTCCTTGAAAGTCATTTTCTCAAATTATTATTATCAGTGCTGTACTAATTACAGCTCCTTCCATTATGGATGTAAAAGGTTAATTTTCACATTTGTTATTTTGGAAAGAAGCCTTTCATTCATGGCGCAATGAAAAATCCAAAAGTTACAAATAAAAATCTATTTTTCTGTAAACTCAGTATAGATTGTTTGAGCAGTGTTTATTAAAAAAGACAATTTTTTCACATTTATGCATGATAGATAATATTTTTTTTTTAGATTCAGGGAAGCTAATGGAGACTCAATTCTTCATTGTTACAATAAAAAGCAGAACTTGATTAAATTGCAGCTCAATCTGATTTATCCTTTCAGTTAATAGGCAAACATGAATATATGCCTAAACAAAATGTATGCCTTAAAAAGTATTATTGTGGTAAATATAAGTAGTATTGCTCTTCCAATAGCAATAATGATTATCCAGAATAGTAAAGTCCAAGGAAAGGAACCACTTTAAAAACAGCTCTTAAATATATCTTAATGATACCAATATGTGAGCTTTTTCTTAATTTATTTTTTATTTTTTTAAAGGTTTTATTTATTTTATTTGACAGATAGAAATTACAAGTAGGCAGAGAGGCAGGCAGAGAGAGAGGAGGAAGCAGGCTCCCTGCTAAGCAGAGAGCCCGATGTGGGGCTCGATCCCAGGACCCTGGGATCATGACCTGAGCCGAAGGCAGAGGCTTTAACCCACTGAGCCACCCAGGCGCCCCCAATATGTGAGCTTTATATCTTCATCTTTATTTTAAATATTTTGTTCCAAGATTCAAAGAATAAAATTACTAGCATTATTTTTCTATCATTTTGTTGAGCAATAATGTGTATATGATACATATATATTATAGCATTTTGAAATTGGTAGATTCCAATTTACATTTCTGTTTGTAGACTAAAGGTTAATTTAAAATATCAGAATAGAATTTGATGAATCTAGTAAAAACATTGGTTTTCTTCTTCAGTTCCCACTTATAGATGGGACATTCTTGTGGAAAGCCAGAGTTGTTAAAACTGATTTAATCATGTTAGATGGCAGCCATTCCACAGAAAACAATGAGGACGGGAAATCAGACATGATTCTTTAATTCTATAGTGATGGAAACCAGAAACTCATCTAATGTACATTACACTGATAAAAGTTTTGTTTCACAAAGTTGTAATTTATTACCATTTTTTATATGAAGGATCTAATAATTTCTCATTTTTATAAGGAGACAAATGTAGATGAGTGTGTTAAAGTTTCTGGAAGTACATGATGTACATTTCTGTACTATATAGATATGTGATATCTGTATGTTCACTGCTAAAGGGATGTGCTAAGAGTCTGAAATCTAGGCAAGAAGTGAGTAGGAAGTGAATAAAGGAACTCTATGATTGAAAATAGTTGTCAGATTTTATTACTTTACGTTCTAAAGCAGAGTTATCTTAGGTGTATTCCAAGATAATGTTTTTTTAATTTATGAGTAAACCAAGATATAAGAATGTGTATATACTTCTTAGGTTGTCTACAGTTTATAAAACTAGTAGAGGTAACTCACAAAAAAAAGTTGAGAGAGACTGACTTGATTAGGGCATTCCATAAAATAGAGGGACCAAGGAAACCTCTCTGTATTTACATGCTTTGACATTTGAGCTAAGACTTAAACAATTAGTAGTTATCCACGAAAATCTTGTATATTGATTTCTAAGAAAATGCTCTTTTCAATTTACGATAATTCTGTGGGTCCCTTCACTTAAAACTTAGCATATATTGGTTAAATAATCATAGCATATCCATAGTATGGAATAGTAGTCAGTCATTGAAAAGAGCAAACTCTTGACATACCCAGCCTTCCTGATGAATCCTCAGAGAATTATGTGAGTAAACAAAACAAATCTCAAAAAGATTACATGAGTCTATGTATATAACATTCTTGAAATGACAAAACTCTAAAGATAAGAAAGAAGTGGATTCCAGGCTTTAAGGAGGTGCTGCATAGAGAAGGGAAGGGGATGGCAATAAAAGGAATAACATGAGGGATTCCAGTGGTGATGGATATGTTCTATATTTTGACTGTATCAGTGTCAATATCCAAGTTGTGATATTATACTATAGATTTTCAAGATGTTATCATTGGGGGGAATTGGTTATGGTCTATGGGACCTCTTTGTATTGTTTCTTACAACTGTGTGCCAATCTACAAAATATCTCAAAATATGTTTCAAAATAAAAAGTTTAGTTACTAAAAATAAGGCCAAATTAGCATACATTTACATATGTGTAGATTTATTTATTAATTATAACCCACATTTAATGATACCACAAAGATAGAAATTAGAATAATTAAGTAAAGATTGATTATTTTAAAAAATGTGCAAATATGAAATTTTAAAATATCTTTTACTAGTATTTCAAGGCACAGTGTTAAGTTTATTGTTCATTGTTAATAGCAGTGGCTATAAACCCATTAAGCTAGTTTTCACAGGAATTTCTAGTATCATTATGGGCTTATCACATCTAAATACATTAGTACTTTTTAAGCCTCATTGTGTACCAGAAGAAGTTGTACTAGAATTGTGCCTGGTGTCAGACCACCCTTTTTTGTTGTTGTTCACTTATGTTTGTATTTTCAGAGATATATTTAACCTATGCTTTCTCTGAAGGAATCTTTTCTTACCCATTTGCCTATTTTGTGAGAGTTTAGTTAAAACTTAACAGTATATTTTCTAAACCCATTTAACCAGGCATAGGTAACCCTCAATAAATGACAAGTGAAGGAATTGAAACAGGGAGGTTGCTACACTCATACCTTCCTACCCCTAAAGCTTCTACCTTTCCTTCTTGATACTTCACATGACCCACATGACATGTGGTATCTGAGTCATCCCAAGAGAAGTACACAGGAACACCTGTTTACTAAATAACAGTAAAAGCTTTAAAAAAAAAAAAACCTCTTAGATTAAAAAGTGGAAGTATAAATTCTGTTAGTTTATTTATTTACCTCAGTGGATTGTTTTGGACACTCCCTGAGGAGTGCTCTCAGTGAAAAGCTCTGGTCTCTTCACATCTGAACAAGAAGGAGGAGCTCAGGCATCTCAGAGACTATTAAGTATTTTATATAAGAAAATGTCTTGTCCCAATAGTTACATTCTGAAATATCCAAACTATAAGTGCTCTAACAGCTTCTTCGTAAACAAAAATATGGATAACAATGATTAAGGAGCTTCTGAGGTGGTGGGGAGGGTAGATAATTGAAGTGTGAGTTAGGGAAATGTAGCATTAATTCTGATAAATATCGCTTAAACTTTAGCTTTTATGTACTAAACATAGTGGTTAATTAGTCTGAAACATTCAGCAATTTCTTTTTCTAGAAGTAGACTTTCTTTTTTTTTTTTAAGATTTTATTTATTTATTTGAGAGAAGAGAGAGAGAGAGCCAGTACAAGAAGGGAGGGGGGGCAGGGAAGAGCAGAGGGAGAAGACGAATCCTCACCAAGCAGTGAGCAGACCTGGGGCTCCTTGCCATAATCCTGGGATCATGACCTGAGCCAACAGAAGATGCTTAACTGACTGAGTCAACCAGGTACCCCTCTAGAAATTGACTTTCAAGAGCTAAAATTACAATATCGAAAATATTTCATATTAGCTGTATTAGGGTTCTCCAGAGAAATGAATAGAATCTATGTTTAGATACACACACACACACACACACACACACACGAAGTTTATTTTAACAGATTGCCTCATGCAAATATGCAGACTGCCAATGCGCAGGGTACTGAGGAAGTTAGCAAGCTGGGGACCCAAGAGAGCCCACAATCCAAATCTGAAGCCCAAGAATCAGGAGAGCTGATGGTATGGTTGTGTTCTGAAGACTGGCAGAGTCAAGATATAGGAAGAGCAGATGTTCCCGTCCTAAGGCAGTCAGGTAGGAGGAATTTGCTGTCACTCTTGGGAATGTCAGCCTTTTTATTCACTGCAGTCCTACAGCTGATTGAATAAGGCCACCAGCATTAGGGAGAACTATCCACTTTACTTAGTCTGTTCATTTAAATGTTAATCTCATCCAAAAACATCCTCACAAGAACACTCAGAATAATATTTGACTTAATATCATGGCATTCTGCTGCCCCGTCAAGTTGACACATAAAATTAACCATCATATTATACTTAGAGTAAACAAGGATTAATTTTTAAAAACCCATTAGAGATTTAAAGATCATAGTCATCCATATTTCTGTTAAATACTCCCTTAAGAGAAATATCTTTCCTTAGGCAATATTGCCATTTGTGACAGTGACATTTCATTAAATCTATATAGCTGTGTCTTTCATCTGTAGTACCCGTCTTTGTAATTGACAACAGAGCAAGGAGAAAGAAAACCGCTTGATCAAGGTGTTTGTTCTTTGGTAGTTACATTATTGTAATACCAAGGAATCATTCAGAACTTTGAAAGCCATTAACAAAGAATCAAGTTTTAATTATCAGCTGCTAATTCTTGAGTAAATACAGTGTGTCCTATAGCTGTTCCCTGTCTTCATTCTCCAATATGTTTGGATGGATAACATTTTTCCTAATTTAATATTAAATCCTATTGTGTCCTTGGGTTTTGTTTTGATTTTGTTTTATGGGAGCTGTGGTGGGGTAGAGATTGCCAAAACCCATCAGGGAAGAATTTTCTTGCTGTGAAAAAATAATGCATCACAAAATATACAGTAGAATGGTCAATAAATCATAGTGTGAAATATATCCCCATACTAATAAAATAAATAGAAATAAGACCAAAAATATAAAGAAATATGAAATAGAAATAATAAAATACAGATGAGCAAAATATATGACTATATAAGAAATTCACGTGTATACAATACATATTTTTTCAAAAATTTTCATCTAATACTTATAAAATATAAGTAATGTATTGGTCTCAGAATTGAGTAATTACCAAGTTTTATACCATTGTTTTGCTGATTCAATGAAAATTATTAATTTTTACCCCTTCTTTCTCACCTGCATAACCCATCATTCTTGCTTATTTTGATCACAATGCAAGTCAAAGTTGTAATTCATGTTGATTAAGACAAAGCTCTGTATTTTCATTCTGGGATTTTGTTATAAGTGTATTCTCCTTGCATTGCACTCCAGACATTTCACTGATGACATGTATTTTCAATTTCCTACATATGAAAAATCAGGTCAATTTGGAAAGACCATTTTGCTCTTCCTATCCAGCTTAGTTCTATATGAATAAATTATCATTTTTAAGGAATTATTTATTTACTACTGGTGTTTTTCTTAATAATGATTTTTGCCAATATTAGAATTTCATCAAGATTCAAATTTTATAAAATTAATGTTTATTAATTAAATTAAAAACTGGCTATTTACCTGTCCCAGCAATACTTTTCCCACATGTCAAAGAAAAAGATGGTTGATGGATTTTTTACTTTATTTCAATCCATCACTAATTTAAATAAGTCCTATATTTCCTTGCATGATGATGGGCACAGAGAATATGACAAAGTCCCCATATTTGAATTAATTAGTATTTTAGATGGTCACTATGTTTGAATTAATTAATATTATAGATGGTGACACATATATAAAGACAACATTTGTACAGGTCCCAATTTTATATATATATATATGAATATATATTTGTATATATACTTATATTTATATATATTATATATCATATATTTATATGAATATATTCATTTATATGTATACATATATGTATTTATTTATAACTAGTTATACGTGTGTGTGTATATATATATTCATCTGTTTCATTAGGAAAAGATGAGTTTGGAGTTAATCAGCTTACTGAAACTAACCTTTTTTGAAGGTTAAAATCATTTTAAATATTTAAATAATCTAATCTAATTATTTTCATTGCAACTTGGGTTTAAACAATGGTCTACCAAAAGGCCAAATATTGTACTGGGATGAACTTTTAAGTATAGTCAGAGTAGATAAGTTATGTTCTTTTAAAAGGATTTTCTTCCCTCTTAATAAGATCTCTTTCCTTCTCTACACATGAGAGTGGAACACTTCTTTACCTGAGCCAGAGTCTTGATTAGATAATAATGCAATAGCCATAAAGTGCAAACATTCTTAGGGAAAATAAAATATTGATTGGTATTCACAATGTCTTGACCATTAAGGCTGCTCTAACAAAATTACCACAAGCAGGGTAGCTTGTAGACAACAAATAGTCATTTGTCACAATTCTAGAGGCTGGGAAGTCTCTGATCATGGCACGAGGAAGGAGCTTCACTATCTGGTGAGAGCCCACTGCCTCACTGGCAGCAATCTCCCTGTAACCTTCCATGGCACAAGGGATGAGAAAGTATTCTGGGATTTATTTTATTAGGGCATTAATCCCATTCCTCAGGGTTCTGCTCTCATGACCTAAAAACTCCTAAAGGCCCCACCTCAAAGTACCATTACACTGTGAATTAAATTTTCAACATATGAATTTTGAGAGGGACACATTCAATCTAGAGCGTGTTATGTATTAATAATCAGACATATCTATTTTTGTGATTCAGAAATACTGATGCCATGAAGGGAATCGAGCTGGAGCTATGGGAAATGATAGGGACACAGAGTCAAGATCATTTTAGGCTAACCATACTCATTTATGGGAGAGTTAAACAATTAGTCACTCAGTATAAAAAGAAAAATCAGATGCCTCTGTGCAGTTAGAAAGGAATAGTTACCAATGTAAAAACTGTCTGCTGATTCTTTTGGTATCCTATAGGAATAGTCCACTCTTGGATATATTTTTTTTTCTTTTTGTCTCACAGATTTCTGTAGTCATTACTTGAAAGGTAAATCTCTTTTATTTATAATAATTGGCAAGATCAGTGTAATATTTATTTTTGTTTTATGCACTGAATTTTATGTAATTGACAGATTTTGTAGATAACACTAGCTTCTATTCTCCAGAGCTCTCTCTGTGTTTCTTTATATTTATGTGTAATACATCTGTTGCAGTGTGCAGCTCCTCTCAGAGTTATTTTCTGGTTTCTGTTCAGCAAAAGGGTGAAAGAAAAACAGCTCAGAAGACAAAAATGAACTTGCTGCCAGGCGGTGGCTCTGAATGAAACTTGGAGGCGCCTTCGCTTCTTTGAAGCAGCATGTGTCAAACTTGTTGTGAATCAGATTTTTATAAACAGAATCAGAATCCTCTCAGCTGACACAGCTGAAATCAAAGCCTTGAGGGTATAGTGCAAGATACCTGTTTTGCTTTGAAAAACTGAACACTTCCATTGGAAATGCTTTTGCCTAAAATAATTGGCTCAGTTTCAACTGAATGCTGGGGTGCTGATGCCCAGGAAACCAGTATTCTTTTTTAGAAACAAAGACAATAAAAAAAACGTGATGTGACCTTTCTTCCTTTCTACAAATTGCCTCTGAGAGCATATCTACCTGTCAGTATGCCTATCCACCTTCCTCTGCTACCAATCCCAACTGCTTAATAACTGAAAAAGTGCAAAACAAGGCTCCATAGATAATGATTTTATTAGATATAACAACCCTTGAAATAGAGCACTGGGTTGAACTCTGATGCTTTGCCTGAGAGGAATGAGTGGGATATGTATAGATATATGGTTAAAGGAAATTCTATCACATTCGGAAGTTTCAGTGATGAAATTGACATAACAGTGTCATAAGTATGGTTATGTCATGGTTCAAACATCTTCCTCTTAGGTCTTTTTAGTGGGATTTTTTCAAGTATACCATAGGATTTTGCATGTGGATATGGAAAGGTGTACATATAAGAATCATTGTTTTTTTTTTCCCAATTTATTTATTTTCAGAAAAACAGTATTCATTATTTTTTCACCACACCCAGTGCTCCATGCAAGCTGTGCCCTCTATAACACCCACCACCTGGTACCCCAACCTCCCACCCCCCCGCCACTTCAAACCACTCAGACTGTTTTTCAGAGTCCATAGTCTCTCATGGTTCACCTCCCCTTCCAATTTACCCAAATTCCCTACTACTCTCTAACGCCCCTTGTCCTCCATGCTATTGGTTATGCTCCACAAATAAGTGAAACCATATGATAATTGACTCTCTCTGCTTGACTTATTTCACTCAGCATAATCTCTTCCAGTCCCGTCCATGTTGCTACAAAAGTTGGATATTCGTCCTTTCTGATGGAGGCATAATACTCCATAGTGTATATGGACCACATCTTCCTTATCCATTCATCCGTTGAAGGGCATCTTGGTTCTTTCCATAGTTTGGCGACTGTGGCCATTGCTGCTATAAACATTGGGGTACAGATGGCCCTTCTTTTCACGACATCTGTATCTTTGGGGTAAATACCCAGGAGTGCAATTGCAGGGTCGTAGGGAAGCTCTATTTTGAATTTCTTGAGGAATCTCCACACTGTTCTCCAAAGAGGCTGCACCAACTTGCATTCCCACCAACAGTGTAAGAGGGTTCCCCTTTCTCCACATCCTCTCCAACACATGTTGTTTCCTATTTTGTTAATTTTGGCCATTCTAACTGGTGTAAGGTGATATCTCAATGTGGTTTTAATTTGAATCTCCCTGAGGGCTAAAGATGATGAGCATTTTTTCATGTGTCTGATAGCCATTTGTATTTCTTGATTGGAGAAGTGTCTGTTCATATCTTCTGCCCATTTTTTGATGTGTTTGTCTGTTTCGTGTGGGTTGAGAATCATTTTTAAAAATAGTTTTATTATCATGTTTTTATACTACCCTAAAATTCACAAGTGATTTTCATTTTGAATTTGTTTTTAACAGATAAAGCTCTCTGATTTAGAGAAACAGACTCTTGCCTATACATTTAAAAATACAACTTGATCTTGAAGTGAATTTTTATTGCAGATGAAAATTATATTTAACCCTAATACAGATATACATGGTAAATACTATTGTTCAATAATAAGTAATAAAATATATAAGTATACAATAAAGAGCTGGATAAATACACACGGAGATCTTAATCTTCTTATTCATTACTTGCAAAAAATTAGGTGATAATAATTTAAACTCATTTCTTTGTGACATTTTATTTTTTTAATGATTTAACCTTTTATATTTTACTTATTCATCCAAACAGTTGTAGGGAAAGAAGAAGACATTGCTTTAATACCTGTTTTAGGGATGCAGAAACTGAAGCTCATGGAAGCTTACCTAACCTGTATAGAGGTTAGGTAATAGACTAAGACAATAGACTAAGTACCTTGGTCCCTTGTTTTCTCTGTTCACAAAGTTTAATGGACTATCTTGAAATGGAATGATCTCCCCTTGCTATGGGTGTTTAAGGAAATAACACTAGAGTTTTAATAGATATTTTAACGTTGGTTCCTTCTAACTATAAAAATGTATCATTGTACATAACAAAAAGCAAAACCCTAAGTTTTAGTAGATGGCCTATTATAATGGACTGAATATTTGTGTCGCCAACACATTCATATATTGAAGTCCTAATCCCTCGTGTGATTACCTTTGGAAGGTAATTTGGTTGAGATGAGGTCATGAGGGTGCAGCCTCTATGACAGATGAGTGACTTTGTAAAAAGAGGAGGAGAGAACAGAGATCTCTCTCTCTTTCTTCCACCTGTGAGAACACAGTGAAAGGGTGCCCATCTGCTAGCCAGGAATAGCTCTTGCACCAGGAGCCAAATATTCTGCACTTTGATCTTGGGACTACTTCTCCAGAACTATGAGAGATAAATGTCTGTTATTTAAACCATCCAGTGTCTATTTTTTTTTTTTTGTAGTAGTCCTAGTGACTAGCAGACACCTACCCAAATAAGCAAATAAATAGATAAATAAATGAATGAATGAATATATTTTGAAAATAAGCCA
Organism: Neogale vison; assembly: GCF_020171115.1. NCBI lineage: Eukaryota > Metazoa > Chordata > Mammalia > Carnivora > Mustelidae > Neogale > Neogale vison. Next base: position 91,392,087 of record NC_058096.1, on the reverse strand, counting down.
AATTAAAAAGTGGCTTAATTTGAATATAACTAAAAAATTTCATGAGGACTTCTAAGAGAATTTACTAAAATGCCCATAAAACTTGGGATTATTAAGGCAAAGTTTTCGGGCAGCAAGTTTAAAATAAAATTATATCTAAAGACACAGTATTACTAACATTTACCTTGATTGAAGTAAATAAGTAGAATTATGTTTACACTTTAGTTACCCCTTATCAGATTACTGTTAAAAAGGGTGGTGTAGTCAGTTCAGCTTCTGAGTCTTGATTTCAGCTTAGGTCATGATCTCAGAGTCAGGATCTTGAGATTAAGCCCTGTGTCTGGCTCCTCACTGGGCATGGAGCTTCTTTAAGATTCTCTTTGCCTCTTCTTCTGACCCTCCTGCACTCCTCTCCCTGCCCCTTGCACATAATCTGTCTCACCAACAACAACAAAAAAAACACAAAACACAAAAAACAAAAAAAACGCAATAAAATCCCAATGTGTATATATCCATATATCTAAATGTATAGCTTATACTTTTTTAAACAAATATTTTTCCATATATATGTAAGGGATCCCTCTATATAAAAATAATCACACCTTACTTTTACCATCTTATGGGATGTATATTTTCTAAATAAATAATAATCATTCTATGGATAATTTTAATCATTCTATGGCTAATTTACACAAAAGTTAAAATAGTCTGGTTTTATACTCAATCCCTAGTAGTTCCCATATTACATATATGCTTTATTTTTATAATAAAACAATCACATTAGAGGTAAATTTGTCTAAGAATTACTAAGGAAAAAAGCCTGTGAAGAACAATGTATTTATTTCATAAGAAAAATATTTTAATAAGACTATTTTCCTTTAAACATTAACATTTACAGTTAAGTAGTAGAAGTGTGAAAATGATAATGGGCTAACTGTGAAGTGTTAAAATTTGTTCTTTTAAATGTGTAATAGTCTCATTAGATGATATTTTAGCAAAAAATCAATTAATGTGGGGATTTTTAAACAGAAAAAATGAAATAAAGTCTGTCATATATTAAAACATATAAATTCTATGTTGACTCAAATATAGATTTATAGACATTTTCAGAAAAATCCTTACTTCATCTCATAGAAATACTAACTTATCCTTAAAATAGTGAAAACATTATGTCACTGAGTTTTTGTTTTTGTTTATATTCTATTTCTCTTGTAGAATACTAGGCATTGTTATAGACTGTCATTTCTTTAGGAGTAAGTTTAAGAGTGAAAGCAGTGACCACTAACATTGTTCTCCATATCTTGGGATTTATATCATCCATTTATTTCAAGATTACCTCTGTTGGCTATGTTGAAAGATTCCTCTTATTTTACTACCTAGTAATGACAGGATTACAGCCAAACCATGACAGGAAGGATAAATTATATGGAGCATAATAAAAATGACTCAGGGAGTGGCCACTGAAAAATAACAAACAAAGCAAAAGTGATAAACACACCAAAAACCTCACAAAGCAATAAAAACTCTCCATACAAAAATATCAATTTCTACTTCTTTTGTTTAGTAATGATCATTGTTTAGAATACTTTAAATAATAATATATCAGTTATTTCCATTAATAATTGAAAGTGAAAGTGGAGTAAAAATAAACTTTAGAAATAAAACAATTACATAAAGAGCAAACTGGAACTTGACCACAAATAACTTTTAATCCAATAAAAATTAAAATATTGACTATGGGTAAACTAATATTAAATTATTCTTATTTAAAATATCTTCCCAAGTTATACTTTATCACACTACCCAGTTTATTTAAATCAAATGATTTACTATAATCTGAGATTATGTTATTTTTGTTTTTTAAAGTTGTTATTTTGTTATTATTTATCTTTACATCAGAAATAAATTGTACCATACAGATGTCTTTCTTTTTTACACAGTTTTGAATTCTTAGCACCTAGTCCAGGGCCGGACAAATAACAGGTGGTTAGAATTTTTAACTTAAATAATCAACAATTAAGTTGATTATCTGGAAGTTCCTGAGCATACTCTAGCTGAAAAATATAGAAAGATAGTTTGACCCTGTGTTGAGTGTAAGACAGGAAGTTTACCAGAACTTAATTTTCTTCTTTCAATACAATGTGGACTAGGAACTTAAATATGGCATATGGCTCTGGGGATATGATTTATGTTTTCTTTGTACATATCCTTCATTCCCTTCTCATGTTCAAGCAACTAATAATTCCTGTGATTCTTGCTTTGGGGTGGTTTGTGGCAATGTTTTCTGGCTTTTTATTCCTAAAAGCAAAATCCAAACGAGGAAGGGACAAATTTTGAAGAATAAAGAAGAGGAGGGAGAGAAAATATTAAAGATAAAATAGTATGGCAGATGCTATGATTTTCATAGATCTCCTATAGGAATGAAGGATTTGTTGACCAGCCTCTACTGTAATTGCCTTCAGGAATTCCTTCAAGTGAAGAGAGGCACCTGGCCCAAGGCTACCACTCTTCCATCTTGAGAACTCCTCATAGCGTTTTGTGGGGTTTCCACTGAGACTGCTTGATTTGTCTATTTGCACATTCATTCATTCTTCCCTTTTCTTTCAGAGGAAAATCCAAGAATGTTCTCTAATAGACTTTCTATATGGTAATGTACATTTTAGATTCTGTTTCCTGGGGAATCCAACCTAGAAATGATTCAGAATTGTTACCAAAGGAAGACACTTACATGGAATTTTGGAGCTGGATTGTTCACCTCCCAACTGGAAATAAAGACCCCATCACTGTAGGGTGTGAAGTATAGAGAGCTCCTGGCCCAAAGTAGTAGTGCAAGTCACCTGTGACAAATTGAGGTGATTTAATTGGTGAGAATGCACAAATTGTGAAATGTTTAATCTTTGGGGAGTTACGAGAGAAAAAAATAACATTAAGTACAGTGTAAATGCTAAATGTGACTGTTCTGAGAAAAGAGAGCAAAAGACTGAGAGTGATTTTTGGCAATTGATGTTAACTGAGTGAAAGCCAGAGGTCTCTTCCATATTATACAAAAAGACTCTCATCTCCTACAGTGGGAGGATGGAGAAAACTGAGAACCACATCCCAATACTTAATTGTAAGAAAGGCTGAGACCAGAAGAAGTTTACGTGATTTAACAACCAGATAGGAACTCCAGGAGATGATGCAGAAAAACTGGTAGGAGTTCTGCTAGAAGCATGGAAAAGTTAGAACCTACACTAACCATGGTAGATAGAAAAATGTTGCCAAAGATGTCCCAATTTTCAGAACTTGTAATATATAGGTTATATGGAAATACTAAATTAAGGTTATAGATGAAATTGCAGTTGCTAATCAGCTGACCTTAAAGTTTGAGAGGTTAATCTAGATTTTTCCTGGTAGACCCAATGTAATCACAAGTCATCTTAAAAAGTGGAGGATGGGGTGCCTGTGTGGCTCAGTGGGTTAAGCCGCTGCCTTCGGCTCAGGTCATGATCTCAGGGTCTTGAGATCAAGTCCCGCATTGGGTTCTCTGCTCAGCAGGGAGCCTGCTTCCCTCTCTCTCTCTCTGCCTGCCTCTCCATCTACTTGTGATTTCTCTCTGTCAAATAAATAAATAAAATCTTTTTTAAAAAAAAGTGGAGGATGAAATTGGAAGAGAGAACCAGACAGATGGCAGCATGAGAAGAACTTGTGTCATTTTAAGTAACCAAGTTTGTGTCAGTTTGCTGCAGCAATATTAAGAAACATATATGGAGGTAAAATGCCAATGTTGTTATGGCAGATGATAGAAGAAGGCATTGATAAACTCTGTAAAACAAAAAACATGAAAACATGCTCCATAGAGGACTTATAAGATACATCATTTCCCAAATTTAAAAGAAATCTGTTAGGGTGCCTGGGTAGCTCAGTTGTTAAGCACTGCCTTCAGTTCAGGTCATGAACCCTCAGCCACATTGAGCTCCCTGCTTGGCAGGAAGACTGCTTCTCCCTTTCCCACTCCCCAGGCTTGTGTCCCCTCTCTTGCTGTTTCTCTGTGTCTAATAAATAAATAAAATCTTTAAAATAAAAAAATATATAAAAATAAAAGAAATCTGTTGATGAGGAGCTATGAATCTCACTAAGAAGTTCACTGGTTGTTCTATTTGGGACTTGATTTTTTTTTTTTTTTTAAAGAAAGCTAGGAAAGAACTGGGCTCCCAGAGAGCAAAAGTGTAATCACTTGACAAAAAACCAAAAGCAAACAAAAAAAAATAAACAACAAAAAGTTGTATGGGTAGCATTTAACCATCAGAAGGCCAGAAGTCAGGTCAATGTAATTATTGTAACGAGCAGACAGGTCACAGTAAAGCCATGGGAACCAGTTTGCCAAGAGTTATAAAATGTGTTAACAGAACAGAGTTTCCCTGAGAGCAAGACAGATGAGCTGCTGACAAGGTTATTACTCAAACTCTACATTCAAAAGAAATCAAGAAATGAAGAAAGAGTAGGGAGAAGAGAAGGACAGAGAAAGAGAGAGAGAGAGAAGGGAGGGAAGAAGGGAGAGAGGAGAAATGGATGGAAGGAGGGAAGTGGGAAGGAAACACAAGAGGAAGGGAAGGGAGGAAAGAAAAAAGTAAAGAAGAAAGGAGGGAAGACAGGAAGGAAGAGAAGAGGGGGTGATCAGGGAAGACAACTCAAAAGACAAGCAGAATTCCTTGCACCACTTTCTTTACTGAACCAATTTTTGGACCAAAAGCCCAATGACTAAAAGAATAGTCAGAACTCCAGAAGAAACAAACCTGCAACTCCATAGCAATTGTATATGGAAATTATTCCTTCAGTCCTTCCCCATTGGAAACTATGATCATTTTTACTGAGGGAATTTTACACTGAGACAGAGAATACTTTCAAAACTATTGGATTCAGTGCCAACACTGATCAAGTTACCAATGACATCCATAGACTCGATATGTTATTATGACCTCCCAGTTAGAATGGGACAATATTTGGGCTCTTAATAAATAGAGTCTGCTCTTTGTCCAGCTTATAGTGGGTTTATAGGATCTAAGGACTCACCTAGTAGTCATTTCCCCAGTTTCTTAAAGTATAACTGACATAGCTGTACTGTCCATTTGCAAATATCTTCTCCCATTCCGTGGGTTGCCTCTTTGTTTTTTTGACTGTTTCCTTTGCTGTGCTGAAGCTTTCGATTTTGATGAAGTCCCAAAAGTTTATTTTCGCTTTTGTTTCCTTTGCCTTTGGAGACATATCTTGAAAGAAGTTGCTGTGGCTGATATCAAGGAGATTACTGCCTATGTTCTCCTCTAGGATTCTGATGGATTCCTGTCTCACGTTGAGGTCTTTTATCCATTTTGAGTTTACCTTTGTGTACGGTGCAAGAGAATGGTCGAGTTTCATTCTTCTACATACAGCTGTCCAGTTTTCCCAGCACCATTTATTGAAGAGACTGTCTTTTTTCCACTGTATATTTTTTCCTGTTTTGTCGAAGATTAATTGACCATAGAGTTGAGGGTCCATATCTGGGCTCTCTACTCTGTTCCACTGGTCTATGTGTCTGTTTTTATGCCAGTACCATGCTGTCTTGATGATCACAGCTTTGTAATAAAGCTTGAAATCAGGTAACGTGATGCCGCCAGCTTTATACTTGGCAAAATTCCAATACTTTTTAGTGCATCCATTTGAGAACTATCATTGTGTGGAAGAAGAAGTGGAAGTTCCTAAAACTGTCCTCTTCACAGGTATAATAATGTAAAACATACCACATCCTTAAAGGGGTGGAAGAAATACATGTTATTATTAAAGACGTAAGGAATTCAGGTGGGGTGTCCTGAACTGGTAGATGAGAGCAGACCCCTGAAATCTAAAACAGAAAGTAGTCCCAGTTGCAGCTACTATGCCAGATGATGGATCATTGCTACAGCAGACGGCAGATAACACAGCCCCACAAGCTGTGTGATAGGATATTGGGTCATTGATATGGTGAGCATGTTTTCATCTCTATCCCAAAATAGGATTATGAACAGTGGACAGTCACTTGGAAAGTCCAGTGGTATATATTTACAGCTTTCCCTCAGAGCTATGGTAACTCTTCTGCCCTCTGTCATAATATAAAGATATCTGGACCAGCTGTACAGTGTGCAGAATATCACACTGGGCTTCTTTATCAATGGCATTAAGCTAAAATGCCAGAGGAAAGCTAGTGCAATAGACGACTTAGTTGACACATGTCCTCCAAAAGGTGTAAATAAATCACAATCTCATCTAAAGTAAAGAATATACCATTTTATCTTGTTCCCCAGGCACAAAAAAGGTACCACGATGCCTAATAAGACTTTTGGGGTTCTGGAGACAGCATATTTCACACCAAGAATTCTACTCAGATCCAGAGACTGGAGGACTGACAGTTCTGAGTGGAGTCTAGAACAAGGACAGGCTCTACAGTATATCAAGGCTATGGTACAAAAGACCTTGCTACTTTGAGCAATATTATCCAATATGATCATATGATATTAGAGTATCCTTGAAGAAATTGTAGTTTAGGCTACCAGAATTCTGTTATATATATATGAGAGATTTATATAACTTTCAAAAAAGCTTCTGACATCCTGCTGGACCCTCACACTGACAGCAAGCCTAACCATGGTATATCAAGTGTGGCCAGAACTGCCTATCATAAGCTGGTTAATGTCACATCTGCCAAATCATAGGTCATGTAGGCCCAGAAGCAATTGAATAGTCCACTATGAGATGAAGTGGTATACCTTGGATATCACCTGAGCAGTATCAGGGGATATAAGAATGCTGCATGTGGGGCATCTGGGTGGCTCAGTGGGTTAAGTGTCCAACCCTTGATCTCAGTTCAGGTCATGATCTTGGGTCATGAGATTGAACCCCAAATGGCACTGCATGTTCAGTGTAGAATCTGCTTGAAATTCTCTCTGTCCTCTTCATCTCCCCCTCCCTGTGTGCACTTTAAATTCATACTACATTAAAAAAAAAAAAAAAAGGCTGTTGCATGTGTTGATGGCACTGAACTTTCGTATCAGCTACCCCTGTTGCACAAACACCTCATAAGTTAATGTCTAAGAGTGCTCACATTTATACTGTGAAGATTCCCTAATGATCTGCTTAGTGTAGGAAGATGAATTCAGAGCTTGGTTCATGAATGAATTGATTTGGTGTATGGAATGGCCTCAACATATTGTGAGAAGAGATCTTCCCAATGGAGGGAACCATGAGTATTGACTGGTTATCCATTTTGAATGGAAAGAAAACCTGTTATAGATACTGAATCATAGGCAGTGGAGAATGCTTTGGACAGCTGGCCAAGTCTGAAGGAGAGCTTGCAAGATGGAGGACAAGATCTGCAGTAGAAGTATGCAGATAGATATTTATTGCTCTGACTAGCTCAGAATTTAAGAGTGATTGATGGTAGAAGAGATTATATTTGAATTTTTAAAATTGAGTAAAATTGGGGCACCTGGGTGGCTCAGTGGGTTAAGCTGCTGCCTTCGGCTCAGGTCATGATCTCAGAGTCCTGGATCGAGCCCCGCATTGGGCTCTCTGCTCAGCAGGGAGCCTGCTTCCTCCTCTCTCTCTGCCTGCCTCTCTGCCTGCTTGTGATCTCTCTCTGTCAAATAAATAAATAAAATCTTTTTAAAAAATTGAGTAAAATTATTAAAAGGAAGAAGTATTGTAAAATGGGAGAAGAATAGTTATTTAGGAGAATGGAGACAAAGACAATGGAAACCTTCACAACTGTTTTTAGCTGCTGTATCATTAGCATCTAGATTATGCCCAGCATATAATGGGCACTTTGTATATACTTGTTTAAGTATTTCTTGAGTAGTGTGAATATACAAAACATACCACCAAGGAGAAGTGTTTAGATTTAAAGTGTCTAGATTTAGATTTATGTAAATATATGAAAAAAAATGTGTGGCACAGTTAGTGATTACAGTGATGGCCACCTGAGTTTATACTTGAGTAAACTCAGTGGTGTTAAAGTTACTTAATATATTCAAAATTTAATTTCCTCTATACAACATGGTCAGTGATAGTATTCACACCAGATTTTTGATGTAATTAAATGTGTGATTGCATCTAAATGCATCTAAGTTTGCTGGCAGTCATTTAATAAATGCTCAGAAAAATTTAGCCATTCAATGCATTTATTAATGAAATTGTTACAAGTAATTGTAATCTCTACAGAAAAAAAGATCAGTGTCAGTGTTTATTTTCTGTATTTGCCAATATATAGCAGTGTGTTTTCTCTCAGCAGGAACAGATATATCAAATGACTGTCTCTATTTAAAGATTAAGTTAAAATTGTGAGGGTAAAGAGCTGATTCTACTAAGTCATTTGATTGTATTTTTTTTCATTTTTAAATATGCTTATTGCTTATTGCCTCTGGCACACTTGAGCATTTAAATCTGTTCATTATATTTATACACTGACTCAAGAGCTAAAAGACAGATGACAAAGATTTAAACAAAATGAGTGAGAAACCAAACACTTCTGCTTGTGCTGATATATGCTTTTTCTTATCTAAATGCCTAAATGCGTTGGCTGGAGTGAGACTGGAAAGATCTTCATTAATACTTAGTTCTGTTGTTGCAGATGTAGATAAAATATGTACTTTTTAAATTATTTTAGAAAGGTAGTGAGGGGCGCCTGGGTGGCTCAGTGGGTTAAGCCACTGCCTTCGGCTTAGGTCATGGTCTCAGGGTTCTGGGATCGAGTCCCGCATTGGGCTCTCTGCTCAGCAGGGGGCCTGCTTCCTCCTCTCTCTCTCTCTGCCTGCCTCTCTGCCTACTTGTGATCTCTCTCTGTCAAATAAATAAATAAAATCTTAAAAAAAAAAGAAAGGTAGCGATAAATGACATACTTGAAAGATCTTCAGTTTGAAATACTTTTTTTTTTTTAATTTTTTGACAAAGAGAGATCACAAGTAGGAAGAGAGGCAGGCAGAGAGAGAGGAAGGGAGGCAGTCTCCCTGCTGAGCAGAGAGCCCGATGTGGGACTCGATCCAGGACCCTGAGATCATGACCTGAGCCGAAGCAGCGGCTTAACCCACTGAGCCACCCAGGCACCCAATTTGAAAGACTTTTCTACATAGTCTACATTTTTATCTTCACTGTTAAAACACACACACACACACATATATATATATATATATATACACACATACATATACATGAAACATGTTAGGCAGATTTGTAGTTAAAATGAGGAAAAAAAAGAAATCAATGAAAAACAGTTTAAAACATATTCATATTAATCTGAGGAACTCAAAGTTTTTGAAAAGACTCTACTCCTCTTAGTTAAGACAAAGACTTCATTTTCAGACCATCACTTCTGCAACCTCTCCTTCATTGAACAGTCCTACAAAATTTAAAAAAAAAAAGTAGGAATGTCCATATGTGAAAATCATGAGTCTTAAGATTGCACAACCATCTGTAACAATATCTAGGTCACTTTAAAAATTCTTGTTAAATTATTATAAGCTAGTAAGTCCTAAAAATATTTTGAATGTTGATAGTGATCAAATTCCCAAGACACACACTTACACAAAAATTCCTAAATAATTAATCAATTCTATATAAAAAAACTTTTTTGGACATTTCAAATGCAACATATGAGGAACAGAGAAAGAAATAATTTTTGCACGAGAAGATTAGGCAACTTCTCTTAGAGTAGCCAGTATGTCTCATTTTATTTTTATTGTAGGTGATCTTTATCAATAATCTTTATTTGACATCATTTCTAACAAGTCAGCTCCATCCAGTGCTGTGTTATTGGTAGCCACACTCAGAGGCCAGGATTTTGATGACGATTCCTTAGCATGACTTTACTTCCAATGAGAATGTGTTTATTTTACTTTTAAATTAGTATAAATTACTCATTTTGAAAAGTTATTTAGAATGTTTGACAATTAAGTGGGGTTGAAATCAGATTTGAAAAGATAGTGACCATTGTGTGGTTGTCTCATATGTAAAACGTCTTTGTTCTGGAAGATAAAACATGAAGGGAACTTCAGTTTTTGCGTGACCTTGAAAAATCCGGGGGTAAAAGTCAAACATCTGGAAATTCACAGGTAAGAAACCCGACATGGGGGTTCAGGGTGGAGCTGTACGCAGGGATATAGCAGGACTCTTTGGAGAGGAATCTTTGGTCCAAGTGTCACATTTTCTTCTCCCTGAGTAGTCCAGCATTAGAAAGGCCCTTTGAAGTCATGTCAGGGAAATAGAGAAGCAAAGCTTGATGCTGGAGGAGATGGTGACCATATCTAAGAACATATCAAAAAAGGCTCTCCGAGAAACAGAATCTTACCAGTGGAATCAACATTTTCCATCCAAAACCATCTTTTTTTTTTTTTTTTGAAGATTTTATTCATTTATTTGACAGACAGAGATCACAAGTAGGCAGACAGGCTGGCAGAGAGAGAGGAGAAGCAGGCTCCCCGCCAAGCAGAGAGCCCGATGCGGGGCTCGATCCCAGGACCCTGGGATCATGACCTGAGCTGAAGGCAGAGGCTTTAACCCACTGAGCCACCCAGGTGCCCCCATCCAAAACCATCTTATGTTAGTTGAATCTTGCTTTAAAAATAGGCATCTGTGGAGGAAAGCAATATAAACTATATTTAATAATACAGATAGTATACAGCTCAAAGTAAATAATCTTAATTTCATCAATATATAAATTACATATTTATTTTATCCTTAGTGTGTACTGGATAGCCTGGCAACTGCTGGAAACCTAGTGGTGAGCAAGAGATATTGGCTTTTCCTCTGACAGCTTATATTCTAATGAGGGACAAAATTAAATATATAAACAAGAAAGTTTTACAATGTTCTAAGTTCTGTAAATAGAGTAAATAGAGTTAATAGTGACATTTGAAAATAAACCCGCCAAGGGGCAGCACTGAATGGAGAACATTCAAAGAAGGCAAAAAGAACAAGTGCCAAAGTCTCAAGTATGGAAGTAGTTATGGAGATTCCTGGTGGAGTCATTGTGACTAGAGTATAGCAATACTAGATACCATCATTAACTACAACTGGAGATATTAGTAGGGACCACCCAGAGTAAGGAGGATCTTAAAGGCCCCAGTAATGGGTTTATTTGACGGTTTCCTTTGCTGTGCAGAAGCTTTTGATTTTGATGAATTCCCAAAAGTTTATTTTTGCTTTTGTTTCCTTTGCCTTTGGAGATGTATCTTGAAAGAAGTTGCTGTGGCTGATACCGAAGAGATTATTGCCTATGTTCTCCTCTAGGATTCTGATGGATTCCTGTCTCACGTTGAGGTCTTTTATCCATTTTGAGTTGATCTTTGTGTAAGGTGTAAGAGAATGGTGAGTTTCATTCTTCTACTTATAGCTGTCCAGTGTTCCCAGCACCATTTATTGAAGAGACTATCTTTTTTCCACTGTATATTTTTTCCTATTTTGTCGAAGATTAATTGACCATAGAGTTGAGGGTCCATATCTGGGCTCTCTACTCTGTTCCACTGGTCTATGTGTCTGTTTTTATGCCAGTACCATGCTGCCTTGGTGACCACAGCTTTGTAATAAAGCTTGAAATCAGGTAATGTGATGCCCCCAGTTTTATTTTTGTTTTTTAACATTTCCTTAGCGATTCAGGGTCTCTTCTGATTCCATACAAATTTTTGGATTATTTGCCCTGGCTCTTTGAAGAATACTGGTGAAATTTTGATTGGAATGGCATTAAAAGTATAGATTGCTCTAGGCAGTATAGACATTTTAACAATGTTTATTCTTCTGATCCAAAAGCATGGAATGGTCTTCCATCTTTTTGTGTCTTCTTCAATTTCCTTCATGAGTGTTCTGTAGTTCCTCAAGTACAAATCCTTTACCTCTTTGGTTAGGTTGATTCCCAGGTATCTTATGGTTCTTGGTGCTATAGTAAATGGAATCAATTCTCTAATTTCCCTTTCTGTATTTTCATTGTTAGTGTATAAGAAAGCCACTGATTTCTGCACATTGACTTTTGATTTAATTTGAAGAGTAATGGAGGAACCTCAGAATGTTTCCCTTCCTTCCTTCCTTTTTACCCTCCCTTCCTCCCTTCCTCTCTCTCTCTCCTTCCTTCCTTCTTTCCTACCTACCTTCCTTTCTTCCTTCCTTCTTTTTTTTTTTTTGTGGGGGATGGGGGACTTGTCCTAATTTATATATATATTTTTTAAATATTTAATTCCTGTTTGAAGACTGGATTTTAGGGAATGGTAAATGAAAGTTAAACCAGTGAGACCCATTAGGAGGCTATTGTGAAAATCTGTATGACATCTAAGGGAAGGGCCATGGAAGTAGGGAGAATTAAAGGGAATTTGAAAAATGTTTTGGTGGAAGAACTGGTATACTTGTCGATGAATTGCATATAGATTCCAGAAAATAGAGAATCAAGGATGATTCCTAGATTTTTTACTTAAAAAGGGAAAGTTTTTTTTTTTAAGGGAAAGTTTGCTTTGGAAATTTCTGCTTTGTAAATTTGATTTCTGCTTTGTAAATTTGTAGTTTAAAATTTTTATTAAACAATCAAGTAGGATTATTACATAGTTACATATACCAATGTAATGAATTATTATTTACTGTTTGTGTTTTAGCTTTATTTTGTCTTTCCTTAGTTTCTAAGTAAAGCTCATTTTGAAAACCATATTCTATCATTCCTTAAGGGGAAATAAAGGCAGTCAGAAGCAAGATTTTTTGATATTTAGACCTTCAGAACAAAGAATGTTAGAGCACCTCTAGAGAGCAGTGATTACAGTTTCAGCAACATTATCTTGAAACATATTAGAAAAAAAAACATAATTTATCTTACAATGAATTTCCTAAAGTAGTTATAGCTCCATTGTTACAGATTAGATGCCATAATGGGGCTCCTATGTTTGTTTATTTACCTCCTTTGTAAACAATCATCAAACTGTCATTGCTATTAATATTAATTCACAATTACAATCAACAAGTAGAGATGATTACTCTCTCCCACTCTCCCATGTGCCCTCATATACCTCACACAGACTTCTAACATGGTATCCAATGAATTTTATTTTTTTCCTTATTTGAGTAGATAGTAATTTCTTGACATGGTGATGATATCTTTGCCTTTGAATCTCTTCTATTAGCACCGGCACATCCCAGTAAATAATTGGTTAGTGGATAGAGGAATGAATGAATAAATGAGTAAATGAATGAAGGGGCACCTCTAGAGTATAGCTAAGTGAGATTACTCTCCAAAACCATTGTTTTTCTGTGTCCTGCCCTGCTGACAATTTGGCATTAACCTTGGGTAAGAGCTAGGGGTGAGAAAACATCAGGAGATCAAATGTTCCTAAACGGTGGAGAAATAAAGCTCTGGTAAGTTCAAATATATTATACTTTTTATACACAGCACCTCTAAAAAGCAACACTTTTTCAAAGTGTAAGAAAACAACTGCATGTTTTCTGTGCACACCACAAAAGCAAGAATTTTGTATTTCATTTATAAAAAAAAACAATACATACAGATTAGTTTATTGTAAAATCTTTAACTGTTAATAGAACTAGATTCAGCTTGTCAGGCTAGCATATATTTTTCATTACGAGCAAAAGACATGAGAAGCCAAGCTGGAATCAATAGGATGTCTTGTAAGCATGAAATTAGAAGGAAAATAAGTTCTGTGACTCAACAACTGAAAAGTGTAAAGCTAGGCTAGAATTATATGTCATAATAAAGATAGATCTACATTCTCAACTGATACTCACAAAAGTCTAGTCAATGACTTAGAGAAGCCTCTCATCTAAACAGTGCTTGGAGTCAGACTTCTAGTATTTTACTTTTATTCTTTATACTCTCTTCTTTATACTATACCCTCTCCAATCCCCCAAATATAAAACTTCTTGTAATTTTCCCTCAGAGGAGTGCTTCCCAGATTACTGAAGGAAAACAGGCTAATACACAGTCATGAATACTGAGAGGAAGAAATGCTAAAACACAGTTAACTTCTCCTCGTACAAGAAATCCATGCTATTATACAGGTTGAATGTACATTTTTTTGGTTTTGTTTTTTGTTGTTTGTTTTTGTTGTTTGTTTTTAAGAATTTATTTACTACTATGGAGTATTATGCCTCCATCAGAAAGGATGAATACCCAACTTTTGTTGCAACATGGATGGGACTGGAAGAGATTATGCTGAGTGAAATAAGTCAAGCAGAGAGTCAATTATCATATGGTTTCACTTATTTGTGGAGCATAACAAATAGCATGGAGGACATGGGGAGTTACAGAGGAGAAGGGAGTTGGGGGAAATTGGAAGGGGAGGTGAACCATGAGAGACTATGAACTCTGAAAAACAATCTGAGGGGTTTGAAGTGGCAGGGGCAGGGTGGAAGGTTGGGGTACAAGGTGGTGGGTATTATAGAGGGCACCGATTGCATGGAGCACTGGGTGTGCTGCAAAAATAATGAATACTGTTATGCTGAAAATTAAAAAAAAATTAAAAAAAATTAAAAAAAAAGAATTTATTTATTTAGGAGAGAGAGAGAATGAGAGAGAGGAGAAGGAATAGAGGGAAAGGGACAAGGAGACTCTCTGCTGAGTGGAGAGCCAGATGCAGGACTCAATATCATGACCCTGAGACCATGACCTGAGCTGAAATCAGGAGTCAGATTTTCAACCAACTGAGCCACCCAGGCACCCTTACAGTTTTGAATATACTTTGAATTAGACTGTTCATATTGACTCCCTTTTGGGTGCACCTATTACATGTAATAATAATGTGCCAGCTGATAGGAATAAAAACACAAAACAAGTTGAGGTAGATATGTAAGCAAATTAAGCAGTAGTGTAAGAAAAAACATGAAATATGATAAATATTCAGAGTCAATATTATGAAAGCAGTGATTAGCATTGGAAGAAGTAAAAGCTCAAGTCCTTTCTTGGTTTTCCAAATGAGGTTTTCTTCAAATGGGACTTGAAAGGTAGGGGTTTAGCTGATGGATAGATAGGGAAAGCCTTCCACAAGATGGAACAGCGCATATCTAAAAATACTAAAGATTCATGAATAAGCTTGTTGTTTTCAGGAATAGTACATAATTAAACATTGAATAAAATTCCATGTATTTACTATGAAGATATTGTTTCCAAAGGCCAACATTAGGAAAGAAATATTGTATTTATTTCTTTTTTTAAATTATAATATGATATATTCTATTTTGCCAATAAAATAGTAATATTCTTTTAGAATATTGTTTTTAAAATCATTATATATTTGTGAAGCTACCATAACATCAAAATTGCATCATTAACCAGTCAGCTATAAACTGAACAATGAAGGTACTTGATTCAAGATTATGACTTTGATTGTGCTGGTGATTCAGAAAGCTGAGCTCCTTCAATGTTCCATAATAGCATATATTTTAATAAATACTTAAATCGAAGGTCACTTTTTTCATTACTCTTTCAGAATACATGCCGTATTACATCTTAGCTATAGCATGACTTTACGAAGATAAAATAGCAAGTAGATGTGACATAAGTCTGAAAAGATAGGTATAAAAAATTGACATTAATGGAAAAGTATCATTCTAACCCCCAAAAGAGTGTCATTGTCCAACATTTCAGCTACTTTGAAAGAGTAACATTTTAAACAAATGGAAATATTAGTGAAAATTGAAATTGAAATACAAATAGCTTAGTCTTTCATTGCTACATTAAACGAAGTTTGGTATCTGATTAGGGTTAGGGGGAACAGAAAAGAAAATGCAAGTGTTAGCTTCAAAGCAGAGTTCATAAAGCATAAAGCTTTTAAAGTTGGAGGTAAAATGATAGTATTTATTTATTGTAATGGTTTATTCTATGAAAAGATGAACCTAATAGGCATCACCAAAGAGGAGGGCCCTGTAGTGTAAGATGTTTAAGATGACAAAATGAGATAAAATTTGAAGGCCATAGTCAATTGCTTAGAAGCTCAATAAGAATAAATTTACTATTTGAGATAAGAGAGCTTAGAGAACACTTAAGTTACTGTATTAAAAATGATAAATTGCTTGTCCTTTTGTCTTAGAAATTTGAATGTCTAATTCATATATTTTTTAACAATGTAACTTAATAAAATATCATGCTTCTACTGATCAGCAACTATGGTGGCATTGTATGGAATAAATGGATAGGAACAAGTCAAATATTTTCTTTAAGTTCCTATTAAAAAGACAAAATAGAGGATGGTTTGGATGGATGAATAGTCAGAGTACAGAGAATTTTTAGGGTGGTGAAAATAGTCTCTATGATACCATAATGATGGATACATGTTATTAGCATTTGTCCAACACCATAGAATGCGAAACCAAGAGTCAACCACAATGTGAACTATGGACTTTGGGTAATTATGACGTGTCTATGTAGATTCATTAAGCATCACAAATGTACCATGATGGTGGGGAAGGCTGATAATGCATGTATGGGGACAAGAAATACAGGAGAAATTTCCATACCTTCCCTTCAACTTTGCTGTGATTTTAAACTGTTCCCAAAAAATCTAAAAAATTTCTTAAAAAACAAGAACCAAAATAATCTGTGAAAACAATACAGTGTTTCATAGATTCAGTCTTTACATTGTGTGGTTTGGTTATAATTTGTACAAATTTTGAAGTAAACTAGACACTGTGTTTAAAAAAAATTTAAGAGCAAACTTTAAAATTTCTATTCTGTCTGTGATATCCCCAATCTAGGCTTGGGGAAACAAAGATACTGCAATCAGGGAGCTCATGGTTAACAGTATTGTTGTTCTGGTCATTTTGATGTTTACTGGGCCATAGCAAAGACAATACCAGAAAAGAAAATAACAAAACAAAATAAAAACAACAAAAAAAGAAAAGCTATAAGAGTTAGTCATGTGTGATTTTTTCCAACTGGAATGTAGCACTTCTATAATCCTTATTTTTCCCTGTGTGTTCCAAGGTTTTCTTTCCCTTAAGATCAGCCTCCCAGGTTAGTAATAGAGATCAGCATTTCTTATTACTTGCTCTATAGAAACCCAATTTTATGAAATATTACTTAGAAAACAAAAAATAAATCTCAGGTTAAATAACTTTGAGAACTTTGAGAAAGGCTATGTTAATTTAAGCAGAATTCCCTACCACAGGTTTAGAGGATTTATGATGCTGATGTGCATTGTACATCTCCAAAGGGGGATATTGTGTATATGAGGTTTTCCAAATTTATTTGATGACTAATAGATTTGTCTGAATACCTAAGCACTTTAAACCAGAGATTTGGCAAGGTGAGAACTCCAGAGATGTTGGCTTTCTGAACAGTCATACAGGCACAGCTAAAATTGTTTGATGTATGCTTAAATGATGGCAAGTGTATGAGAAGGGGATACCTAGTTCCATTTGGTGTATCATTTAAAGCAGGGTGGGAAGTGGCTACACTAAAGTCAATAACTGAACCCCAAGCTTACCCAAGCAGAATTAGGTACAAACACTACTCATTCTCACCACCCGACCACCAAAATCTTACAGTTATTAAGATAGGAAAAAGTAGAGTAAGACACTGTTGTTCACCTTTATAAATGAAGAAAACATAATATGAAAAGGATGATATCCATGCCATGTAGGGTAAATGGGGACATATCAAGATATTTAATGTTCTGACTTCTATGTATGGGCTTTGGGGGCCATCAGTAATATAACCTTCTTCAGGCTCCTTAAAAGGGAGCTGCTGAAGCAAGAGGAATCCTGTGTTATACCTTAATGTGCCTTTGGCATGATGAGGTAAGGCACCTACAGAAAATCTTTTTTGAGTATAGGAGAGAGTTCAGACTCATAAGGAAAATGAAAGGGACATTGTTTAATTGGGGGAGGTGAAGCAATTCATAAGATACATCTGAGATAAAACCAAACTACTCTCTTTTCCCATTAGGGTGGCTAATTAAGAAAAAGGGTATGTCATCCTTTCTGATGGAGACATAATACTCCATAGTGTATATGGACCACATCTTCCTTATCCATTCGTCCGTTGAAGGGCATCTTGCATGGAGCACTGGGTGTGGCACAAAAACAATGAATACTGTTATGCTGAAAATAAATAAAAAATAAATAAAAAAAAAGAAAAGGTGTATTTCAGAAGATGTTACTTAAGGAAAAATCCCACAGTATCTGTTCAAAAATTCAGACTTGCAAATTGGATGTTGGAAAGGTTCAGAGAACAGAGAAACCCCAGTGCTTCATCTGATTAGACTTACCTGCACCTGCTTGCCCTTGCAAAATATAAATAGGACAGAGAAAGAAAGAGGTACAGAGTCTGAAAAAGTAGTAAAAATAAGTTGCCACAAATAAGTAGAAACATGTAAGTTCATAATGGAACCACCACTATAGTCTGCCACCTAATATGGCAGACTATATATTTAACTATATATTTAACACCTAAACTCTAACACCATGCGTTCATTTATAGAGACAAAGGAAAAGCAAGTAAATAGATAACGAAAACATAATCAGAGAGCCTGATCCAATTTATGAACCCATTTGTGGGGTTAATATTTATTTAATTCCTAAAATTCTAAAAAGGATTTTGTGAACTTTAGCTTCCATAAAATGTGCACATTTCAGTCTGAAATATTGATCTACTTTTAAATCAAGGTAAAATTTCAAGCTATAATAAACATCCAAAGCCACACCTTCCAAAAAGTAGCTACTATTTTCACATATTAATCAATGATATTTCAAGATTGATTTTGGATTTCTTCACAATTTAAACATATAAAATTAATTAATTTTGTGTTTCATATTGTAATAATTTTTACACAGCTTTTATAGTCTCACTGACATACCTTTCTAATATTAGAAAGGTATCACAGACACAGACTTCCTCCAAATTAAGGGTAATCATGTTGTAACATACGTTACTTTTGCTTACCAAATATGTGCTCCTCCCTCACAGCTCCATGCATGCCTTTTCTGAATTGTAAGAGATTTTTGTTTTAACTAAATTTTAAAATTAGACCTACTGCCTTTTTTTTTCTAATTTTATATCCTTCCTTAGACATTGTTGAATATTTATGATGCAAACATTGAGGGAATGGATAGAATAAAACTATCTGACTTTATAGTCTAGCGAAGGAGTCACAAATAATTAAATCAAGTACCATGTAAGTTGAAATAAAAAAAATAAAAATGAATGAAAACACCAATGTGCCTATTAACTACTTAAAATACCAACTAATCATAACTGAGTCTTTTATGAAGGCTAAGAAACTCCCTGAATGACTTCCAGAGGCCAATTTATATTGTAACAGCTGGAAAAATGGAGGGAAAATCTAGCATAGCAAGTAATGGTAAAAGCCCAAGGAAGGGAAGGGACGTCTAAAAGGAAAAAAATGTAGATGGATTCATAGGGAATGGATTATTCCTATATAACTGGGGTGTAAGTTGTCTAGATAAAATTTTGCACATGAGACTGGAAAGATCTTGTCATAAAAGATATCTATTGTCTCACCAAAGAGTTTTACTTGGAAATTCTAATGCATTCTAAGCGGTGTAATCTCAAGCTTTTTCTGAAGAATAGTGTGATAGATTGGAAGCAGAGAAACCACTGCAAAGCTATCAGATGAGAAGGATTGTGAAAGGGAAATGCTGAAAATTAGAGATTTCTATTTAGGGAAATTAAAAAGGATAATAAGACCTTTAAAAATGAAGGAGAACCCAAGGAGATCACTTTTTGGTAGCTTTTTGATTTTGAATATATTGAATATGTGCTATTGTCTGAACACCTATGATATATACTCAGCCCAGTCTGAAATAAAGGTTTGAACCTCAGTAAATCAGAGCAGGCATTCAGTGATGATGCATAATCGTGCTGTCTGAACTTGTAGGAGTAGATTAATCCTAGACAGGAGTTCAGAGAGAAAATTAGAAAAGACTTAGAGCATAATGTTAAGGAATACATCTTAAGGTTGAAAGGTAAAAACAGTTAGGTGTGGGGTTTGAGAAGGTGCAGTTCTGTAGAAGATCAAGGGGAAAAACAAAAAGAAAAAGAAGAAAACAGAGTTAAGGAAGCCAAAAACAGAGAGGCTTGGAAAGGAAGGCAAAGGTGTAAGAACTAAAACTGTGTGAGCAAGCATGGAAAATAGACCCTTAGTGAATTCTGTGAGATGATTAGATCAAGGCACAAATTTAAAGGTCAAGACACAGATCTAAAGGGGTAAGGAGTGAGAAGAAAGAAAGAAAGTGGAGGCAGGTAAGTCTTACGAATATTTCAGTAATTAAAAGAAAAAAAAAAGACAGCTCATGAGGAGATCACAGACTACAGAAAATGTCTTCAGAAAGAAAAAGACATGAACATTCTTAAACAACAAAATTAAGAAGCTAGTTAAGAGAAAAAGATAATTAAGATAGTCCCAGTTGTTTGAGACCCCTCTTTGCCAGATAATCTTAGATATTTACACATGGAAATCTATCCTCACAACAATGTGTCCTGTGAATAACATTATCCCTATGATAAAGGACAAAGAATAGAGGCTCAGAAAGATTGCATAGCTTGCTCAAGGTCCATATGATGAGACAGAACCAGGAATCATCTCAGTCTCTCTCTGAATCCAGAGCCAATGTTCTTTCCATTCGTCTGTCTTGATTCATCAAGGTTCTACAGAATCAGATGGAGAGAGAAAAATGCTATGGTTTGTATGATATGTGCAATGTAAAAACAATCACAACAGCAAAAAACCCTGAACTCATAGATACAGAAAACAGATTGGTGGTTGCCAGGCATAGGGGATGGTGAGTGGGGAAAACAACTAAAAATGGTCAAAAGGTGCAAACTTTCAGTTATGAGATACATAAGTTCCAGAGATATAATGTATAGCATGGTGAAAGTTGCTAATAGAGTAGATTTTAACAGTTCTAACCTCAAGGAAGAGTGCATGCGACAAATATTAGTTAAGCTTATTATGATTATTTTGCAACATATACTTATATACAATAATGTTTTACACTTAAAATTAATACAATGCTTTATGCCTATTATATCTCAAAACTAGGGGGGAAATGCTGATTTTACAAAGTGGTGGGTAAAGAATATTTGAAGGGGCAAGTTTCCCAGGTAAGGTAAACTTGTTCTTTCCTTCAGTAATTAGTTGAAAACTTTTCTTGCTGTAATGCTAACAATTTTTTTTTTCAGCCCCATTCTCTAGCTGTTAATGCTATGTCCTTTTTGTGCCAGTCCAAAAGTAGTTATCTGGCAATTTAGTCTGGGTTATATAAAGAGGTTGTGAGGGAATTTCTAAAATGGTAGCTGATGCTTCATCTGAGGCAGCTCTTGTAGAGAAAACGTATCCTTTTGAAATTCTACAGCTATAGAATTCAATCCTTGCTTTTCTCTCCCTGGCCACTCTGACACCATCTCTATCAGATAAAGTAGGATTTCCTAAAATATAATAAAAATGCTCTGATAGCACAAACAATAGCAATCTTATCACATTGTTGTCCTGCCTGGTATGTGTAGAGCATATTAATATATCACTTATCACATTATTGTGTCAGTCATAACAAGGGAGTCATGGCAAAAGAGGTAATAAGGAGATAATTTTCTTTTTAATGTGAAATGGATAAAAATATAAGCTAGCTGCTAAGTGTTCAAATATGTTTTTAAAATGACTCCCACGATGAAATGGTAGGCAATAAGTACCTATCCATTACCAAAGTGGTTTCTTCAAAATAGAACAGGAGGATGAGTAAAATTCTGTGAATAGGATATTTACTCATAGTCATTATTCAACAACTGACATTTTGCGACCTCATGAAAATGCTAACACCCACTTTCTATTTATATGTAACCCCAGAAAAAATTTAACTGGCCCCAATCATAATTTATATGGTTGTGCACTACCTTACTTATACCTTAACACTATTTTATCAAAGTATCATCCTCCTATTTGTCACTAAATGATATATGGAAATTCACAACAGTCCTATATTGAAATTTTACTTTTTATTTTTAATATTACAGTTATTTGATATGCCTGACCCACAAAAAATAGGATACAAAAATAGGATTTCCCAAATAATGTGATATGTTAATTATTCACCAAGAATATTGTGTTACCTAGAGTTTGTTCAAAATAAGCTAAATTTGAACCAAAGCTTTTTCTTTTTTTTTTATATCAGATAATGTAAACCAAATGTTATGATAAATGTCTTTTCTCTGCTGAATATTTCAGGGTTGCAAATAATTTCATAATTCTAAGTTTGATGCAATAAACAGAATACTTCAATCTAGTCTGTCCATTTTGATGGTCAATTTGTCTGTAATCCTTAGGCTTTTCCAGCTACCCAGTTGCCTTGCAAATACCATCATCATTTTTTTTTTTTTTTGGATATACTTTCAGGCAGTTGATCTTGGAGGCTAGAGCAGTTGTGATGCCAAATTCCCTAGTGGTGCCCGTCCGGTAAACAACTCTGATCTTCTTGGGTCAAACTTGGGCAAACTGGTAGAAGTGACTGATGTCAGAGGAACCCAGATACATAATGACTGAAGAAAGTTGTGCCTTGGCCTTCTCTGAATGGAAAACCTTCTATAGAGTTTTAATATTTAGAAACACTTCCTTGATGTATATTGTCTGTATTTCCAATTATTTGTGGAAATAAAGTAAGTTGATAGCCTGTTATACCATCGAGACTGGAATCAAAGGTCTGGCAGATTTTTATAAATTTAATATAACTCTGCCCTATGATTTAGCAATTCTGCTCCTTGACCCAAGAGAAATGGAAACATATTTCCATTAGAATACATGCACAAGAATTTTCATAGAAGTTTCATTCAGTATGACCCAAAATAATAAATAACAACTTTCACAAGTGAGGGGATAAGCAGATTTTTTAATATTGTCACTATAATAAAAATGAACTAACTGCTGATACCTGGATGAGTCTCATAAATATTAAGTAGAGCAGAGGCGACCACAAATGTTTTCATACTATAATATTCTATCTTTATGAAGTCAAAATCAGACATAATTTATGATGCTAGAGATCACAACTGCTTTGGAAATGTTGGGATTGTCTTGAAAAGGGTATAAACTTTTTAGAGTGACCAAGATTTTCCCTATCTTGACTGACATGAAGGTATAAATTTGTCTAAACTCTTCATACTTTGTGTTTAAGATGTGTAGATTTATTTTATATAAATTTGACATCCAAAAAATGTATATGCATTTGTATGTATGCTTAATAAATAATGGACTTTTATATAACTCATCTTTGTTTACCCCTACAGAGCTTCTGAAATGTAGAAGTTCTGTGAAACTAATTATAAGAGCAAGACTATGGGGAGCCTTTGGTTTTAGAATGAAAGACACATATAGATGGCATTATAAACAGGGACAACGTGATGTTGAGAGGTTGCATTTTGTGATCTGGTCAACTGCTTTAACCCGAAATGAAGCATTCTGCTTAATATGGTTAGATGAACTATTTGTTTCTAGAACCCAAGTGTATTCTTTTTTATACTTTTAAGCAATAGTGGTCCTTCACTAGAACAAACTTTCTCAGACTTCTAGGAGATATATGTAGCTCATTTGTTACTTGATTCAAGAAATTGATAAGGACTTCTGTAGAAAGACTATATGGACTTTTATCATCTGAATTTCTAAATAATCACTTGTCTGTGCAAAATCTTCTTAACTTGATGAAGTCACAATAGTTTAGTTTTGCCTTTGTTCACTTTGCCTTTGGTGATGTGTCTCAGAAAAAGTTGCTGTGGCAAAGGTTGAAGAGGTTGCTGCCTGTGTTCTCTCCTCAAGGATTTTGATGGATTCCTTTCTCACATTTTGGTCTTTCATCCATTTGGAGTATATTTTTGTGTGTGGTGTAAGGAAATGGTCCAGTTTCTTTCTTCTTAATGTGGATATCCAATTTTCCCAATACCATTTGTTGAAGAGACTGTCTTTTTTCCGTTGGATATTCTTACCTGCTTTGTCCAAGATTAGTTGACCACAGAGTCAAGGGTCCATTTCTGAGTTCTCTATTCTGTTCCGTTGATCTATGTGTCCATGTTTGTGCCCATACTGTATTGTCTTGTTGATTATAGTTTTGTAACAGAGCTTGAAGTCAGGAATTGTGATGCCTCCAGCTTTGGTTTTCTCTTTCAACATTCCTCTGGCTATTTGGGGTCTTTTCTGGTTCCATACAAATTTTAGGATTATTTGTTCCATTCCTGTGAAAAAAGCTGATAGTATTTTGATAGAAGTTATATTGAATGTGAATTGTATACAACTCTAGGGAGCATAGATATTTTAACAATATGTGTTCTTCCAATCCATAAGCAATGAACATTTTTCCATTTCTTTGTGTCTTCCTCAATTACTTTCATGAGTATTCTACAGTTTTCTGAGTACAGATCCTTTGCCTCATGGTTAGATTTATCCCTAGGTATCTTGTGGTTTTAGGTGAAATTATAAATGGAATTGACTCCTTAATTTCTCTTTCTTCTGTCTTGTTATTGGTGTATAGAAATGCAACTGAATTCTGTGCATCGATTTTCTATCCTACCACCTTACTGAATTTCTGTATACAAAGGAAACCATCAACAAAAACAAAAGAAAACAGACAGAATGGGAGAATATATTTGCAAATGACATATCAGAAAAAGGGCTAATATCCAAAATCTGTTAAGAACTTATCAAACTCAACACCCAAAGAACAAATAATCTAATCAATAAATGACCAGAAAACATGAACAGACATTTCTGTAAAGAAGACATCCAAATGACCAACAGACACATGAAAAAGTGTTCAGCAAAACTGGCATCAGGAAAATACAAATCAAAACCAAAATGAGATACCAACTCACACCAGTCAGAATGGCTAAAATGAACAAGTCAGGAAACAACAGATGTTGGCGAGGATGTGGAGAAAGGGAAACTCTCCTACACTGTTGGTGGAAATGCAAGCTTGTGCAGCCACTCTGAAAAACAGTATGGAGGTTCCTCAAAATGTTGAAATAGAGCTATCCTATGACCCAGCAATTGCACTACTGGGTATTTACCCTAAAGATACAAATGTAGTCATCTGAAGGGGCACCTGCACCCCAATGTTTATAGCAGCAATGTCCATAACAGCCAAACTGTGGAAATGGCCCAGATGTCCATCAACAGTTGAACGAATAAAGAAGATGTGGTTTATATATACAATGGGATATTATGAAGCCATCAAAAACCATTAAATCTTGCCATTTTCAATGACATGGATGGAACTAGAGGGTATTATGCTGAGCAAAATAAGTCAATCAGAGAAAGACAATTATCAGATGATCTTACTGCTATGTGAAATTTGAGAAACAAGGCAGAGGATCATAGAAGATGAGCAGGAAAAATGAAAGAAGATGAAACCAGAGAGGGAGACAAAGCATAAGAGATTCTTAATCTCAGGAAACAAACTGAGGGTTGCTGGAGCAGAGGAGGTTGGGGGGATGGAGCAGCTGGCTGATGGACATTGGGGAGGGTATGTGCTAAAGTAAGTGTTGTGAATTGTGTAAGACTAAGGAATCACAGACCTGTACCCCTGAAATAAATAATACATTATATGTTAACACTAAAACAAACAAACAAAACCTTATAAATAAATAAATAAATAGCTGTCTGAGTAACAAGATTAAGGTGAACTGTATTAGTCATGGGGTGTACTGAATGTTCTAAGCTATTTAAGCCTAGCCTGGGCTGACTTCTGGTTATACTGAATTTCCTGCTTTTTGTTCATTGAACTTAGTTTCATATAGACATACCATGGTTTAATGACAATGTTCAATGGCATTTTTCATCATTACTTATACCTTTGTCATCTCTCCTGAAATATTCTATTCTGCTTTAGCTCCATTTTAAATGAATTACTAGTTGCTTGAACATTTCAAGGATATGAATTTTTAATTGATTTATATATAAAGGACTATAGCTTTATTAATGCCATTTGGAAAATGAGAAAGTAAAGCTTGGGCAAGGGAAAAACAGAATGCATAGAAAATATGTATAAGTAGGTTGTTTTGTTGGAAACAACATTAAAAGCAAAATAACATACCCATTGTGTGAAGCTGCCAGTCATGGAAAAGCTACTTTTCAAAGTCTAAAGAAATAAAGATATCTGAAGCATTTAAAAGAATAACTTCATCTCTTATGATTTACTGATTTCTCCTAGATCTACATAGTTGATTTGCCACATTCTGATGGTGGCACTTATTATAATATTCTTTTTCTTCTAAACTACACAAGGGCTATGTGTGGTTATGACTTATTTTTCCCACAACATTCTAAATTCTGAAGTCAAGACCTGCATCATATTTAGCTTTATGTTCCCATTATCACCCCAAAAAATGTTTTGAACACTGCAAGATATCATTTAACATGTTTAATTACAATATGGTCCAAAAGATATAGTGCAGCATATGTCCAGATATAAAACACAGAACAGAATTTTTCCCAGCCGTCAAGTATTTTTAAGTTTGACCTTGATCTTCAGCAAAATTTTTGAGCAAGGGCTGACTAGAGGAAGGGTATAATTGCTACAATTTTTTCTCTTCAAGAATATTAATATATACATTTAATATCTTTAATTTTTATCTTTATTTTTACATTTTTTCAGACCTACTCATTGTTGTTGTTGTTTTCCTACAAGCTAATAATGCCACAGGTTTGATTTTTTTTTTTTTTCTTTCTCAGTTCTCAACAGCATAGTGAAATTCTGTTCAATTCTTTCACCATCTAAAGAAAGACTCACCTAGAGGCGCCTGGGTGGCTCAGTGGGTTAAGCTGCTGCCTTCTGCTTGGGTCATGATCTCAGGGTCTTGGGATTGAGCCCCGCATCGGGCTCTCTGCTCAGCAGGGAGCCTGCTTCCCTCTCTCTCTCTCTGCCTGCCTCTCCATCTACTTGTGATTTCTCTCTGCCAAATAAATAAATAAAATCTTTTTTTTTTAAAAAAGAAAGACTCACCTAGTTCAAAGCAATTTAGCAATACAAGCCACACAAAGAAACATATAAATTGATAATTTGGTAGGTAAATTAGCTATAAACATTTCACATTATTTTTATAACAAATGAACATCAAGGAATAATTCTCTCAATAGTCAAAATAGCTAAATATAATTTTTATATCATCTTCAATTACTGCAATAGTCACTAGTTTCTGATAATATGCATTTTTCATTTAACTTTGATTACCTATGAAATCTACTTATTTATTTTTATTTTCAGTCTTTGCATGTTACTGATTATTCTAAATCTGTGCCTATATGATACACTCAAACTAGTTCAGTTAATTTTATGAAGTAAGGTGATTTTAAGAAGTCATTTCAAAATATCTGTTTTACCAATGCCTGGATTAATGGGCTTGTATAGGCCAATAAAGACAAGGCTTTATAAAAATGCACAAAAATGATTTAATGACATAAAATTGGGCTTTTAAAAATCAACTTAAGAAATGGTTTCTTAGAACCTAATACAGACACAGAGAAAGAGAGTTTCCAGCCCATTTCTTTGTGGGCTAAAACATATATGCAAGTGCCTATGTACTTTGAATAGGTTCATATTATCTCCTTTTTGATGGTTTTAGTGTCTTCATTTTTTATCAATTTTTTGCCTAAATGATTGGTTGTATGTCCTGTATTCTATAGAAGGAAGCTAATAGCTGTACCTATATATCTGATTTCATATATACATATATTTTTTTCCAATTTATTTATTTTCAGAAAAACAGTATTCATTATTTTTTTCACCACACCCAGTGCTCCATGCAAGCCGTGCCCTCTATAATACCCACCACCTGGTAACCCCAGCTTCCCCCCCCCCCCGCCACTTCAAACCCCTCAGATTGTTTTCAGAGTCCATAGTGTCTCATGGTTCACCTCCCCTTCCAATTTACCCAAAAGCACATACCCTCGCCAATGTCCATAACCCTACCCCCCTTCTCCCAACCCCCCTCCCCCCAGCACCCACAGTTTTTTTTTGGGAGATTAAGAGTCACATATCACCTCACACCAGTCAGAATGGCTAAAATCAACAAGTCAGGAAATGAAAGATGCTGGCAAGGATGCGGAGAAAGGGGAACCCTCCTACACTGTTGGTGGGAATGCAAGCTGGTGCAAACCACTCTGGAAAACAGCATTGGAGGTTCCTCAAAATGTTGAAAATAGAACTGCCCTATGACCCAGCAATTGCACTACTGGGTATTTACCCTAAAGATACAA
This sequence comes from Neogale vison, assembly GCF_020171115.1. Classification (NCBI taxonomy): domain Eukaryota; kingdom Metazoa; phylum Chordata; class Mammalia; order Carnivora; family Mustelidae; genus Neogale; species Neogale vison. The sequence goes on along the minus strand of NC_058096.1, from coordinate 91,363,891 downwards.
ACGTAGTGATCCAAAGGGGCACATGCACCCGAATGTTTATAGCAGCAATGTCCACAATAGCCAAACTATTGAAAGAACCTAGATGTCCATCAACAGATGAATGGATAAAGAAGATGTGGTATATATACACAATGGAATACTATGCAGCCATCAAAAGAAACTGAATCTTGCCATTTGTGACAACGTGGATGGAACTAGAGCGTATCATGCTTAGCGAAATAAGTCAAGCGAAGAAAGACAACTATCATATGATCTCCCTGATATGAGGAAGTGGTGATGCAACATGGGGGCTTAAGTGGGTAGGAGAAGAATTCATGAAACAAGGTGGGATAGGGAGGGAGACAAATCATATATACATATTTTTTCACATAAACATTTGAAATCTCATTAAATATTCTTTATGATTTACCCTTTAAACTATATAATTGCAATGTTTTTCAATTTTTCTCAAAGTTCTTATATTTCTCACCTTTTAACCATTTGGTAATTTCTACTTGCCTCTAAACTTCTCTATCTTTTGCAGAGCTCCCTATGTAAAAATCGTTCTGGTCCCCCAAATCCCAAAACCTTGAACAGTTAGGGAAAGTAGAATCCATAGCTTGTCAAGAATTCTCACATTGGTAAACATCTCATGCTTTGTATTGAGACAACAGGAAACTGCAATCTAGCATTAAGGGTGAACAAAAAGTAAGTTCTTACACCAGTTTACCTTAAACATGTGTAGGTGGGCCTAAGAAATTGGGCCCCTAATTTTATTTTATTGTTTTTTAGAAAATGTATTGCATGTGTCAGCTGGTGAGTGTCAGTATTGGATGGGAATCAGGGAAAAATTATCAGTATTACATAATGAATCTAGACCTCGATTTATTTCATTCATATATATATATATATAGATAGATATAGTAATCAGACAGTAGGACAATCCTACCATAAAGGAGAAGCAATAAAAACATCATTGCTATTATTAGATCCAGATTTTAAAATAGGACTTTGTTATTATGTTGAAGGTGATAAAAGGAAAGATTTAAAATAATAGCAAAGCACTAGGCACTATAGTAGACTAAAGACAAAAGTCATCAATTATAATGGTAGATATGAGAAATGGAAAAATTGAAGTCTATAAATCATTGAAGATGTTTAAATTCAGATTAAACACAGCTTTGAAAGAAAGAAAAAGAGAAGGAAGGAAGGGAGTGAGTCAGTGAACTGATAATCAGGTAAAAAAAAATCCAAAAGCTGGAGAGGCAAAATGATAGAAAATATATGTGCAAGACTAAGCATATGTGGGAATTAATAAGATTATCTGAAATATTTTTAATTTGATTTTCAGAAAAAGAGAAGGAAAATAGGGAAGATGAAATAGATATAGAACTGAAAATCTTCTAAGAGTGATGTAATACTTCATTTTTTTTTACATTCAAGAGACATAGTAAACCTCAATCATTGTGAACATTAGAAAATTTATATCAAACAGCAGAAGAAACAAAGCTAAATAGAACATTATAAAAAACCCAGAAAAACAGTATTTTCAAAAAACATTATATATATATTTTTTTTGATAAAAATTAGATTTATTTTATTTTATTTTTTTACAACATGCACTACTTTTTTTTAAATTAACATATATATATCTGTGTATAACAAGGAAAATGCAAATAATTTGTAAACTTAAAATGGATGGCTATTATAACCAGTTTACTTTGTACAATAAGTTCAATATTTTTTATTAAAATAGCTTTTTTCTGAAGATGTTTTCAAAAATTATTTTGAAGGGCACCTGGATGACTCAGTCCATTAAACATCTGCCTTTGACTCAGGGTCCTGGTATCAAGTCCTGCACCAGGCTCCCTGCTAAGAAGCAGGTCGTCTGCTTGTCCCTTTCCTTCTGCCTCTCACCCCAGTTTGTCCTCTCTCTCTCTCTCTCACTTTGCTTTCTCTCAAGTAAATTAAATCTTTAAAAAATTATTTTTAAATAAAATATATTGTTATTAAAATGCCAAAAAGATCATCATTGCAACAACATACTTTTGTTTCCCTTGAATGTTGTGTTAGTTTTATGTTGCTGCTGTAAAAGAAAAAAATACTACAAATTTAGTGGTTTAAAACAACACAAATTTATTATCTCACATTTTTAAAGACTTTATCAGAGAGAGAGAAAGTGAATGAGAGAGAGCACAAGTGAGGGCAGGGACAGAGGGAGAAGCAGGCTCCCTGCTGAGCAGAAGTCCAGATCAGGGCTTGATCCCAGGACCCCAACACCATGACCTCAGCCAAAGGCAGACACTTAACTGACTGAGCCACCCAGGCACCCCAAATTTAGCATCTTGCAGCTCAGGAGGTCAAATGTCCATTATAACTTTCACAGGATTAAAACCAAGATGTTTGGAGGGCTGTGTTCACTACTGGAGGCTCTATGTGAGAGTTTGTTTCCACTACTTCTTCAGTTTTTTTTTTTTTTTTCCCAATTCATTTATTTTCAGAAAAACAGTATTCATTATTTTTTCACCACACCCAGTGCTCCATGCAAGCCGTGCCCTCTATAATACCCACCACCTGGTACCCCAACCTCCCACCCCCCCGCCACTTCAAACCCCTCAGATTGTTTTTCAGAGTCCATACTTCAGTTTTTATTTTTATTTATTTATTTTTTTTAAAGATTTTATTTATTTATTTGACAGAGAGAAATCACAAGTAGATGGAGAGGCAGGCAGAGAGAGAGAGAGAGAGAGGGAAGCAGGCTCCCTGCGGAGCAGAGAGCCCGATGCGGGACTCGATCCCAAGACCCTGAGATCATGACCTGAGCCGAAGGCAGCGGCTTAACCCACTGAGCCACCCAGGCGCCCCATACTTCAGTTTTTAAAGACCACACAGTTTCCCTGGCTTCTGACTCTATTCCTTCACCTTTGAAGTTATCAACAGAAGGTAAAATACTTCCCACAGCTCATCACTAACTTCCCCTTCTAGCTCACCCTTCCAATTCTAAACATGCTTGTTATTTCATTGTACCCATCTGGCTAATTCAGTGTTACCTATCTACTTTTTAGTTACCTGATTTGTAACTTTGATTCCATCTGCAAACTTCACTCCATTTTTTGTTGTAACCAAATATACCCACAGTTCCTAATGATGTGGTGATGTACATTTTGAGGAAGTCATTATTCTGCCTACCACAAGTATTTTTTTTTATTTTTATTTTTAAATGGACAAGACACTACAGTGTCAGTTACCTATTTTACTAATTCTACTTTCAATCCCAAGATTGTTATAAATGTCTACCTCAGTATCTTCTTTCATTAAATTATAATTCATCTTTTTGGCTTCTCTAAAATATGTAGATGTGAATGTCAACATTTCTCATGGAAATCCCAGACCCATAAACTTAAAATTGGTAATCAAATCAGGCATTAAGCAACAGATTTTTTTTTTTTTTTTTAGAAATTTTAGTTCACATGTTGTCTATTGACCTTTCTCTTGGCTTATCATACCTACCTTCTATACCATTGATCATCCTGACTGTTCTTTTCTAGGTTTATTTCCATGTTTTTCACATTCATTTTTAAAAGTTTTGAGAGAAGAGAAACCTTTTTATCACAGTAGAAATATTTGATTAGATGAATATATGACTCTAGCTCTTTGGGAAGCTCAATTTTGTGAAGAAGTAGTCATGAAGGATGATGCTTCTCAGTTTAAACAGAATCTTTTCAAATCTTAGACTGGTTTTTACCAGCTCTGTCACCTCTGAAAAAGTGCTTAACCCTTTAATAATAACAAAAGTTATTTTGTTACTTCAGCCTTCTTCTTTGTGATACAAGGTTAATAATCAAACTTTATTGAGGTATTTGTAAGGATTAAATGATATAATGTCTATAAAATGTTTAGCATACTGCCTGTCCTTGAATAAGGACTGGGATTGTGTTTTAATATGAATATTGTGTTTGTATAGGATAATAGAAGAATAGCACAATGAGACAATGATTCTTAGCAACTGTTAAACTCTGGCACACACTGTGTATAAGCTTCTGAGTAAAATTCCTTTATTTTATGTTGTCGGATTACAAGAAATTTTACATTTTAATAATATTAAAACTCTTTATAACATTCACCTGAGAAACACAACAGTGTAGTGTCCTGGTTTAGAAATTTTGTGTAGGGAATATAAAGCTGGCTGAAGCATAAATTCTAATTAACATGTAATATTACAGACATTAAAAAGAATGTTGGGGTATAAAGTAGAAAATACAAGCTGGAATATAACTGAGAATTTAGTACATTGTATAACAGTCACTAAAGAGCACTGTGTATAGAAAAATTAGAATTTAGCATATTATTTGTAGTAATTTAGTAGTAGAAAAAGGGAATGATACAAGTATATATGAAAATAGTTGAAAACCTATGTGGTTTAACTTAAAATCCAAATAGAAAAAATTATTAGCAGTTGTTCCATTGAGGTGGAAAATATTTGTAAAACACAAATACTTTTATAAACTACAAATTTCTCTAATTAGCATGTATTGCTTCTACAAAAAGAATAACATGTTTAGATATCATTAAAAAAGTCATTAGGTAATTTGTAGAATACCAACCTTTTAAATTAAATAATTAATAATAGGAGAGTAAAATGAATTGAACCATTGAAATCCTGGAAGCTTGGCATTTATCTACTCAACAACTGTTCATAGAATGCCTAATATATACTTTATACAGTTTAGTATGAAAAAATAATATAATTGAATACACTCTTGAACTTAAAAGATAGAAATTTTGATTATAACAAAATACCAACACTGTATACTTAAAGGTGGTAAATAATATAATACAGGAAACTTTTGCATGTTTATCCAACCAAACATAGAAATAGAAGAATAATATTATTAGTCAATGAATAGATATACTAAAATGCTCTGACATAGAATATTATTTCCATTTATATATCCTCCATTGACTTTTTACAGAAGACTGAGTGGAATTTTTTTTAAAAAAAGCATTTATTATTTCAAATAGTTCCAGTTGTTATAAATAGAAAAACTTGTATTCTATCCTAGATTTTCCCACCATAATTTTTTTCAATGACAAAAACTTTGTAATAATATGCTTTTAAAAGATAGAAGGCAATATCTTAACAGATGTGTTTTTATCATTCAATGACTTTATTGGGATGATAACTTGGTAAAAAGATATATTCATGTCACATCTGGACTACATGGTTTGAAACAGATATATTATAAATATAATTTTTATTAAATATGCTGAGTGAAATAAGTCAAGCAGAGAGAGTCAATTATCATATGGTTTCACTTATTTGTGGAGCATAACAAATAGCATGGAGGACAAGGGGAGATGAAGAGGAGAAGGGAGTTGAGGGAAATTGGAAGGGAAGGTGAACCATGAGAGACTATGGACTCTGAAAAACAATCTGAGGGTTTTGAAGGGTTGAGGGGTGGGAGGTTGGGGGAACCAGGTTGTGGGTATTAGAGAGGGCATGGATTGCATGAAGCACTGGGTGTGGTGCAAAAACAATGAATACTGTTATGCTGAAAAGAAATTAAAAAAAGATGATAGATTTTATAAGATACTTCTGTGACTATAAATAACAATCTGAATATTAAATTTCATAGGGAATAAATAGAAGTTGCCAAGGAATAAATCTCTCATCAGATAGGATATGAAAAAAAAATTAAAGTTTTTTATATTTCAGAAATCTAAAATTTTATCAAATTGGTTCCTATTTTTCTATTGTAATTGTTTTTCTTCTATGGAAATGGAAATTCAAAGAATTCTGCTCTTATAGGATGTCTTATATACCATTTTCATAAAATATTAATGTCTACATTTAAAAATTTCAACACTATGATTCTCAATGTTAGTTTATTTTCCTCTTTGGTGATAAGAAGTTTCCATCAAATGTCATGAAAAGATAAATGTTGACAGTGATGAAAATCTTTTATATGCCTCTAGTTGAAATGAGAAGTATGACATACAGATTTTTCTTCTAATTCTGTCTCTGAATAGTTCCACAATTTTATTACAAGCAATAAAATAAACCTTCAGGGAAATCCATGTGCTGCACTGAATTATAGAATACATCAACATTTAACTCCAGAGGAGCTACTTTATTAAGAATAATTTTTGATACTTCATGTTTTAAATAGTATTATATGTTTAAATAAATAGCAACATTTAAAATAATTTTATCAAAAGCCTAAAATTTATTATTGTTTCAAAACAGCATCTAAGGAGCACTCAAACATGGAAATATTGATTAAATAAACTTGGCTTTCTTAATGACATAATATAATAAGCTAACGAATTTTGTTGACTATGTCGATGAACAATCAAATTTTCATAAAATGTATTTGGATCTTGAAAAACTAGACACAATTTTAAAAATGAAACCATACCATGAGAGACTATGGACTCTGAAAAACAATCTGAAGGGTTTGCAGTGGCGGGGGGGTGGGAGTTGGGGTACCAGGTGGTGGGTATTATAGAGGGCACAGCTTGCATGGAGCACTGGGTGTGGTGAAAAAATAATGAATACTGTTTTTCTGAAAATAAATAAATTGGAAAAAAAAATGAAACCATACTTTGAAAGATTTTTAATTTCATACATTATGTTTATTGCTTTTATCAGACATTTTTAAATTATTAGTCATCAAAACATTTGAAATATAATGCTTAAAAAGATTTTATTTATTTATTTATTCGAGAGAGAAAGCCAGATAGTGACAGAGATAGAAAGAAGGAGCATAAGCTGGAAGGAGAGGGAGAAAAGCAGGCTCCTGCTGAGCAAGGAGCCCAATGTGGGGCTTGATTCCAGAACCCTGGGTTCATGACCAGAGCTGAAGGCAGCTACTTAACCGACTGAGCTACCAAGGCACCATAATGCATGTTTGTTTGACTTAAAATATAAACTGACTAAGTTGGGTATAGGTCCTAAAGTAGCACATTTTTCTGTGCTTCCTTTTTCTGATGGATTTTTTTTTAAACAAACCTCAAAGTTAAATTATCACTTCATGGAATATGTAGCCACATAATTGCTTATATTTCCCCACCATCCCAACTTCAAATGTGCTTGTGATAACTATTGTAGTTTATATGACTTTTTCAATATCTGTACAGGTTGAAAAGTGGATTTAGACTAAAAAATATGGCTGAGTAAAAACCTTTACCTAATGTGGATAAAAAATAAAACAGAATAAGAATAAAAACCAAGTTGGATTTTTAAAACACAGGGAATGGGGTAAAAAGGAAAGAACAGAAGGACATTTAAACATTCATTTAACCAGATGTATTCATTGGGTTGACCACTTGGCAGAACAACGTATAGAGATACTTTGGGAATCTGACTAGAAATATATCTTTCTATTAATTCAGAGTCTAAGTCTAATCAATTTTATTGCATATTACCTGCCTTAATTTATACTTAGGATACATTTGGAGTCAGAACATCCATTTAACTTGTGGAAATTTAATTATATTAGATAATGTATTAGTTTTTCATTATTCTGCTGGTAGTTCTAACCATGCAGACTCAATGGAGCTTGCAAAGGAGACAGGAGGAAAATCTCGGTTAAAAATCCCCACCATATTCTAAAAACAAAACAAAGCAAAACAAAAAAAAAACCTAATAAAGTGGGGAGGGGCACATGTGGCTGGCTCAGTCAGTTGAGCATATGACTCTTGATCTCCTGGTTCTCCATGTCTGGTGTTGAGATTATTTAAAAATAAGAAAAACAATTTTAAAAATCTTTAAAACAAAAAACCCCACATGTTCTGTTTCTGTCTCTATCTCCTTCCTTCCTTACAAATCTCAGTGATATAGTAATTATTTGATAAGATTTCAAGTGTCATTTATCACTTACCTATATGAATTTATGCTGAAAAACATGAAATTTCATTACAGATGAACATTAAATGATAAACTTTTGCCAAAGATTTTAAGGTAGGGAGCACTAACTTTGAATCTTAATTAAGCAAATGTTATCCACTCCGCCAAAATACTCCCATTCTTCTCATTAGTAGACCTGTATTACAAAAGTTTTACCCAATTATTATTGTTGTTACTATGTAGTGAACTGTGTTCCCCCCAAATTTATATATTGAAACTGTAATGCCTGATGCATTTTTAAATAGGGCCTTTAAGAGGTAAGGTTAAATGTGATTGTAAGTGTGGGATTCTAATTCAATAAGTCTGGTATCCTTAGAAGAAGAGGAGGGGTACACCAGGGATGTGTGGGTACAGAGGAAAGGCCATGCGATACATGACACCTGACATGACACAAGAATGTGGTCATCTGTAAGTCAAGGACTAAGGTCTCAAAACAAATCAAACCTGCCAGCACCTTGATCTTTTACTTCCAGCTTCCAAAATTGTGAGAAGATAAATTTCTGTCTTTTAAGTCAGTCTGTGATATTTGGTAGGGAAGCCTGAAATGACTAATACAATTGTGTTTTGAATTTCAACAGTAAAATATTCATGAAAATTTGCTTTTTTGATTTATATATAAATATCTTCATACTAGCCTCAATTTTGCCTCTTAATTCTGAAAGCCTAAACCTTTTACTATGTAGGCCATTAACAAAATAGGTTTACGAATTCCTTCCTTAAAATAACACTTCATTCCTCTACACTTTTTGTAAGGTTGTATATTTCCTTTAAAATGACATTTACTACAATTTATGTTCTGTTTGCTGTTTTCATCTTCATTTTATCATCCCTGTTAAATAGAAAACACCTTTTCCCACTATAGGTGTAAAGCTGTTTGCAGCAGGTGTTTAATAACTGATTGTGAATTGGAGCCTGCTGGAGTGAAGCACAATACTTAACTGATAGCCAGCAGGGAACTTTTTTTTCTGTCAGCCACCTAAATAAGTTGGGAGCAGATTTTTCTCAGAGCCTCCCTGGAAGAGCTCAGAATGATTGACACCTTTATTTTGGTTTTCCAAAATCTGGAGAGAGAAATCAGTCAAGCTAACCAGGACTTTATACCTACGGGACAGTATATTAAATTTGCTTAAACTTAATTGTTTTAACTGATTAAATTTAGGTAAACTGTTGCCAAGTTTGTGGTATTTATTATGGCATAAATAGTAAGCTAATACAATTGGGAGCAGGTATTGTCAGCCTAATCCATTTATAATAAAGTTCCCAATCAGTCTCTCACCTAAAGGTTTCAGCAGCCATTGATGATTGTTGCTTTTATCTACCATTGTCATTGGGGAATAAAAATTTGTGATTTTTCTAATTCTATCCTTCCTTCTGCACCTATTAGCCGTAAATGTTCTCTGAAGAAGAGATTTTATTTACCAGTAATTTAGTTATTCTGAAATATATTTTGTTCATGAAAAGCAGGCCAGCTCCCTGATCTTTTCCCCCTTTATTTATTAGTTTTCAGAATATTGAGCTCATGATTTTGCTACCATATAAAGCAGAGAGTTAGGGATTATAAGACCAGGAATTATTGCATATTTGTATGTTTCAACCACGTTGCTGTAATTTCTTTCTTTCTTTCTTTTTTTTTTAAAGATTTTATTTATTTATTTTACAGAGAGAGATCACAAGTAGACAGAGAGGCTGGCAGAGAGAGCGAGGGAAGCAGGCTCCCCGCTGAGCAGAGAGCCCGATGCGGGACTCGATCCCAGGACCCTGAGATCATGACCTGAGCCGAAGGCAGCGGCTTAACCCACTGAGCCACCCAGGCGCCCCCGTTGCTGTAATTTCTTCATGGTGATTAAATGGTCTCATGTGTGGCCAGTGGAAACCCCTTCAAGTTGGACCCTGTTTTTGTTTTGTTTGTTTGTTTTTGTCAAAACTTGATTATTCTACAATAGAATACTTTCTAGCACGACAGATTATTCAAAGTTTATCTTGTACATTTTATACTTCTGACATTGCATTGTCCGTTCCCTCAAAAGCCTCTTATTTCTTTGATTTTTTAGAGACCACACTCTACACACCCACAAGTGCTTTTAATTTCTTCAAGGTCATCTCAGTAAAAAGAACTAGCTCATGTTTTTGATAAATGAAAAATAATTTGAGTTTATACTACAACTCCAATTCAGAGGTTAAAATACATGATTTATACTTAACTATGTTGATTTTTATACTTGAAGTGTTTTTTAAATGTTGATATCTAAAGACATTACTGTAGAATTGTTATTGGTTTAATTATCTGACATAAACATTTTTCCTTATAATAGGATTAAATTTGGTTTAACATTTATTTTTCAGGCTTTTAAAAATATTATTAGAATATCCTTCTAGGGAAGGATATCCTTCCCTAGGATATTATTAGAATATCCTTTTTAGAGAAACACAGTTAAAATACTACACCTTAAAGTATTAAAGTATTAAAATGTTTTTAAACATTTAGTATTAAATCTTAAAGTATTAAAGTGTTTAGTATTAAATATTAAAGTATTAAAATGTTCTTCCTTAAGTGGCTATGTTACCAATTTTATATAAAGTTAAATTCATTCATTTATTTATTTATTTGTAATTTAAGGAGTTATGTTTTTTGTATCTGTTTTAATTTTGTCTTTAAATGAATGAAAATTTGAATCATTCCGAAGTTAAAAAAATAATCAACCAAACAAACAAAAAACAAAACGGGGCATTCTGTGGAAAAAAAAAATTGTGATTTAATGTTAATTGGGCTGAAAAATCAGTGCTGATATCCCAAAAGTGGATTCATCACTGAAACTATTTATCATATCCCCAGATGAAAAATTCAACAAGTGCTGTTCAATCTTACTACTTTTAATATTAGACACTCTTCTTTTACATCCCCAGCATCATCACCCCAGGTGCAGATCATCTTGATTTTTCATAGATAACTATAGCTATCAGCTCTCTGGACTCCCTGTCTCCATTTAACTCCCTTCCCATCAGTACTCCAATGACAGGTAGGACTTTTCAAAATATGAATGGACATCCCATGCACCTCCTTCAGACTTCAAAGTCTTCTCCAGGAACTTAGCTAAAGAGGCATCAGTTCTTCTTTGGGTAGGTGTTAGTGTACAAATCTTGTTGTTTGTAATCTTGGAAAATAGACTGTAAATCTCATGAAAACTGTGTGCATAAGGCTGTTGCTGTGTTGAGAATGAAATATGATTAAGACATAAAATTTTTCTCTAAAATTCATAATTTTAACAAAGAGCCTTTGGCACCTTGTAGTTGATTTTGTTTGCTAATATTTTTTACTTCTGTGTATAAGTGAATGTCTCAGATCTTTAAGTAAGATATAGAAAAAATACTAATAAAGTTGTGAAGGCAAATACTTAACCATCTACTTCTTGCCTTTCACTGTACATTAAATAAACTTGTTAAAATTCCCACTCTTCTTTTTTCATTTTTTAGCACATAATATATTATTTCCTTCAGGTGTACAGGTCTGTGAATCAACAGTTTTATACAATTCACAGCACTCACCATAGTGTGTTCTATCCCCAGTGTCCAAAATCCTGTCCCCCTTCCCCCCACCCCCCACCCCCCAGCAGCTCTCAGTTTGTTTAGTGAGATTGAGACTCTCTTATGGTTTTCTCCCTGCCTCCCTCCCCACCTTGTTTCATTTTTTCCCTCCCTAACCCCCATGACCTCCCACCTTGCCTCTCAAATTCCTCATATCAGAGAGATTGTATAATTGTCTTTCTCTGATTGATATTTCTTTTAGCATAATACCCTCTAGTTCCATCCACATTGTTGCAAATGGCAAGATTTCAGGTTTTTGATGGCTGCATAGTATTCCATACACACACACATATATATACACATACACACATACATACATACATACCTACACACACACACATACATACCACAACTTTTTTATCTATTCATCTGTTAATGGACATCTTGACTCTTTCCATAGTTTGGCTATTGTAGACATTGCTGTTATAAACATTTGGATGCGCATGTCCCTTCAGATCACTACATTTGTATCTTTAGGGTAAATACTCAGTCCCACTCTTTTATCTTTATTCCAGAGTTAAACTGTGGGTAAATTTAAGAGCTTATTGCTATAACTTACTAATCTAAACCATTTTTAAGATTTAAATATATATTAATAGAAATAATATATAAAGATGAATAGGCAATTTGAGGCTTGTTTGTATTGTGTATTTTTATAGAATTTAAAGTAACTATTCAATATACTATTTATGAAAACTCTGACACTTCTCAATATGGAATGAGATTAAATAGAAACATTAGAAGAAAAATTTGACCTTGCCCATATCTCAGAAGCAGATCTTTAGGAAATTTAAAAGGAAAAGAAAGTAAAGGAGAAGGAAGGAGGATAGGGAGGAAGGAAAGAATGGAAGGAATATTAATAAAAGGAGCACATTTTGAATCTGAGTGATTAAATCTAAAAAAGAAAAGGAGATTGAGGATATATATTATATGGTCATATTAGCTAGGGTGAGAAATGAGGCGGGTTAAATTTTTTAAAAAATTGTGACTTGTTAGTTTTCCTGGGAGAATCTTGGCTTGTTTTCATTTTTCCTATAACATGTCTATTTGTGTGTGTGTGTGTGCGTGCGTGTGTGTGTGTGTGTGTGTGTGTGTGTGTCTTTTTTTGTTGTTATGTTAGTAACCATAGAATGTATCTTTACTTTTTGATGTTGTGTTCCATGATTCATTGTTTGTGTATAGCACTCACTGCTCCATGCAATACATGTCTTCCTCAATACCTATCACCAAGCTAACACATCTCCCACCCCCCCAAACCCTCAGTTCATTTTTTGTAATCCATAGTCTCTCATGGTTCCTCCCACCCTCTGATGCCCCCCCTTCATTTTTCCCTTCTTTCTCCTAATGTCCTCCATGCTATTCCTTACGTTCCACAAATAAATGAAACCATATAATTGACTTTCTCTGCTTGACTTATTTCACTTACTATAATCTCCTCAAGTCCCATCCATGTTGATGCAAAATTTGATTATTCATCCTTTCTGGTGGCTGAGTAACTTTCTGTTGTATGTATGGATCACATCTTCTTTATCCATTCATCTGTTGAAGAGCATCTCAGCTCTTTCCACAGTTTGGCTATTGTGGACACTCCTGCTATGAACACTGGGGGCATGTGGCCATTCTTTTTACTATATCAGTATCTTTGGGATAAAGAGTAGTATAATTGCTGGATCATAGGGTAGCTTTATTTTTAAATTTTTTTGAGGAATGTCCACATTGTTTTCCAAAGTGGCTGTATCCCCTTTCATTCCCACCAACAGTGTAAGAGGGTTCTCCTTTCTCCACATCCTCTCCAACATTTGTTGCTTCTTGCCTTGCCAATTTTTGCCATTCTAATTGGCGTAAGATAGTATCTCAATGTGATTTTGATTTGAATTTCCCTGATGGTTAATGATGATGAACACTTTCATGTGTCTGTTAGCCATTTGCAAGTCTTCTTTGGAGAAGAAGACTTTCATGTCTTCTGCCCATTTTTGACGTGATTATTTATTTTTTGGCTGGTGAGTTTGAGAAGTTCTTTATAGATCTTAGATATCAGCCCTGTGTCTGTAGTGTCATTTGTGAATATCTTCTCCCATTTCATGGGTTGCCTCTCAGTTTTGTTGACTGTTTCCTTTGCTGTGCAGAAGCTCTTTATCTTGATAAAATCCCAAAGTTCATTTTTGCTTTTGTTTCCCTTGCCTTTGGAGACATGTCTTGAAAGAAGTTGCTGTGGTCAATGTTGAAGATGTTACTGCCTATGTTCTCCTTTAGGATTTTGATAGATTCCTGTCTCACATTGAGATCTTCATTCATTTTGACTTTATCTTTGTGTATGGTGTAAAAGAATGGTTGAGTTTCATTTTTCTGTATATAGCTATCCAATTTTCCAAGCACCATTTGCTGAAGAGTCTTGCCTTTTTCATTAGATATTTTTTCCTGTTTTGTTGAAGATGAGTTGATCATAGAGTTGAAGGTCTATATCTGGCTCTCTATTCTGTTCCATTGATCTATGTGTCTGGTTTTTTTTTTTGTTTTGTTTTGTTTTTTTGTTTTTTTGTTTTTTTTGCCAGTACTATGCTATCTTGGTGATCACAGCTTTGTAGTATAGCTTGAAATCAGGCAATGTGATGCCCCCAGCATTGTTTTTCTTTTTCAACATTTACTTGGTGATTTGGGGTCTTTTCTTGTTCCCTACAAATTTTAGGATTGTTTGTTCCAGCACTCTGGAAAATGTCTTTGGTATTTTGATCAGGATGGCATTGAAAGCATACATTGCTCTGGGTTGCATAGACATTATAACAATGTTTATATTCTTCTGATCCATCAGCATGGAATTATTTTTTTTTTTTAGTCTTCTTCAATTTCTTTCATTAGTATTTTGTAGTTTCTAGAGTATAGATCCTTTACCTCTTTGGTTAGGTTTACTCCCGGGTATCTTATGGTTCTTGGTACTATAATAAATGAAGTCAATTCTCTAATTTTCCTTTCTGTATTTTCATTGTTAGTGTATAAGAAAGCAATTGATTTCTGTAAATTGATTTTGTATCCTGCCACATTACTGAATTGCTGTATGAGTTCTAATAATTTTGGTTCAGTCTTTTGGGTTTTCCACATAAAGTATCATGTCACCTGTGAAGAGAGAGAGTTTGAATTATTCTTTGCCAATTTTAATACCTTTTATTTCTTTTCATTGTCTGATTGCTGATATTAGCACTTCTATTACAATGTTGAACAATAGTGATGAGAGTGGGCATTCTTGTTGTGTTCCTGATCTTAATGGAAAGGCTTTCAGCTTTTCCCGATTGAGAATGATATTCTCTGTGGGTTTTTCATAGTTGGGTTTTATGAAATTGAGGAATGGTCATTCTATCCCTATGTTCTGAATAGTCTTAATCAGAAAAGGATGCTGTATTTTGTCATATGATTTTTCTGCATCAATTGAGAGGACCATATGGTTCTTCTTTCTCTTCTTATTGATTTGTTCTAAAACATTGATTGACTTGTACCACCCTTGCATCCCAGGGATAAATCCCACTTCGTCCTGGTAGATAATTCTTTTAATGCACTGTTAGATCCTATTAGCTAGCCTTGTTGAGAATTTTGGCATACATATTCATCAGGGATACTGGTCTGAAATCCTTTTTGACGGGGTCTTTGCCTGGCTTGGGGGATCAAAGTAATGCTAGTCTTATAGAATGAGTCTGAAAGTTTCCTTTTGTTTCTGTTTTTTGAAACAGCTTCAGGAGAATAAGTATTATTACATCTTTGAATGTTTAGTGGAATTCCCCAGGAAATTCATCAGGTCCTGGACTCTGTTTTTTTTTTTTTTTTTTTTTTTGCGGCGGGGGGGAGGTTTCTGATCACTGCTTCAATCTTGTTATTGGTTATTGGTCTGTCCAGGTTGTCTGTTTCTTCCTGTTCAAGTCTTGATGGTTTATAGGTTTCCAGGAAGGCATCCATTTCTTCCAGGTTTTTTAATTTATTGGCACATATTGTTGGTAATAATTTCTGATAATTATTTCTGTTTCCTTGGTGTTAGTCATGATCTCTCCCTTTTCATTCATAATCTTATTAATTTGGGTCCTTGCTCTTTTCTTTTAGATAAGTTTGGCCTGTGGTTTATCAATCTTATTAATTCTTTTAAAGAACCAGCTTCTAGTTTTGTTGATGTGTTCTACTGTATTTCTGGTTTCTAATTCATTGATCTCTGCTCTAATCTTCATTATTTCCCTTCTCATGCATGTTTAGATTAATTTGTTGTTGATTGTCCAGTACTGTAAAGTGTAAAGACAGTTTGTATATTCAGGATTTTTCATTTTTTTGAATGAGACTGAGATGACTAAGTATTTCCCCCTTTGGACTGTCTTTGCCATATCCCATAGGATTCAAACTGATGTATTTTCATTCTCTTTGGTGTCCATGAATTGTTTAAGTTCTTCTTTGATTTCCTGGTTGACCCAAACATTCCTGAGCAGGATGATCTTTAGCTTCCAAATATTTGAATTTCTTCCAAAATTTTTCTTGTGATTGAGTTCCAGTTTCAAAATATTGTGGTCAAAGAATAACAGGGAATAATCTCAATCTTTTGATTGTAGAGTGTTGGTCTTCTACTATTAATGTATTATTATCAATATGTCTTTTTATTTCGATTAACAGTTGGCTTATGTAGTTGGTTTCTCCCATGCTGGAGGCATAGATATTTACAATTGTTAGATCTTTTTGTTGGATAGACCTTTTAAGCATGATATAGTGTCCTTCTGTGTCTCTAACTACAGTTTTTAGCATAAAATCTAATTTGTCTGAGATGAAACTGCTACCCCAATTTTCTTTTGAGGTCCATTGGCATGAAAGATAGTTTTCCATCCTTTCAATTTCAGTCTGGATGAAATTCAAAATGAGTCTCTTATAGACAGCCTATGGATGGGTTCTTTTTATCCAATCTGCAACCCTGTGCTGTTTAATAGGAGCATTTAGGCCATCCAGGTTGAGAGTGATCATTGAAAAATATGATTTTATTGTCATCATATTACCTGTCAAGTCGTTGTTTCTGTAGATTTTCTCTGTATATTTCTGTTCTATATCACTCTTGGGGTCTTTCTCCTTTTCTAGAATCCCATCCCTTAATGCATCTTGCAGAGCTAACTTAGTGGTCATATTTCTTTCAGTTTCTGCCAGTACTGGAAACTCCTTATGTCATCCATTTTGAATGAAAGCCTTGCTGGATAAAGAATTCTTAGTTGCATATTCTTCTTATTTAGTACCCTGAATACGTCTTGCCAGCCCTTTCTGGCTTGCCAGGCCTCCGTGGACTGGTCTGACATTATTCTGACATTACTCCCTCTGTGTGTAAGGAATCTCTTCCCTCTAAACACCCTTAAGATGGTTTCCTTGGTTCTAAGAGTTGTGAGTTTTACTATTATGTGTGTGGGCACTGCTCTGTTCTTGATCTTGGGAGGGGTCCTCTCTGCCTCTAGGATATGAATGCTTGTCTCATTCTCCAGATTAGGGAAGTTCTTGGCTATGATTTTCTCAAATATATATTCTAGTCCTCTCTTTCCCTCCAGTCCCTTCTGGGATCCCAAAAATTCTGACATGGGAATGTTTCATGGTGTCATTTAGTTCTCCAATTCTGTTTTTAGGGATTTTAAGCTGTTTGTTCCAGTCCTCCTCCTATTTCTTCTTTTCTATCAGTCTGTCCTCTAGACCACTAATTCATTCTTCTGCCTTGTTTACCCTAGCTGTTTAGAGTGTCTAGATTAGATTGGATCTCATTGATAGCATTTTTAAATTCTGCCAGAGTAGCTGTCATTTATGTCCTTAGAGAAACTATGTTGCCATTAATGGTTTTCTCCATCATAGCTATTGTCATCATAACTATTACCCTGTAGTCTATTCCAGACATCTTGCTTATATCCATATATATTAGTTCTATGGCAGAGGTCACAGCCTCTGAATCTTTCCTATGCTGGGTATTCCTCCTCTTAATCATTCTGTTGAGGGTGGTTGAGGAATATACAGAGTCCAAATTATTGACCACAACTTCAGCAAGATGAATCTGTTTTATAGGGAGCTTAGGGTTGACTCTGATTCTTCCAGCCTGACTTCAGGAGGAGGAGCCTGCTGCACAGTTACTTAGGCAAATTTGTTTGGGCAGAGTTTCTTTGCCACTTGTTCTGGGTGATGGGTTCAGTGAAAACCATTTTTGGGGGGCTTTTGTTCTCTAACGACTCTCTCAGGTGCCTTTCCCTGTATCTTCTGAGAATCAGAGGAGAAGTGACTGTATTCAAACCTCTGTCTCTGAACAGAGAAATTGCAGTCTGTTCTCCACTGAGCACTCCAGGCCACACTATCTTTGTTTCTGTTTGTGCTGCTAAAAACTGTAGCATCCTGTGTTGTGCACCCCACAGTGGCACTCCTAGCACTTGATTTCAGGTCCAGACATGTCTCTGCCCTTTGTGCTTCTGAAACTGCAAGCTGCCCCCAGTTCCCCTCAGTGCCCGTACAGGTCCAGGTTTCAGTGTGGAGAGCTGCCCTAAAGTCCTTTCCCTGCCACTGCCAGTCTGGAACTCTGTGCCTGGTCCCCAGCAGAGGAGGCTTTTGAGATCGGGTGGTACAGGATCCCAGAGGCTTCTACCCCCTTCCATTTATATTTATATCTGCCCGCAGAATCATGGTTCCCACTTCAGACCTTGAGACCAACTGCCAGAGATATTCTGTTTATAGAGATCCAGATATATCTTCTTACATCTCCAGCTGATTTTGTGGTTATTCAGAATGGTCTGGTAGATATCCAGCTCAGTTCAGGGGACAAGTTAAAATAGGGTCCCCTACTCCTCTGCCATCTTTTCTCCTCATGTCTGGTTAACATTACTTTTGTCTCAAAAAGTACATGGCAGGAACAGTAAATCACATTGTCACACAAATAACACAATACTTAAAAGGCAGTACAGTAAATTGTAAATATTGCCCGTTTATAACAGCATAAATGTATTGTCTTATTCTTACTAATCTTTTGTAAAAATTCCTAATACATTGTTTTAAGACTATAATTTTATGTGAAGGAAGTATTTTTTTTCCAATGAAGTTGATGTTTATATTTTGTCTGTGATTATATCTAATTGTATTCAAGTATCCTGAATGTATCTTCAAATTTAAATGATTGCTTGTGGTTATCTTTAAAACCTGACAGGTGATAAAATCTATTAATATCTTCATGTAACCATTCTACTTTTCTATAACTGCAAGATAGAAGACAAGTAAAGTGGGTTTAAACAAAAGTTTTGTGAAAGGAAGAGATTTTGTACCTTAGCTATTATAACTACTCTGACACCTCTGGATTACAGATATTTTTGAAAATGTGTGGTAAAATGAATCTGTTAGTGTAGAAAAAGATATAAGGTGATTAAAACACATTAATAGGCATAAAGATTACTATAGTATATGATGAATCACAATGTCGGTGAAGAGCAGAAGGGACTTTAGACATTTGAATTAAGACAAAAAGAATATTAAATATTTGGGGGGATTGTTTCCCTTAGGAGGTAAGTGGATATCTACACTCTCTCTCTCTTTTTTTAAATTTGTTTATTTGACAGACAGAGATCACAAGTAGACAGAGAGGCAGTCATAGAGAGAGAGAGGGAAGCAGGCTCTCTGCTGAGCAGAGAGCCCGATGCAGGACTTGATCCCAGGACCCTGAGATCATGACCTGAGCCGAAGGCAGCGGCTTAACCCACTGAGCCACCCAGGCACCCCTCTACACTCTCTCTTGATAATTCCTTAGAAATACAGAATAATGTCGCACAGACAGTATTTTAATTGTAATTTTTTTAAACTTCTAGGTAATTGGTATTCAGTGTTATTAATATCAGGTTAACAATATAATGATCCAACAATTGTATACATTACTTATTGCTCCCCATGATAAACGAATTTTTTTTTTGTTTTTTTTTAATATTATTACTTTATTTTTAATTTTTAAATGTTATTAACATATATTATGCGCCCCAGGGGTACAGGTCTGTGAATTATAAGGCTTACACATTTCACAGCACTCACCATAACACATACCCTCCCCAATGTCCATAACCTAGCCACCCTATCCCTCTCCCCCCACCCCACAGCAATCCTCAGTTTGTTCAGTGAGATTAAGAGTCTTTTATGGGTTGTTTCCCTCCCGATGTCATCTTGTTTCATTTTTCCCTTCCTATCCCTCCATGAACCTATGCCATGCTTCTCAAATTCCTCATATCAGAGAGTTCATATGATAATTCTCTTGCTCTGATTGACCTATTTCACTTAGCATAATACCCTCTAGTTCCATCCATTGCAAATGCAAGATTTCATTTCTTTTGATGGCTGCATAGTATTCCATTGTATATCTATACCACATCTTCTTTATCCATTCCTCTGTTAATGGACATAGAGGCTCTTTCCATAGCTTGGCTATTGTGGACATTGCTGCTATAAACATCTGGGTACATGTGCCCTTTCAGATTACTACATTTGTATCCTTAAGGTAAATACCCAAGAGTGTGATTGCTAGGTCGCAGGGTAGCTCTATTTTCAACTTTTTGAGGAATCTCCATGCTGTTTTCAAGTGGCTCTACTAGCTTACATTCCCACTAACAGTGTAGGAGGTTCCCTCTTTCTCTGCATCTTTGCCAACATTGGTCATTTCCTGATTTATTAATTTTAGCCATTCTGTCTGGTGTGATGTGGTATCTCATCATAGTTTTGATTTGTATTTCCATGATGCCCAGTGATGTTGAGATCTTTATCATGTGTCTGTTAGACATTTGGATGTCTTCTTTGCAGAAAAGTCTGTTCAGGTCTTCTTCCCATTTCCTGATTGGATTATTTATTCTTTGGGTATTAAGGTACATAAGTTATTCATAGATTTTGATACTAGCCCTTTACCTGATATGTCATTTGCAAATATCTTCTCCCATTCGGTAGGTTTTCTTTTGGTTTTGTTGACTGTTTCCTGTGCAAAACTTGATCTTGATGAAGTTCCAATAGTTCATTTATACCCTTGCTTCCCTTGCCTTCGGTGATGTGCCACAGAAGGAGTTGATGTGGCTGAGGTGGAAGAGGTTGCTGTCTGTGATCTCCTCAAAGATTATGATAGATTCCCTCTTTCACATTAAGGTCTTTTATCCATTTTGAGTCTACTTTTGTGTGTGGTGTAAAGAAATGGTCCAGTTTCATTCTTCTGCTTGTGGCTCTCCAATTTTCACAATACTATTTGTTGAGGAGACTCTCTTTACTGTCTTTTTTCCATTGGACATTCCTTGCTGCTTTATCAAAGATTAGTTGATCACAGAGTTGAGGGTCCATTTCTGGGCTCTCTATTTTGTTCCATTGATCTATGTGTCCATTTTTGTGCCTGTTACTGTACTGTCTTGATGATTATGGCTTTGTAATAGAACTTGAAGCTGTAATTGTGATGCCACCAACTTTAGTTTTCTTTTTCAACATTCCTCTGGCTATTTGGTGTCTTTTCTGTTTCCATATAAATTTCAGGATTATTTGTTCCATTTATTTGGGGAAAAAAAAGAATGGTATTTTGATAGGATTGCATTAAATGTGTAGATTGCTTTAGGTAGCATAGACGTTTTCACAATATTCGTTCTTCCAATCCATAAGCATGGAATGTTTTTCCATTTCTTTGTATCTTCCTCAATTTCTTTCATGAGTACTTTATAGTTTTCTGAGTACAGATTCTTTGCCTCTTTGGTTAGGTTTATTCCTAGGTATCTTATGGTTTTGGGTAAAATTGTAAATGGGATCGATTCCTTATTCTTTCTTCTGTTTTGCTGTTGGTGTATAGAAATGCAGCTGATTTCTATGCATTAATTTTATATCCTGATACTTTACTGAATTCCTGTATGAGTTTGAGCAGTTTTGGAGTGTACTCTTCCACATTTTTCACATAAAGTATTCTATCATCTGCAAAGAGTGAGAGTTTGACTTCTTTGCCTATTCAGATGTCTTTTATTTCTTTTTGTTGTCTGATTGCTGAGGCTAAGACTCCTAGTAATATGTTGAATAGCAGTGGCAATAGTGGACATCCTTGCCATGTTCCTGACCTTAGGGGAATAGCTTTCAGTTTTTCCCCACTGAGGATGATATGTGCCGTGGGTTTTTCATAAATGGCTTTGATGATATTGAGGTATGTACCCTCTATGCCTACACTGTGAGAAGTATTGATCAAGAAAAGATGCTGTACATTGTCAAATGCTTTTCCAGCATCTATTGAGAGTATCATATAGTTCTTGTTCTTTCTTTCATTAATGTATTGTATCACATTGATTTCTGGATGTTGAACCAAACTTGCAGCCCAGGAATAAATCCCACTTGGTCGTGGTGAATAATCCTTTTAATGTACTGTTGGATCCTACTGGCTAGTATTTTGGTGAGAATTTTTGCATCCATGTTCATCAGGGATATTGGTCTGTAATTCTCCTTTTTGATGGAGTCTTTGACTGGTTTTGGGATCTAGGTAATGCTGGCCTCATAAAATGAGTGCGGAAGTTTTCCTTCTGTTCCTATTTTTTGGGAACATTTTCAAGAGACTAGGTATTAATTCTTTAAATGTTTGATAGAATTCCCCTGTGAAGCCAGTTGGCCCTGCACTCATGTTATTTTGGAAGATTTTTGATGACTGCTTCAATCTTCTTATAGGTTATGGGTTTGTTCAGTTTTTCTATTTCTTCCTGATTCAGTTTTGGTAGTTTATACATCTCTAGGAATGCATCCATTTCTTCCAGATTGTCAAATTAGCTGGTGTATAGTTACTCATAATAGTTCTTAAAATTGTTTATATTTCTTTGCTGTTGGTTGTGTTCTCTCCTCCTTCATTCATGATTTTATTTATTTTGGGTCCTTTCCTTTTTCTTTTTGATAAGTTTGGCCAGGGGTTTATCAATCTTACTAATTCTTTCAAAGAACCAGCTCCTAGGTTCTTTGCTTTGTTCTACTGTTCTTTTGGTTTCTATTTCATTGATTTCTATTCTTATCTTTATTAATTCTCTTCTCCTACTGGGTATAGGCTTTCTTTGCTCTTTTTTTCTCCAGCTTCTTTAGGTGTAGAGTTAGGCCGTATACTTGAGACCTTTCCTGTTTCTTGAGAAAGACTTGTATTGCTATATACATTCCTCTCAGGACTGCCTTTGCTGTGTCCCAAAGATTTTGAACAGTTGTGTTTTCATTTTCATTTGTTTCAATGGTTTTTTAAAATTTTTCTTTAGTTTCCTCATTGACCTATTCATTCCTTACTAGGATGCTCTTTAGCCTCCATGTATGTGAGTTTTTTCCAACTTTCCTCTTGTGGATAGAGTCCTACTTTTCAAAGCATTGTGGTCTGAAAATAGGCAGGCAATGATCCCAAACTTTTGATACCAGTTGAGATTTGATTTGCAACCCAGAATGTGATCTATTCTGGAGATTGTTCCATGTGTACTAGGGAAGAATGTGTATTCTGTTGCTTTGGGATAGAATGTTCTAAATATATCTGTGATGTCTGTCCAGTCTATTTTGTCATTTAAAGCCTTTATTTCATTGTTTATCTTTTGCTTAGATGATCTGTCCATTTCAATGATGGGGTGTTAAATTCCCCTACTATTATTGTATTATTGTTGATGTGTTTTTTTGATTATGTCATTAATTGGTTCATGTAATTGGTTGTGCCCATTTAGGGACATAGATATTTAAAATTGTTAGATCTTTTGGGATGGACCCTTTAAGTATGATATAGTGTCCTTCCTCACCTCTTATTATAGTCTTTGGCTTAAAATCTAAGTTTTCTGATATAAGGATTGTCACTATAGCTTTCTTTTGATGTCCATTAACAAGGTAAATTATTTTCCACCCCGTTACTTTAAATTTGGAGGTTTCTTTGGGTCTAAAATGAGTTTTTTGTAGACAGCATACTGATCTTGTGTTTTGTTTTATTTTATTTGTTTGTTTGTTTAAATCCATTCTGATACCTTGTGTCTTTTGATCAGGGCATTTAGCCCATTTACATTCAGGGTAACTATCAAAAGATATGAATTCAGTGCCATTGTATTGCTGTACTGTGACTGTTACAATATATTTTCTTTGTTCCTTTCTGGTTTGTTACTTTTAGGCTCTCCCTTTGCTTGGAGGACCCCTTTTAATATTTCCTGTAGAACTGGTTTGGGATTTGAAAACTTTTAGATTTTGTTTGTCTTGGAGGAAGCTTTATCTCTCCCTCTATTTTCAATGATAGCCTAACTGGATATAGTATTCTTGGCTGCATATTTTTCTTGTTAATGCTTGAATATATCATGCCAGTCCTTTCTGGCTTGCCGGGTCTCTATGGACACATCTGCTGCCAATCTAATATTTCTACCGTTGTTATAGACCTCTTGTCCTGAGCTGCTTTCAGGATTTTCTCTTTGTCACTGAGACTTATAAGTTTTACTACTAGATGATGAGGTGTGGACCTATTTTTATTGATTTTTGAGGTGGATTCTGTGTGCCTCCTGGGTTTTTATGCTTGTTCCCTTCGCCAAATTGGGGAAATTCTCTGCTATAATATGCTCCAACATACCTTCTGCCCCTTTTTCTCTTTCTTCTTCTTCTGAAGTTCCAATTATTCTAATATCTTATGGTTTCATCTTATGGTATCACTTATCTCTCAAATTTTCCCTTGGTGGTCCAGTAGTTGTTTGTGTCTCTTTTGTTCAATTTCATTATTCTCCATCATTTGGTCTTCCATATTGCCAAATCTCTCTCCTGCCTCATTTGTCCTAGGAGTGAGAGCCTCTATTTTTGTTGCACCTCATTGATAGCTTTTTTATTCCAACTTGGTTAGATTGTAGTCCTTTTATTTCTCCATAAAGAGATTTTATTTCTCTAGAAAGGAATTCTCTAGTATCTTCCATGCTTTTTTTGAGCTCAGCTGGCACCTTGATAATCATAATTCTGAACTCTAGTTCTGACATTACTAATGTCTATGTTGATTAGATCCCTAACCATTGAATTTGCCTCTTATACTTTTTTTTTAGGTGAGTTTTTATACCCTGTCATTTTATTCAGATTAGAATAGATGAATGAGAGAATGAAATACTAAAAGGTTAGCAATGACCCCAGAAAACTATACACTAACCAAATCAGAAGGAACCCCCTAAACCCCTAAACCTGGGAGGATATATGTATGTATGTAAGATTGTAAAAAAGGAATTAATAAGAAATTGGTTGAAAAAAAGAAAAAAAAAAGGAGAATGTGATCAGGGTGGAGATTAGAACAAAACCATATGCTAGATTTAGGGTGTATTTTGATCTGTTAGAAGAAACTGTTATCCCAAAGTTTAAAGAAAGAAAAACTTAGATGTATACAAAAAATAAGGCTAAAGACAATGAAGAGATAGAATATGAGTGTAAGAATGAAAATTTAAAAGGGTTTTTAAAAAGATATTGATAAGATAGTTTAAAAAGAGGTTAAAATAAGAAAGATGAAAAACTTATAAAATAAGAAAAAAGTAAACTTTAAAAAATTTAATATGAAAGATTAAAGAATCATAGGGGAAAAGAGCCATGATTTTGATGTGCTACATCTCCTAGCTCTGGAGTTCTGCAGTTCTCACCGATGGGTGAACTTGGTCTTGGCTGGATGATCTAGCTCATCTTCTGGGAGAGAGGCCTGTTGCAGTGATTCTCAAATGTCTTTGCCTGAAGTGGAATTGCACCACCCTTGCCAGGGGCTAGCCTAAATAATCTGCTTGGTTTTGCTCTCAATAGCTTTTTTTTTTTTTTTTTTTTTTTTTTTCCCCTGAGCACTTTCCATACAGCTTTGGAGGAGGAGAATGAAGATGGCAGCTTCCCAATCTCCAGCCCAGAGAAGCTGAAAGCTCACCGCCCCACTCCTCAGTGTGCCCTCAAAGAAAAGCAATCATTCCTGTCTCCCTGGTCTGTGGCTATGCTCTGTGCTCATCAGGCTTGTGATGGATAACTTCCATCTCTGACACATGGACCCTTTTGGAGACTCTAAATCCAGCAAATTCCTGCAGCACAGTCCCATACCACTCCTCCTAGTGGAGGAAGGGGGGGTATCCCCAGATCTGCCACTTGTGGGATCCCTGCTCAAAAACAGTGGCCTGATTGTGCTGGGAATAATGCTTTATGGTAACCTGAACTGAAAGCCCACTTCTTGGTTCTGTCTTCACAGCTGGCTTCCCCACTCCAATACCTGGGAGCTCTGCTACACTCAGACACTCCAGTCTTTCTGTGATACCAAGGCACCTGAGACCACAGTGTCTCAGTGAAGGCTCCATCCCCTGCTTAGTCTCTGGAGCAATATCTCTCAGTGGAGCAGACTTCTAAAAGTTCCAATTTTGTGCTCTGCTGCTCTACCACTTTCCAGGAGCTGGCCCATCCCCCCACAGTCTCTTGTCCCATGTGTTGCTTCAGATTCACTTCTCTACACATCCTACCATCCAGAAAGTTTTGTTCGATCAGAATGGTTTGATAACTACCTAGCTAAATTCCTGGGACCTGATGAAATTTAGGTTTCCTACTCCTCTGCTATCTTGCTCCTTGAAATTCATAGATTCTGACAACTATGGGTCTGCAATACTTTCTAGAACTAATTAGAAAACTGCATTCAAACAAACATGGAATTGATTGAATTGACAAAGAAATGTTATCAGTCTCAGATGCTTTTGATTCCTTGTGTGCATTGAAGAAAATTCTGTTAGCAATAGTGAAAGACAGAAAACTAATACTTCCAAAGATGCATGTGGGTATGAAGTACTTTGTATCATTGAAGAGACTCAAGTTGAAGAAAACCACTTTAGACTCATTGTCAATTCATTGTATCATTTTTTATCATGAATTTGTTAGGGCATGTTTGACATTAACACTCTTTGAAGGAAGCCAAAAACATGCAGGTGACACCCCAAATAAGGATCATTACCACTTACACTCTGAACATGCGATTGCAATAAAAGCTGGAAAGCAAAGTTAGCAGTGCTATGGTAGCTGGTCAAGATTCCAATACTTCAGAAACCTTTATCAGAAAGATTTAAAGTGGTTCCTGGAGAAAGAGTAAATCTAATTTTCCACAAACCATTGAGAAAGTACACTATTATACTGAATAATATGTCTATCCAAGGCTATCCACAGAAGTTGATCAAATTCCTCAAGACTTTGAGGCTGGAAACAGAGCCAATAACTAAATAGCTTACCAATCATTGCTAGGGAGCTGGAATCTCTGATTTGTCTAACAAAGGCAGGAGTAAGGTTAGAATTGAACAGAAACAACCAAAGAAGATGCTAAGGATTTCAATTTTATCAATTTTGGCAAGCTGCCATAAAGCTAAACATTCAGGTTGTTGATGTAAAAGGATTATCAAGCCAGTATCTCCAAGGATTATTAAAGAATATGAAAAAAATACTATGAATGTCATTGAAAACACTGCTGTTTGTCTGTTTGCTCTTCCAGATTTAGGGAACTTGTTTTTGCTTAAAGAAATTTGGTAACAAATAATTTTTTTCCCCTCCAGAACTCAGAAAGTTTCAGTGAGTATTACATTTTCATGGCAATGCATTTATTTGCATAAGTTCTATTAAGAATCTGTTCTCCTCAGGCTGCTTCAGGATGAAGCTGAACATCTCTTTCCCAGCTACTGGCTGCAAGAAACTCATTGAAGTGGACGATGAACTCAAACTTTGTACCTTTTATGAGAAGCGTATGGCCACAGAAGTTGCTGCAGACGCCCTCGGTGAAGAACGGAAGGGTTATGTGGTCCGAATCAGTGGTGGCAATGACAAGCAAGGCTTCCCCATGAAGCAGGGTGTCTTGACCCATGGCTGTGTGTGCCTGCTGCTGAGTAAGGGGCATTCCTGCTACAGACCAAGGAGGACGGGAGAGAGAAAGCGCAAATCTGTTCGGGGTTGCATCGTGGATGCCAATCTCAGTGTTCTCAACTTGGTCATTGTAAAGAAAGGGGAGAAAGATATTCCTGGACTCACTGATACTACTGTGCCTCGATGCCTGGGGCCCAAAAGAGCCAGCAGAATCCGCAAACTCTTCAATCTCTCTAAAGAAGATGATGTCCGCCAGTATGTTGTGAGAAAGCCCTTAAACAAAGGAGGTAAGAAACCTAGAACCAAAGCGCCCAAGATATAGCATATTGTTACTCCACGTGTCCTCCAACACAAACGTCGCGTATTGCTTTGAAGAAACAGCGCACTAAGAAAAACAAGGAAAAGTTTACAATATGCTAAACTTTTGGCCAAGAGAATGAAGGAGGCCAAAGAAAAACACCAGGAACAGATTGCCAAGAGACGGAGGCTGTCCTCTCTGAGACCTTCTACCTCTAAGTCTGAGTCCAGTCAAAAATGAGATTTTCTAAGAGTGACAAATAAGTAAGATCAGACATTACAAAAAAAAAAAAAAAAGAATCTGTTCTCCTCATGGCAAGACACCATTGGAAATGTTGGTCATATTAACAAAGCTTTGACTGAAATGTCATATTGAAGGAGACATGCCTACACTCCAATATGACCAGACAGCTTTAAGGAATTAAGGTTGATATATGGAACCATTGAAGCCCCTTGTGAAAATCAGTATGGTACCTTGTTTACATGGTTTCCAGCAGCCTTACCTAGTGGGTAAACAGGGTAACTTCCTGGCAGGTGCCAGGAAGAAAAGAGGAATTTATCCAAATCTACATATATTGCAGGCAAAAATCTGATGACAAGTATTTGGCTTGGCTTCTTAGTCTCAAGAAGCTCTTAAAGCTCAATTTGAAATTCATTATAGAAAGTTTTAACTTTGTCAGATTTTTAAAAAGCAGATTTTAAAAAAAGAAAGAAAGAAAGACTATGTGGCCAATCCTTATTCTTATTGTGCTTATGTAAATAGGCTGAGTTTGTTCAAGTTGGACTTATTTTACAAACAATTTAGTTTTTTTTTTTTTTTTTACAAACAATTTAGTTTTAATTTGAATATCTTTGGTGGAAATGAGGGTGATTTTAGAGAACTCTATTTCAATAACATACCCTTGTGTATATTAGGTCCTGGTTTTGATTAACTGTCTTTGAGTATTTGTTGTTTTCCTGTAAACCTGCACTGAATCCTAAACCCTAATATCCTCTAGTGTCTGGCTATGACTATTCAAATTAAAGTTTCCAATTTTCTCCCATTATCTTTACTTAGAATCATTGAGAACTAAAAGTGTTCTTTTTCCTGAAGCCCTGCCACTTGAAGCTAGAGAACTTGAGGTAATTTTCAGAGAAAAAAAATGGCCCCAATGGCCCATCTTGAGACCATCTTCATGCCTATAGCTATGTGGGCTATTCAGAAAGATCACCAGATACCCACAGATAATTGAAAAAATTATTCCAGTTGTCCTGATTTGATGGATCTGCCATTGTAAAATCCCGAATTTGGGATATTCATGGTTGAGGACAGTTTTATGAATCAAGTACAGTGAAGAATGGGATACAGTGGTGACTCATCAGATCTTGTCTGCTGCTAAGGACACCAGAAAAATGGGCCAATCAAGCTGCCAAGATGGTAGTCTGTACAAGACTCCAAAACTCTATAATAGCTTTGGTACCAGATGTACACACTTAACTAATACCAACTCCAGTATTCTCTTGAAGACCTAAGAAGAGCTAAGGAATAGGGGCTTGGACACCATGCTGGCACTAGAGATGGGTAAAAATACAAAAGATCCTTATCCCAGAACTTCTTATGGAAGAAATAATTAACCATATTCATCAAAGTATCCATTATGGGTGAGATGCTATTCTTTTTTTTTTTTTTTAAGATTTTTATTTATTTATTTGACAGAGATCACAGGTAGGCAGAGAGGCAGGCAGAGAGAGAGGAGGAAGCAGGCTCCCTGCTGAGCAGAGAGCCCAATGTGGGACTTGATCCCAGGACCTTGGGATCATGACCTGAGCTGAAGGCAGAGGCCTCAACCCACTGAGCCACCCAGGTGCCCCGAGATGCTCTTCTTTAGGGTATCCAGAAATAAATTATAGATCCGTCATCAGAGAACTGTTTTAAAAATATGATATTTGTGAAAAAAAATTATAAAACTGAATTCTGAAAATTATACAACTTAGAGGCACCACACCCAGAGAAGATGGGCAGACTTTACCGTGGTGCCAAAAACAGGTAGTTTTCAATATTTGCCAATATGTTTTTAACCTTTTGATCTGAGTATAGTTGACATATAATGTCACAAGAGTTTCCGGTGTATAACATAGCGACTCAACATGTCTATACCAGATGCTATTCTCACCACTAGCATAGCTACCATCTGTCACCATACAATGCTATTGCAGTGTTATTGACTATATTTCCTATGCCTTTCCTTTTACTACCATAACTTATTTCACATCTGGAAGCCTGTATTTTTACTCTCCTTTATCCATTTTGTCCATCCTCCCACCACCTGCTCCCCCTGGCAACAATCAATTCTCAATATATGTCTGATTCTGCTCTTTTGGTCTGTTTAGTCATTTGCTCACCATTAAAAAAAAAAAAAAAATGATGCTGCTATTTGCAACAACATGGATAGACCTGGATGGTATTATAAGTGAAATAAGTCAGACTGAGAAAGACTAATACCATATGATTTCACTCAGATATTTGCTGGTATTTGTAGACACATTACAAGTTGAGCCAAAGATTTCTCATACTATTCAAAGAAAGCCTTGCAAGTTGTCATAACTTTTTTTTAAAGCTTTTATTTATTTATTTGACAGAGAGAGACAAATCACAGGTAAGCAGAGTAGCAGGCAGGGGTGGGGCGAAGCAGGCTCCCCACTGAGCAGAGAGCCTCATGTCGGGATTGATCCCAGGACCTTGAGATCATGACCAGAGCTGAAGGCAGAGGCTTAACCCACTGAGCCACCCAGCAAGTTGTCATAAATTTTAAGTAAAATCATTCCTAGGCTTGAATTGCATTGAATTGCTTGAATTGCAGAGGGCCAATGGAGCAACATTTATGGTAAAATCATACAAGCAGACTCCAATGCCTTGCCCTGTCAGTGGAATTTACCTTTCTTGGGACCCTCAACAACCTAGAAGAAATGGAACAAAATGAGCTTTGGAAAAGATATGCCAATAAAGCAAATTAACTTGGGGGAAAAAAAAATATTGCTTATCCTGCTTCAGGAAAGAGTGGCCCATATAAGTAAACTTGCTTTAAGCCCCTAAGAAATGTTATATGGAAGACTTCTTTGACACTCTTTTCATGACTTAGGAGTTTCTGATGGGGCTTATATTTAGAATAAGATACTATCAGGTGCATTCAGTAAATAATACGCTTCAGTAGGTTGGTGTACCCCGTAGATGTGCCCTTATGCTACCTGAATCCTGGAGACTTTTTAAAGACTTGGGAGAGCAAGCACTCAGGGCATTAACTCAAACTTTGTTGGATAATACCTTTATCAGGTGCTATTAACCACCATTCTTCAGTAAAACTATAAGGGCATTATTAAGTGGTGGATATATCACACTCTAGTTATAAGAATCCACAGGTTCCCTATATTCTGTAAGCAAAGGCAACATCGAAAAGAACCCTGCTTGGATGATTGAAACATTTATGGACCTCAAATTATGTAGGAAAGCTGGTCCAAATAAGTTAATTGGTAAGTACAACAACCTACTTGGTTTCAACAAATCTCCCCTAAGCCTCTAGATTAAATCATACTATAAGAACTATTAACTAAAGGACAAAAATCTTGGTAATTTACAATGTTGGGTTTCAACCTAGAACTAAAGAATATGTATATATTCTTACATATCAGTGTAGAAGGGTTCCACTCCTCTAACCCTATTCTTCTTCCCATTTTAGCAGAAAATAACTCAAGGGGTTATCATGAGGAATGATGAAAAGAGAGTCATGAGGGGTGCCTGGGTGGCTCAGTGGGTTAAGGCCTCTGCCTTCGGCTCAGGTCATGATCCCAGCGTCCTGGGATCCAGCCCCGCATCGGGCTCTCTGCTCTGCGGAGAGCCTGCTTCCTCCTCTCTCTCTGCCTGCCTCTCTGCCTACTTGTGATCTCTGTCTGTCAAATAAATAAAATCTTTAAAAAAAAAAAAAAAGAGAGAGTCATGATTGGAACCCTTAACCAAAGGTTTATTTGGAGTAAGAAGGGCAACTGCAACTTTTTACCCAGTGCTTTTTTTGTTTGCCTGTGTACTTCCCTGACTCTCCTCCTTTCTGGGAGGTGGATTTGAACCTTGCCCTCTCCTCCCCTTGTTTGGCTGCTTTTCTAATAAACTCTTTCCTTACTGCATACTCCATGACTCAGTAAATGGTTTTGCTGGGCATTGGGCAAATGAACTTGGGTTCAGTTACATGACTACATTGAACCTGGTATAAAATGGACTGTTTTTTATTATTATTATTAATATTAGTATTGATACTATTAGTATATTTTTGAGCAACACCTCAAGATTTATTTGATTGAAAAGTCTTTTTTAGTGTAATAATGCTTAAAGATAACTCACAGTCATGGTTTTGAAACCCGTCATTTCTATTTCAGTAATTAGAATAAATTTTTTTAAAAATTCGATAAACTACTGAAGCTTTTTATTGAAAAATGCATATTGTCAACTGTATCTACTATTCTAAGCTCTTGCATTACTGCAACAAACAGAGCAGACATGTCCTTGCTTTTTATAAAATCTACAATATACTTCATGGAAAGACAACAAGAATCAATAGATAATTTCAGAGTATTGTGATCAGGAAAACATTAAGACAAAGTTTTAGAACTGGTAAAGTGAAGTTACTTTAGAGTGATACAATATAAAAACATCACAGAGGGTAATTTAGAACTGTTTTAATGTCACAAAAGAAATCTAAAATTCGAAAAGATTAATAACTTCAGTAATAGTTTTAAGTAAATGAGCCTTGTCAAACTGCTTGCTCACAGATCAAGTAACTTATACTCTTGCTTTAAAACTCTGGTTTGGACTAAAAATCCCATGGCATTCTTTTGGAGAGCTTTACTAAGGTTCGTGGTCCTTTAGATCTCAGCATTTAGGTAATCAGCAGATCTGGTTTCCAGTCCCAGCCCCTTACTAATGCACTGTCTTTGGAAAAATCATACCATTCAGTTGTAGGGATTTAGTTCCTCTGAATTCATGTTTTCACATCTGCTAAACTGAAGGACTAAGCCAAATGATCTTTAATGCACTTTAATTTAGTGATTCATCACAAGTGCCTTTCCTAATATGTGTCACCTATTTTACCCAACCCCTACCTTCCCTGCAGTAATCCTCAGCTTGCTCTTTATGGTTAAGAATCTGCTCTATGGTTTGCTTTTCTTTTTCTTTCCCTATGTTAATCTGTTTTGTTTCTTAAATTTCATATATGAGTAAATTTGTATGGTATATGTCTTTCTCTCACTGACTTATTTTGCATAGCATAATATACTCTAGCTCCAAACACATCATGGAAAATGGCAAGATTTCATTCTTTCTGATGACTGAGTAATATTCTTATATTATAAGTTATATAATAATGATGTGTTTGTCATATATATACTATATATAGTATATATAATACACTATAATATATAA
The DNA here is from genome assembly GCF_020171115.1 of Neogale vison. Lineage (NCBI taxonomy): Eukaryota > Metazoa > Chordata > Mammalia > Carnivora > Mustelidae > Neogale > Neogale vison. The sequence continues at coordinate 91,330,862 of NC_058096.1, read as the reverse complement.
TATATTATATATATATATATATACACACACACACACCACATCTTCTTTATGCATTCATCTGTTGGACACTTGGACTCTGTCCATAATTTGGCCATTGTTGGTATTGCTACTATAAACATCAGGGTACACATATTCCTTTGAATCAGTATTTTTGTATACTTTGGGTAAATATCTAGTAGTATAATTGTTGGGTCATATTTTTAACTTTTTGAAGAGCCTTGATACATACTGTTTTCCAGAGTACACCAGTCCTTAAACCCACCAATAGTGTAAGAGTGTTCCCCTTTCTCTGCATCCTTGACAATACCTGTTGTGTCCTGTGTTAATTTTAGCTGTTCTGATAGGCATGAAGTGGTATCTCATTGTAGTTTTGATTTTTATTTCTCTAATAATGCGTGTTGTTCAGCATCTTTTCAATTGTCTAATAGTCCTCTGGATGTCTTCTTTGGAAAAATCTCTATTCGTATCTTCAGCCCATTTCTTAACTGGATTATGTTTTTTGGGTGTTGAGTTTTATAAGTTCTTCATATATTTTAGATACTAACCCTTTATCAGATATGTCATTTGGAAATATTTTCTCCCATTCAGTAGGTTCCCTTTTCATTTTGTTAAATAGTTCCTTTGCTATGCAAAAGATTTTTTTTTTATAAAGTCTCAGTGGTTCATTTTTGCTTTTACTTCCCTTGCCTCAGCAGAGATGTCCACAAAGATGTTGCTACAGCCAATGTCAAAAGCTTGGTGCTTGTGTTCTCCTCTAGGGTTTTTTTGTTTTGTTTTTTTTTTTCAATTTATTTATTTTCAGAAAAACAGTATTCATTATTTTTTCACCACACCCAGTGCTCCATGCAATCCGTGCCCTCTATAATACCCACCACCTGGTACCCCAACCTCCCACCCCCCCCCCCCGCCACTTCAAACCCCTCAGATTGTTTTTCAGAGTCCATAGTCTCTCATGGTTCATCTCCCCTTCCAATTTACCCAAAAGCACATACCCTCCCCAATGTCCATAACCCTATCCCCCTTCTCCCAACCCCCCTCCCCCCAGCAACCCACAGTTTGTTTCGTGAGATTAAGAGTCACTTATGGTTTGATGGTTTCCTGTTTCACATTTGGGTCTTTAATTCATTTTGAATTTATGTATGCTGTAAGAAAGTGGTCCAGTTTCATTCTTTCACGTGTTGCTGTCCAGTTTTCCCAGCATCATTTGTTGAGTATTTTTTTTTTTTTTTCCCATTGGATATTCTTTCTTGCTTTGTTGAAGATGGCCATATTGTGAGGCCATTTCTGGGTTTTCTGTTCTGGTCCCTTGGTCTGTGTGTCTGTTTTTGTGCCACTACCATACTGTATTGATGACTACAGCTTTATAATATAGCTTGAAATCTGGAATTTTTTTTTAAAGATTTTATTTATTTATTTGACAGAGAGAGAGATCACAAGCAGGCGGAGAGTCAGGCAGAGAGAGAGAGAGAGAAGCAGGCTCCCGCCAAGCAAAGAGCCCGATGCGGGGCTCGATCCCAGGACACTGAGATCATGACCCGAGCCGAAGGCAGGGGCTTAATCCACTGAGCCACCCAGGCGCCCCTGAAATCTGGAATCTTGATGTCTCCAAGTTTGTTCTTTTTCAGGATTGCTTTGGCTCTTTAGGGTCTTTTGTGGTTCTGTACAAATTTTAGGGCTTTTCTTGTTCTATCTCTGTGAAAAATGCTGGTGACATTTTGAGATGGATTACACTAAATGTGTAGATTGCTTTGGGTAGTATAGACATTTTAATAATTTTTTTCTTCCAATCCATTGGTATGGAATGTTTTTCTATTTTTTTTGGTCATCTGCAATTTCTTTAATAAGTATTCTACAGTTTTCAAGGATTGAGTAATTCACCATCCATATTTAGAGGATATATTTACATGTAACATATATTTTTAGAAAGTTACATTTCATTTATTTAAGAAAATGTTTTGATATTTCAATTACCTTTCTTGTATCCTTTTCTATTAAAAAATTGAGAATAATTTATCTTTACAATATCACCTGGAAATGGTTTGGAAACTTTATGACTACTACTGAGGAATCAATCACTGAAAAATGAAAGGTTTGTTTTTGTATTTTGTTAAATTATTTCTGCTAGTCAGTACTCAAATATACATCTAGCCACTTGTGCCAGGAAACATTTTGATTCTTGTAGAAGTATTTAAGTTGGCTTTCATCTTTGCAGTTAAGAAAATGCAAGTAACATTTTAAATTTCGACCAAAGTGCTTGAGGGTTTTTTTGTTTGTTTGTTTTAAACATGTACCAAGAATGTCTTACCTACCATGTAAAGTTAACCTTAGATAATTATTAGAGAGGTTTTAGACTGAATATACATAATTGCTCCAAGGTAGAAACTTCAGTAATTTTCAAATCACCTCAAATTATCTCTTCCTCTCCATGACTGACCAAAAATTCCTGTTGGCTATATCTCAGAAGAGTATTTCAAATATAACTCATTCTTAATAGGCCTGCTGTCTTGGACTTGGTTCAGATCTTTACTGTCCTTTAGATGAGGGATTATAGTACCTCCTATTTTGCTTCCCTTGACCAAATCTTACTCATCAACTTCATCTATGCAGTCCACATACATATATTAATTTTCTCACATTATAATTTGTATGAAAACAGGGACAGGTCACTTCTATTTAAAGCACATGAGAATGTCTGACTCCTAACAGATATAGTAGATAATTTACACATAGTAAACAATCACATATGCTGAATATTAGAAAATAAATGAATAAATCAGATTTTGAAACTGCAGTATTTAAAACTTAGCATTGACCCATATTGCTTTCAGTATAAACTCAATATTTCTTGGCTTAGCATACATTCACCATCTACATCTAATAATCATCAGCACCATTTCATCAACCTTGGGGTTAAGTTGCAATAAATTTCTACTTATATCTCTATCATGGCAGCCCATTTTATCATTAAGTATTTTTTATAGACTTTTGTATGCTCAGCTTAGAATCAACTTTTTTTTCCTCTATCAGATATATTTTTGTACAAATCCAATTACCAAGCTCAGTATGCCTTCTCCAGAAGACTTTGAATTTTCACAAGTCAAATACAATTGTATATTTATGTCATGGAACACTAATATTCTCAAGACAGGGTTTCATATACAATTCTTCATGGTCAATTAACAAATTTAATATATAGCAGTTGTTCAGCCCACTCTGTATGTGTATGATTTGAAAAGCTTATACATTATGCTAGTCTTGACACAAGCATAGCTACCATTTACTACCATACAATACTAACAAAATATGAAAGATGATATTACTTATGCTAGGCATTTATTCCCATGACTTATTCATTCCATAAGTGGCATTCTATATTTCCCACTACTATGCAAATTTTTCCATCCCCCAATTCCCTTGTCCCCTGGTAACAATCAGTTTTTTATATATACAGGTCTAATTCTGCTTTTTGTTTATTAATATTTTGTTGTTTTAGATTCCATGTAAATGAAATTATACAGTATTTTCTCAGCCAGACGTATTTCATTTAATGTAATATCCTCCATGTTGTCTCAAATGACACAATTTCACCAGTTGTTATGGCTGCATAATATTCCATTGTATATACATATACTAATTTTTTCTTAATAATTTATCTATTAATGGGCACTTATTTTGTTGCATGCATGTCTTGGCTATTATACATAATGCCACAATAAACAAAAGGGTGTATATATCTTTTCAAATTAGTGTTTTCCTACCCTGTATAAATACCCAGTAGTGGAATTACTGGGTCATGTGGTATGCCTATCTTTAAATTTTGAAGAAACTCCATACTGTTTTTAGTGGTTGCACCAATATTTCAATTCCCAAAATTCATGCACAAGGGCCCTTTATCTCAAGATACTCACGAACACTTGTAATTCCCTGTCTTTTTTTTTTTTTTTTTTTTTTTTACTGTAGCCATTCTAACTGGTGTAGGGTGATAGCTCATTGTGGTTTTGGTTTGTATTTCCCTGATTAGTAATGCTGCACAACTTTTCATGTGTCCATGTTTTATTTATTTATTCCTGCCCACTTTTAGATTGAATTTTTTTTCTTTTCTTTTCTTTTCTTTTTTTTTTTTTTTTTTTTTTTTTGGTGTTGAGTGGAACAAGTTCTTTATATATTTTGGATATTAATCTCATCTTTTGCAAATGTTGTCTCCTGAATATTCAGTGAGTTCCCTTTTGGTTTTGTTAATGGTTTCCTTTGCTGTGCAAAGTTTTTGGTTTTTGTTTTTAATATTTTGATGTTGTCCCAAAACTTTATTCTTTTTTTTATTTACCTTGCCTTAGGAGGCCTATCTAGAGTAATGTTGCTACCCTACTGTCAGAAAAAAAACTGCCTGTGTTCTCTTCTAGGATTTTTCTGGTTTGGGGTCTCACACTTAGGTCATCCTTCTAAGCTTATTTGTGTGTCTGATGTTATAAAGTGGTCTAGTCTTGGGATGCCTGAGTGGCTCAGTCAGTTAAGCATCTGTCTTTGGCTCAGGGTCCTGGGATAGAGTCCCACATCAGGCTCCTTGCTCAGTGGGGAGACTGCTTCTCCCTCTGCCTCTGCCACTCCCCCTGCTTGTGCTCTCTCTGTCCAGTCTCATTCTTTTATATATAGCTATCTAGTTTTCTCAGCACCATTTATTGAAGAGAAGGTCATTACCTATTGTATATTCTCACCTCCTTTGTCATAGATTGATCATACAAGTGTGGGTTTATTTCTAGGGTCTCTATTCTGTTCCATTGATCAATGTGTCTAACTTTGTGCCAGTACCACACTGTTTTATTTACTACAGTTTTTTGGTATATGAAATCTGGGATTGTGATACCTCCAGTTTCTTTCTTTCTTTCTTTTATTTTTTCCAAGACTGCTTTGGCTATTTGGGGTCTTCTGTGGTTCCATACAAATTTTAATATTACTTGTCCTAGTTTTGTGAAAAATGCTTTTGGTATTTTGATAGGGATTGCATGTAATCTATAGATTTCTTTGGGTAATGTGTACATCTTAAAATTTGTTCTCCCAATCCATGAGCTTGGAATATCTTTCTATTTTTGTCATTGTCAGTTTCTTCCATCAGTGTTTTACAGTTGTCCAAATACTGGTCTTTCATCTATTTTGTTGTTTATTCCCAGGTTATTTGCTCTTTCTAGTACAATTATAAATTGTGTTGGTAATGGTGGTGGTGGTGTTTTTAATGATGTTTCCACTCTTCATTATTAGTGCAGAGAAATGTTCCTAGTGTTTGGTTATAATTTTGTATCCTGCCACTTTACTGACTTCTAGTTATTACTTCTTATTATAACTTCTATTTATTACTTCTAGTTAGTAGTTTTCTGGTGGAGTCTCTAGTGTTTCCTATGTATATCATCATGTTACCTGCAACTAGTAATGTTCAAATTCTTTTCCAATTATTTTCCAATATGGATACCATTTTTTTTTGTCTGATTGCTGTGGCTGGGACTTCCAACACTATGTTAGATTAAAGTGCCAAGAGTGGACACACTTGTTTTATTCCTGATCCTAGAAGAAAAGCTCTTTCTTTTATTTCATTTTTTATCCATTGAGTGAGACTTAGCTGCAGGTTTTTCATATATGACATTTATTATGTTGGGATATGTTCCCTCTAAACCTGCTTTGTAAGAGTGTTTACCATGAATAGATGCTGAATTTTCTCAAATGCTTTTTCTTCATCTATTGAGGTAGAGTTTTGTTTTTTGTTTTTTTTTAAAGATTTTATTTATTTATTTGACAGAGAGAAATCACAAGTAGATGGAGAGGCAGGCAGAGAGAGAGAGGAGGAGGAAGCAGGCTCCCCGCTGACCAGAGAGCCCGATGCGGGACTCGATCCCAGGACCCTGAGATCATGACCCAAGCCGAAGGCAGCGGCTCAACCCACTGAGCCACCATCCATCATTTCATTGATGTGGTATAGGATTCTTTTTTTTTTTTTTTTAAAGATTTTATTTATTTATTTGACAGAGAGAAATCACAAGTAGATGGAGAGGCAGGCAGAGAGAGAGAGGGAAGCAGGCTTCCTGCTGAGCAGAGAGCCCGATGTGGGCCTCGATCCCAGGACCCTGAGATCATGACCTGAGCCGAAGGCAGCGGCTTAACCCACTGAGCCACCCAGGCGCCCTGGTATAGGATTCTTAGTGATTTGTGAATACTGAACCGTTCTTGCATCCCCAGAATAAACACATCTGATGGTAGAGAAGGACCCTTCTAATAGTGCTCATTGTTGCCTGATAATATTTTTTTGAGATTTTTTCATTTGTGTTCATCAGTTGTATTGGACTGTGGTTTCCTTTTTATGTAGTGTCTGTCAGGTTTGGTATCAGGGTAATACTGGTCTTCTAGAATGTACTTTGAAGCTTTCCTTTCTCTTCGTGTGTTACTATTATTTATTTATTTATTTTTTCTGGAGGGGGAGACAAGGAGAACAGTGTGAGAAGAGGTATTAGATCATCCTTAAGAAATGTCTGTTAGTAGGGTACCTGGGTGACTCAGTCAGTCAGGCATCTGGCTCTTCATTTCAGATCATGTCATGATCCCAGGGTTATGAGATCAATCCCCATGTTGGGCACCACACTTGGCATTGAGTCTGCTTGACAGTCTCATTCTCTCTCCTGCTCTCTGCCACCTTGCCTTTTCTCTCTAAAATAAATAAATAAATAAATAAAAATTTAAAAAAATTAAAAAAAAGAGAGAGAAATAAAATGTTTGGTAGAATTCCCCTGGGAATCTGTCTGGTCCAGGACTTAATTATTTTTGGTGATTTTTTTTTTTTTTAACTGCTGATTCAGTATCATTACTTGTAATCAGTCTGTTCCAATTTCCTATTCCTCCTGATTCAGTTCTGAGAATGTATGCTTCTAGGAATTTATTCATTTATTCTAGGTTGTCCAATTTGTTGGCATATGATTTTTTAAAGATTTTATTTATTTATTTGACACAGAGAGAAGGTCACAATTAGGCAGTGAGACAGGCAGAGAAAGATGGGGGAAGCAGACTCCCTATTGAGCAGAGAGCCCAGATGTGGGGCTCAAGCACAGGACTATGAGATCATGACCTGAGCCAAAGGCAGAGGCTTAACTCACTGAGCCACCCAGGCACCCTGCAAATAATTTTTCATACTATTTTCTTCTATTCCTTTCTATAGCTGTCATGTCAGAGTCACCTCCTCCTCTCTAAAATTAAAAAAAAAAAATTAGGTCCTCTCTTAGTTTTGACTTGAGTCTAGATGAGGAGTAAAATTTGTTTCTCCTTTCAAAGAAACAGCCCTTGCTTTCCTTTTTTTTCTTTTTCTTTCTTTTTCTCGCTTCTCTTTCTTTCTTTCTTTCTTCTCTCTTTCCTTCCTCCCTCCCTCTCCCTCCTTCCTTCCTTTTTTCTTCTTCCCTCTCCCCCCTCCCCTCCCTCCTTCCCCCTTTTCCCCTTCCTCCTCCCCCCTTCTCCCCTTCCTCCTCCCCTTCCCCTTCCTCCTCCCCCTCCTCCTCTTCCTCCTTCTCTTCTTCCTCTTCACTTCTATTTCATTTATTTCTGTTTCGATCATTATTATTTCCCTTCTTCTATTCACTTTAGGCTTTGTGTGTTCTTTTTTCAGTTCCTTTAGGTATAAGATTCTATTGTTTATTTGAGCTTTTTCTTATTTGTTGACATAGGCCCATATCACTATATATTTTTCCTCTTAGAACAGTTTTTGCTGCTTCCCAATGATTTAGGACTGTTGTATTTTTCATTTTACTTTATCTCAATGTATGCTTTAAATTTCTTTTTGATAACTTCATTAGCTGTTAGCTGTTTATTATGACATTTATTATATCAGGATATGTTCTCTCTAAAACTACTTTGTTGAGAGATTTTATTACAAATAGATGCTGAATTTTCTCAACTGATTTTTCTGTATCTATTGAGATATAATTTTTATCCATCCTTTTTTGATGTGGTATAGTATCATGTTTTCAAGCCTCCAACAACCAGTTTTTTCCAGGCTTTATCTTGTGATTTCTAGTTTCATACTACTGTGCTTGGAAAAGAAACATGGTAGGATTTCAATCTTCTTAGATTCATTGAGGCTTGCTTTGTGGCCTAACATATAAACTATTCTGGAGAATGTTCCACATGCACTTGAAAAAAAATGTGTGTTGTTTTAGGGTGGATGTTCTCTAGATATGTTATGTTCCCCTGTCTAATATGTCATCCAAAGACACTGTTTCTTTATGGGTTTTCTTCCTGGATAAGATATTTAGTGATGTTGGTGAGGTGTCTAAGTCCCCTGTTACTGCTGTTTTACCATCATTTTCTCTCTTTATGTCTATTAATATTTACATTATGTATTTAGGTACATCAGAGTTGGATATGCAGATATTTATAATTATTATATCATTTTGTTGACTAGATCCTTCTTTCAATTTGTAGTGTTTTTCTTTGTCTCTTATTGCAGGCTTTGTTTTAAAGTCTATCTTGTCTGATATGGGTATTGCTACCCTGGCTTTTTTTATCCTTCCATGTATAGCAAATATTCTTTGATCTCTCCACTTTCAAGTTGAGGTCTGAGGGGAGTCTCTTGTAGGCAACATGTAGATGGATCTTATGTTTTGTTTTTATCCATTCTGCTCCCCTACATCCTTGGATTGGAGAATTTAGGCCATTTACATTTAAGTTATTTATTGATAAATATGTCTTTATTACCAGTTTTGTTATTTTCTGGATGTTTTTGTAGTTTTCTGTTCCATTTGTTCTCTTGTTCTCTTTCTTTATGATGGAGTTTCTGTAGTGTTTTCATTGGTTTTATTAATTTGTATGCATCTATTATGATTTGAATTTGTGGTTATCATGAGGTTCTTATATAACATTTTTAGTACTCAATGTTAATTTGATCATCAAGTTCAAATTCATTTCTTAAGATTTTTTTCAATAAATAAAAATTTTTAATTGAATACCATATAGTGTATTATTAGTTTCAGAGATAGAGTTCAATGATACATCAGTTCTTTATAACACCCAGTGCTCATTACGTCATGTGTCCTTAATGCCTATCACCCTATTACTCCCTCTCCCACCCTCTCTCCTCTAGCAACCCTCAGTTTCCTATGGTTAAGAGTCTCTTATGGTATGTCTCCCTCTCTGATTACATCTTTTTTTTTAATTTATTTCTCCATCCCTTCTTCTATTCACCTGTATTTTTTTTTCTTAAATTCCACCTATGAGTGAAATTATATAATTGTCTTTTTCTGACTTATTTCACTTAGCATAATACTGTCTACTTCTATTCATTTTGTGGCAAATGGCAAAATTTCATTCTTTTTGATGACAAATATTTCATTGTACATATATACCATATCTTCTTTTCTATTCATCTGCTGATGGACATCTGGGTTCTTTCCATAGTTTGACTATTGTGGGCATTGCTTTAAGTAATCTTTCAGATCACTACATTTGTAACTTTGTGGTAAAATCCTAGTAGTGTAATTGTTGGGTCATAGGGTAGCTCTATTTTTACATTTTTGAGAAACCTTAATACTGTTTTTCAGAGTGGCTGTACCAGCTTGCATTCCCACCAGCAGTGTAAGAGTGTTCCCCTTTCTTCATACCCTTGCCAACATTTGTTGGTTCCTGACTTGTTAATTTTAGCCATTCTGACTGGTATGAGGTGGTATCTCATTGTGATTTTTGACTTGTATTTCCCTGATGAGTGATGTTGAACACTTCTTCAGTGTTCATCAAGATTTTTCAATGTCTTTTGGCCATTTGTAGGTCTTCTTTGGAGAAATGTCTGTTCATGTTTTCTCTCCCATTTGACTGGATTGTTTGTTCCTTGAGTGTTGAGTTTGATAAATTCTTTATAGATTCTGGATACTAGCCTTTTATCTGATAATACATTTGCAAAAATATTTTCCCATTCTGTAGGTTATCTTGGTTTCATTGACTATGTCTTTTACTGTATAGAAAACTGTTATCTTGATGATGTCTGGATAGCTCATTTTTGCCTTTGTTTCCCTTACCTTTGGAGGCAGTGTCTAGCCAGAAGTTGCTGTGGTTGAGGTCAAAGAGGTAGCTGCCTACGTTTTCTTCTAGGATTTTGATAGATTCCTATCTTACATTTACATATTTCACCCATTTTGAATTTATTTTTGTGTATAGTGTAAGAAAATAGTCCAGTGTCACTTTTTCTGCATGTGACTGTCCAATTTTCCAAACACTATTTGTTAAAAGACTTTTTTCCCCATTAGATATTCTTTCTTGCTCTGTCAAAGATTAGGTGACCATATGGGTGAGGGCTCATTTCTGGGTTTTTTCTTCTGTTCCATTGATCTATGTGTCTGTTTTTGTACCAGTACCATACTATCTTGATAATGACAGCTTTGTAATAAAGCTTAATGTCCAGAATTGTAATGCCAGCAGCTTTAGTTTTTCTTTTTCAACTTTCCTTTGGCTATTTGGTGTCTTTTCTGGTTCCAAGGATTATTTGTTCCAGCTCTGCAAAAAATGTTTATGGTATTTTGATAGGGATTACATTGAATGTATAGATTGCTCTAGGTAGCATAGACATTTTAGCAGTATTTATTCTTCCAATCCATGAGCATGGAACATTTTTCTGTTTCTTTGTGTATTCCTCATTTTATTTCAAGAGTTTTATAGTCTTCAGGGTACAGATATTTTAGTACTTTGGTTAGGTTTATTCCTAGGTGTCTTATAGTTTTTGGTCCAGATGCAAATGGGATTTCTTAATTTCCCTTTCTTCTATCTCATTGTTAATGTATAGAAATGCAAGTGATTTCTGTGTATATATTTTATATCCTGACACTTTACTGAATTCTTGTATGAGTCTAGGAATTTGGGGGTGGAGTTCTTTGGGTTTTGCACATAGAGTATCATGACATCTGTGAAGGGTGAGACTTTACTACTCTGATAATTTAGATAACCTTTTTGTTGTTTTGTTGTTGTTGTCTGATTGCTGAGGCTAAGACTTCTAGTGCTATGTTGAACAACAGTGGTGAGAGTGGACATCCTGTTGTATTCCTTATCTTAGGGGAAGAACTCTCATGTTTTCCTCATTGAAGATGATATTTGCCATGGATTTTCATATATGGCTTTTATGATATTGAGGTATGTTCTTTCCATCCCTACACTGTGAGGCGTTTTAATGAAGAAAGGATGTTGTACTATGTCAAATGCTTTTTCAGCATCTATTGAGAATATTATATGGTTCTTGTTCTTTCTTTTATTAATGTACCACATTGATTGATTTGCAGATGTAAAACCAGCCTTGTAGCCCAGGAATAAATCCCACTTGGTCGTGGTGAATAAAATATTTAATGTACTGCTGGATCCTATTGGCTAGTAAGAATTTTTGCATCCATGTTCATCAGGGATATTGGTCTGTAATTCCTTTTGATAAGGTCTTTGACTGGTTTTGGGGTCAACGTAATGCTGACCTCATAGAAAGAGTTTGGAAGTTTTCCTTCCATTTCTATTTTTTGAAACATCTTCAGAAGAATAGGTATTAACTTTTGTTTAAATGTTTAGTAGAATTCCTCTGGGAAGACATCTGACCCTGCACTCTTGTTTGTTGGGGGATTTTTGATTATTGCTTTAACTTTCTTGCAGTTATGAGTCTGTTCAGGTTTTCTGTTTGTTTTTTTTTTTTTTCTGCTTCAGTTTGATAGTTTATACGTTTCTAGGAATGCATCCATTATTTGTTGGCATATAGTTGTTCATAATATGTTGTCATAATTGTATTTCTTTGGTTTGGTTGTGATCTCTCCTCTTTCATTTATTGTTTCATTAATTTGGATGTTTTCTTTTCTTTTTGATAAGTCTGGCTAGACTTATTAATTCTTTCAAAGAACCAGGTCCTAGTTTCATTGATCCGTTCTACAGTTCTTTTGATTTCTATTTCATTGATTTCTACTCTATCTTTATTAATTCTCTTCTGCTGGGCTTAGGCTTTATTTGCTGTTCTTTCTCCAGCTCTTTTAGGTGTAAGGTTAGGTTGTGCATCTGAGACTTCTTATTTCTTGAAAAAAGGCTTATATTGTTATATATTTCCTTCTTTGGATCAATTTGCTGCATCCCAAAGGTTTTGAACAGTTGTGTTTTTATTTTCATTTGTTTCCATGATTTTTTAAGATTGTCCTTTAATTTCCTGGTTGACCCATTAATTCTTTAGTAAGCTGCTCTTTAACCTCTAAGTATTTGAGTTACTTCAAAATTTCCTTTTGTAGTTGACTTCAAGTTTCAAAGCATCTGAAAATATTCAGGGAATGAACCCAGTCTTTTGGTACTGGATGAAACCCGATTTGTGACCCAGTATGTGATCTATTTTGGAGAATGTTTGAGGTACATTTGAGAAGAATGTATATGCTATAATTTGTTCCAATCTACCTCCTGGCCTCCTCTCTTTTTCTTCTTCCTCTGGGACTCTAGTTATTCTGATATTGTTCTTCTATATGGTATCATTGATCCCTTGAATCCTCCCCTTGTGATCCAGTCATTGTTTCTCTCTTTTCCTCAGTTTCTTAATTCTCCATCATTTTATCTTTTATGTCACTGGTTTTCTCTTCTGTCTCATTCTAGGAGTTAGAAGCCTCATTTTTTATTGCATCTCAATAAAACCCTTTTTGATTTTGACCTGATTAGATTTTATTTCTTTTATTTCTCCAGAAAGTGATTGTCTGGTGTCTTCTATGCTTTTTTCAAGCCCAGGTAGTATCTTTGTAATTGCTGTTCTGAATTCTAGCCCTGAAATTTTACTAATACCCATAGTTGTTAAGTCTCTGGCAGTTAATAGTGCCTCCTGTTCTTTTTTCTGATGTGATTTTTTTCCATCTTATCATTTTGTCCATTTATACATGAATAAGAAAGCAGAATACAAATAAATCAACCAGACCCCAGAAGGTATAGACTAAACAAATTAGAACAGGGTAACAAACTAGGTCCTGGGTATATTTTGATCTGTTGGAAGAAACTAGAACCCAAAATTGTAAAGAAAGAAAAAATACACACACACACACACACACACACACATATGTGTTGTATGTATGATGTGTGTATATATATTATACATTTTATGTATATAAACACACACATATATATTATGTATACACACATATATAATATATACATACATATGTGTATATATACACATTATATACATTTATATATATATATATATATATATAATCAAAACAAAACAAAACAATGAAAGGAGGCCAAAAAATGAAGGGAAAAAATATATATCTATAATGTGGACCTGAAGGTTAGTGACGTTTTCAGGTATTTCTTCAAATAAATTTTCTACCCCTTTCTCTCTCTCTTCTTCTGGTGGGACCCCTCCAATGTGAGTGTTTATTCACTTGATGTTGTCCAGGAGATCCCTGGCTCACCCTCATTTTTTAGAATTCTTTTTGCTGTTCGGCTTGTGTACCTCCCATTATCCTATCTTTAGATTGTTATCACATTCTTCTGAATCTGCTAATCTCCTGTTTATTATCTCTAGTGTATTTTTCATTTCAATTACTATATTCTTCAAATCTGGTTCTTCTTTAGAGTTTCTCTTTATTGGAGGTATCACTAAGTTCTTCTGCTCTCCAGCATCTTGATAATCATTACTTTCACTTCTTTATTGGCATATTGCTTATTTCTGTTCCATTTCCTTTTTTCCTGAGGGTTTTTTTTTTTTTTTTCCTGGTCCTTTTTTTGGAGCACATTCCTTGGTCTCTCCATTTTTTTTTTTTTTTAAGATTTTATGTATTTATTTGACAGAGAGAAATCGCAAGTAGATGGATAGGCAGGCAGAGAGAGAGAGAGGGAAGCAGGCTTCCTGCTGAGCAGAGAGCCCGATGCGGGCCTCGATCCCAGGACCCTGAGATCATGACCTGAGCCGAAGGCAGCGGCTTAACCCACTGAGCCACCCAGGCGCCCGGTCTCTCCATTTTTCTTGACTTTCTGTGTTTGTTTCTGTAGATTAGTTAGAAGGACTCCTCTTAAATAGGCCGGAATATTCTTGTGTGTCACTATATGTAGACATCCTTTCTTACCTTTAGTGGCTGGCAAGAACTGTGTCTTTATGTTACTCTTTTAAACTGTGGCTTATTTCCTATAAGAAGAAAATAATAAGAAAAAAGGTGACAAGAAAAGTACAAAAAAGAATGAAAAACAAGTACATTAATGGAAGCAAAGACAAATTAGAAAAACAAAATTTTAAAAATTTTAGACATAATACAAAAGAAAAAAAACTCATTTTCTCTGCTCCAGCACAAGAAAGGATGGTATGGACTTGAGGACTCTGGGCTTATAATGGCTGCCGGCTCACAGTGAGGATAAGATCTGCTGGTATTGGTGTCTGGACCCTACTCTAGTCTAGTCTTTTAAGGTGGGGTGGAACATAAATTGACTTCTTTTCCACTCCTTGTTACCTGGAGAGTGTTCTTACATCTCTTTGCATTTCTTGGTATAGTTCTAGTTTTTTTTCTTTTTTCTGTTTCTAAAAACAGGGGAATCTATGGTGGGTTCCTCAATACTTTTCCTCTCTACTGCCATTCCATAGCACTAGAGTTCCTTTTGTTATCATGTCTCTTGCATTATTTTTTGTTATTCCCTCTTTAGTTGTGCAGAAGCTGTTTAGTTGGTCCTCTGTTCTACTTCAGAAGGTATTATTATATAAATAGCTATAATGTGGTATAGTCCTTTGAAAAGTTGAATTCATGGTCTTCCTGTGTTGCCATCTTAGACTGGAAACTGTTAAACTCCATGAATGCATGCTCACTAAAAAATTCAAATATTTGAATGGCTTCAGAACATGCCGATTACTGGTCCCATTGAGTGTAGTTGTCCTATTATGACAAAAACTGTACATATAATAGAATTTCTCCTAATATCATTTTCATACAGAATTGTACTTGTAGAAAATATTTGACATCAATATGTTTCAATGATATAATTAGCCAATAACCTCTGTTATTGAAAATACAAGTGATTTTTTGTATGCCAAAAGAAGACTGTTTTTCTTTTGGGGACTTAATGGAGAAATGTGTTGTCATTTAAAACTATTCTGATATGCAAACACCTACAGGAATACAATTCTTCAAAAGTTTACAGGCACCTGGGTGGCTCAGTGGGTTAAGCCTCTGCCTTTGGCTCGGGTCATGGTCCCAGGGTCCTGGGATTGAGCCCCTGTCAGGCTCTCTGGGAGCCTGCTTCCTGCTCTCTCTCTGCCTGCCACTCTGCCTACTTGTGATCTCTGTTTGTCAAATAAATAAATAAAATCTTAAAAAAAAATTACCAGTAACATGTAATAGAAAAGTACATCTTTCAAGTTATTTAATATCATATATTCCTATTTTTAATATAAATTGTTATACTTAAATATCATGAATGCCTTGAAGGAGTAACAATTCCAGCTGTTTGTATTTAAGTATCTCACATTCTGGAATATGTACAAATTATTATAATGTGCAAAATTATATATTGAAAATTAAAGTCAGAAATGGTAAAATATTGGCCAATGGATATAAACTTCAAATTATAGGATGAGTAAGTTCTGATAATGTAATGTGTAGCATGGTGACTAGATTAACATGTTTCAAGTATATAATACAATGTTGTCAAGAAAGTAAATCTTTTCTTTAAAGCTTTTATTTCAGAGAGAATTGAGGGAGAAGGGAATGTAGACTCTGCATTGAGCACAGAGCCGGATGTGAGGCTTGATCCCATGACCAGAGCCAAAATCAAGAGCCAGATGCTCAACTGACTGAGCCACCCCAAGAAGGTAGATCTTAAATATTCTCATTGTGTATGCAAAATAGGAAATTATGTGAGTTGATGTAAGTGTTACTTAACTATCCTAGTTATCAGATATGCTTTATCAAGTCCTCACACTATATATCTTAAACTAATGCAATGTTATATATCATATCTCAAGGAAGTGAGTAAAGAAAAATGCCATCTGAAACCAAACCAATCACAAAATACCACATATTGTATTATTCCATTTAAATGAAAGGCCCAAATTTGTAACCATAGAGAATAAAAATAAGTTGTTGGTTGTCTAGAACTGGGAGGAAGGAGGGATATGGGGAATAATTGTTCATGTATACAGGGGTTCCTTTTGGGGTGTTATAGTAGCACAACACTGAATAAACTAAAGTAAGAGTACACTTTAAATTGTTGAATATATTGCATGTGTGTCTTAATAGAGTTTTTTCTTTAAAAAGGAAATTCAATGTTTAAGGATAATTTCTTTTATAAATTGCATTAAAAATTCAAGTAGCCATTGAGTTTCCTTTTTAAAAATAACTTGACAAAAAGAAAATATTTAGGAAAAAGAGAATGAGGTTTTTTGTAATTCAAATAGTTATCAATAATGGATTTCTTAAAGAAGAGATTAATAAATACCAAATGTGTATCTAGTAAGATCATTTAGCTAAATATGGCATGAGAACACACATTTATTCATACTCTTAAAATCCCACTAAGAGGAAGGTATTTTAATGCATATAGTTCAAAGGAAAGTGTTTGACATAAAAATCATCATTGATTCTGAGACCAAAAATGGATTGGTAAAAGGGATCAGATACATGAAATTAAATAAGAAGGTTTAAGTTGAATGGAGAATATCAGTGTGTCAAAAGGTACAAATCTAGGGGGTTATAAGAGTGTTTGGTACCCCAATTCTTCTTATCCAAGTCATTTGATCCCAAAATATTCTCCTAATCAGAAATTTATGGTATCTATTTGAAAAACTGGACTATCCCAGACCCAAGATCTTGCAATCACCCAATAAAAATGTCAGGTCCCCTGTTCAGTCACCCTAGAGTAAAGACCAATAATAAACAAACCTTCTAATTAAAATAAGCTTTCCAAGTTTTTTCTTAATGACTCTGTTACCTTTTGAAGGGACAGCATGGATTTTATTTTACTTGAGGAAATTTCTAGTGGAAACATCAGAAAAAGTAGACAAATAAAGGTGTCTGGAGAAACACTGGTAATTCAGAGCATATGTGAAAATTAAATCAGCAAAAACACTGTAAAGAATATCTTTAGATAAAAATATTGCATATATTATAACCATGCAGAAAAGAACAGTATTCTCTGAATAGAATATAGTCAAAGAACAAAATACTCCAGGACAAAGGCCCAGACAGCAGGTAATGAAAGATTAAAGGAAACTTGAAATAGATAAAAATCTGTGGAAGATGAAGTGAAAATGAACAGTAGATGGAGGGAATTATTAATGAAGTTATGAAAAAATTTCCCAGAACAGAAGGATAGGAGCATTCAGTTTGTAGGCATAAGCCAAATATTGAGAAGAGTAAAACTTAGGAAAAGTAAGTTCTGATAATGTAATGTGTAGCATGGTAACTAGACCTTAGGAATACCAAGGTCTTAGGAATACCAAGAAATACAAATCATAGTATCACTTGTCTTCCAAATAATACTAGTTGCTAGAATATACAGAATGATGAGGAAGCATTTGTCCAACAGAGATATATAAAGCTAGTCAATAGATCAGATATGAAATTATAATAAAGGTATTTTCTTGTAAATGATTAAAAGCTCAATATTCCCTTTTAGTTTTGTTGATTCTTTTCTTTTATTTTGATGAAGTCCCAATAGTTCATGTTTCCTTTTGTTTTCCTTGCCTCAGGAGACATATCTAGCAAGAAATTACTATGGCTGGTGTCGAAGAAGTTACTGCCTATATTCTCCCCTAGGATTTTTATGGTTTCATGTCTCACATTTAGATCTTTAATCCATTTTGAATTTATTTTTCTGTATGGTGTATGAAAGTGGTCCAGTTTATTCTTTTGCACATTGGTGTCCAGTTTTCACAATACCATTTATTGAAGACACTGTCTTTTTCCCATTGCATGTCCTTTCCTGTTTGTCAAGGATTAATTGACCACATAGTTGTGAGTTCAAAGCTTCTTCACCATGAAGATAACAATCAACAAAACTAAAAGGCAACATATGGGAGGAGATATTTGCAAATGACATACCTAACAAAAGGTTAGTATCCAAAATATATAAAGAATTTTTGTAAAACTCTACATCCAGAAAACAAATCCAATTAAAAATGGGCAGGAGCTGGGGTGCCTGGGTGGCTGAGTGGGTTAAGCCTCTGCCTTTGGCTCAGGTCATTATCCCGGGGTCCTGGGATTGAGCCCCACATTGGGCTCTCTGCTCAGCAGGGATCCTGCTCCCTTTCCTCTCTCTCTGCCTGCCTCTCTGCTTACTTGATCTCTCTCTGTCAAATAAATAAATAAAAATCTTTAAAAAAAAAAAGGCAGGAGACATGAAAAAAAAGGCACATCAAAAGATGCTCATTGCTTATTATAAGCAAAATATAAACCAAAATTTTCAAATAGTTTCAAAACTATTTGAAATCACCTTACACCTGGCAGAATGGCTTAAAATCAACAACACAAGAAACAGGTGTTGCTGAGGATGTGGAGAAAGGGGAACATCCTTGCACTGTAAGGTAGGAATGTAAACTGGTTTGGCCACTCTGGAAAAGAGTACAGAGGTTCCTCAGTTAAAAACAAAGCTACTGTATGATCCAGCAACTGCACTATTAGGTATTTACCCAAAGAGCACAAAAAGTACTAATTCAAAGGGATATGTGCACCCTTGTGTTTATAGCAGCACTATCTACAATAGCCAAATTATGGAAATAGCCCAAATGTCAATTGACTGATGAAGATGTGGAGTATGTATATACAATGAAATATTACTCAGCCATAGAAAAGAACAAAATTTTGCTATTTGCGACAATATGGATGGAGTTAGAGAGACTAACACTAAGTGAAATCAAAAAATAATATACAGATAAAAAAGTAGAGACAATCCAAGAAACAGACTGTTAACTATAGAGAACAAACTGATGGTTACCAGAGGGAAGATCGGTGGCAGGATGGGTGAAAAAGGTGATGGGGATTAAGGAGTGCACTGATGATGAACACTGGGTGTTCTATGCCAATGTTGAATCACTAGATTATACAGCTGAAACTAATTTTACACTGTATATTAATTTGAATTAAAAAAAGTTTTAATATGCCCAGTACCTTGTCTTTATAAGCTCCTTGAAGACTATATCTAGTACAAAAATGTGATAAATAGGAAGAAGAGTGTGAAGCAGGGAGATTGAGGAATAAAGCTATAAAAAAGCTTCCAGAAAATAGAAAGTCTGATTTTTGGGCAAATCAGACAAACAAAAGTATATTTAAAATATGATAGAGTTAATAGATAGAAGAATTGGTGTTTGGAAACTTTGTAGGTAAAAAAATGAAGTCATTTTAGCTCAAAACCAAAACCTTGCAACATTGGATACAAGGAAAGAGAATCATGGTAAACTATGTGGATAACACACCACGAAAGTAATTACTGATTCAATCAAAAAGTGTAATATAGAGGAGGAGTCAAGATGGCGGAGAAGTAGCAGGTTGAGACTACTTCAGCTAGCAAGAGATCAGCTAGATAGATTATCTAAAGAGTGCAAACACCTGCAAATCCATCGGCAGATCGAAGAGAAGAAGAACAGCAATTCCAGAAACAGAAAAACAAAAACTTTCTGAAAGGTAGGACTGGCGAAGAAGTGAAACCAAAGCAACGGGAAGATAGACCCCGGGGGGAGGGGTGGCTCCCGGCAAATGGCGGAGCAATGGAGCACAAAATCAGGACTTTTAAAAGTCTGTTCCGCTGAGGGACATCGCTCCAGAGGCTAAACTGGGCGAAGACCACGCAGGTTCAGTGTGGCCTCAGGTCCCGCAGGGTCACAGAAGGATCGGGGGTGTCTGAGTGTCGCAGAGCTTGCGGGTGTTGGAGCGAGAAAGCCAGCTGCAGAGACAGAGCTGACAGTAAGCTCGCAGTTTGGGGTTACCTTGAACCGGTCGCAGGCTCGGTGAGCTCGGAGCTCGGCCGGAGGTCGGGCAGGTGGGAGTTGCTGGGTGCTGTTCTCTGAGGGCGCACCGAGGAGTGGGGCCCCGGGCTCTCAGCTCCTCCGGGCCTGAGACCAGGAGGCCGCCATTTGTATTCCCGTCCTCTGGAACTCTACGGAAAGCGCTCAGGGAACAAAAGCTCCGGAAAGCAAAGCCAGGGGATTACTCAGCCCGGCCCCTGGTAAGGGCGGTGCAATTCCGCTTGGGGCAAAGACACTTGAAAATCACTACACCAGGCCCCTCCCCCAGAAGATCAACAAGAAGTCCAGCCAAGACCAAGTTCACCTACCAAGGAGTGTGGTTTCAATACCAAGGAGAGCAGCAGAATTCCAGAGGAGGAGAAAGCAAAGCACGGAACTCATGGCTTTCTCCCTGTGATTTTTTAGTCTTGCAGTTAAAGTAATTTTTTTCTTTTTCATTTTTTTCTCTTCTTTTGCTAAATTTTTTAATTTTTTAAATTTTTTTAAATTTTTAAACAAAATTTTTTAACTTTTACCCTTCTCATTTTTAACATTTTTTAACTAGTTTATCTAATATATATTTCTTCTTTTTCATACTTTTCTTTATTCATTTTCTTTTTTTAATTCCCTTTTTTTTCTTTCTTTTTTTTGAACCTCTTTTTATCCCCTTTCTCCCCCCTCACAATGTGGGATCTCTTCTGATTTGGTTAAAGAATATTTTCCTGGGGTTGTTGCCACCCTTTTAGTATTTTACTTGCTCCTTCATATACTCTTATCTGGACAAAATGACAAGGTGGAAAAATTCACCACAAAAAAAAAAAAGAACAAGAGGCAGTACCGAAGGCTAGGGACCTAATCAATACAGACATTGGTAATATGTCAGATCTAGAATTCAGAATGACAATTCTCAAGGTTCTAGCCGGGCTCGAAAAAGGCATGGAAGATATTAGAGAAACCCTCTCCAGAGATATAAAAGCCCTTTCTGGAGAAATAAAAGAACTAAAATCTAACCAAGTTGAAATAAAAAAAGCTATTAATGAGGTGCAATCAAAAATGGAGGCTCTCACTGCTAGGATAAATGAGGCAGAAGAAAGAATTAGCGATATAGAAGACCAAATGACAGAGAATAAAGAAGCTGAGCAAAAGAGGGACAAACAGCTACTGGACCACGAGGGGAGAATTCAAGAGATAAGTGACACCATAAGACGAAACAACATTAGAATAATTTGGATTCCAGAAGAAGAAGAAAGAGAGAGGGGAGCAGAAGGTATACTGGAGAGAATTATTGGGGAGAATTCCCCCAATATGGCAAAGGGAACGAGCATCAAAATTCAGAAGGTTCAGAGAATGCCACTCAAAATCAATAAGAATAGGCCCACACCACGTCACCTAATAGTAAAATTTACAAGTCTTAGTGGCAAAGAGAAAATCCTGGAAGAAGCCTGGGAAAAGAAGTCTGTAACATACAATGGTAAAAATATTAGATTGGCAGCTGACTTATCCACAGAGACCTGGCAGGCCAGAAAGAGCTGGCATGATATTTTCAGAGCACTAAACGAGAAAAACATGCAGCCAAGAATACTATATCCAGCTAGGTTATCATTGAAAATAGAAGGAGAGATTAAAATCTTCCAGGACAAACAAAAACTGAAAGAATTTGCAAACACCAAACCAGCTCTATAGGAAATATTGAAAGGTGTCCTCTAAACAAAGAGAGAGCCTACAAGTGGTAGATCAGAAAGGAACAGAGACAATATACAGTAACGGTCACCTTACAAGGAATACAATGGCACTAAATTCATATCTCTCAATAGTTACCCTGAATGTTAATGGGCTAAATGCCCCAATCAAAAGACACAGGGTATCAGAATGGATAAAAAAACAAAACCCATCAAAAAAAAAAAAAAAAACCATCTATATGTTGCCTCCAAGAAACTCATTTTAAGCCCGAAGACACCTCCAGATTTAAAGTGAGGGGATGGAAAAGAATTTACCATGCTAGTGGACAGCAGAAGAAAGCAGGAGTGGCAATCCTTATATCAGATCAATTAGATTTTAAGCCAAAGACTAGAATAAGATGAGGAAGGACACTATATCATACTCAAAGGGTCTGTCCAACAAGAAGATCTAACAATTTTAAATATCTATGCCCCCAACGTGGGAGCAGCCAACTATATAAACCAATTAATAACAAAATCAAAGAAACACATCAACAATAATACAATAATAGTAGGGGACTTTAACACTCCCTTCACTGAAATGGACAGATCATCCAAGCAAAAGATCAGCAAGGAAATAAAGGCCTTAAACGACACACTGGACCAGATGGACATCACAGATATATTCAGAACATTTCATCCCAAAGCAAAAGAATACACATTCTTCTCTAGTGCACATGGAACATTCTCCAGAATATCACATCCTCGGTCCTAAATCAGGACTCAACTGGTATCAAAAGATTGGGATCATTCCCTGAGTATTTTCAGACCACAATGCTCTGAAGCTAGAACTCAACCACAAGAGAAAGTTTGGAAAGAATCCAAATACATGGAGACTAAACAGCATCCTTCTAAAGAATAAATGGGTCAACCGGGAAATTAAAGAAGAATTGAAAAAAATCATGGAAACAAATGATAATGAAAACACAATGGTTCAAAATCTGTGGGACACAACAAAGGCTGTCCTGAGAGGAAAAAATATAGCGGTACAAGCCTTTCTCAAGAAACAAGAAAGGTCTCAGGTACACAACCTAACCCTACACCTAAAGGAGCTGGAGAAAGAACAAGAAAGAAACCCTAAGACCAGCAGGAGAAGAGAAATCATAAAGATCAGAGCAGAAATCAGTGAAATAGAAACCAAAAAAACAATAGAACACATCAATGAAACTAGGAGCTGGTTCTTTGAAAGAATTAATAAAATTGATAAACCCCTGGCCAGACTTATCAAAAAGAAAAGTGAAAGGACCCAAATAAATAAAATCATGAATGAAAGAGGAGAGATCACAACTAACACCAAAGAAATACAATCTATTATAAGAACATACTATGAGCAACTCTACGCCAACAAATTTGACAATCTGAAAGAAATGGATGCATTCCTAGAAACATATAAACTACCACAACTGAACCAGGAAGAAATAGAAAGCCTGAACAGACCCATAACCAGTAAGGAGATTGAAACAGTCATTAAAAATCTCCAAACAAACAAAAGCCCAGGGCCAGACGGCTTCCCGGGGGAATTCTACAAACATTTAAAGAACTAATTCCTATTCTCCTGAAACTGTTCCAAAAAATAGAAATGGAAGGAAAACTTCCAAACTCATTTTATGAGGCCAACATCACCTTGATCCCAATACCAGACAAGGATCCCATCAAAAGAGAGAGCTATAGACCAATATCCTTGATGAACACAGATGCGAAAATTCTCACCAAAATACTAGCCAATAGGATTCAACAGTACATTAAAAGGATTACTCACCACGACCAAGTGGGATTTATTCCAGGGCTGCAAGGTTGGTTCAACATCCGCAAATCAGTCAATGTGATACAACACATCAATAAAAGAAAGAACAAGAACCATATGATACTCTCAATAGATGCTGAAAAAGCATTTGACAAAGTACAGCATCCCTTCCTGATCAAAACTCTTCAAAGTGTAGGGATAGAGGGCACATACCTCAATATTATCAAAGCCATCTATGAAAAACCCACCGCAAATATCATTCTCAATGGAGAAAAACTGAAAGCCTTTCCACTAAGGTCAGGAACACGGCAGGGATGTCCATTATCACCACTGCTATTCAACATAGTACTAGAAGTCCTAGCCTCAGCAATCAGACAACAAAAGGAAATTAAAGGCATCCAAATTGGCAAAGAGGAAGTCAAACTATCACTCTTCGCAGATGATATGATACTATATGTGGAAAACCCAAAAGAATCCACTCCAAAACTGCTAGAACTTGTACAGGAATTCAGTAAAGTGTCAGGATATAAAATCAATGCACAGAAATCAGTTGCATTTCTCTACACCAACAACAAGACAGAAGAAAGAGAAATTAAGGAGTCCATCCCATTTACAATTGCACCCCAAACCATAAGATACCTAGGAATAAACCTAACCAAAGAGACTAAGAATCTATACTCAGAAAACTATAAAGTACTCATGAAAGAAATTGAGGAAGACACAAAAAAATGGATAAATGTTTCATGCTCCTGGATTGGAAGAATCAATATTGTGAAAATGTCTATGCTACCTAAAGCAATCTACACATTTAATGCAATTCCTATCAAAGTACCATCCATCTTTTCAAAGAAATGGAACAAATAATCCTAAAATTTATATGGAACCAGAAAAGACGTCGAATAGCCAAAGGAATATTGAAAAAGAAAGCCAAAGTTGGTGGCATCACAATTCCGGACTTCAAGCTCTATTACAAAGCTGTCATCATCAAGACAGCATGGTACTGGCACAAAAACAGACACATAGATCAATGGAACAGAATAGAGAGCCCAGAAATAGACCCTCAACTCTATGGTCAACTAATCTTCGACAAAGCAGGAAAGAATGTCCAATGGAAAAAAGATAGCCTCTTCAATAAATGGTGTTGGGAAAATTGGACAGCCACATGCAGGAAAATGAAATTGGACCATTTCCTTACACCACACACAGGAAAATAGACTCAAAATGGATAAGGACCTCAATGTGAGAAAGGAATCCATCAAAATCCTTGAGGAGAACACAGGCAGCAACCTCTTCGACCTCAGCCGCAGCAACATCTTCCTCGGAACATCGCCAAAGGCAAGGGAAGCAAGGGCAAAAATAAACTATTGGGATTTCATCAAGATCAAAAGCTTTTTAACAGCAAAGGAAACAGTTAACAAAATCAAAAGACAACTGACAGAATGGGAGAAAATATTTGCAAACGACATATCAGATAAAGGACTAGTGTCCAAAATCTATAAAGAACTCAGCAAACTCAACACCCAAAGAACAAATAATCCAATCAAGAAATGGGCAGAGGACATGAACAGACATTTCTGCAAAGAAGACATCCAGATGGCCAACAGACACATGAAAAAGTGCTCCATATCACTCGGCATCAGGGAAATACAAATCAAAACCACAATGAGATATCACCTCACACCAGTCAGAATGGCTAAAATCAACAGGTCAGGAAATGACAGATGCTGGCGAGGATGCGGAGAAAGGGGAACCCTCCTACACTGTTGGTGGGAATGCAAGCTGGTACAACCACTCTGGAAAACAGCATGGAGGTTCCTCAAAATGTTGAACATAGAACTGCCCTATGACCCAGCAATTGCACTACTGGGTATTTACCCTAAAGATACAAACGTAGTGATCCAAAGGGGCACGTGCACCCAAATGTTTATAGCAGCAATGTCCACAATAGCCAAACTATGGAAAGAACCTAGATGTCCATCAACAGACGAATGGATAAAGAAGATGTGGTATATATACACAATGGAATACTATGCAGCCATCAAAAGAAATGAAATCTTGCCATTTGCGACAACATGGATGGAACTAGAGTGTATCATGCTCAGCGAAATAAGTCAAGCGGAGAAAGACAGCTATCATATGATCTCCCTGATATGAGGAAGTGGTGATGCAACATGGGGGATTAAGTGGGTAGGAGAAGAATAAATGAAACAAGATTGGATTGGGAGGGAGACAAACTATAAGTGACTTAATTTCACAAAATAAACTGAGGGTTGCTGGGGGAAGGAGGGTTGGGAGAAGGGGGGTGGGGTTATGGATTTTGGGGAGGGTATGTGCTTTGGTGAGTGCTGTGAAGTGTGTAAACCTGGCGATTCACAGACCTGTACCCCTAGGGATAAAAATATATGTTTATAATAAAATAAAAATTTTTTTAAAAAGTGTGATATAACTAAGGAGAAAACAGAGATAGAAGTGTATTGTGTTGGAGTAAGAAAGCTAAATGTTCACCTCTAATTGATAATCAGAAAAATGTTGCATAAAATTATCTAGAAATATCAAGATAAATGCCAGAATAAGTGAATAACATAATCAGAACATGCACCTTGTCACAGTAGGACTGACAACGTAGAGGGATGAAATGAGATTATTTTCCTTTTAAATTATATATATATGGAACAATTATATAATTACTATGTATATCTATATGTCTGTATCTATTTATTATTCCTTACTATTTTTTACTATTTACTAAAAATAAAATTAGTATGAATTTACCTGGTTACTTTCCAGTATAGATGGTAACATCAGAAAGCAGTTCAGTTTGATGTTAGCATTTTTTAAGATTCAATGACTTTGGTTGACTTCTAGGTCCAACCGTGACTTGCTTTCTTAGCACACCTGTCAATCTTAACATTATCAATTTTGGTAGTCTTTTTCTTTCTATTTCATTTCAGTTACAGACTTCAGTGAATCATAAACTGTTAAACAGAAAAGATATGGCATTTATCAAGTAAAGGCATTGAACAATGTTAAAATAACTGCAGTAAAATACTGTTAATGTCAAAACAACCTTGAAAAATATGGATTATTTCTTATGTGACACTCTGCAATTTAAATAAGTAAAGGAAAAAAGGATGAAAATTGCTCTCATTAAAAAGTGACATCAGAATTTTTAAATAAGCATATGTTGTTTAAATACTATTACATTTTATCTCATAATTAATTATGCTAGGAAAATACCATCAATAGTATATATAGCTTCATATCAGGAATATTCCATTCATACTAAAAAGCACAAATATAAATCCATCTAGATTCATGAAATACAAATAGAAATCAGTCTACATTAAGGAATTAAGAATTATGATTTCAGTATGGTTTGGAGTTATTTCTTTGTTTTGTTGATTTAGTATTTAAATTATTTTGGCAAATAACAAGAACTCTTGAAGTTGTAATATAACTGGACTTGGTATGCACAATTCAAATTCAAGAACAATTTGATAATTACTGCTAAATAAAATGAAAAAGAATCAATTGATTTTACTGCTAATCATTACCAAAATCTTAATAGTAGAGCAAGGGATAAGTATTTATTTGTATTTGCTGAATAGAGAGGAAAATTGATCCCTTATAGCTAAAGAAAACAATGAAGGAAAAATATCTCAGAGGAAATACAGAGAATATATTCTATTTTGCTTGTGCTTATAAAATTTGCCAGATTGAGTAAACTTAGCTACTGATAAAACACAAGTGATATGATACATTCAAGTAATGCACTTAGATACCTCAGTGCTGGCCTCCTGAGATTGCTTTGTAATTGGTATTTTCAAATAAGTAGTTCACCATTTTCCCCACAGACCAAAGTGCTAACTTCTTAGGTATTAAAAAAAAAAAAAAAAGGATATGTTTTAATTGTGTCAAAACACAAGAGGAACATATATGAAGATTCTTTGGCCTTCTATAAGGAGATGATCATTAAATTTTAATCTTTTACAGGCTTTCCACAGAATGAACCCTAAGATATTGAACCCATTGTTACATAAATATTTTAGTTTGAGAATATTGTGTACATATACATGTTTAAGTTCAATACTTACATATAATTCTTGTCATATATATTCACTTAATTTTCCAAAATAAAATTATATTTAAGAGAAACCAAATATTTTCAAAAGTTTAGAAATACTTTTAAAAAGAGAACAGGCAATTTTGGTGATGAAGAAGATCAAAATTTTGGCATTATAACTGAAGACTTATCCATATTAGAATCCAAAATGAAACATTCTGTCAACTACCTCAGTAAAGAAATCCTACAAATGTAAATATGCACTGAAAGAAATAAGGGCTACAAGCCCTCATACTTTAGCTACCACAGACACAAGGACATTATAGCCATATAATCTGGTCAAAGAAAAAGTCTGCCAAGCATTTCTTCACCCTAAAGATAATGAGTATCTCAAACATATGGATTTCCATTTAAAAGACTTCATTGGGAAACTTCTTATAGATAGAGAGGATGATGTTAAAATATGTTAAAGATTTTATCTGTGAACTGGTAAACTGTCCTTCAGAGAAAATTGAAACTATTCACTGTTTTTTTTTTCAATTTATTTATTTTCAGAAAAACAGTATTCATTATTTTTTCACCACACCCAGTGCTCCATGCAAGCCGTGCCCTCTATAATACCCACCACCTGGTACCCCAACCTCCCACCCCCCCCACCACTTCAAACCCCTCAGATTGTTTTTCAGAGTCCATAGTGTCTCATGGTTCACCTCCCCTTCCAATTTACCCAAATTCCCTTCTCCTCTCTAACGCCCCTTGTCCTCCATGCTATTTGTTATGCTCCACAAATAAGTGAAACCATATGATAATTGACTCTCTCTGCTTGACTTATTTCACTCAGCATAATCTCTTCCAGTCCCGTCCATGTTGCTACAAACTATTCACTGTTTGAAAGGACCCAAAGGTT